>NC_140557.1:20913000-21518000 GCF_057381845.1 Rhamphochromis longiceps
TGGTCATGAGAATTTGCATAATTATGATGAAGGAACTGACCTCCCAGCCCATTGTTCCTTCAGTGGGCTGGTTTCAGTCATTATGCAAATGTACTGTTTATAAGATTTGGGGAAACCTGCAGTCAGCTCAGACTGAAGAAGTCACTCTGATGAGTGACAAAACGTTTCTCCCACTGAAAACACTACATCCAGATGAACAGAATCAACTTTTGGAGAGAGTTTTTAATTAAATGGGCTGCACAGACAATCTACACAAAACACCATTGCATTGTAACAGGAAGTGAATTATTGTACCAAGACCAAGTAAGTGAGTGTATGATTTCGCATAAATTTAACTCAAACCTCAAACCAGATTGTTCCAGAAGTCCATTGTCTCAGATCAATTTGCAAAAAGTGTACATAATAATGTAAAAAGAGTCAGCTATTTATTTATATAATTTTGGTGGCACTTTCTATTACAGCTCGGTAATAAAAGGGTAATAGCAGGGTAACAAAGGGGAAACAGAATAATAATGTGGTAAAGTTATTACTATGCAATTACCAAAGGAGTAACCATGTAATATCCAAGTAATATCATGGTAGCAACAGTGTTTACAGCTGAGTAATATTACCCTGAAACTTATGTAATCGGAAAATAAGGGATCTTACCAGGCTAAAAGACAGTTTTGCAAATTTTAAAAATGTGCTCCACGTTTTTTTCTACCTGAAATATAATATATATAATACATTTATTTCTTATGTGTTGTCATCCATGTATAAACTATGCTGTGAGGTAGGGCTGCCACAAACGATTATTTTGATAGTCGACTAGTCACCGATTATTTATGCGATTAGTCGACTAATCAGATCATCATCCACTGGACATAAAACTACAGCTTATTGCACGAGCAGCATATGCTCTTATATAACTATCATTAGCTTACAGCTTTAAGCTTTTAAGGTGCTAACTAAAAATAAAGACAAGATGATAGTTTATTCAATTTTAATGAAATTTGCAGATTGTTTCGGTAAAGTTTAATAAACTCCTTGCTATCTAAAATATAACAGGACACCGGAGTATATTCTCCAGCATCTCACACTTCTGATAATCAGCTGTCTGCTTGACGTTTATTCAGCTGTGTAAAAACTATAACTTTAATCTCAGCCAAACCGATTTACTCAGGAACAAATAAAATACAAAAAAAAAAAAAAAAAAAAAAGCCAAACAATAACATTTTTAATTTATCTAAGTGACTCATATATATTTAACCTGAGTCGCGAAAGACGGCGGTGGGTTTGAAAACAATTTGCCGGGAGTCCGGTGTTCTCACTGCGCTAGTGACCTAGCCCCCGGCTAGCTATCGAGCTAGTGGGTAACAGACGTCTCCGAAAACGTCGGAGCGCTTTTGAAAATATGTGGTGTCCTGATAAACTGAGCAGATATTTGAGGTTTACACAGCTACATTCTCGCCTGAAAATATGTTAAACGTTTATTTTGTGACCCAGAAAGAATAATAAGAGTAATATTAAAACTAACTAGCTACCGCCATTGTTGGAAACTAAGCTGGGCCGCGCTATGAATTCTGGGACACAGCTGCTTCTTCTTCTTCGGGGTTTAACGGCAGCTGGCATCCTTGTACATGCTGTGCTGCCATCTTCTGTTTCAGTCCGTTATTACACTCTTAAATCCTGCTATTATTCCTGCGTCTTTTGCGATCTTACAAAGCTTCAAACGACACGTCGACTATTAAATCAGTCGTCGACGATTTTGATAGTCGACGTAATCGTGACTAGTCGACAAATCGTGGCAGCCCTACTGTGAGGGAGTGTCCTCTACACTCCAATGCATTCTAATGCATTCATTTGTGCTACTTGTTTAAACTTTATTATTAGCATTTTGCATAAGTGTTTCCAGTTCATTATAGATTTCCTGATGCTTGTTTTATTCAGCTATCATGACCATGGTATTAAAATTGCTGCTTATTACACAGAAATTACCACAGGTGTTTCCTGGCAGTCATTACTATTCTTTAAGGTTGTTTTAAACGGTTATTACCTGGTTATTATTATGCTATTAAATAGAAACAAGCAGTTTTGGATTTGCATCTTTCCTGCTTATTACACAGACATGATAAGCGATATTTCAAGGTAATAACCACACTTCTTTAATTTAGCTTTAACAGGTTATTTATATGTTGTTAAAGAGAAATAGGCATTTTTGCATTTTGCAGCTCTGTTTCCAGCTTATTACGCAGAAACTACAACAGGTAAGTGAGTGGTAATAACTTAGAAATTACCACATTATTACGTTTTTGTTTCCTCCTTGTTACCCTACTTTTACCCCTTTATTACTGAGCTGTATTAGAAAGTGCTACCATAATCTTTAACTATGAAACTCATTACGAACAATAATTCTCATTAGTAATCATTAAGTACTAAATAGCAACACAATAGCAACAATAGCCTTGTTTACCTGAAATCATTCAGGTAAACAATCATTCAAGTGGAAATAATAAGAAACTCAATACTATGCACTGCAACCTTATCATTGTTACTACATTCTGGCCTACCAAGCTAACTGGCTATTACATCCAAGATTTTTACAACATGCCATTCGGGCTATTGGAAGGATGATTGTTATCCAGGATGAACAGTTTTAAAAAATGACAAATAAATATCTCTGCAATTGTGAACTGTGATTTTGGAGCTGCTTTTCTACTGGTTTGACATGTCTTGATGTCATCTGTTGTGATCTTTCTCCCTATCAGTTTAGCTAACAGATTAAGTGTAATCACGTAATGCAATGTAATGATCATTACTGTTGTGCTTTTGTCTGTAAAAACTGTCTTTACTTCTGTTAAATCTGATTTCTTGTTTTGTTTTGTTTTTCTAAATGCTGCAGGGCTCTAAGCTTCGGTCTTTGTCCTAAGTTGCCCACCCATAATTTTTAGCTGGCTGCTCAAACACAGCAAGCAAGATCTGTCCCCTATTAAATCTCTGCTGCACATGCTAACTCCTGGCATCTCTGTCTGACTTACCTTGGTGGGGACTGTTCAGTTTTAATCAAAGTAAACACAATGGCAAATCTTACAGCTGCTCAAGAGCTTCAAGTTGTTGGCAGCAAACAGTGCCACACCTATAGAGAAGAAAAGAGCTTGTTTTATGTACTTCTCTTCTGAAGGCATAGTTACCTCCTCTTTTATCAAGCTTAACACAGCTTTTCATGGGTGTGATTGGTGTATCGGTTACAGGAAAACTTGAAGACATCTAGATGAGTCCTTGTCCTCTCCATATAAGAATGGATTCTGCTCTAGGCAAATATTATAAGATCTTCTCAGCAGAACAATTGTGAAGTATCCCTCCACCTTATCACCTAATGGGAAAGTTTGGTTTCACAAACAAAAAGATGGGATTGTGTTGCAGTATAACACACATATCATGCACTATACAGTGAGAGACTGAAATAGGATCAAAACAGCAAGAAGAAGAAACGGCAAGTTCCTCATTGTTTTGAACCCTTTAACACAAAAAACCCCACTGAAATAAAATGTTGTCTGTAAAAAAGAAATTGAAGGTTTTGAAATATATAAAGGTAAAATCCTATACCTTTATATATCGTGGCTCCAGAGTTGGCAGTTCGTCTTGTAATCGGAAGGTTGCCGGTTCGAGCCCCGGCTCGGACAGTCTCGGTAGTTGTGTCCTTGGGCAAGACACTTCACCTACCGCCTACTGGCCCGATGGCGCGATATGGCAGCCTCGCTTCTGTCAGTCTGCCCCAGGGCAGCTGTGGCTACAACTGTAGCTTGCCTCCACCAGTGTGTGAATGTGAGAGTGAACGAATAGTGGAATTGTAAAGCGCTTTGAGGGTCTCAAAAAGCGCTATATAAATGCAATCCATTATTATTATTATTATTATTATTATATGTGCATTAATAATTACATTACACAAGATTAAGTGCAGGGAATGCAGTGAACAATGTCCACTTTCATGAAATATAAGACAATGACAAGTGTTCCAATTCATTGAAGGACTTGTGAGGGACCAAACAGTTGAACGTTATAAAGTTTCGGGTGCAACTTTTAGAATGTGGATTTTATTAATAATAATAATGGATTGCATTTATATAGCGCTTTTCGGGGCCCTCAAAGTGCTTTACAATTCCACTATTCATTCACTCTCACATTCACACACTGGTGAAGGAAAGCTACAGTTGTAGCCACAGCTGCCCTGGGGCAGACTGACAGAAGCGATACTAAACCCCCAAAAAGAAAAAAAAATTGAAAATACGTAACTAGTCGACTAGATGATGATATGTACACTTGTGCTTATGGGTCACCATATAAGAGGTGGAAGGTGCTGACTCTCACTGGTTGAAATAGTTTACAAAGAGTGAGCTGTACCAAACAATGTGACTTTGCTTTTAAGGTAAAAATTTTGCTTCAGTGCTGCAGCCAAAAATGTTTCTTGAAGGTTTTTTTTAATTTTTATTTTATGAACACTACCTTAGTAAAATGTAAAATAGCAGGCAGAAGAGAAAGCATTCATGCTGTGATTATTTGTGCTCAGATGGCCACAGATGGTTTTACCCATGGTTTGATTAGCATTTAGAAGAAACTTTCAACAGAGCCCACTCTTTCATTAGAAGGGAGGGTTAACCCAACCTCTCAGACATGTTGCATATCTTAGAGGGTGGGAGCCTCTTGTCTATTATTGCTGGGTATAACAACACATGCTAAGCCTTTCCTCACAATCGTGGAACCCAGCTGTGCTTAGATGAACTAGTGGAAACTATGCAGCTAGAAGTAGTTCATTAATAGGACAACGAGGTGTAGATTAAAACTAATTCAATGTGCTGGCAGTGTAACCAATTTGGTCTCTTCTAGTTTTGGTGTAAGTAGTTTAAACATACATGCATGTCCTAATATAAACATTTATACACACCTCTGACCAACCTCTCTCCAACTAGTTTTTTCCCCCTTGTTCAGGGGTACCTCAGGGTAGCCGTTCAGTGGATTCGAACAACCAACCTTCTGATCATGGGGCAACCACTATACCTACCCCGAACTCACTGGGGGAATAACTCAGACCAGACACCGCTTGGTGATATCAGCCTCAGATCATTTTTACTCAAGCACACTGACTGTTCTAAATCTCTGAAGGTTCAAGTCCAAATATGTTTGATGTTGTTTTCCTTAGTCATCATTACTGTCTGTTCAAGTCACAATGGAGAAAAGGATTGACTTGCCTTTAAAATTTACAAATTTTCTTAAAAGAAAAACAACTTGTATTTGGGCTGTCTGGAAAGACGTTTTCATAGTGTCTACTAATCATGATACCATGTGAAGGGAACCTCCATTAACTCTCCTTCTCATGTACACACAGGTAATGCCATCACTCTTTCATGTAACTTCCCAACATACCTTTATTTTCTTTGTTTTTGGTCTCACATTTTCTCCCTTTTCCTCTTTAGCTGGCCTCAACGTCAAGCTCCTAGGTCCATAATGGCAAATGGTTTTAGCACCTGTATTTAAAATATCTTTGTTCTTATCACTCAAAGAAGCCAAGTTGGTTTAATCATGCAAATTTTAATTAAGAGAAAAATCTTTTTTAGGCATGCCCAAAATTGGGCAACACCTCCAGGGAGCAATTTAGGCACCTATGCAGCACCTTCTATTTAATGAATAGTGCAAGAGCCATAACTTTGATGTCAATGGTCACTGTAGCATAAAATGTATAAAATGTATGTACATGTATACAATCACTTGTTAAATCTGACAACAACTGCTTATAAAGTTTGTTTGTGACTTTGTTTAAAAAGCATTTTTACTACCCACAGGTTATATTCCTACTTGGCATGCACAAAGCCACATGACATTATAACTTCTCAGTCCTGAGCACCGTTGTTTCAGACCAGGGCTGGACTGGTCAGACACAATGGCACTTTCAAGCTCCAAGTTTTCACGACTTCATCCACAGTTAACTTTTTCTGCAAGTTGCCTGAGGGCACAGTGAATGTAGGGGCTGATCACAGAAAGAGATTTGACTGGGCACTCCAATGTCAGTAATGAGAATGAACAAATAAGCTGCCGCCCGTTCTTGTACAGCTGGTGCACAGCTCCATCGGCCGAAAAGTGCGGCAACCTACTGGGAAAATGCACAATATGCCAGATTACTAGTCCAGCCCTGTCTCTGTCTCGTCAGATCAGAGGGCAGAACAAATGAGTGAATCTGGATATCCCATCCAATCAGACAACTGATATTTTGAGAAATGTCGAATAAAAAAAAAACAGAAAAAAAACCCCACACACATTGTACATATTTCAAGATTGAGCCTCTATAGAGAAAAAAAAGTCACATGATGACTTAAAGTATAAATAAATAAAAAAGAAGAAAGGGAGCTTCAGTGTGAATAAAATTTCAAAGTGTCTTCTTCATCTCTGTTCCTAACACAACTCTTTCCCAGGTGAGTTTTATGTTGGACACTTTCCAAATATAGAGAAGTCAGACTTGCAGACCTAATTACAGCCTAGGAGCAACAGAGCTACATTTTGGCTTTCCCCATTTTTGGTCACTCAGCAAAAAAACTGCAGAGATGGTGCTGATCAAAGACGCATCATCAACAATCTCATGTCCAGACTCTGAAGTAAGGATTCTGCTAGCACTCTGCTCTCACTCAGCAGTTTAAACACAGATGTGGAAAGAGCAATTTTCTTAATTTTTTTTTCAATGGATTTTGTATTTTATTTTTTGTTTGACTATAGAAATAAAAGGAATTAGAAATGTACTCATCAGAGGAAGAAAATAATATGACTTAGAAATAAAGTTTCATCCATGAAAGCCAAAGAAATGCATAGAGACCACTAGCCATTCAGAAAAAATAAAACATCCACTCAAATGAGGAATTTGTGCTGGATCAATATGTGAAGGCAGGAGAGCCCTCTTAACACTCAAGTGCAAACCTCCATAATACGATAAAAGGTGGGGCCTATTTTGAGGTGAAAAAAGGGTGTTGCCATGGAAATCAGTCATCCAGGACCAGTCATGGGAAAGCCAGTCTATAAGTTCAAATTTTATTTGCCACATGCAGGTTGCCCTGCAGTGAAATAAACCCGCCCCCCGACCTTACACACACAACACAGACATCACATGGGGATACAAGTCAGAGAACGGTTGCATTACAGAAAAACCACTGAAATGTACACTACAATGGGAAAAGTACAAGAGGAAAAAAAGAGACCTCTACTCATGCTGAGCTACAGGAGGACAGCATGAGAACAGGAAACAAAAAAACTCCTCTGCACAGAAAGCACATAAATGTCCACAGTACAACATTATAGAGCACGTGACCAGCAACAAGGTTGGGTAGGGGATAAGGAGTAATCCCAGGCAACACAGCAGCCATCCTGCCACTGCGCCGACTCTCCAGCGCAGGCCCAGACCCGCCTCGTGTTCCCAAAGGAAAGGCAAAAACGAAACTTCAGTAACAAAAACTTTTACATTCACTTTGCCTTCATGGTTTCTTTATGATAGTGGGGTTTTTGTCTCACACCAGAATGTTACATTTGTATGAGATTCCAAAGGATTTCAGCTTTCATCAAGAGTATTTTGGAAGTAAAACCATATGGAGGGTGACTAATGTCTGTGGGTTCACTGACATTTTACTCACATTACTGACACATTTACCGACATTATACTGTTACTAAAAATCTAGTGGTATTCATATTAGTGCTGGAAGGAAGTGCATCAACTTTGGTGGGGACAATAAAGGCTGTAATATCACAGCAGAGCAACGCAAAAAGCGAAATGCTAACATTCACAGACCGCATAAAGGAAATCATAGCAGGGTTGGTTTTTTTGGGGTTTTTTTTTTCCTTTTTAAATTGCTTGTGTCTTTGTTTTTGTTTTTTTTTAAATTGTTAAACTTTGGGTTGGATAAACCAAGAAATAAACCATGTGACTTCATTTTTTGATTAACTGATGAAAAATTGTGGCCCTGATTTGTTATGGGACAGAAAAAACGATGAAATGGTAAGTGGACAGAATGATCAGTTAGCACAGATACAAAGTAACTGTCAGTATGCAGTAAGACACATTTTAGGTTGGCTTTTGAGATGTCAGTGAACATCTTTCACTCATCATACTCACGACCCATTGAACCCCAGAGACCGTCAACATCAACACAACATTAACCCCTTAAACGTATTACTGTTGTTGTGTCCTGAAATCCACACTTCTAGGTATAAGTTAACATGTAGCGCTTGTGCCGATTTGTGCAGTTGTCTTATGGGCCATTATGCTCACTGTGTTGTAGGTGTCGCTTGGCAATTTTGATGTCACATCATGTGTTGCGCATGTCTTTGGTACACTTCAGCCGGTCATGCACATCTTCGTTTTTGTAACCTTGAACCGTGGACGCTGTAAGTCGGTTGAACATACGAGTGTATGATAGTGTCGGTTTTTATCGCCATTTTAATTATATTCCAGTACAGAAGCTCAGAGACATACAGACATATAAAGGGAGATGTTGGAACAGTTTGAAAACTTGAAAGTTTGAGGAGAACAACACTGCAAAAGAACTTTGCAGAAGAATACTAAAAAAGTCTTGGCCCCCAGGTTTGACTTTTTATTCTCCTATGTAAGAGCTTATGTCACAATATTTTCTAAGTGGTGACACTTGTTGTTCAGGAGAATACTACAGTAGCTTCCTGTGCCTTAACAACGGGTATAAATGCAAGCGACTGTAAGGCGAGGTTGTGGAGGCAAGCGAAGTGACCATTGCGGCAGACATACTGGGGCCTTTCCCCTGGGAGCTGTGTGGTCATCTGCAACCTTTTATGACCTTTTCAGGTTTAGGCAACACAGGAACAGAAGATGACTGAGGCTCTCCTGGGAGCTGCATTGCCAGTCTCCCTCTGGAATTCCTCTTTTCCCTGGGGAGTTTGGAGGGGGGAAAGCCGGGGTATGTCTAATCTGGTGAAGTGACCTGAACAGCCACTTCCAGTCCTGGCAACAAAGACTTTCAGACACCCAGCCCTGCCAGCTTTTCTAACCTTAACCACTTTTCTCTATTACCTAACTCCATATATTTTTTGAAAACAATGGACTGACCTGTGTGGCTCCCAGGAGAGCCACACAATTGCCTAAATCTAACCAGGGAATTTTTAAAGGGTTACGAATAGGCATGCTGGACTCCAACTAAAAGTACTTTTGAGCTTGCTCCAACACATCAACAGTCAGACATTTTGTTAGATACTTTCTATACCAATGAGTGACACACAGTTGGGGGTCTCTAACAGTGAAATGTACTGCCCTGTGCGTTAGCGCATCAGTGACCCTCTGCAACAAATAGTGATCAATGGATCCGATTGCAAACCTAATCTTAATAGCCTTTTTTTGTAATTTATGTTAGGGTGAGGTTAACTGCCATTATGCAGAACACATTTTAGCCTGGCTTTTGAGCTGTTAATGAACAGCCTACACTTATCTGCATCATACTTACAACCCATTGCAGCCAAAAGACCTTCAACATCAACACAACAGATAAAGTGATCGTCCATTTCAAAGAATGGAATAAGATCCTTCTCACGATGCTTATAAAAAGGAAATTTGGTTCCTGGATCCAGGAGGTTAATCTCACTGTGCCTAGACTCAAGTAGCTCAGCTGATTCCCTTGGCAGATACAAATCTCATACTAAGTTATTCAGCTCTGGGTGTGTGAATAACAGGGAAACAAATTAGCTACTAGAAGATTGATCTTCAAAGTTCTTATCACTAGAATGTTGTGCATCTGGAGACAACACACCATTACACTCTTCTCTGTCATTAAACAAGCCAGTACAAATGGAAGGTTTCATATGTTCATGTGTTTAGTTTTGTTACGATATCCAGAAAGATTGACTAGATAGAAGTAGCAGTCATCAAAGTGATTCTGTGGCTCCATCCATACTACTGAAAAATCAAAACCCAAGCTTTTTTTTCTTCATGTTAGTCGACGCTCTGAGGTTTTGGACACACACCCGCCAGAATGAATGAGGTGTCCATGGCTTGTCTCAGTCACCCAATTTCATACCAAAATAAGCAAAGCAAATTCTTTGTCTAATCAAGCAAGCTTGCATTTGGAAATTATCTTCCTGATAGTCTCACAGATACTGATACCTGTCACCTGACACTGTTACCTGGTAAAGATGATAAAAGCTTGTGGAAATAATAAATATCCAAATGCAGTTTACTGTAAAAAGAAATACTGCAAAGAACTTATGTGGGTAAAATCACTTAGTCATGAGACTGTTTTGACTGGTTTTTGAACAGATAACTATGTGATTCACTGGCTGTTACTGAACATTGAAAGTATTTTAACCATAACAAAGTGTAGTCATCTCTAATCCTTCTGAGCTGAATCTCACCGTGAAATCCAAACATCGCAACCCCCATGCCAGCCACCAAATAACACTGAAGTGGTCCATGGTTGAGTCTTTTTAAGGACTTACAGAGAAACAATGTGCACTATTGCTTCTGCATGTTTTGAATGTTATGCAACTCAAGCCACTGAATTAGATTTTCACCCTGACTTATAAACCTATAAAGAAACAAGGCTTTATTTTGAAGGGTGTTGTGCCGTGTTGCAGTCAACAGCCAACTTTGACACACTGTGTTGTTGCCTCGTCTCTTGTTTCACATTGTAGGGCAACACTGTTTCTTCTTCCTCCTCTTCTTCAGTGAGAAAATCTAAAAAAAGATGAGATGCTCCTTGTCAAACATAAATTAAAAAAAAATAATAATAATACAGCTGTGCAAATGTTCTTAAGGGACTCGGCTCTTCATTTGATTTAGGATTGCTGCTTTTAAAATGAGCCGCTCTTTTCTCATTTTATTCCACATATGTCACCATATACGGTGCCCTGACACTCTACCCTGAAAAAGAGCAGATGGTTGGAGTTAAATAAAGTATAATGTTCCATGTTCACATCACTCTGTCTCAATTATATTAAATTAGAAGCCACCAGAGCTTATCCTCACCGAGCTGTTAAAAATAAGAGCTACCCATAATCCAGTTACATGTGCAATACACTTGTGAATCTGTCGCTTGTGTTGAAAATAGAGTTATTTTGATTTGGCTCTTCTTGAGATTTTTCAAGTAGCAGTTGTCATTTCATTTTGTACAGCTGTGCTGCTTGAGCTATACGACCACCTCCAATTTGTTTCAAAAATCTTGTCAGACGTTCCTAGGATAACTGCTTGTTTTTGTTGTTTGATAAAATCCAAGCAGGTTGTCTTGTCTAAAATCTGCTGCCTTTTTTAGACTGAGTAACATTAAAATGTTGCCTGGAAGTGGTTGCCATAACGCAAAATGCTTTTTCCCCCAGCTAAACAAGAGCATCTGCCAAATCAATTCAATCTAGTGAAATGTAACACTTCGAGAATATCACATTTGCTTAATTTGACCATACAAATCTGGTGGCGTCTAAGGGCCACTAATAAAAGGGACGGGGTGTGAACTCAGTGACTGAAGTGACGCTGTTGCTGGAGACAATAACCATTTGAGGATTTATAGCATGTGATCCTATTACAATGGCACTGGTATTGTTGTTAAGACGTTAGTTAACATCTTTGAGAATGCACAAACCTTCCTAGATTGAGTAACTGCGAGGTATTCTTGTATCTAGGAGCTACTGTAACACTCATGCTGTTGGTATTAATTTCAGACTTGGGTTGAGCTTTTGATGAAAGTTATATTCATAAAGTTTGGCTTGGCCACAAAGAACAAAAACCACAGGTTCTTGCGACAGACAAAGTAAATGATAGTGAGGAAGAGATTAACAACCTTTGTCCTTGTTTATCTGTGAAATTCAAGTACAACATTCAAAAGAAAATCGCTTATATCAATAGAACTATTGAAAGTTGGCTGCAGCTCAGGAGGTTGGTCGTTATATCCCTGCCTGCCCCAGTCTGTCTTTTGGGCAAGGTCCCAATGTGTTAACTGAAGTGTAAATGAGACATGTTACATAAAGTGATGTATAAGAACCAGTCCATTTTACCATATATTATTTCATTTGAAATCATGAGTATCTCTGGATCCTAATACAAATCAAACATCTAACAGTCTATTCAGTAAAGATTAGCCAGGAAGCTAATAACTTTGAGTACTTAATAATTTCTCACAACTTATAATGGTGTATGGGAAATTAACATTACAGGTCAATCAGTTTCCCCACTTGTTAAACTGTGAAGATTTTTTAATCTTTTTGCTGTGCACTACTGCCAGCATGTGGTGAGAAGAGGCGATAGACTCTCTGCTAAAGAAATACACTAAATGGACAAAAGTACTGGGCCACTAATACTTTATACCTACAGGAGTGCAACTCTGAATCCATAGGTAGTAATATGGTCCTGGGCCTACTTTTACGGCTTCCACTTTTCTGAGGAAGCTTTCAGCAAGATTTTGGTCTGTGTCTGTGATTTTGTCTATTCATCCAGGAGAGCATTTTGAGGTGCCTTGTAATCTCTGCTCCAATTCATCCCAACGGTGTTTGATGAGGTTGAGGTCAGGGCTCTGCACAGACCAGTCGGTTTCTTTCACACTAAACTCACCCACCCATGCCTTTATGGACTTTCCTTTGTATACTGAGGCACAGTCGTGCTGGTCTTTTAGTAAACATACACATTAGCTAATTCGGATCCTTGTATTTTGTTTTGTGAGTTAGAATAGCTATTGACAAGTTGTATCCACACAGTGTTTCCCAGATAGTACAGAATCCCATCAAGATCAAGCCTACAGATGTTGTTTCACATCATCTTATCGATGGGAAGTTTGTCTTCAATGAGCAAAGATGACTGAGTATATCTGGTAGCTCTAATGTCACACTACAAACTCACACCTACATATAAAACTCTCCAGAACCCTACAAGAAACAATTTTGTGTAGATACATACATCATTTTTATCTGTTTAGCCTCCTTCTGTTTTGACTTATCTTCCTAAAAAACTGCTGGGGTTTATTTTATGAACTCTTTTATGAACAGAATGCCACAGGCAAGGTATGCATCTTACCAAAATCCTTATTATTGCACATATCTACAACAT
Source organism: Rhamphochromis longiceps (assembly GCF_057381845.1). Taxonomy (NCBI): domain Eukaryota; kingdom Metazoa; phylum Chordata; class Actinopteri; order Cichliformes; family Cichlidae; genus Rhamphochromis; species Rhamphochromis longiceps. The sequence continues at coordinate 20,926,061 of NC_140557.1, forward strand.
AATAGACTGCCCCAACTACATGATCGGCTCTTCCTGTGCATACATTCTGTAGACAAATCTGCTTTGTTGAATTTCTGAAAATAGAATGGAGCAGTGGCTGAAAACGGTGCTGTAGTTCATCTTTATTGCTGATAGTTCATTGGTTATCTGTCCTTGTTCCCCTCTGCTCTAAGTGCTCCAAATGAAAGAAAAGATCAATACAAAGTGCTACAAGTTAAAAATAAAACATGGGCCATTCATCACACCGAGAAGCTACTGGTTGTGTTTTATGAATCACTGGAGCAAAGAGGTGGAGAACATTGTATCTTTCATTGTCTCTACTCTCAATAGTCAGGTGAGTAAAAACGGCTCTTTTCAGCTGATAATTACCAGGCTGTTATAGGAAATTCTCTCTCTGCTTGCAGTTCCTGTGGTTATACTTTATACTGCGTTATTTTATTAGACACAGAAAGACTTATGTTATTTATTATATATTTCTATATACATATGAGTAGGGATGGGTATTGATAAGATTTTCACGATTCCGATTCCATTTTCGATTCGATTCTTTATCGATTCTCTTATCGATTCTTTTTAAAAAAGGAGAACACCAAGTTCGATTAGCTTAGAACTTTGTTTTATATCTTCTCTTTGAACAAGATAGAAATTTACAAGTAACATGGCCTTACAAACCCAGCAGTGAGATCTTAAGAGATCCAGCCTACGGCTCTTCAATGGGGTGTCACAGGGTCCCCAGGAAAAAAAATTGTAAATGTAAAATAATAAAATAAATATTCTTCTGTAGCAATAACAAAGTATAACATAAATTATTCTGTAGCAATTACACAAGAATATCCAGTAATGTCCCTGCCTACAATTAAACACATTCACTTACCGAAAATCGGGGGCATCTGCTGTGGCAGCCTTTTACCACAAACTTAGTCTCTGCTCGGTGACATTCGTCTATCCGGCCTGAAAGGAGACGCTAACGGTAGACTGCAGCAAGAACTGCCAGCATCTGAGCCAGACAGACTCTGTCTCTCTTATCATGGTCACCTAAATGCACAGTAATGGCAGGTTTTGTAATAAGACAGATCGCGCTAACATAATATGCACTGTTAGTTGATTATTTACCTGCCGCATTAAAGGAAGAGGACGTGCAAACGTTACCGCTGCTGCTGGGTTGAGATTCACGAGTCTGGAGCGGAATTAAAAACACGACATTCATTTAAGGTCATCGCGTGTTTTGTGAGCAAATGCTTTTGCATATTCGCAGTGTTTCCTCCCTTAAATGAAGTATCTACTTTGCAAGTACTGCAAGTTGCCCTGTTGTCATCCGTTCTCATAAAGTATAACCAAACTTTTGAGCGTTTGAGCCGCTTTCGCGCCGTGTTTCCTGCCAGGTAAATGACGCTCCGCAACGTGGTGACGTCATTCGGGGCGACTGGAATCGATAAGGGAATCGTTTGCAAAAATGGCAAACAATTCCAAGGAATTGAAACAGTGGGAACCGGTTCTCAACAAGAACCGGTTTTCGATACCCATCCCTACATATGAGCCACTTTATTAGGGTCACCGCATCAGAATAAGAGTTATCTAAGTGACTACTTCAGAAATGGCTCATCTTCTGGGATTTTCCGACACAACCATTTCTAGGATTTACAAATACTTGCCCAAAAAAAGAGAAAAAAAAAATCCAGTGAGCAGCAGTTCTCTGATGGTAAACGTCATTGATACCAGACATAGAATGGCCAGCCTGCTTCAAGCTAACAGGAAAGCAACAGTAAATAATAGTCAAATAATCACTCATTAGGTAGGATTTGCAGAAGAGCGTCTATTAATGAGCCACGTGATCATTCAGAGACGCTCTGAGGCTTTATCAGATGGAAGAAAACCAACATCTGTTAGCAGGTGATTTTGACAGCTGCTCATCTGCTGAAGCTGATATCTAAGAATTTGGTCTACACTGACAACATTTGAAAGTGATATTTTCTTTTCTGCTACTCATGACTTTATTTCAACAAATCACATCAATATCAGGAGTAGGGCTGCCACGATTAGTCGACTAGTCACGATTACGTCGACTATCAAAATCGTCGACGACTGATTTAATAGTCGACGTGTCGTTTGAAGCTTTGTAAGATCCTGAAAGACGCAGGAATAAGTAGCAGGATTTAAGAGTGTAATAACAGACTGAAACAGAAGATGGCAGCACTGCATGTACAAGGATGCCAACTGCCGTTAAACCCCGAAGAGGAAGAAGCTGTGTCCCAGAATTCATAGCGCGGCCCAGCTCAGTTTCCAACAATGGTGGCAGCTAGTTGGTTTTACTCTTATTATTCTTTCTGGGTCACAAAATAAATGTTTAACATATTTTCAGGCGAGAATGTAGCTGTGTAAACCTCAAATATCTGCTCAGTTTATCAAGACACCACATATTTTCAAAAGTGCTCCAACGTTTTCAGAGACGTCTGTTACCCACTAGCTCGATAGCTAGCCGGAGGCTAGGCTAGGCTAACTAGAGCCGTGAGAACACCGGACTCCCGGCAAATCGTTTTCAAACCGACCGCCGTCTTTCGCTACTCAGGTTAAATATATATATAAGTCACTTAGATAACTTCAAAATGTTATTGTTTGGCTTTTTTTAGTATTTTATTTGTTCCTGAGTAAATCGGTTTGGCTGAGATTAAAGTTTTTACACAGCTGAATAAACGTCAAGCAGACAGCTGATTATCAGAAGTGTGAGATGCTCAAGAATTTACTCCGGTGTCCTGTTATATTTTAGATAGCAAGGAGTTTATTAAACCACAACAATCTGCAGATTTCATTAAAATTTAATAAACTATCATCTTGTCTTTATTTTTAGTTAGCACATACCTTATTAAAGCTGTAAGCTAATGATAGTTATATAAGAGCAGATGCTGCTGGTGCAATAAGCTGTATGTCCAATGGATGATGATCTGATTAGTCGACTAATCGCAAAAATAATCGGTGACTAGTCGACTATCAAAATAATCGTTTGTGGCAGCCCTAATCAGGAGACATGCGTCTGTCTTAAAAGGAACCCCGGCTATTAAGACATGTTTGCGCTAAAATATGTACTGTGCTTTCAATAATATATATGTGTGGTATTAAAATACGCCAAATGTTTTCCTTTTAAGCACATTTTATATAAAACCGATTTACCATTAGGTCGCCATTGTTATTTACTTTTAAATGCACTCTGGGTAGTGACGTCATACGGTTGCGCCGCATGGAGTTCACAGTTAGCAGCGCACTGGAAATGGCTTCTGTTCAACTTTTCCAGTTTGAACCAGAGCAAACCGAGAGAGAGGATGAAAATAGTCAACCAGTACTTAGTTTACATGAAGATGAAAACAATCCGTCACACGAGGACATGAGAATGAGGGAAAACTACTGGTGTCTATGCGGCTACTGGTTGCCAATGGCATGAGAGCGTTTGTTGTTCTAATTTGCTATGACCTCAGAGCGCGTCGCAAATAAAACTAATAGGCTATAAAGAGTAATATGAACTTATTTAGAACTTACCTGAATGAAAATGTACGGAGCACACCAACAGATATCTGGGGATGGTAGAAAACTGGATATCAGCTCGTCTCACAGCTGCTATCCAATCTAGACGCCTTCTTTTGGTAACATCCGATACATGAGCTCGCTCACGTTGCTTCCAGGAGGGGAACGAATAAAAAGAGAGCCCATTTTCCAGCTTATTCCCTTCCCGGTTGTGCTATCTAACATTACAACCGTTGGTGGGGGCCGAGCAAGATGGCGACGTGAAGAGGAGTGTTTTTTCGAGCTCTCAGCACTAGGGGCGGGTTTTTATAATCGATTCATCGATTAAAATCGATTCTGGCTTGGATAACGTAAAATCGATTCATTAAAATCCTGAATCGATTTTTTAATATAAATTTATTTTGTCCAAAATGCCAGAATCTCTGGTGACATCTCACAAAATTTCAAGAACCACCAAACAGTTAAGACAGTAAATGAGAGCAGGAACACGGATTCTGCACATAGACTTAAACACACAGCGCAACCCGCGGATCAGAATCAGTTAGATGTCGCCTTTCTCACAGTCGGGGCTGAAAGCCGACAGCTCGCTGATTCTGATCTGTCGGCGGGTCCGCGTTTTGTGTTCACGCCCTTTATGCGCCGATTCTAAAGCTGTTAGTTTGATCTCTCTCCAAACAATATTGACCAAACCAGCAGCAAAAGAAGATCCAAACGCTTCACATAAAATCGTCATGAATTTACTCTGACTTTTACTGTTTTGCTTCCACCGCGATGCACAGCTCTCTCTCTCTCTCTCTCTCCCCCTCTCTCTCTCTCTCTGTACTTCAAGAACAGTTTCCCTTTCGTCATTATTCGCTTGCTTGTTACGCACAAGTCTACTGTTGTTTACAGCACTGTCGGCCGCTGTTTTTTTCCCTTTTACATTCTTCCGAAAAGAAAACCTCATTTCTGCTGTTCAATACTGAACAAATTTAAACTTTTTAAAATTATTCAAAATGCAAAACGTTTAACGTGTCTCTAATAAAACTGCTGTAACTTCAGAGGTGATGTTCATATGTTGATTAATGGTTTTCTTTCGTTTTTGATGTACTGCAGAATATTTTTATAAATCCCAGGCCAGGAAAACCTTCATGTTTTTCTGTGTTTTATCTTCAGCTACTTTGACACAAAGGCATCTGCTGTGATGCTTACACCTGTGATAAAGTCTTGCGTGTGTCAGCTTCCTTTTTATTGATACAAAAATATGTAAATGTACTGATCTGAATTATAATATTTCTGACTGTCAAAATTTCCCAGATTTAAATCGAATCGAATTAAATCGAATCGTGGATCGAATTGATTCGGGACCTTGTGAATCGGAATTGAATCGATTCTAGAAATCAGTGACGATACCCAGCCCTACTCAGCACTAGAAAGATATAAAGCATTTTTACAACACCTATTTGACGTCTTTCTAACTTTCAACACTTTTTTGAAGATCAGCGCACTAAACCTGCTAAATCTGAAACCAAATTCTATAACAACAACATGTCGAAATCTGCTCAGAAAAGGCTGAGTAACTCGGACAAACCACATGCAACTAGCATGCTAGCTAGCGACCATAGCTACATGAAAGAAATGGAGTGTCAGCAGATGGTTGAAGAAGAATTTCCACCTCTACCAGTTACGCCTTCCAAGCCTCCAGTGGCTAAAAAACCAACACTCTGATGGCGACTCCCTGAAAGCTGATGCGGTCAACACTTTGATTAATCTGATCAACACCAGAAGTGACGCCATTGAAGAAACGGTAGGAACAGTTCGTACAGATTTAAAGGACATAAGAGATAAGATTATGGTCATTGAGAAGAGGGTTGAGAAAAATGAAACGCTTACACAGAAATGTGACGAACGCATCTCTGAAGTTGAACGCTACAACCGCCGTTGGAATCTGAGACTGTATGGGGTACCGGAGTTGGAGAAAGAAGATGTGCGTGCAAAGGCGATTGGGATATGCCAAACGGTTCTGCCTGCGGAAAAGGAAAAGTTTTCAGAGGTCTTAGACATCGCTCATCGAATGGGGAAACCAAAACAAAATGACCCGAGACCCAGAGGGATTATCATCCGGTTCATCTCAAGGAGAATTCGTGATGCGGTGTGGAAAGCTGCCAAGAACAATACTTTCCTTCAAAATAATCATCTGCGGTTCACTGAAGACCTAACGAGAGAGGAAAAAGAAAACAGACTGAAGCTGTGGCCCATTATAAAGAAAGCACGTGAAGAAGGGAAATCTGCTTACTTTGTTGGAGGTTGCGGCTTTGTAAATGGTGCTGAAATTCACACAAACTCTTCAATATTCCCTGACCCTTAGTTCTTCTCGGGTTTGTTTACAAGGTGTTGATGTGCCTGATATTTATAGATATTAATGTTTGGCTGTCTAAATTGCTCTTTGATGTTAGCAAAAAGCAAACTTACTGTTAAATAAGTAAAACTTTTTTGTTACGCTTTTATTAGGCGTCTAAAGTTTTATTTATACGTATACTCTATACTGTGAACATTTTCATATTCTAGTGCTGATCTCAGTGTTAGGTTAAAAAGTTTAACTTCGATTTACATTTTAATACATATCTTTTCTTTGTCAATTTGTGTTCTTTGTTTTTTGTTTCTATTAATGCTAGGGGTCTTCGTAACAACTTAAAATGTAAAGCCACTTTTCTTTATGCAAAGCAACTTAAATCTGACTTTGTATTTCTATAAGAATCTCACTCTACTATCAATGATGTTAGTTTTTGGCGATCTCAATGGGGAAATTCTATATGGTTATCTCATGGAACTGAGCGACCAGCTGGGGTATCAATCCTAAAAAACAGATATAATGGGGATGTTTTACATACAGAATGTGATTCTGCAGGTCATTACATATGTCAAGTCATAAAATATAATGATTTAGTCTTAATTGTAACTAACATATACGGGTTTAACACGAAGCTAGAAAATGATCATTTATTTTTGGCGATTGAAAAAAAAAATCTAGCTGGTTAAATAAATTTCCAAATGCAAAATTATTACTAGGTGGAGACTTTAACTGTATTATGGATGCTGAATTAGATAAATTTCCTCCAGGACATTCGAACAGAATTAATACCACATTGAAGGCTGTTATGGTACGCCTGAAACTTACAGACATTTGGAGATTCAAATATCCTCAGTCCAAAATGTTTACTTGGTGCAACAATTCTAACTTGAGACATTCAAGGATAGACTTTTGGTTAGTTTCAGAGAGCTTTGACAGCAATAGCATAGATGTAGGTGCTTGGCCTTCTCCAGCAACAGATCATAAAGCCATATATATTAAAATAAATCTAACTTCTCTATCTAATTCTTCTTTTGTTAAATTTACATACTGGAAACTCAACAGCTCATTATTACAAAAAGACGATGTGAAAAAGGAGCTTAAAGAACTGATCTCAAACTTTTGGTCTATAGCTCAAGAAGATTTAAAGTATGGAAATAATTGGGAATTATTAAAATTTGAAATTGGCAAATATTTAAGGAAGGTTGGCAGCCTTAATGCAAAATCCAAAAGATTAGAGGAAGAAAATATAATCTCTCAAATCACACAGTTATCTAATAAACAAATTGACACTTTAACTGAAGAGGATAAATTGAACCTTGCTAAATTACAAGATAAATTAGATCGTTTATACACAGACAAAGCAAAAGGAGCTTTTATCAGATCAAGATCTAAATGGCTTGAAGAAGGTGAGCGTAATTCCCATTATTTCTTCAGTTTATAAAAGAAACACTCAAGCATAAATAATATTAGCAAATTAATGATAAATGGGGTTATAACAGAGGATTACAGATTAATCTCTAAATATTGTAGTCATTTCTATAAGGAACTTTATAGCTCTACATTTTCTCAGGAAGCTGCAAATCATCTCTTAGAATCGCTGAATGTTAAATCTATAAGCCAAGAAGATTCTATATTATGTGATCAACCCATCTCATTAGAAGAAGTCAAAGATGCAGTTGGGCTATTGAAAAATAATAAATCTCCAGGTACGGATGGTCTTACTGCTGAATTATATAAAACTTTTTCTGAAGAGTTGTCTCCCTTTCTTCTTGAGGTATTTGCAGAAAGCATAGGAAACCAACAGCTTCCCACTACGATGAATCAAGGTTTGACTACGCTGATTCCGGACCGATTGATAATTGGAGACCAATTAGCTTGCTAAATAATGATTATAAAGTATTTGCTCTAATTATAGCTAACAGACTTAAGATGGTTCTTGACTCTGTTATTGATGAAACACAATCTGGCTTTATGCCCAAAAGACACATAACTAACAATATCAGATTGGTTTTAGATATTCTGGATTATTCTGACCTCTTAAATTGCAATGGTTTCATATTATTTTTAGACTTCTACAAGGCCTTCGATACGGTGGAGCATGAATTTATATTATAATTATAATTATATTATATTTATATTAGCTCTGCCCACCCGGGGTAAGTCTTCTGACTTATCCCACTTTAATGAACGGTAGCCGCTAAAAGAGTAGTTACTGTCGCTGCCCTTTTGTGTGTGTGTGTGTGTGTTTAGCGCGCTGGAGCGGAGAACACGAACAGGAAGGCGAGGACGTCGCTGGGTTTCCCCCTTCTGCACCGCTTGCCTGGATTTTTAATTTTTAGTGACTTTTATATTGTGGCGGACGCCACTGGATTTTTAATGTTGTGTTTTATTGATTTCTATTGTGTTGTTCCCTTGCCAGGGTTGTTTTAATTCATTTTACATTTTTAACTGTTTAAATATAATAAATTATATTTTAGACATACAGTTTTTAATTCGTGTGCATTCCCTTGGCTGCTCCACTGCTCTGTCCGTTTTGAGGAAGGTTTCCTCCTTTAATAACACTGTGCAAAAATCACCTTCCCTCCATTACAAATACATATAATATTGGCCATATTATATTTACATTACCACAGTTAGATGGTTTTAGTCTCATGAACAACATTAGCTAATTGTTATTTACTTGCTAATCTTAAAATAACTGTTCAGTACAGAAATGAAGCCCAACAATCATGTTTTACAGTCCTGTGGTCTCAGCCTCAGATACTCAACTAATCAAAGTGATGTCATGACAAAAATGAATGACCAACAAAACATTTCTCCTTCATTTCTGTCAAACAAAGCTGTATGTAACATTTCTCGCGGTTAGTATCATGGTTGCTAGGCAACCTGAGCAGCACGACGACGGCTAGACCGTCCCATTTCACAAGCCTCTCACTTCCGCACTTCTCGTACTTATAGTACGCGTAGTGCACGTACTTCAAGCGTGCAGACCCCTGAATTGGGACACAGCCATTGATTACAACCGTTTGTTTGGCCTGCTAAAATGGCGCCTCGCCGGCCACGCCCCCTCCCTTGACGTCACGCCGCAGTGCATTGTGGGATCGCAGCGCCATGTCAGTAGGCCAGAAAGCAAAACAAGCACACAGTGTTGGAGTGTTAGATTCGGGACTGCCAGAACCATGCTCAAAATCAGCGCAAAAGACAAAGGGCTGTATCGCGACCGATTGTGCCCAGACGCCAAGAGATGGTACTTTGAAAAAAAAAATGCGTGCATCTTTGTTACGGGCGCCAACCACTGTGACCTCGTTGTGTGGACACAGAGAGACCTTGCTGTGATTCGCGTCTTCCCTGCTGTGGATTTCTGGAAACCGCGCTTAAAGCACGCACAAGACTTCTTTCGTAAAGTGTGCCTTCCTGAACTTGTTGGGAAATACTTCTCGAAACAACGTGCTGCTCTAAATAGCCTGTAATGTTTCATGTTGTGGTTAAAGATTGATGACAGCTGTGTGGTGCGATGTAAATAGTTTGCATTTCATTTTTATGTGATTGCTGTGTACATGTGAATAGATCTATAATAAAGAAAAACAAACAAATATACTATTCTTTTTTGTTTTTTAAAAACAACTTCACACAAAGTACAACTATTTACAATGTATTGTACATCCAAAAAAACAGCTTTAAGAATACTCAACAGGAGCAAGTGTCATTTGGCCCTGGTTTGACAACAACACTGGGGCACATATTAACAAAAACACAGCAAACCTTAACGATCTTATCAAGAAGTGTTGTGCCTTCAGCCTCACATGATAAGAGTAATCGGATTAGCATTGTAGTGTGTAACATTTTGAACTTGTTGCGCAAACCACCTATTACTCGCTCAACATGAATTCTCAGGTGGGCAATTGCTCTCGTTTGTTCAACGTCCCTTGCATCAAGTTGACAGTAGCCTTTTGTGAAAGCTGGAATCTTGACCTCGGCACACATCATTCCTACAGCATCTCTGATGTCAAAGCCTCTGTCAGCCAATACTACGTCCCCTGGTAACAGCTTTTGAAGAATGCCACATCTCTTTGTGATGTGTTTATCTGATGCACGACCCCCCCATCCCCTGGAAATGAAAGAAATAGCTCCATGGGGTGTAATCCTGATGAGGTATTTTATGGTGTGTGTACCCTTGTAATGAGAGTATGTTTGTGCGCGTGCCTTTAAATTAGATGGTCTTTCTGTTCGAATCTCAAAACAGTCAACAATGATGGCTACTCGTTTTCCAAAAGCTTCAGTAAACTGTGGAGGCATTGTCGCCTGCAGACAGTCGGTTTATTTCTGCTCTGCCCTGTTGACGGCACACACAATCCTTCGTCTGCCCTTCAGCTTCCATGACACTGTCACTCCCATCACCACTGTCCACATTTGCAGCTGGTACGTCAACCTCCACTTGTCCAACACAACTGCTGTCCACTGCCTCCATGACATGGTTATTTTGTTGTTGTTCTTCTGTCAGACCTTCATCGAACATCAAGCCTGTAAGATAAAAATAGTGCATAGACATAAGGTTAATGTACACCAATGATCCAATGACAGGTGTGTGATTCATCTTTAAGTTATGTGCGGATTAGTGTTCCATAAGAGCAATTTAGTATGTTTTTAGAGGGGGGGGTGTTAACCTGCAATGAGTGCTCTTTTTCGCTTCTGTTGCATACGCCTTGCGTGCCGGTGTTCTGGGAATTTCTCCTACCCCGTAAACCGTCCTACCCGTTGTTCCTGAGCATGTGCGCGCATGCGCACAACACAAAAAGGGAAGCTAAGCGCATCCGGCTGTGATTTCACGCTACTCCGTTGTCATATTTGCAGGAGAATAGGTAAGTAGTAAGTATTAGTACTTTTTATTGACGTTGATACTTGATTTTTTAAGCCTTTGTGATTGTTTGTCAATATTAAAGTGAAGTCGCTATCTGCTTTCTGCACAAAACTGTCGAATTTGCAGATTTGGTGAAGTCTGCTGTCAAGTTACTGGACACGTGGTATTTGCACAACACTTTTGAGTCCGCAGCTTCGGTGTTTTAAGGCTGTTTCGGTAATGTCGTTATTTAATAAGTTAAATTATTTGCATTGTTAACTGCACATATTGAAGCTCATAAGAAAATGTTTACTGACATTCGTAAATATGGAGAAGTGGGAAGAGATTTACGCGTTCATTTCTGCGGGCTCCTACCCTTCAGGATATGACAAGGCTCAGAGGCAAAACCTCAGAAGATATGCCTCAAAATTCAAACAAAAGGGTCAGTAATTTATTGTTAATACTAACAACTCATATATGTGGTTAAATTAATTTCTAAATATATATTGTTTTACTGCAGATGTAGAACTCTTTGTTGGAACCAGAAGAGTAGTAAAAACCATGGATGATGCCAGGAAGATATTTCATGAGTTTCATTCATCTCCAATTGGAGGACACACTGGCACACACAAAATGCTAAATGCAGTGTGTTCCAGATTTTACTGGTTTGGTATGACAGTTGACATTAAAACATGGGTATGTATTAACTGTTTGTACTGTTGTTAAATAGCGTTTAAAATAAGCAAATTTTTTGATATCAGTTAAAAGAGAAACTGTACACTTGCAAAATAAAAATAAATATGGTTAATTAGTGATATTACAGTAATAACCTGTAGGCCTGGCAGAGATTTGAAGACACGCACACAAACTATTGTTGCTAAATAGTTTGTTCGTTAGAGAATATGTCATTAAGTGTTTTTGTTTTTTGTTTTTTACAAATGAGAATGTTGAACATTTACGTGAACTCCATAAATATTTTTACCTTAAAGATTCAGGAATGGGACCAGTGTCAAAAAGTTGGGAAACCACTGACTGCTGTGCTACCGTTGCAGTGTATTCAGGTAAATATTATGCCCCGTTTACCCATCAAACTATGCTTGTAGCTCATATTCATAAAGGCAGGAGGGTTTGCCAACTAATTTTAACCATCAATGTTAATGTGTACATTATACAAATTGTTATTCAAATTATTAATTTGTCCTTGATAGGTGTCTGAAGTGTGGGAACTTATTGGTATAGATCTTACTGGACCTCTTCCTAAAACTTCAAGCGGCTTCCAGTATATACTTACTGCAACTGACTACTTTTCAAAATGGGTTGAAGCTTTCCCATTAAAAACAAAATCTGCATCTGAGGTAGCCCAGCACTTGTGCTCCATTATATATAGACATGGCTGCCCCAAAAGGATTTTGTCAGATCAAGGCAGAGAGTTTGTGAATGAAGTAAGTGTTAAATAATTTTCAGTTACATTTTTTAACTTTACTTCACTGGGGTCAAAGATTTTTTTCTTGTGTGCTTGTATAAGAAGTATAATTCCTTATCTGTTGAAGCTCAACTCTGATCTTTGCAAGTTATTGCAAATTGAAAGAAGTGTCACAGCAGCATACCATCCACAGACCAATGGTCTAGATGAAAAGACCAATGACAACATAAAAAGGTATGCCTAATTTTTATCTAACAGTTTTTAATAACATTACTTATGTTATTCAAACTTAATTGTTACTTAATAATTTATTAATTTCTTTACTTCTAATTAAACTTTCATTACTGTCTTTATTTCTATGCCTGCATTTAGAGCCCTCTGAAAACTGGTGAATGACCAGCAGAATAACTGGGATCTGTATCTAGAGCCCACCCTGTTTTCACTTCGGTCAAAAGTACACACCACAACAAAATTCACACCTTTTTTTCTGATGTATGGAAGAGAGGCAGTATTTCCATCAGAAGTGCCTGCTGAAGTGCCGGTGAGTGTTTGTCAAATTCTTTCTATGTTAGAACTAAGAATTGAAACCATTTAAGAAAAAAACCCAGTAATGTCTTTATGAATATGATATCATCTTGTTTTAATCGCTAATATCTACAAAATTTTAGATTTCCAACATCATTCTGCCAGACGACAAAAGGTACAGTGACTATGTACAGTCTGAAAGTGAAGCACAACATGCAGTTAAAGAAAATGCACAAGAAAACATTGCGAAGTCACAAGACAAGCAAAAGGTTGCATACGCCAAGCGGGCCCTGAAAAAGTGCAAAAATGTTGTGTACAATGTAGGGGATCAAATTCTGCTTCTAAATATGAGGAAACGTGGGCGAAAAGGAGGAAGACTTGAACCGGATTTTTCAGGTCCCTGCACAATTGATGACTTCAGTGGAAAATGTGTTAGACTGAAAAACTTAATTTTCTGAAGATGAAAGGAAAGGAAGAGTCCCGAGTGGATTGGAAAATGGAGACTCTGCCACACAACAAGCAGATGGACTCCTTCAGTTGTGCAGTTTTAGTGTTGAAGGTATTTAATAAGCAATTGTATTTAATGTATTTAACTAGAATTAAGTTAATCAATTGCAATTACTGTAACATATTTTACAGTTTGCCGAACACTACCTTCTGAGTGGAGAGGTTACTAGGGTGCTGTCCACTCCAGAAGCCATTGGGCTGCACCGCACTGAAATTGCTTGCGAACTGCTAGAACATCGAAGTAAGTTGAGTCATGTGCTTTTGTATTGCAATAGCACTTTCAGTTTTGTTTAAAACTGTTAGGTTGAACGTCAGTGTGTTTCTAGGTAATGCTGATGACTACTGTGTCGTTTGTTCCATGCTGGAAGCCGATCCTGACTCCAGTATGATTGAAATGGTAAAACAAATAAACCACAAATGCAATATACAGTGGCTTGCAATAGTATTTGGCCCCCTTGAACTTTTCCACATTTTGTCACATTACAGCCACAAACACAAATCAATTTTAATTGGAATTCCACGTGAAAGACCAGTACAAAGTGGTGTACACATGAGAAGTGGAACAACAATCATACATGATTCCAAACAATTTTTACAAATGAATAATTGAAAAGTGGGGTGTGCGTAATTATTCAGCCCCCTGAGTCAATACTTTGTAGAACCACCTTTATCTGCAATTACAGCTGCAAGTCTTTTAGGGTTTGTCTCTACCAGCTAGAGACTGGTAGAGACATTGGTCTTTCACGTGGAATTCCAATAAAATTGATTCATGTTTGTGAATGCAATCTGACAAAATGTGGAAAAGTTCACAGGGGCCGAATACTTTTGCAAGCCACTGTAGTAATTATTTTCTCATCAAATTCATAATGTTGGTTAGCACACTTACACCCCCCCCCTTCTCCCTCTTCAGGTGCAGTGCGAGTTTTGTTCCAGATGGGCACATTTTGGATGTGCTCAATATGAGAGCAGCCTGGTCAAGTACCTGTGCGACAAATGTGCATAATTTGTACACAGTTTCTTTTTCAGTTCTTTCTCCCTGTGTTCTGTTGGATCTATAAATGTCAAATATATGTATCTGTAAATATATTCAGTAAATATATACTGTAACTATAATGGAGTGAATTCATTGTCAAAGTTTATATAGTCAGGTGTTCCAATCACTTCAATGGTGACAGCTGTATAACTTAAGCACCTTGGCATGCAGACTCCTTCTACAAACAAGTGCCAAACCATGCTACTGTTGTTATTATAAACTAGAAGCATAATTCTGACGGGAAGAATTACGTGCCAAAACATGCTACCTTTGTTAATAAGAGCAAGAAGCATAATTCTAACGGGAAGAATTACGTGCCAAAACATGCTACCTTTGTTAATAAGAGCAAGAAATATAATTATTATAGGGAAGAATTACGTGCCAAAACATGCTACCGTTGTTATTATAAACTAGAAGCATAATTCTGACGGGAAGAATTACGTGCCAAAACATGCTACCTTTGTTATTATATATTATTATTGCTTCAGACATTGACCCCCAACACACCTTCCACCTCTCCCCCCTTCACCCTCCCCAATCCAGTCTCAACGACCTCCACCAAACCTCTCACCCCCCTTTCCTCCTCCCTGAAACTCAGAATACACACTGAGGATGTGAGCTGACTATTCCAGAAACAGAAGCCCAGGAAAGCCCCCGGACCAGACGGCGTCTCACCCTCCTGCCTCAAAACCTGTGCTGAACAGCTGGCTCCCATCTTTACTCACAACTTCAACAGATCCCTGGAGCTGTGTGAAGTTCCCTCCTGCTTCAAACACTCCACCATCATCCCTGTTCCCAAGAAACCCACCATTAGGGCTGCTCGATTATGGCAAAAATGATAATCACGATTATTTTCACTGAAATTGAGATCACGATTATTTGACGATATTTATTTAACCCTTTAAGACCTACCATAGAACCAAGTCCACCAGAGCTTATATTATTTTTTTTACATGCTGTAGTGCCATTTGTGGGAGCATTTCAAGTTGCTATACATCAATACAACTGTTATAGCCCATATTTTAATAATATGTATGCATTAAGTCCATAGTAATTACATAAATTGCAAAAAAGTGCAATAAACTACAAAAAAAATTGAAAATCGCTTTTGTTTTGTTTACATATATTTCTACTTGGAGAAATTTAAGAGGCTTATCCCTCAAAACTTTAAATACAATAAAGTTGCAAAAAATAGTTTACAACAACAGGAAATTTATTTTGAGTGTCTTCATAGTTTTATTTTGGAGATACAGCAATTTTTATATACTGCAGGAAAAACAAAAAACAATCCTATGATGCAGATTTGCAAAGAAAACAGCATGTGCATCATTTCACTGTGGGAAGTGTTACGAACAGCTGATAGGAACGGCGAAGCCTGTTTCTGGAATATTATGTTTTTGTTCCTGCAAGCGCTTTTTATGCAATTTTTGCAAAGCTATATGTGGAACGAAACCGTGACCGAGGACAAGCTGATGGCATCAGATGTAAGTACAACTCCTCCGGTTTCATATGCAAAACAAATTATTGCGCTAGCTTACACGGTCCAGGTTCTACAGGGATTTAAAAATAGTTACGCAAAACGGAGCGTGCTGCTCTGACCGGCTTTAAAGGGTTAACAATGACTTTAAAAAAATAATATAAAATAGTGTGCAACACCACTGAAGTTTTTTTTTTTTTAAACTCTCTTTTCAACCAACGGCAGTCACTCTCCAAATAACTTCTGCTTAGCTTTCCGAGCTTCCCTCGGGTCCTCTTAATCAGCGGTCTCCAACCTTTTTTGCGCCACGGACCGGTTTATGCCCGACAATATTTTCACGGACCGGCCTTTAAGGTGTCGCGGATAAATTAGGGAGGGGCTAATAATCGGCTCAGTCATTTTTAATGATCGTTGAAAGCCCAGATCGTAATCGTGATTAAAATTCGATTAATTGAGCAGCCCTACCCACCATCACAGGACTTGAATGACTACAGACCTGTCGCCTTGACGTCTGTGGTCATAAAATCCTTCGAACGACTGGTGTTAGCCCATCTGAAAGACATTACAGGCCACCAGCTGGACCCTCTGCAGTTTGCCTACCGGGCAAACAGGTCGGTGGATGATGCAGTGAACATGGGGCTGCATTACATCCTGCAACACCTTGACTGCCAGGGTCCTGTTTGTGGACTTTAGTTCAGCTTTTAACACCATTGTGCCTGAACTTCTTTCCTCCAAACTCTCCCAGCTCAGCGTGTCACCAGCTACCTGTCAGTGGATCACCAGCTTCCTGACAGACAGAAAGCAACAAGTGAGGCTGGGGGAGATCACCTCTGAAACCCGGTCCCTCAGTATTGGTGCCCCTCAAGGATGTGTCCTCTCACCACTACTGTTCTCCCTCTACACTAACGACTGCACCTCCAAGAACTCGGCTGTCAAACTCCTAAAGTTTGCATATGACACCACTGTCATTGGCCTCATTCAAGATGGTGATGAGTCTGCATACCGGCAGGAAGTTGAGCGGCTGGTAATCTGGTGCAGTCAGCACAATCTGGAGCTGAACACTCTTAAGACTGTAGAGATGACAGTGGACTTCAGGAGACATCCCTCAACTCTGCTCCCCCTCACCATATCAGACAGCCCTGTGTCGACTGTGAAGACCTTCAAGTTCCTGGGTACAACCATCTCCCAGGACCTGAAGTGGGAGACCAACATCAACGCCATCCTCAAAAAGACCCAGCAGAGGATGTACTTCCTGAGACAACTGGGGAAGTACAGTCTTCCACAGGAGCTGCTGATCCAGTTCTACACTGCGGTCATTGAGTCTGTCCTGTGCTCCTCCATCACAGTCTGGTATGGAGCAGCCACTAAACAGGACAGGAGCAGACTGCAGCGGACTGTACGGGCAGCAGAAAGGATCATCGGCACCCCCCTGCCCTCCATCCAGGATCTGTACCTCTCAAGAACCAGGAAATGGGCAGGGAAAATCATCACAGACCCCTCACACCCTGGACACAGACTTTTTGATCTGCTGCCCTCTGGCAGACAGTACAGAAGCCTGCAGACCAGGACCACCCGACACAGGAACAGTTTCTTTTCCCTCGCCATCTCCCTTCTTAACAGTTGACCTGTCACACTGCTCCCACTGCCAGACTGCAGCTGCACCTTATGTACATTTTGTAGTATTCATTCCACCTCATTCATTTCTGTATTTTATGTATATAAGTTTAGATCCGTTATTTATAGTTGGTTTACACAGCTTTGTGTATGTATGTGTAATGTGTATATATAGACGTGTGTGTGTGTGTGTGTGTGTGTGTGTGTGTGTGTGTGTGTGTGTGTGTGTGTGTGTGTGTGTGTGTGAGAGAGAGAGTGATTTACATTGCTGTGCTTGAGAGCCACCATCTACCGGAACCAAATTCCCTGTATGTGTCTGCACATATACTTGGCCAATAAACATGATTCTGATTCTGATAACTAGAAGCATACTCTGACAGGAAGAATTGTGTGCCAAAACATGCTACCTTTGTGAATGTGACCTACAAGCACACTTTAGTGGGTAAAAAGAAGTGTCAAACCGTACTGGCTTTATGAATATCAGCTACAAACATACTCTGATGGGCAAAGTTAAGTGGCAAACCGTCATACCTACTTAAATTTTTGCTGGAATTATTGTTTGGCAGCAGAAATGTGCATAAATTACAGCAGCAGCATCACACATTAGCATGTTTTATCTCATTATCTATGACTGCAGCGCATTGGAAAAACAAACAAACACTAAAAGCCTTTTAATCCGGTTGTTCAGTGATGACGCGACGAATCCTACTTCCGGGTCTAAAGTAGTCTGCGTTTAATATGGCTTTTGTGCTGTTAACATGTTTAATGTTATGTATTTTCTTCTATTTGATCTCAAAAAGCTCCTAAAACAGTCAGTGATCCCTGTTGACCTCCCTCGGCTTTTATTACCGCTAATCATTTATTTAAGCTCAGTTTTTAAAACCTTAGGATGTAACTACAGCCCAGCCCATGCAGCAGTATATGAATGACTAACCTCGTATTGTGGATGGATTATCTCAGTTGTTCAGCTGGCTGAAGTTTGGTCCTTTTACAGCATCCTGCCATTCTTATTTCTGTTAATGAAGAGACAATAATGATTTGGGGCATCAAAACCACTCTGGCAGCCTCTAAGTTAGTTGGTTACTATTCATGTTTCAGTGAAAGCTGAGTCACATCTAGGGTTGCCAACTCCCTGAAAAATAAATAAGGGACACCTTGTGGCCAGGGCCGGGCAACCCAGTTGTCTTCACCCTTCCCAGTGTGGTAGCTCTTTTTTTGTGTGTGAAATTATTTTTTAACCATTTGACTTGAACTTGATTTAAGCAGATGCATATTCTTTGTGATATGACCATATGGGAAACAAATGATCATTTAGCCATTTATTTTTAGCTCACAATGACAACATTAACACAGTAAAACAGGTCTCTTTCTTAAACAGAAGCCTGTCATGCTTAACTTTTGAGAATATAAGTAAATCTTTCTTTAAAAGAACTCTGTCCTACTTAACTTAAAATTATATAAATTAATAGAAAGCAATAGAACGAAAAATATTCTTGTAACAGTGCACATTTAGTGCATTTAGTACAGTTGGCTTCAGTTGAGGTATTATTTCAGCTTTTCT
Organism: Rhamphochromis longiceps; assembly: GCF_057381845.1. Classification (NCBI taxonomy): domain Eukaryota; kingdom Metazoa; phylum Chordata; class Actinopteri; order Cichliformes; family Cichlidae; genus Rhamphochromis; species Rhamphochromis longiceps. The sequence continues at coordinate 20,944,883 of NC_140557.1, forward strand.
AATGCTAATCAGCTGCTCCTGTTTGTAAACCCACTTGTTCCCATGATTACGCATCTTAACTCATCATCATTATTCATCTATGTATTACTTTTATGTATTAGTGATCTATTTGTTGTAATCATCTATCCTTGCAGTTGTTTATTACACAAAATAAATTATATTATTACACTTCTGGCCACATAGCCCTGATATTCACTGCACATGCCCATATTAACCTTAACCAGAGGGTTTAAAAAAAACAAACCAGTGTTTACATACCATATCTGCTTCTGCCGTGGCCTGGCGGACAAAAAATTGGTAAAGGGTTCCCCGAGCTTTCATGCCCCTCATGTTCTTCATGTGCCCACCAATAGAAGCATGCCTATGGAAAAAGTGCGCCAGCACACAGTGCAGTGCGCTTTATAGTGCACTTTTCCAGCCAGGTGTTTTCCTTTTCCCATTCTTCCCTGTACTTTTGCAGCCTTTTTTTTTTTCTTTCTCTGAGCGAACAAACATTGCTGCTCTAATGCTGGGCTCACACTGTGCGATTTTTGGCCCATTTTGAGCCGATTTTTGAGTCGTGCGACCGATTTGGTGATCAGCCCGATTTTGGCCTTCATCGTGCGTCGTGTAGTATACGTGGGGTAACGAGAAGCGATTAACACCTCACGACCAGCTCCCGATCATCAATCGCTCGTGAGGGTGTCACCGCAGCTGCTCACGCGCAAACACGTAAACGTCGGTGAAAAAGACGTTGCAGCACAGCTGTGCAGCGTGTGATCTGGACACAAGCGATGGAGGCACAACTTGTAGAACTTTGGAAAGCTCATCCGAGCCTTTTCCATGTGGCATCACAAAATTATCACGACCACAACAACCGTGAAAATAGTTGGATTTACATTGCTGCTCAATCACAGCTGCCTGATCAATGTTTTTCATTAGCAATTTAGCAAAGTTGATGTGGTGGTGTGTCTGTGTGAGTGAAAGACAGAGAGAGCGAGCGACAGATTTTCTGTTATAACCTTCATTTTATGGACGCACAGTGTGCCGTCCGAGACTTGCACCGCAGTGTCGGCGTTTGTTTCCCTGTTGGCCATGCTTGTTGTTGTGGTCATCGGTTGTCTTCCGGTATTTTCTCCGTAAGCGACCTTTCCTCAACCAATGAGATGAGCGGTAATCTGACTTGTCATACTCGAATTGTCATAAGTGTGCTGTCAGCTCATTGGTCACAAAGCAGGAGAGGGGCTGGGAATTATGTTTTCAAACAAAGTGTTAATTCCATTAAAAGTTATAGACTACTTTTGATTCTCACTGTATTACGGGACAAAGTGCGTCCCTTATTAGCTCAATACGGGACGTGTACTTTTGTTTCTAAATACGGGACGATTCCGTTTTTTAAGGGACGGTTGGCAACCCTAGTCACATCCGTCCTGCAAATTCAACTCTGAATTACTTTGTTTTAAAATGTCATCCTGCCATATTTGTTCCTGACCACCGAGAACACTCACGTTAATTTTTATCGAGTGGAAAAAAAGTTAGCTTGTTTATATTATGCTAACATAGCTGTGTCGCTAGCGGTCACATAGCACATCATTATATACCAGCTAGCCCAACTTCAGTAACCCTACAAACGTCACTGCTGTTTAGTTTTCGGTCTTCATTTATGCTGGAAGTGATAGCAGAGCTGTACGTTTTAATTTGTTTCCAAAACCCGCAGTCAGGACATGCTATATTGTATTTAGATAGAAGCTAGCGAGCTAACTCCCTGCTAACGAACCGTAGCTGCAGCTGTATCCTTAGTCTGGCCTACTGTCATGGCGGCGGGGGGCGTGGCCCGCCCCTGTGACATCACGCTCTAAAGCTTACAGGATGATGGCGTCACATATATTTAGAATCTTACAACAAATTTGGTCCTTTGATGCTTTGATGCGTTGATCCGCAAAGGTCTATAAATAGGGGTGAAAAGCAATGAATTTTAGTTCATTAGTTGCAGCATTTATGTTAGCAGAATTGAAACGTTCACCAAAGAAGTATTTTGAAACACCTGGATCCTTTTTGGAGTAGCTGTTTACAGACTCCAACATGTCTCAGAGGAAACAACCCTACAGATTTCGAAGGTAAGTTTTCTTTCTTTTTTCCTGTTTTTAGGTTGTTCACTGACAGAAAAAGAATCACACAAACTCACCTCTAGACAGCTGCCGTCTCCTGTAATCCTGCATGGTTTGAAGCAACGTTTTCTTTCTTATTTCTTTCTTATATTTATAATTATTTATATATTTACATGTAGGTAATGTCCTCAAGTTCTGTATAACCACTTTTTCCTCTCTCTGTGTTTGTTTCTCGTCTGTTGTTGTGTGTGTTTGTGTGTATTTGTCTCTTTCAAACAGGTGCCGGTCCTCATCTCTGCAGTGCTGCCGTCTCCTGTAGCGTTGCATGGTTGTAAGCTAAGTTTCCTTTCCTTTTTCTGTTCTCTTAGTTTTTGTCCTCAGGTTTGAAGTGTCTGTGTTGTGCAGCTGGTCTGGTCTGTCTCTAGACAGTTCAGGCTGCACCCACCAGCAAATGGTGGAGGCTCACAGCGACATACTCAACACACAAGTTTCTGAACTCTGCATGAGGGTTTTTCCGACGAAGTGAGGGCCGTGAGGCACAGCTCCCCGTCCCCCGGTGACCCTGCTAGGTCCACCTTCTTAGGGAAACCCTCTGCAGAGGAGCCGACAGAGCCAGGAACTTGTGAGTTGTGTGTGTCCACTCAGGCATCATTCATGCTTGTTCTGTAGGCAGTTCCTGTCAGAAGGAGGAGGCACAGCAGGAGCGTCGGGGGGCGGAAGACGGTGCCTCAGTGCCTCTCTCCTTCTGACATTGTTAAACAACAAATTTATAATTATTTATATATTTACATGTAGGTAATGTCCTCAAGTTCTGTATAACCACTTTTTCCTCTCTCTGTGTTTGTTTCTCGTCTGTTGTTGTGTGTGTTTGTGTGTATTTGTCTCTTTCAAACAGGTGCCGGTCCTCATCTCTGCAGTGCTGCCGTCTCCTGTAGCGCTGCATGGTTGTAAGCTAAGTTTCCTTTATTTTTCTGTTCTCTTAGTTTTTGTCCTCAGGTTTGAAGTGTCTGTGTTGTGCAGCTGGTCTGGTCTGTCTCTAGACAGTTCAGGCTGCACCCACCAGTAAATGGTGGAGGCTCACAGCGACATACTCAACACACAAGTTTCTGAACTCTGCATGAGGGTTTCTCCGACGAAGTGAGGGCCGTGAGGCACAGCTCCCCGTCCCCCGGTGACCCTGCTAGGTCCACCTTCTTAGGGAAACCCTCTGCAGAGGAGCCGACAGAGCCAGGAACTTGTGAGTTGTGTGTGTCCACTCAGGCATCATTCATGCTTGTTCTGTAGGCAGTTCCTGTCAGAAGGAGGAGGCACAGCAGGAGCGTCGGGGGGCGGAAGACGGTGCCTCAGTGCCTCACTCCTTCTGACATTGTTAAAGAAAACACAACAGATTTATAATTATTTATGTATTTACATGTAGGTAATGTCCTCAAGTTCTGTATAACCACTTTTTCCTCTCTCTGTGTTTGTTTCTCGTCTGTTGTTGTGTGTGTTTGTGTGCATTTGTCTCTTTCAAACAGGTGCCGGTCCTCATCTCTGCAGTGCTGCCGTCTCCTGTAGCGCTGCATGGTTGTAAGCTAAGTTTCCTTTCCTTTTTCTGTTCTCTTAGTTTTTGTTCTCAGGTTTTGAAGTGTCTGTGTTGTGCAGCTGGTCTGGTCTGTCTCTAGACAGTTCAGGCTGCACCCACCAGTAAATGGTGGAGGCTCACAGCGACATACTCAACACACAAGTTTCTGAACTCTGCATGAGGGTTTTTCCGACGAAGTGAGGGCCGTGAGGCACAGCTCCCCGTCCCCCGGTGACCCTGCTAGGTCCACCTTCTTAGGGAAACCCTCTGCAGAGGAGCCGACAGAGCCAGGAACTTGTGAGTTGTGTGTGTCCACTCAGGCATCATTCATGCTTGTTCTGTAGGCAGTTCCTGTCAGAAGGAGGAGGCACAGCAGGAGCGTCGGGGGGCGGAAGACGGTGCCTCAGTGCCTCTCTCCTTCTGACATTGTTAAACAACAAATTTATAATTATTTATATATTTACATGTAGGTAATGTCCTCAAGTTCTGTATAACCACTTTTTCCTCTCTCTGTGTTTGTTTCTCGTCTGTTGTTGTGTGTGTTTGTGTGCATTTGTCTCTTTCAAACAGGTGCCGGTCCTCATCTCTGCAGTGCTGCCGTCTCCTGTAGCGCTGCATGGTTGTAAGCTAAGTTTCCTTTCCTTTTTCTGTTCTCTTAGTTTTTGTTCTCAGGTTTTGAAGTGTCTGTGTTGTGCAGCTGGTCTGGTCTGTCTCTAGACAGTTCAGGCTGCACCCACCAGTAAATGGTGGAGGCTCACAGCGACATACTCAACACACAAGTTTCTGAACTCTGCATGAGGGTTTTTCCGACGAAGTGAGGGCCGTGAGGCACAGCTCCCCGTCCCCCGGTGACCCTGCTAGGTCCACCTTCTTAGGGAAACCCTCTGCAGAGGAGCCGACAGAGCCAGGAACTTGTGAGTTGTGTGTGTCCACTCAGGCATCATTCATACTTGTTCTGTAGGCAGTTCCTGTCAGAAGGAGGAAGCACAGCAGGAGCGTCGGGGGGCGGAAGACGGTGCCTCAGTGCCTCTCTCCTTCTGACATTGTTAAACAACAGATTTATAATTATTTCTATATTTACATGTAGGTAATGTCCTCAAGTTCTGTATAACCACTTTTTCCTCTCTCTGTGTTTGTTTCTCGTCTGTTGTTGTGTGTGTTTGTGTGTATTTGTCTCTTTCAAACAGGTGCCGGTCCTCATCTCTGCAGTGCTGCCGTCTCCTGTAGCGCTGCATGGTTGTAAGCTAAGTTTCCTTTCCTTTTTCTGTTCTCTTAGTTTTTGTTCTCAGGTTTGAAGTGTCTGTGTTGTGCAGCTGGTCTGGTCTGTCTCTAGACAGTTCAGGCTGCACCCACCAGCAAATGGTGGAGGCTCACAGCGACATACTCAACACACAAGTTTCTGAACTCTGCATGAGGGTTTTTCCGACGAAGTGAGGGCCGTGAGGCACAGCTCCCCGTCCCCCGGTGACCCTGCTAGGTCCACCTTCTTAGGGAAACCCTCTGCAGAGGAGCCGACAGAGCCAGGAACTTGTGAGTTGTGTGTGTCCACTCAGGCATCATTCATGCTTGTTCTGTAGGCAGTTCCTGTCAGAAGGAGGAGGCACAGCAGGAGCGTCGGGGGGCGGAAGACGGTGCCTCAGTGCCTCACTCCTTCTGACATTGTTAAAGAAAACACAACAGATTTATAATTATTTATATATTTACATGTAGGTAATGTCCTCAAGTTCTGTATAACCACTTTTTCCTCTCTCTGTGTTTGTTTCTCGTCTGTTGTTGTGTGTGTTTGTGTGCATTTGTCTCTTTCAAACAGGTGCCGGTCCTCATCTCTGCAGTGCTGCCGTCTCCTGTAGCGCTGCATGGTTGTAAGCTAAGTTTCCTTTCCTTTTTCTGTTCTCTTAGTTTTTGTCCTCAGGTTTGAAGTGTCTGTGTTGTGCAGCTGGTCTGGTCTGTCTCTAGACAGTTCAGGCTGCACCCACCAGTAAATGGTGGAGGCTCACAGCGACATACTCAACACACAAGTTTCTGAACTCTGCATGAGGGTTTCTCCGACGAAGTGAGGGCCGTGAGGCACAGCTCCCCGTCCCCCGGTGACCCTGCTAGGTCCACCTTCTTAGGGAAACCCTCTGCAGAGGAGCCGACAGAGCCAGGAACTTGTGAGTTGTGTTTGTCCACTCAGGCATCATTCATGCTTGTTCTGTAGGCAGTTCCTGTCAGAAGGAGCAGGCACAGCAGGAGCGTCGGGGGGCGGAAGACGGTGCCTCAGTGCCTCTCTCCTTCTGACATTGTTAAACAACACATTTATAATTATTTATATATTTACATGTAGGTAATGTCCTCAAGTTCTGTATAACCACTTTTTCCTCTCTCTGTGTTTGTTTCTCGTCTGTTGTTGTGTGTGTTTGTGTGTATTTGTCTCTTTCAAACAGGTGCCGGTCCTCATCTCTGCAGTGCTGCCGTCTCCTGTAGCGCTGCATGGTTGTAAGCTAAGTTTCCTTTATTTTTCTGTTCTCTTAGTTTTTGTCCTCAGGTTTGAAGTGTCTGTGTTGTGCAGCTGGTCTGGTCTGTCTCTAGACAGTTCAGGCTGCACCCACCAGTAAATGGTGGAGGCTCACAGCGACATACTCAACACACAAGTTTCTGAACTCTGCATGAGGGTTTCTCCGACGAAGTGAGGGCCGTGAGGCACAGCTCCCCGTCCCCCGGTGACCCTGCTAGGTCCACCTTCTTAGGGAAACCCTCTGCAGAGGAGCCGACAGAGCCAGGAACTTGTGAGTTGTGTGTGTCCACTCAGGCATCATTCATGCTTGTTCTGTAGGCAGTTCCTGTCAGAAGGAGGAGGCACAGCAGGAGCGTCGGGGGGCGGAAGACGGTGCCTCAGTGCCTCACTCCTTCTGACATTGTTAAAGAAAACACAACAGATTTATAATTATTTATACATTTACATGTAGGTAATGTCCTCAAGTTCTGTATAACCACTTTTTCCTCTCTCTGTTTTTTTTTCTCGTCTGTTGTTGTGTGTGTTTGTGTGTATTTGTCTCTTTCAAACAGGTGCCGGTCCTCACCTCTGCAGTGCTGCCGTCTCCTGTAGCGCTGCATGGTTGTAAGCTAAGTTTCCTTTATTTTTCTGTTCTCTTAGTTTTTGTCCTCAGGTTTGAAGTGTCTGTGTTGTGCAGCTGGTCTGGTCTGTCTCTAGACAGTTCAGGCTGCACCCACCAGTAAATGGTGGAGGCTCACAGCGACATACTCAACACACAAGTTTCTGAACTCTGCATGAGGGTTTTTCCGACGAAGTGAGGGCCGTGAGGCACAGCTCCCCGTCCCCCGGTGACCCTGCTAGGTCCACCTTCTTAGGGAAACCCTCTGCAGAGGAGCCGACAGAGCCAGGAACTTGTGAGTTGTGTTTGTCCACTCAGGCATCATTCATGCTTGTTCTGTAGGCAGTTCCTGTCAGAAGGAGGAGGCGCAGCAGGAGCGTCGGGGGGCAGAAGACGGTGCCTCAGTGCCTCTCTCCTTCTGACATTGTTAAACAACAAATTTATAATTATTTATATATTTACATGTAGGTAATGTCCTCAAGTTCTGTATAACCACTTTTTCCTCTCTCTGTGTTTGTTTCTCGTCTGTTGTGTGTGTTTGTGTGTATTTGTCTCTTTCAAACAGGTGCCGGTCCTCATCTCTGCAGTGCTGCCGTCTCCTGTAGCGCTGCATGGTTGTAAGCTAAGTTTCCTTTCCTTTTTCTGTTCTCTTAGTTTTTGTTCTCAGGTTTGAAGTGTCTGTGTTGTGCAGCTGGTCTGGTCTGTCTCTAGACAGTTCAGGCTGCACCCACCAGTAAATGGTGGAGGCTCACAGCGACATACTCAACACACAAGTTTCTGAACTCTGCATGAGGGTTTTTCCGACGAAGTGAGGGCCGTGAGGCACAGCTCCCCGTCCCCCGGTGACCCTGCTAGGTCCACCTTCTTAGGGAAACCCTCTGCAGAGGAGCCGACAGAGCCAGGAACTTGTGAGTTGTGTGTGTCCACTCAGGCATCATTCATGCTTGTTCTGTAGGCAGTTCCTGTCAGAAGGAGGAGGCACAGCAGGAGCGTCGGGGGGCGGAAGACGGTGCCTCAGTGCCTCTCTCCTTCTGACATTGTTAAAGAAAACACAACAGATTTATAATTATTTATACATTTACATGTATGTAATGTCCTCAAGTTCTGTATAACCACTTTTTCCTCTCTCTGTGTTTGTTTCTCGTCTGTTGTTGTGTGTGTTTGTGTGTATTTGTCTCTTTCAAACAGGTGCCGGTCCTCACCTCTGCAGTGCTGCCGTCTCCTGTAGCGCTGCATGGTTGTAAGCTAAGTTTCCTTTATTTTTCTGTTCTCTTAGTTTTTGTCCTCAGGTTTGAAGTGTCTGTGTTGTGCAGCTGGTCTGGTCTGTCTCTAGACAGTTCAGGCTGCACCCACCAGTAAATGGTGGAGGCTCACAGCGACATACTCAACACACAAGTTTCTGAACTCTGCATGAGGGTTTTTCCGACGAAGTGAGGGCCGTGAGGCACAGCTCCCCGTCCCCCGGTGACCCTGCTAGGTCCACCTTCTTAGGGAAACCCTCTGCAGAGGAGCCGACAGAGCCAGGAACTTGTGAGTTGTGTTTGTCCACTCAGGCATCATTCATGCTTGTTCTGTAGGCAGTTCCTGTCAGAAGGAGGAAGCACAGCAGGAGCGTCGGGGGGCGGAAGACGGTGCCTCAGTGCCTCTCTCCTTCTGACATTGTTAAACAACAAATTTATAATTATTTATATATTTACATGTAGGTAATGTCCTCAAGTTCTGTATAACCACTTTTTCCTCTCTCTGTGTTTGTTTCTCGTCTGTTGTTGTGTGTGTTTGTGTGTATTTGTCTCTTTCAAACAGGTGCCGGTCCTCACCTCTGCAGTGCTGCCGTCTCCTGTAGCGCTGCATGGTTGTAAGCTAAGTTTCCTTTATTTTTCTGTTCTCTTAGTTTTTGTCCTCAGGTTTGAAGTGTCTGTGTTGTGCAGCTGGTCTGGTCTGTCTCTAGACAGTTCAGGCTGCACCCACCAGTAAATGGTGGAGGCTCACAGCGACATACTCAACACACAAGTTTCTGAACTCTGCATGAGGGTTTTTCCGACGAAGTGAGGGCCGTGAGGCACAGCTCCCCGTCCCCCGGTGACCCTGCTAGGTCCACCTTCTTAGGGAAACCCTCTGCAGAGGAGCCGACAGAGCCAGGAACTTGTGAGTTGTGTTTGTCCACTCAGGCATCATTCATGCTTGTTCTGTAGGCAGTTCCTGTCAGAAGGAGGAGGCACAGCAGGAGCGTCGGGGGGCGGAAGACGGTGCCTCAGTGCCTCTCTCCTTCTGACATTGTTAAACAACAAATTTATAATTATTTATATATTTACATGTAGGTAATGTCCTCAAGTTCTGTATAACCACTTTTTCCTCTCTCTGTGTTTGTTTCTCGTCTGTTGTGTGTGTTTGTGTGTATTTGTCTCTTTCAAACAGGTGCCGGTCCTCATCTCTGCAGTGCTGCCGTCTCCTGTAGCGCTGCATGGTTGTAAGCTAAGTTTCCTTTCCTTTTTCTGTTCTCTTAGTTTTTGTTCTCAGGTTTGAAGTGTCTGTGTTGTGCAGCTGGTCTGGTCTGTCTCTAGACAGTTCAGGCTGCACCCACCAGTAAATGGTGGAGGCTCACAGCGACATACTCAACACACAAGTTTCTGAACTCTGCATGAGGGTTTTTCCGACGAAGTGAGGGCCGTGAGGCACAGCTCCCCGTCCCCCGGTGACCCTGCTAGGTCCACCTTCTTAGGGAAACCCTCTGCAGAGGAGCCGACAGAGCCAGGAACTTGTGAGTTGTGTGTGTCCACTCAGGCATCATTCATGCTTGTTCTGTAGGCAGTTCCTGTCAGAAGGAGGAGGCACAGCAGGAGCGTCGGGGGGCGGAAGACGGTGCCTCAGTGCCTCTCTCCTTCTGACATTGTTAAAGAAAACACAACAGATTTATAATTATTTATACATTTACATGTATGTAATGTCCTCAAGTTCTGTATAACCACTTTTTCCTCTCTCTGTGTTTGTTTCTCGTCTGTTGTTGTGTGTGTTTGTGTGTATTTGTCTCTTTCAAACAGGTGCCGGTCCTCACCTCTGCAGTGCTGCCGTCTCCTGTAGCGCTGCATGGTTGTAAGCTAAGTTTCCTTTATTTTTCTGTTCTCTTAGTTTTTGTCCTCAGGTTTGAAGTGTCTGTGTTGTGCAGCTGGTCTGGTCTGTCTCTAGACAGTTCAGGCTGCACCCACCAGTAAATGGTGGAGGCTCACAGCGACATACTCAACACACAAGTTTCTGAACTCTGCATGAGGGTTTTTCCGACGAAGTGAGGGCCGTGAGGCACAGCTCCCCGTCCCCCGGTGACCCTGCTAGGTCCACCTTCTTAGGGAAACCCTCTGCAGAGGAGCCGACAGAGCCAGGAACTTGTGAGTTGTGTTTGTCCACTCAGGCATCATTCATGCTTGTTCTGTAGGCAGTTCCTGTCAGAAGGAGGAAGCACAGCAGGAGCGTCGGGGGGCGGAAGACGGTGCCTCAGTGCCTCTCTCCTTCTGACATTGTTAAACAACAAATTTATAATTATTTATATATTTACATGTAGGTAATGTCCTCAAGTTCTGTATAACCACTTTTTCCTCTCTCTGTGTTTGTTTCTCGTCTGTTGTTGTGTGTGTTTGTGTGTATTTGTCTCTTTCAAACAGGTGCCGGTCCTCACCTCTGCAGTGCTGCCGTCTCCTGTAGCGCTGCATGGTTGTAAGCTAAGTTTCCTTTATTTTTCTGTTCTCTTAGTTTTTGTCCTCAGGTTTGAAGTGTCTGTGTTGTGCAGCTGGTCTGGTCTGTCTCTAGACAGTTCAGGCTGCACCCACCAGTAAATGGTGGAGGCTCACAGCGACATACTCAACACACAAGTTTCTGAACTCTGCATGAGGGTTTTTCCGACGAAGTGAGGGCCGTGAGGCACAGCTCCCCGTCCCCCGGTGACCCTGCTAGGTCCACCTTCTTAGGGAAACCCTCTGCAGAGGAGCCGACAGAGCCAGGAACTTGTGAGTTGTGTTTGTCCACTCAGGCATCATTCATGCTTGTTCTGTAGGCAGTTCCTGTCAGAAGGAGGAGGCACAGCAGGAGCGTCGGGGGGCGGAAGACGGTGCCTCAGTGCCTCTCTCCTTCTGACATTGTTAAAGAAAACACAACAGATTTATAATTATTTATACATTTACATGTATGTAATGTCCTCAAGTTCTGTATAACCACTTTTTCCTCTCTCTGTGTTTGTTTCTCGTCTGTTGTTGTGTGTGTTTGTGTGCATTTGTCTCTTTCAAACAGGTGCCGGTCCTCACCTCTGCAGTGCTGCCATCTCCTGTAGCGCTGCATCGTTGTAAGCTAAGTTTCCTTTATTTTTCTGTTCTCTTAGTTTTTGTCCTCAGGTTTGAAGTGTCTGTGTTGTGCAGCTGGTCTGGTCTGTCTCTAGACAGTTCAGGCTGCACCCACCAGTAAATGGTGGAGGCTCACAGCGACATACTCAACACACAAGTTTCTGAACTCTGCATGAGGGTTTCTCCGACGAAGTGAGGGCCGTGAGGCACAGCTCCCCGTCCCCCGGTGACCCTGCTAGGTCCACCTTCTTAGGGAAACCCTCTGCAGAGGAGCCGACAGAGCCAGGAACTTGTGAGTTGTGTTTGTCCACTCAGGCATCATTCATGCTTGTTCTGTAGGCAGTTCCTGTCAGAAGGAGGAGGCGCAGCAGGAGCGTCGGGGGGCGGAAGACGGTGCCTCAGTGCCTCTCTCCTTCTGACATTGTTAAACAACAAATTTATAATTATTTATATATTTACATGTAGGTAATGTCCTCAAGTTCTGTATAACCACTTTTCCCTCTCTCTGTGTTTGTTTCTCATCTGTTGTTGTGTGTGTTTGTGTGTATTTGTCTCTTTCAAACAGGTGCCGGTCCTCACCTCTGCAGTGCTGCCGTCTCCTGTAGCGCTGCATGGTTGTAAGCTAAGTTTCCTTTATTTTTCTGTTCTCTTAGTTTTTGTCCTCAGGTTTGAAGTGTCTGTGTTGTGCAGCTGGTCTGGTCTGTCTCTAGACAGTTCAGGCTGCACCCACCAGTAAATGGTGGAGGCTCACAGCGACATACTCAACACACAAGTTTCTGAACTCTGCATGAGGGTTTTTCCGACGAAGTGAGGGCCGTGAGGCACAGCTCCCCGTCCCCCGGTGACCCTGCTAGGTCCACCTTCTTAGGGAAACCCTCTGCAGAGGAGCCGACAGAGCCAGGAACTTGTGAGTTGTGTTTGTCCACTCAGGCATCATTCATGCTTGTTCTGTAGGCAGTTCCTGTCAGAAGGAGGAGGCGCAGCAGGAGCGTCGGGGGGCGGAAGACGGTGCCTCAGTGCCTCTCTCCTTCTGACATTGTTAAAGAAAACACAACAGATTTATAATTATTTATGTATTTACATGTAGGTAATGTCCTCAAGTTCTGTATAACCACTTTTTCCTCTCTCTGTGTTTGTTTCTCGTCTGTTGTTGTGTGTGTTTGTGTGTATTTGTCTCTTTCAAACAGGTGCCGGTCCTCATCTCTGCAGTGCTGCCGTCTCCTGTAGCGCTGCATGGTTGTAAGCTAAGTTTCCTTTCCTTTTTCTGTTCTCTTAGTTTTTGTCCTCAGGTTTGAAGTGTCTGTGTTGTGCAGCTGGTCTGGTCTGTCTCTAGACAGTTCAGGCTGCACCCACCAGTAAATGGTGGAGGCTCACAGCGACATACTCAACACACAAGTTTCTGAACTCTGCATGAGGGTTTCTCCGACGAAGTGAGGGCCGTGAGGCACAGCTCCCCGTCCCCCGGTGACCCTGCTAGGTCCACCTTCTTAGGGAAACCCTCTGCAGAGGAGCCGACAGAGCCAGGAACTTGTGAGTTGTGTTTGTCCACTCAGGCATCATTCATGCTTGTTCTGTAGGCAGTTCCTGTCAGAAGGAGGAAGCACAGCAGGAGCGTCGGGGGGCGGAAGACGGTGCCTCAGTGCCTCTCTCCTTCTGACATTGTTAAACAACAAATTTATAATTATTTATATATTTACATGTAGGTAATGTCCTCAAGTTCTGTATAACCACTTTTTCCTCTCTCTGTGTTTGTTTCTCGTCTGTTGTTGTGTGTGTTTGTGTGCATTTGTCTCTTTCAAACAGGTGCCGGTCCTCATCTCTGCAGTGCTGCCGTCTCCTGTAGCGCTGCATGGTTGTAAGCTAAGTTTCCTTTCCTTTTTCTGTTCTCTTAGTTTTTGTCCTCAGGTTTGAAGTGTCTGTGTTGTGCAGCTGGTCTGGTCTGTCTCTAGACAGTTCAGGCTGCACCCACCAGTAAATGGTGGAGGCTCACAGCGACATACTCAACACACAAGTTTCTGAACTCTGCATGAGGGTTTTTCCGACGAAGTGAGGGCCGTGAGGCACAGCTCCCCGTCCCCCGGTGACCCTGCTAGGTCCACCTTCTTAGGGAAACCCTCTGCAGAGGAGCCGACAGAGCCAGGAACTTGTGAGTTGTGTTTGTCCACTCAGGCATCATTCATGCTTGTTCTGTAGGCAGTTCCTGTCAGAAGGAGGAGGCGCAGCAGGAGCGTCGGGGGGCGGAAGACGGTGCCTCAGTGCCTCTCTCCTTCTGACATTGTTAAAGAAAACACAACAGATTTATAATTATTTATGTATTTACATGTAGGTAATGTCCTCAAGTTCTGTATAACCACTTTTTCCTCTCTCTGTGTTTGTTTCTCGTCTGTTGTTGTGTGTGTTTGTGTGTATTTGTCTCTTTCAAACAGGTGCCGGTCCTCATCTCTGCAGTGCTGCCGTCTCCTGTAGCGCTGCATGGTTGTAAGCTAAGTTTCCTTTCCTTTTTCTGTTCTCTTAGTTTTTGTCCTCAGGTTTGAAGTGTCTGTGTTGTGCAGCTGGTCTGGTCTGTCTCTAGACAGTTCAGGCTGCACCCACCAGTAAATGGTGGAGGCTCACAGCGACATACTCAACACACAAGTTTCTGAACTCTGCATGAGGGTTTCTCCGACGAAGTGAGGGCCGTGAGGCACAGCTCCCCGTCCCCCGGTGACCCTGCTAGGTCCACCTTCTTAGGGAAATCCTCTGCAGAGGAGCCGACAGAGCCAGGAACTTGTGAGTTGTGTTTGTCCACTCAGGCATCATTCATGCTTGTTCTGTAGGCAGTTCCTGTCAGAAGGAGGAGGCACAGCAGGAGCGTCGGGGGGCGGAAGACGGTGCCTCAGTGCCTCTCTCCTTCTGACATTGTTAAACAACACATTTATAATTATTTATATATTTACATGTAGGTAATGTCCTCAAGTTCTGTATAACCACTTTTTCCTCTCTCTGTGTTTGTTTCTCATCTGTTGTTGTGTGTGTTTGTGTGTATTTGTCTCTTTCAAACAGGTGCCGGTCCTCATCTCTGCAGTGCTGCCGTCTCCTGTAGCGCTGCATGGTTGTAAGCTAAGTTTCCTTTATTTTTCTGTTCTCTTAGTTTTTGTCCTCAGGTTTGAAGTGTCTGTGTTGTGCAGCTGGTCTGGTCTGTCTCTAGACAGTTCAGGCTGCACCCACCAGTAAATGGTGGAGGCTCACAGCGACATACTCAACACACAAGTTTCTGAACTCTGCATGAGGGTTTTTCCGACGAAGTGAGGGCCGTGAGGCACAGCTCCCCGTCCCCCGGTGACCCTGCTAGGTCCACCTTCTTAGGGAAACCCTCTGCAGAGGAGCCGACAGAGCCAGGAACTTGTGAGTTGTGTTTGTCCACTCAGGCATCATTCATGCTTGTTCTGTAGGCAGTTCCTGTCAGAAGGAGGAGGCACAGCAGGAGCGTCGGGGGGCGGAAGACGGTGCCTCAGTGCCTCTCTCCTTCTGACATTGTTAAACAACAAATTTATAATTATTTATATATTTACATGTAGGTAATGTCCTCAAGTTCTGTATAACCACTTTTTCCTCTCTCTGTGTTTGTTTCTCGTCTGTTGTGTGTGTTTGTGTGTATTTGTCTCTTTCAAACAGGTGCCGGTCCTCATCTCTGCAGTGCTGCCGTCTCCTGTAGCGCTGCATGGTTGTAAGCTAAGTTTCCTTTCCTTTTTCTGTTCTCTTAGTTTTTGTTCTCAGGTTTGAAGTGTCTGTGTTGTGCAGCTGGTCTGGTCTGTCTCTAGACAGTTCAGGCTGCACCCACCAGTAAATGGTGGAGGCTCACAGCGACATACTCAACACACAAGTTTCTGAACTCTGCATGAGGGTTTTTCCGACGAAGTGAGGGCCGTGAGGCACAGCTCCCCGTCCCCCGGTGACCCTGCTAGGTCCACCTTCTTAGGGAAACCCTCTGCAGAGGAGCCGACAGAGCCAGGAACTTGTGAGTTGTGTGTGTCCACTCAGGCATCATTCATGCTTGTTCTGTAGGCAGTTCCTGTCAGAAGGAGGAGGCACAGCAGGAGCGTCGGGGGGCGGAAGACGGTGCCTCAGTGCCTCTCTCCTTCTGACATTGTTAAAGAAAACACAACAGATTTATAATTATTTATACATTTACATGTATGTAATGTCCTCAAGTTCTGTATAACCACTTTTTCCTCTCTCTGTGTTTGTTTCTCGTCTGTTGTTGTGTGTGTTTGTGTGTATTTGTCTCTTTCAAACAGGTGCCGGTCCTCACCTCTGCAGTGCTGCCGTCTCCTGTAGCGCTGCATGGTTGTAAGCTAAGTTTCCTTTATTTTTCTGTTCTCTTAGTTTTTGTCCTCAGGTTTGAAGTGTCTGTGTTGTGCAGCTGGTCTGGTCTGTCTCTAGACAGTTCAGGCTGCACCCACCAGTAAATGGTGGAGGCTCACAGCGACATACTCAACACACAAGTTTCTGAACTCTGCATGAGGGTTTTTCCGACGAAGTGAGGGCCGTGAGGCACAGCTCCCCGTCCCCCGGTGACCCTGCTAGGTCCACCTTCTTAGGGAAACCCTCTGCAGAGGAGCCGACAGAGCCAGGAACTTGTGAGTTGTGTTTGTCCACTCAGGCATCATTCATGCTTGTTCTGTAGGCAGTTCCTGTCAGAAGGAGGAAGCACAGCAGGAGCGTCGGGGGGCGGAAGACGGTGCCTCAGTGCCTCTCTCCTTCTGACATTGTTAAACAACAAATTTATAATTATTTATATATTTACATGTAGGTAATGTCCTCAAGTTCTGTATAACCACTTTTTCCTCTCTCTGTGTTTGTTTCTCGTCTGTTGTTGTGTGTGTTTGTGTGTATTTGTCTCTTTCAAACAGGTGCCGGTCCTCACCTCTGCAGTGCTGCCGTCTCCTGTAGCGCTGCATGGTTGTAAGCTAAGTTTCCTTTATTTTTCTGTTCTCTTAGTTTTTGTCCTCAGGTTTGAAGTGTCTGTGTTGTGCAGCTGGTCTGGTCTGTCTCTAGACAGTTCAGGCTGCACCCACCAGTAAATGGTGGAGGCTCACAGCGACATACTCAACACACAAGTTTCTGAACTCTGCATGAGGGTTTTTCCGACGAAGTGAGGGCCGTGAGGCACAGCTCCCCGTCCCCCGGTGACCCTGCTAGGTCCACCTTCTTAGGGAAACCCTCTGCAGAGGAGCCGACAGAGCCAGGAACTTGTGAGTTGTGTTTGTCCACTCAGGCATCATTCATGCTTGTTCTGTAGGCAGTTCCTGTCAGAAGGAGGAGGCACAGCAGGAGCGTCGGGGGGCGGAAGACGGTGCCTCAGTGCCTCTCTCCTTCTGACATTGTTAAAGAAAACACAACAGATTTATAATTATTTATACATTTACATGTATGTAATGTCCTCAAGTTCTGTATAACCACTTTTTCCTCTCTCTGTGTTTGTTTCTCGTCTGTTGTTGTGTGTGTTTGTGTGCATTTGTCTCTTTCAAACAGGTGCCGGTCCTCACCTCTGCAGTGCTGCCATCTCCTGTAGCGCTGCATCGTTGTAAGCTAAGTTTCCTTTATTTTTCTGTTCTCTTAGTTTTTGTCCTCAGGTTTGAAGTGTCTGTGTTGTGCAGCTGGTCTGGTCTGTCTCTAGACAGTTCAGGCTGCACCCACCAGTAAATGGTGGAGGCTCACAGCGACATACTCAACACACAAGTTTCTGAACTCTGCATGAGGGTTTCTCCGACGAAGTGAGGGCCGTGAGGCACAGCTCCCCGTCCCCCGGTGACCCTGCTAGGTCCACCTTCTTAGGGAAACCCTCTGCAGAGGAGCCGACAGAGCCAGGAACTTGTGAGTTGTGTTTGTCCACTCAGGCATCATTCATGCTTGTTCTGTAGGCAGTTCCTGTCAGAAGGAGGAGGCGCAGCAGGAGCGTCGGGGGGCGGAAGACGGTGCCTCAGTGCCTCTCTCCTTCTGACATTGTTAAACAACAAATTTATAATTATTTATATATTTACATGTAGGTAATGTCCTCAAGTTCTGTATAACCACTTTTCCCTCTCTCTGTGTTTGTTTCTCATCTGTTGTTGTGTGTGTTTGTGTGTATTTGTCTCTTTCAAACAGGTGCCGGTCCTCACCTCTGCAGTGCTGCCGTCTCCTGTAGCGCTGCATGGTTGTAAGCTAAGTTTCCTTTATTTTTCTGTTCTCTTAGTTTTTGTCCTCAGGTTTGAAGTGTCTGTGTTGTGCAGCTGGTCTGGTCTGTCTCTAGACAGTTCAGGCTGCACCCACCAGTAAATGGTGGAGGCTCACAGCGACATACTCAACACACAAGTTTCTGAACTCTGCATGAGGGTTTTTCCGACGAAGTGAGGGCCGTGAGGCACAGCTCCCCGTCCCCCGGTGACCCTGCTAGGTCCACCTTCTTAGGGAAACCCTCTGCAGAGGAGCCGACAGAGCCAGGAA
Source organism: Rhamphochromis longiceps (assembly GCF_057381845.1). Classification (NCBI taxonomy): domain Eukaryota; kingdom Metazoa; phylum Chordata; class Actinopteri; order Cichliformes; family Cichlidae; genus Rhamphochromis; species Rhamphochromis longiceps. Next base: position 20,962,422 of record NC_140557.1, read on the forward strand.
CTTGTGAGTTGTGTTTGTCCACTCAGGCATCATTCATGCTTGTTCTGTAGGCAGTTCCTGTCAGAAGGAGGAGGCGCAGCAGGAGCGTCGGGGGGCGGAAGACGGTGCCTCAGTGCCTCTCTCCTTCTGACATTGTTAAAGAAAACACAACAGATTTATAATTATTTATGTATTTACATGTAGGTAATGTCCTCAAGTTCTGTATAACCACTTTTTCCTCTCTCTGTGTTTGTTTCTCGTCTGTTGTTGTGTGTGTTTGTGTGTATTTGTCTCTTTCAAACAGGTGCCGGTCCTCATCTCTGCAGTGCTGCCGTCTCCTGTAGCGCTGCATGGTTGTAAGCTAAGTTTCCTTTCCTTTTTCTGTTCTCTTAGTTTTTGTCCTCAGGTTTGAAGTGTCTGTGTTGTGCAGCTGGTCTGGTCTGTCTCTAGACAGTTCAGGCTGCACCCACCAGTAAATGGTGGAGGCTCACAGCGACATACTCAACACACAAGTTTCTGAACTCTGCATGAGGGTTTCTCCGACGAAGTGAGGGCCGTGAGGCACAGCTCCCCGTCCCCCGGTGACCCTGCTAGGTCCACCTTCTTAGGGAAACCCTCTGCAGAGGAGCCGACAGAGCCAGGAACTTGTGAGTTGTGTTTGTCCACTCAGGCATCATTCATGCTTGTTCTGTAGGCAGTTCCTGTCAGAAGGAGGAGGCACAGCAGGAGCGTCGGGGGGCGGAAGACGGTGCCTCAGTGCCTCTCTCCTTCTGACATTGTTAAACAACACATTTATAATTATTTATATATTTACATGTAGGTAATGTCCTCAAGTTCTGTATAACCACTTTTTCCTCTCTCTGTGTTTGTTTCTCATCTGTTGTTGTGTGTGTTTGTGTGTATTTGTCTCTTTCAAACAGGTGCCGGTCCTCATCTCTGCAGTGCTGCCGTCTCCTGTAGTGTTGCATGGTTGTAAGCTAAGTTTCCTTTCCTTTTTCTGTTCTCTTAGTTTTTGTTCTCAGGTTTGAAGTGTCTGTGTTGTGCAGCTGGTCTGGTCTGTCTCTAGACAGTTCAGGCTGCACCCACCAGCAAATGGTGGAGGCTCACAGCGACATACTCAACACACAAGTTTCTGAACTCTGCATGAGGGTTTTTCCGACAAAGTGAGGGCCGTGAGGCACAGCTCCCCGTCCCCCGGTGACCCTGCTAGGTCCACCTTCTTAGGGAAACCCTCTGCAGAGGAGCCGACAGAGCCAGGAACTTGTGAGTTGTGTTTGTCCACTCAGGCATCATTCATGCTTGTTCTGTAGGCAGTTCCTGTCAGAAGGAGGAAGCACAGCAGGAGCGTCGGGGGGCGGAAGACGGTGCCTCAGTGCCTCTCTCCTTCTGACATTGTTAAACAACAAATTTATAATTATTTATATATTTACATGTAGGTAATGTCCTCAAGTTCTGTATAACCACTTTTTCCTCTCTCTGTGTTTGTTTCTCGTCTGTTGTTGTGTGTGTTTGTGTGCATTTGTCTCTTTCAAACAGGTGCCGGTCCTCATCTCTGCAGTGCTGCCGTCTCCTGTAGCGCTGCATGGTTGTAAGCTAAGTTTCCTTTCCTTTTTCTGTTCTCTTAGTTTTTGTCCTCAGGTTTGAAGTGTCTGTGTTGTGCAGCTGGTCTGGTCTGTCTCTAGACAGTTCAGGCTGCACCCACCAGTAAATGGTGGAGGCTCACAGCGACATACTCAACACACAAGTTTCTGAACTCTGCATGAGGGTTTCTCCGACGAAGTGAGGGCCGTGAGGCACAGCTCCCCGTCCCCCGGTGACCCTGCTAGGTCCACCTTCTTAGGGAAACCCTCTGCAGAGGAGCCGACAGAGCCAGGAACTTGTGAGTTGTGTGTGTCCACTCAGGCATCATTCATGCTTGTTCTGTAGGCAGTTCCTGTCAGAAGGAGGAGGCCCAGCAGGAGCGTCGGGGGGCGGAAGACGGTGCCTCAGTGCCTTTCTCCTTCTGACATTGTTAAAGAAAACACAACAGATTTATAATTATTTATACATTTACATGTAGGTAATGTCCTCAAGTTCTGTATAACCACTTTTTCCTCTCTCTGTGTTTGTTTCTCGTCTGTTGTTGTGTGTGTTTGTGTGTATTTGTCTCTTTCAAACAGGTGCCGGTCCTCACCTCTGCAGTGCTGCCGTCTCCTGTAGCGCTGCATGGTTGTAAGCTAAGTTTCCTTTCCTTTTTCTGTTCTCTTAGTTTTTGTCCTCAGGTTTGAAGTGTCTGTGTTGTGCAGCTGGTCTGGTCTGTCTCTAGACAGTTCAGGCTGCACCCACCAGTAAATGGTGGAGGCTCACAGCGACATACTCAACACACAAGTTTCTGAACTCTGCATGAGGGTTTTTCCGACGAAGTGAGGGCCGTGAGGCACAGCTCCCCGTCCCCCGGTGACCCTGCTAGGTCCACCTTCTTAGGGAAACCCTCTGCAGAGGAGCCGACAGAGCCAGGAACTTGTGAGTTGTGTTTGTCCACTCAGGCATCATTCATGCTTGTTCTGTAGGCAGTTCCTGTCAGAAGGAGGAGGCGCAGCAGGAGCGTCGGGGGGCGGAAGACGGTGCCTCAGTGCCTCTCTCCTTCTGACATTGTTAAAGAAAACACAACAGATTTATAATTATTTATGTATTTACATGTAGGTAATGTCCTCAAGTTCTGTATAACCACTTTTTCCTCTCTCTGTGTTTGTTTCTCGTCTGTTGTTGTGTGTGTTTGTGTGTATTTGTCTCTTTCAAACAGGTGCCGGTCCTCATCTCTGCAGTGCTGCCGTCTCCTGTAGCGCTGCATGGTTGTAAGCTAAGTTTCCTTTCCTTTTTCTGTTCTCTTAGTTTTTGTCCTCAGGTTTGAAGTGTCTGTGTTGTGCAGCTGGTCTGGTCTGTCTCTAGACAGTTCAGGCTGCACCCACCAGTAAATGGTGGAGGCTCACAGCGACATACTCAACACACAAGTTTCTGAACTCTGCATGAGGGTTTCTCCGACGAAGTGAGGGCCGTGAGGCACAGCTCCCCGTCCCCCGGTGACCCTGCTAGGTCCACCTTCTTAGGGAAATCCTCTGCAGAGGAGCCGACAGAGCCAGGAACTTGTGAGTTGTGTTTGTCCACTCAGGCATCATTCATGCTTGTTCTGTAGGCAGTTCCTGTCAGAAGGAGGAGGCACAGCAGGAGCGTCGGGGGGCGGAAGACGGTGCCTCAGTGCCTCTCTCCTTCTGACATTGTTAAACAACACATTTATAATTATTTATATATTTACATGTAGGTAATGTCCTCAAGTTCTGTATAACCACTTTTTCCTCTCTCTGTGTTTGTTTCTCATCTGTTGTTGTGTGTGTTTGTGTGTATTTGTCTCTTTCAAACAGGTGCCGGTCCTCATCTCTGCAGTGCTGCCGTCTCCTGTAGTGTTGCATGGTTGTAAGCTAAGTTTCCTTTCCTTTTTCTGTTCTCTTAGTTTTTGTTCTCAGGTTTGAAGTGTCTGTGTTGTGCAGCTGGTCTGGTCTGTCTCTAGACAGTTCAGGCTGCACCCACCAGCAAATGGTGGAGGCTCACAGCGACATACTCAACACACAAGTTTCTGAACTCTGCATGAGGGTTTTTCCGACAAAGTGAGGGCCGTGAGGCACAGCTCCCCGTCCCCCGGTGACCCTGCTAGGTCCACCTTCTTAGGGAAACCCTCTGCAGAGGAGCCGACAGAGCCAGGAACTTGTGAGTTGTGTTTGTCCACTCAGGCATCATTCATGCTTGTTCTGTAGGCAGTTCCTGTCAGAAGGAGGAGGCACAGCAGGAGCGTCGGGGGGCGGAAGACGGTGCCTCAGTGCCTCTCTCCTTCTGACATTGTTAAACAACAAATTTATAATTATTTATATATTTACATGTAGGTAATGTCCTCAAGTTCTGTATAACCACTTTTTCCTCTCTCTGTGTTTGTTTCTCGTCTGTTGTTGTGTGTGTTTGTGTGTATTTGTCTCTTTCAAACAGGTGCCGGTCCTCATCTCTGCAGTGCTGCCGTCTCCTGTAGCGCTGCATGGTTGTAAGCTAAGTTTCCTTTATTTTTCTGTTCTCTTAGTTTTTGTCCTCAGGTTTGAAGTGTCTGTGTTGTGCAGCTGGTCTGGTCTGTCTCTAGACAGTTCAGGCTGCACCCACCAGTAAATGGTGGAGGCTCACAGCGACATACTCAACACACAAGTTTCTGAACTCTGCATGAGGGTTTCTCCGACGAAGTGAGGGCCGTGAGGCACAGCTCCCCGTCCCCCGGTGACCCTGCTAGGTCCACCCTCTTAGGGAAACCCTCTGCAGAGGAGCCGACAGGGCCAGGAAGTTGTGAGTTGTCTGTGTTCCTGTCAGAAGGAGGAGGCACAGCAGGAGCGTCGGGGGGCGGAAGACTGTGCCTCAGTGCCTCTCTCCTTCTGACATTGTTAAACAAAACCCAACAAATTTATAATTATTCATATATTTATATGTAGGTAATGTGCTCAAGTTCTTGATAACCACTGTTTCTCTCTCTTAGGGAAATCCTTTGCAGAGGAGTTGTGAGAGCTATGAACCTATTAGTATTTTGGCCTCAACATCATATTTATATAAAACTGATATTTCAGTGAAGATTTGAACCCCACTCGGTCGCGACAGATGGCCACCCCTTTCTGAGCCTGGTTCTGTCGGAGGTTTCTTCCTGTTAAAAGGGAGTTTTTCCTCCCCACTGTCGCCAAGTGCTTGCTCATAGGGGATTTGGGGGCTTTGTTAAAACAACCACTGATAAGTTCAGTGCCATCAGATTTAGTTCTCAGCAAATATGTAAATGGATGATTCGTCATCAAGTGAGGAAACATCCATTTAAAACATATTCACGAGTTGTATTTAGTTTTGTATAAATATGATTTCTGGGACACTAAGGCCAAACACAGACTAATTTGTACAATTGGGGGAAAAATAAATAACAAATCTATAAGAAAAAGATGCGTCATTGTTTCATGTAGAGTTCAAATAACACACCATTTGATATCAACATATGTTTGTTACATTTTGCAGTGCTGGTGTTATATTCTTATGATTTTGTTCATTTGATGAGTATATCTTTCTCCTTTGCTTCACATATTTACTGCTTCTTGGCTAGCTTTAGTCATGCTAGCATCAACACAGGTAGAAACAGATACACATCAGAGAATCACCATGCATCGGCCTATCTTAATGCAAATGAAAAACGACAAAAATCAAAATATAAATAATTTTCAAATTACTAAAGCTATCAATGGATCCACAGCTCCGACAGTGAAAACACAATCATATCATGTTCAAGTATGTTGTAATCCAATTTTAAAACTATAAAATAGAATAAAGACTATTTTTAGTTTACTTTGTTAATAAAGAAATTTCTTAGAATTTTCAGAAAAACTAACGTTATACATAGCAAAATAAGTAAGTACAAAGTAAGTAAAATTTTATTTGTATAGCACTTTTCAAGATAAAAATTACAGAGAAACTAAAACACACACACACAAAAATAACCACAAGCAAGTTTTAACAGATGAGTTTTTAGCTGTTTTTTAAAAGAGTCCAGTGAGTCTCTAGATCCCAAGCTCAAATGGAGAGAGTTCCAGACTCTGGGGGCCACAGTTTCAAAAGCTCTGTCACCTTTTGTTTTCAGCCTCGTATGATGGACAACCAGCAAGCAAGCCCTGATCACATTATCCTAGGGACCTGTTTGAGATGCATGGATATTAACGATCTCTGATATATGTCGGTGCCTGTTCATGCAGAGCCCCTAATGTCAAAGTCATATTCTTAAAGCGGACTGAATTTAATGGGGAGCCACTGCAGCTGGATCAGCAGGGGTGTGACATGAGAGTACTTGGAAGACTAGGTCAGAAGCCTTGCAGCAGCATTCTGAACACCCTGCAGACGTTCCAACGAGGCATTACATAAACAAGTGAACAAAGAATTACAATAGTCCAAATGAGATGAAAGAAATGCATGTATGACAATTTCGAGGTCTGAGCATGACACAGTGGACACAACACTGTTTCTTAAATGATAATAACAGGAGCAAACCAGAGATTTAACATGAGCATCCAAAGTCAACTGAGTCAAAGTTTACTCCAAGATCCCTAGAGGATTTGCCAAATGTAGCAAGAGGACCTAAATTTTTCATAATCTTGGGCACAAATTTATCGGGAGCACAAACAAGGACTTTGATTTTCTCCTCATTAAGTTGAAGAAAGTTATCAGCCATCCAACCTCTAATGTAGTCTAATCTGTAGTTTGGAAACATCTTGGGGCTTAAAGGAGATGTACAACTGAATATCATCTGTACGACACAGCTAAGCGTTTTGCAATTTGGCATGATTTAAAACGTTTAAATTTTTTCTGTATTAAACGGCAGAAATTAAGCTTTCTTGTGGGAGGTCATTTTTGAAAAACAAAACAAAAAAACCTGCAGCTTCAGAGTCTGTGAGATGTTGGCTTTCAGCCCTGGCAGCGTGTCTGGTGTGGAGCCGACAACTCACAGATTTTGAAGTGTCGGGCCGCACTTTGTGTTTACATCTTTGTGTGGAAGAAAGTTTACCTGCTTTCATTTGCTGTTTTAGCTGTTTAGTGGTTGTTGAAATAGCTTTAACCTGAGATTCTGGCGATTCTTACAAAATACACATTTATTCAAAAATCAATTCAGCATTTAATGAATCAGTATCACATTATTCAAGGTATAATCTTATAATTCTTTTTTAAACCCACTCCTATGAAATATTCCCACCAGGCCATCTGACAACAACAGCAATACACATTCCTTCATCTGAGGCTTGGTTTGGTTTCAGCAGGCTTCCTTGAGGATGTTTACATGCCTAAGTGCTTTGAGTTGCTGCTGATGTAAAAGGATAAGATTTGTGGATTACTGCAATGAATAGTGGAACAGATGTACCTAATAAAGTGGTTGCTAATTACATGTAGCATGACTTTGCTGCACTATACATCATGCTTTGTTCTCAGATTGCCTGATTGTATAAAGTTTTCCAAAAAAAATCGACTCTACATTAGGCCTATGTAACCAAGGTAACATCTGAAACCACTTCCGGAAAATCCCTTCATTGTGGCGGGAATGAACTCTGTATAAATTCCGGGTCAATCTGCTGCATCTCCCCTGCTACATGTCATCATCCCTGAATGCATTGTGCGAAAAAACATGGCCGCTCCCGCGACTCCAAAATAGTTTTAAACAACAAAGATTTAATGAATAACAATTTTTTTTTTTTTAGTTATTCTCAAGTATGTTTTTATGTAGTGGAGATAATTTGCAACATATTTAGAGTAACTTGTCATAATAGTTGGGGTTCCTTTTAAATAGCTTATCAGGTTCTATTTGCTATCATTTCTACTCAGGGAGAAATGAAATAGGAAATGTATATGTATATGAACTGCAGTAAAAATATCAGTGTGAAGAAAGGTCATTTTATTTTTTAAGTAAGTACAAAAATTATATTTAGCCCTTCAAGCTTTTTAAATATGGTTCAGTTTGCTGTTACCAGTCTGTGGTATCACATTGAATCTAATTTGGAATTATCAGTGGTTTAATGTAATAATTACAAAAATTTATATTATTAATCTGAATTTATTTTTAGTGTTTCCGACCCAATTGTATAGAGCAGAAATGTTTCTTCTTAATGGTCATTAGCATTTAACCATATCTGGTCAGTCTTACCTCTGGAGGGCAACATCTCCTGGGTCCTGTTAGGCTTTTACAATAAGGCATGCAATATACATACCTGCCTATATCTATATATCTATATAGATCTAGATCTATAGATAGATATACAGATAGACACACACACACACACACACACACTTTTGTACTGTGTGTATATATATATATTTTTTAAATGTTCATCTTTATTTCATGATTTTGTTTTATTTTTAAACAACAATTTCAAGCTTTGCACATAAAAGATTCTGACCACAACAGCCTGTGTTCTGCTTAATATCTTGGCTGCAGGAGGAGCAAAACATCACATATCAGATCCAGCCAATGACTACATATCCCATGACAAGAATCAAAGACATCTGAGAGGAGTTCAACTGGAGATCATGAGACTAAGTGGTGAGAACAGATTTTCTCCATGACCAGAAAGATGTAATCTCTCCTTAGCTAGTTGTGTATCCTTCCCCATCAAAGCCATTTAGCAGTTAGGCCACCCGAGAGAATCAAAATCTAAGATATCAGTGAAATAAAACCTGTGAAAAAACAGTGACACCACAAGAGTGCTCAGTCAAAACCATCAAATTAAGATACAATAATATTGTAAATAATAATGCTAATAATATTTTTTTACAGATTTTTTCCCACAAACAAAAATAGATTCCTTCCTTTGGTCAAGTAAAAAACAAAACAAAAACCCCAAAATGAAAACAATAGTGAAATGTTATTTTCACCAGTCTTATGTTCCTCGTGTTTTTTTTCCTACAGTCATCCAGGTTCTTGAGGCTCTAAGGCTGCAAAGGAGGTGTCAAGGCAATATGGTTATGGTGCCCCTAGCGCTCCATGCTGCAGCATGCTGGGAGTAGGACTAGAAGAGTAGGAGAGGGGCAGAGGCATTGAAAGAAGACCAACGTGTCCTCAGACAGCAGGTGAAGGTGCATCAGGATCAGGCTCATTGCTGTAGTTGTTGCTGTAGTGGTTCCCACTAGGTGGGTGATTAGGCAGGATATCCAGTTCATCCACTTGGGGGCCAGGGTGCATCACCACCAGCTGATCTTGGGGGATGTCAGCTGCTGCTGCTGCTAGGTTGGTGATCGACTTGGACTTTACGCACTGGAAATCAACATGGCGGCTTTTACCCTCCTCCTTTTCCCAGGACATGCGGATGAAGGGCCTCTGGACGTAGTTGTAAATGACCTCTGGACGACCTCCTGGTCTTTTCTTGACTTTCTCTTTATACGTAGGGTAACCTGTCAGAGAGACAACAACACTAGTGGCTCAGTTTATGCTAACTTTTGTTAACACAGAATACAAAAAAGCAAACACCAGAAGCGAGGGGCTCACCCTGAACGTGATGTGACTGACCATTTGTTTAAAAGGAATCAATGCATTACCAAGTGTTGGGCTCTAAATGACCTTATTCTAGTTTGCTCGACTTCCCACTTTAGGCGTGTCTTTTCAGTCACAGCATACAAAAACATTCAGGTAGCAGCATGTCTATTGTCTACATCTGGTATGTGAACATAATACTGCACTCCAACTGCATATTAACTTGGGCAGATGTTAAACTGAGTGAACAAAGCAGTTTGGGTACAAAACCATTATATCATTTTATTAAATAAAATTATTTTGTCTCACGCCGACCACAGTTGATTCGTTTGATTCTGACTCTAATAACATCCAGATTGCAAAGAGGCATCTGCTGTTAGCTATTTTATGCATTAATTTGCTTGCTGCCAAACAAATCTGTAATTATAAATCTGCAGTATGCAGTGAGTCATTATATTCTGTACCGTTCATATAGGTCAGACATCTCTCTCCCACTCATGAGAATGGAAAAAAAAAAGAAAAAGAAAAAAAGAGAGGACATCAATATTTAATACTGAAAAATTCAGCTCACCTTCAATGCCCAGCCTTATTTTCTTCAGTCCCCGCTCTTTTAAAACTGATTTGGCAACGTCTCGGTTTTCGATATACTTGAAGAATCTGTACAGTTTTGTGCTGTAAATAACTACAAGGAGAAAACAAACAAGGTGGTTTATTGTGCGTCTGTGCTCCGAGATGTGTGCCTACGCTCTGAATTAGTGGGTACTCACTCTGTGAATACTCTTCCCCCATTTGTGGTGGATATTCTTCATCCCAGTCAACCACATCATCATCGGTAAGGACTACAATGTGACATTCCCTCTCTCCGCTCTGGGCGCTGGCCACCATCAGAGGCAGAACCATTTCCTCGAGGTAAAACTCAAATTGACGCCGAGCTCCATCATTGGACAGCTCATGCATCAGGGCACCTGTTAACAAAGAGTGAGACTTTAAATTCAAAATTTCCATCATAAGCATAAACTTTATAAAGTGCACAAAGGTAAGCAAGTAACTCCTGAAACAACTAAAAACAGGCCCTCTGCTCTACTGTCATGCAAGTAGCCTTTATCTTTCACCACAGAGCTATTTCAGAGGTGCCTTCATAAAAACTGAATTCCTAATTAAAATGCTTCTTTCAGATCAGGATACTACTTGTAGTTTTAAATTCAAACAAATAATTTACAGGTAAGCAAACAACCATTTCCTTGCCTCCATTCCAGCAAAGTACCGCTACAAAATCTTCAGTGCTAATGAAGAAAAGGTCTGTCCAGTCTCGCAACCATCAGTTTCAGGCACTATTGTGTTGCAGTGCACCGAAAAGCCTTAAAGAACCCACTCAAGATGACCGTGAATCAAATTTGTAGACATATTTACCCCAAAAAGTTGAGGAGGAAAGGAGACGAAATGTCATAGATGATATGCAACAAGTTGTGGCCCTGAACTCACTTTCACATGAATAAGGACTATATGGATTTGAGAAATTTTGTTTTTCTATTCATTATAGGCTAAAACTCTAAAAGAAAAAACAAACAAACAAGAAAATAGTAATTAACCAGAATTACCTGCTGACTTAAAAAAAAAAAAAAATAAAACATCCTACGTTTTAGACACACGTACAGGGAAAATTGCTTGTTCTTAAAAGCTGTATTTTTCTTTAAAGCCAAAAATCTGAAATCCTCACAGGTTGGTGATTATGATCAATTAGCTGCAATCTTGTTAAGCCTTGCAAAGTGACGAGGCACTGAGCAGTCTCCCTGATCAATGATACTCAGCGCTGCTACTGTTAATGCAACACTAACAGCTTCAGTGTCCCAGAAGAAATACTCACTGAGGTCTCTGCATTTGATGGTGCTGTAGTCGAAAGAGATGCATAGATAGTCACACGCCTCACGCAACTCGGGGATAGAGATTCCATCAGGACAACGGATTATCCCAGATTTGTAGTAATCCTGCCAATTAGAGAGAAATCACAAAGAGGAAATCATTAAAAACACCATTTATCCATCAACTTAAATCATACAATTACAAACAAAATCAAAACCCTTTTGATAAAAATGAACCCGGTAACAGAATCTCAGTTTGCTTTCTAACAGCAGTTTCAGAGTTACACATGCTAAAGGAGACTTCCATTACTGAGCCTGTTGAACTGTTATGAGGTGGGTTTTTAGTAGGCCAAAGGTAACATGCAGTTTGGCAGGAAATTAGATGCAGCAGATAACACCATGCAAATGTCAAACTGTGAATTAAAGCTCAGATTCAGATCAGTCAAATTTGCTTTGTCATTCCAGCCTCATATACACTTCAGATACCTGAATGGGCTGTAGCAGGTACGCACTGTGTTATAGTTGCAGCAGTGTTTTCTGCAGGGTTGGTTTCTGGTGCATTTTAGATGAATCAGACAACAAAAATGCAGCCTAATCTAATCGTACGTTTCTTAGAACTCACCAACTGCAGCTTTCTCAGTAAACTGCGTACTACTCACTCACCATATCGCAAAGTAAATTCAATTTTCCAACATATATCTACTTAAGAGTTTCAACATGAGCAATCAGTCGCTAATTAGATGTAATGTAGACAGTACAAAACAGCCCATGCTGAGTAATATTCTACCTGAATTATGGGTATTATATAATGTTTATTTATTTATTTTTTTTAATTTAAAACTACTTTAGTTTAAAACTAGTTTTATTTCAGCACCATCTGTATTATGATCTACTGTTTATATTACTGCTTGATAGTAAACCATAGGAACCAGTACACTACTCTAAATTTCAGGCATTATATGCATTTTTCAATAACACTGCTATACCAGTAAATTAAGTAATTTAAACATGACCCCATCCGTAATGGTCATGCGGATGGGGTGGGGGCTGTATTAATTCAACATCCTGATCATACAGCGCAAATAATTGAAAAAATTAAAAATTCACAAGTCAATATCAATGTAGAAAAAACAAAAACAAAAAAAATATTCAACACTAATAACTGCACATTTGTTTTGTGTCATCTCTGGCCGCATTGAACTTTGATAGACTTTCACAGCAGAGGCTCAGACAACTCCTCACACACACGGGGATCCAGGTAAGGAAAATATAGTGTGTCGCTCAAGGCTAACAGGTGTTATATGTCCCACAAAGATTGGAAGAACACATCCCAGTGGGAGTTTTATTCACAATTTCCTTCTACATTCTGCTGTGGAAGCATTAATGAGCAAATGCTGATATATTTAAAAATTGTGACATCAGAGATTGGTGTTACATCTTATACAAAAGCAATAAAGGCAGCCTGTTAAGAACTGACTTTATAGCCCTGTGTAAAATATTTAAGTTTGGTTAAAAGAGCAAGGAAGTAGATTTTTGTTGACTTGATTGTGTTATTTTATTTATTTATGATACATTTTCAGAGCTTTTTAAGCCTCCGTTGTGATTCGACAGTAAAGAGAAGATTAGAAAGACCAGGGGAAGTAGATGGCCTTAGGGCAGATTGTTTGGGTTGCCTACTCTACCCAGTGAGCTAAAATGATCCCACGATAGCTTAATATCTTTTAATAATAATGCGACACAGATAAAAATCATTCAGCATAAGTGTGTATCCAACATTTACCTCACAATTATTTATGAATACAAGGATTATGTAAAAGAGAAACTAACCAGAATTGCTCTGAAAACTGTTGAGCTAATCCCCTCAGCCACTTCGTACTCCCCTTTCTCGTTGGGCCGTGTGAAATTATGTTCTCTTCCAGATCCAAACATTCTGTGCAAAAGAAACTTTGATTTATTCCCCCAACTCACAGATCTATACTTATATGCGTGAATATTTAATTTTTATTTAAGTTTCAGTTGTTACAGCTATGATGACTAAAGACAAGGATAACGAGGATTAAAATATACTTTACCTGCCCAACATGGTATTGGGCTGTGCAGTGAAGATAGAAGGATCCACTACAAAGCGTGTGTTGTCAACAATCAGAGTGACTCTCTCTGAGGTCCGAATGTTTCGGTTTCCAACTGTGCCACCGGCTCCCCCTTCCTTAGGATTCTCATAGACAAAAACCATTTCTCCAGCTGCCAAGCTTTTGAAAGTGCCCTCGGTGCTGGACAAGCTACTGTTGCGACTGCTCACCACCCCACTGCTGCTGGAACCGCTGGGTGAGACTCTCTGAGGCCGCGGACTACTGGGCCTCGATGACGAGCCGCCATCTCGATCACGATCTAGACGGGCGGGCGGAATGAATCACCATGGAGAAATCATCTTTGGTTTTAATGTCCAAATCAAAGATCAAAATCCAGATAGAAAAAAAGTGCCTAGTTTGTAGTAACATTTTAGTTTGCAGCTAAGATTTGTAAAAGAATTTTGTATTTCTTTGCAATATACACATTGTATATATACACAAAGTCCCACTCATAACATTTGACATGTAGGCAGTCAAACTTCTCGGTCTTGGTCTAAACACAGGTGGATAAGCATTGCCTTGATCTGCTCACAGCCAAAAGCAGGAGACCTAAACCATGTCTGAGCTGCAAGTTGATAAATTTGGTCAGCTGTTTAACAGAGCTTGCCAAAAGCTGCAGAACTCCAACATGACACCCATATAAGCCGTCTATTCTTTCCACGCACACTCACCACTGTTGTGCTGGCGGGTGGGTGATGTGACGTTGCGAATGCAAGGGGTAAGCTGGCCTTCTCTCTCATGCGAGGAGTCCCTGGAGCGATCGCTGGAGCGGCGGCGGTCACGTGAGCGATCACAGCCCCCGCTGGCACCATGTAAGCTCATCTTCCTATGTTCTTCCTTCACTTGAGACGTACGGGCTTGGCTGCTGCTTTTGAAACACAAAAGCATGTGTAATGCACCTCCTCCCTTTCTCAAGGCCAGAGGATATTGGTATTTCATAGTTTTATGACGCACAATGTGGAACACATTTCACTCAACATGGCTGTCACAGCTTTTGGCTTAGGTCATTTGCCCTACAAACAACTGTAGTAGTGCCAACAAGCTTCATAAAGACATTTAAAACTAACCACCAGACCAACCAGATTCTACTTTAATAAAACAGTAACAAGCCGCACATTGTGTATTGCAGTCAAATATAGATACTATTACCTTTGATATTTAATTTGAAAGAAAATCAAATCAGAGTTTTGACATGCTTATTTTATGTTTATTTAGAAATTTCATTTCTAAATAAACAGTATGAGCAGTTATAAATAAAAGTAGATTAAAATTCAAATGGGAAAAAGACACAATAGAGCTAACCATTAATTTCTCAAAGACCAAATCTTCTTAGTGTTTAAAAAAAACAACAATCAGAGAAAGAATAAAATTCACAATTAGAAGCAGAGCTACAGGGTAAAAAAAAAAAAAAGGAAAGGGAAAAAGGAAAAAAAAAAAAAGTTTTGTTTAACCTTTTAGCCATTCACAGATACATCCCAATCCTGGGGCTGAGCATACACTTGCAGAGCTTTCCTGCATACCAAAAATGTTGGCCTTCCAACAATGGAAAATCCCAAGGCCAGTGTTGAAAATGTTTTAAATTACTGTTTAAATATACTCAAGCTTGAGTTTCATTTTGCTCACCAAATTTCCAGAAATAACCAAGAAATTCATAGGCATGTATTAAGCTAGTTAATACCAAGTCACTGTCATAACTATATACCTAAAGTGCTACAGGAAACATGCCTTCAAAAGGTAGGAGACTAAATTATAAAGCAGATAAAGATAAGGCTGGCAGATGAGTTAACAAGAAAGTAAGGAAAGGCTACACAGAGCTCCATGTGGTCATCACGAACACGTTATACTTCAGTAAATATTCACTTAACATCTAGGGCTGCCACGATTTGTCGACTAGTCACGATTACGTTGACTATCAAAATCGTCGACGACTGATTTAATAGTCGACGCGTCGTTTGAAACTTTGTAAGATCACAAAAGACGCAGGAATAAGTGGCAGGATTTAAGAGTGTAATAACGGACTGAAACAGAAGATGGCAGCATTGCATGTACACGGATGTCAGCTACCGTTAAACCCCGAAGAAGAAGAAGAAGAAGAAGCAGCTGTGTCCCAGAATTCATAGCGCGGCCCAGCGCAGTTTCCAACAATGGCGGCAGCTAGTTAGTTTTAATGTTACTCTTATTATTCTTTCTGGGTCACAAAATAAACGTTTAACATATTTTCAGGCGAGAATGTAGCTGTGTAAACCTCAAATATCTGCTCAGTTTATCAGGACACCACATATTTTCAAAAGCGCTCCGACGTTTTCGGAGACATCTGTTACCCACTAGCTCGTTAGCGAGCCGGGGGCTAGGCTCACTAGCGCCGTGAGAACACCGGACTCCCCGCAAATCGTTTTCAAACCCACCGCCGTCTTTCGCTACTCAGGTTAAATATATATATGAGTCACTTAGATAACTTAAAATGTTATTGTTTGGCTTTTTTTTTTTTTAGTATTTTATTTGTTCCTGAGTAAATCAGTTTGTCTGAGATTAAAGTTATAGTTTTTACACAGCTGAATAAACGTCAAGCAGACAGCTGATTATCAGAAGTGTGAGATGCTCCAGAATATACTCCAGTGTCCTGTTATATTTTAGATAGCAAGGAGTTTATTAAACTTCACCGAAACAATCTGCAAATTTCATTAAAATTGAATAAACTATCATCTTGTCTTTATTTTTAGTTAGCACAGACCTTAAACACTTAAAGCTGTAAGCTAATGATAGTTATATAAGAGCAGATGCTGCTGGTGCAATAAGCTGTAGTTTTACGTCTAATGGATGATGATCTGATTAGTCGACTAATCGCAAAAATAATCGGTGACTAGTCGACTATCAAAATAATCGTTTGTGGCAGCCCTATTAACATCCATCAATCCATCTTCATCCGGGGCCAGGACAGGGCAGCAGCCTAAGGAGAGAAGCCCAGACCTGGCAGGGAGAGGGAACTCATTCCCGACCCACCCGGAGTGGGCACTCCACCCTTTTCCGGCTGAGAACCATGGCCTCAGATTTGGAGGTGCTGATCCTCATTCCCGCTGCTTCACACTTGGCTGGGAACCGTTCCAGTGCGAGCTGGAGGCCTTCACCCGATGAAGCCAACAGAACCACATCATCCGCGAAAAGCAGAGACGAGATTCTGAGGCCACCGTAGTGAAAGCCCTCCGCCACTTGGCTGCGCCTAGAATTCCTGTCCATAAAAATTATGAACAGAATCAGTGACAAAGGGCAGCCCTGGCGGAGCCCATCACCCACCGGGAACGAGTCCGACTTATTGCCGGCAATGCGAACCAAGCTCTTGCAACGGTTGTATAGGGATCGAATGGCCCGTAGCAACGGGCCAGACACCCCATACTCCCGCAGAACCTCCCACAGGACACGGTCGAATGCCTCCTCCAAGTCCACAAAACACATGTAGACTGGTTGGGCAAACTCCCATGCACCCTCAAGTATCCTTGAGAGGATAAAGAGCTGGTCCAGTGTTCCGCGACCAGGACAAAAACCGCATTGTTCCTCCTGTATCAGAGGTTCAACTAGCAGACAAACTCTCCTTTCCAGCACCCTGGCATAGACTTTCCCAGGGAGGCTGAGGAATGTGATCCCACTGTAGTTTGAACACACCCTCCGGTCCCCCTTCTTAAAGATGGGGACCACCACCCCGGTCTGCCAGTCCAGGGGTACTGCCCCTGATCTCCACGCAACATTGTAGAGGCGTGTCAACCAGGACAGCCCTACAACGTCCAGAGCCTTCAGGAATTTGGGGCGGACCTCATCAACGCCAGGGGCTCTGCCACCAAGGAGTTGTTTAACTGCCTCAGTGTCCTCGCCTCCGGAAATTGGCGGGTCATTCCCCTCATCCCCAGACTCTGCTTCCTCCTCGGAAGACGTGTCAGTGGGATTAAGGAGGTCCTCAAAGTATTCCTTCCACCGCCTGACAATTTTCTCAGTCGAAGTCAGCAGCGCTCCGCCAGCACTATACACAGTGCAGGTAGAGCACTAGAATCTCTTCGAGGCAGTCCAAAAGTCTTTTTTCATGGCCTCTCCGAACTCCTCCCACACCCGAGTTTTGCTTCAGCCACTGCCCGAGCCGCATTCCGCTTGGCCTGTCGATACCTGTCGGCTGTCTCCGGAGTCCCACAGGCTTACCAAGAGCGATAGATCTCCTTCTTCAGCCTGGTGGCTCCCCTCACCTCTGGTGTTATTCACTTAACATCACAGATAAATATGTGAAAGATAAGTGAAAAGTAAGTTTGAGCCTTTGGGCAATCTCAAACCCATGGGAAGTCAACTCCATCACATTTCCATATATTGAAAACGTTAAATACTGCCATAAACAGGCAATATTATTTGATTTTCAAAAATTTTCTCAGTGGACTAACACTTCTCTCCAGTATCACGCAATCATTGAGTTACAGGGAAAGTGCTAGGCCAAATTTATATTCATAGGGGTTACGCCTATGAGTTAATACAAAGCAGGACGGATGCAAAAGATACACATAAGCAAACCGATACTTTCTCTTGTGATATCCCTAGAACAGGGCGTATGTGACTGTTGCTGTGAACTTTACAACTCCATATATTTTCACCTGGCTCACCTTGAATGCCTGCAGAGTTTGCGCGGTCGGCTCGCTGTTTTTCGTTCCCAGTTTTCTGTATCACTGGAGTTGCTGTCATATGACGGCAGACGAGCTGCCATCACCCGGACAGGGGGTAGCCCGGTCTGGATCTTTCACCGTTCATAATCTGTTCGACAAATGGCGAAATCAACAAGTCAGTTTAATTCCCTGGTCAGCCTCGTGTAAAATCCACAGGTAGCTGCTGTCGGTTAACAAAAAAGCTAGGTTGTGCAGCCAAGCTTGAGTTGAACAAAGATTGATTGTCAGGTTTATCGCTGTTATCAAATTAAACGTTGTCGACGTTGCTGTGAGACGACTTTGCTATTTTAGCATAGCTAGCTAGTTAGCTAACTAGCATTAGCAGTATTACCAGCGGTACGTTACAACAATATCAGAACAAACTTCCGAGACGCAGAATGGCTAGTAAACATGCTCCAAGAGTGTCCATAGACATGATTTGATACCGTGAGATACAGGAAAGATACAGGAAAAAACAGCTACCTAGCTGGCTACGGTTTCCGCTGCAGTATAATCCCACTTGCTCGCCAGCTAACCAGTCATTTCCTTTCAAAACACTCACCCAGCTGACGTACGACGTGACGACCGTTAACGGCTCGACGTGCTGACGCACTTAAAACTACATTTCAAAGTCATTGCTACGCTCGCCGATCAAACGTGTCTCAAAAGTTAAAGAGTTGAAAAATTAAATGTACTACAGGTGACTGACCTGTTTTCAGTAGGTAATAGAAGAAGTTTTTCTTTTTCTTCAAAAAAGTCAAAAGAAAGATGACCGAGTCCCTCAAGTGTCGCGATATGTTGCGTGTGCGATTGCTTTTTTTTTTAAAAGTTTCCTTTATTCATGAAAAAAAATCCAAAATGTGAAGATACTAGTACCGATATTTGTAAGCCTATAAAAGACAAAATGAACCGTGGAGAAAAGGAAAGAAAAAGAAATATGAAATAAGGTACAAAATAAATAAATAAAAGTAAATAAATAAATATATGTTTTCATGTACATGTAACTCAGCTTATGTGGAGAACTGACAGCAGATATTGAAGAATGTAATTGCATTTATAATTAAAACACCCATTAACATGTGCATTAATTTATTATATAATAAATATAGCACTATTTTAGACTCTATAATCAGCAGTTCCCACTGATTAGCACTGAACTGATCTGTCTACTATGGAAGCTTATTTCTTCAACTAATGATTTTTTTCTATCCATAAGTCAAAATTTCAAGTTAGTATCTCGAAATTTTGAATTACATAATACAGAATTTTAACCTCCCCAGACTTGAAATTTTGAGATAATTACTTACTTTCAACTTTGCTCTGCCTGGCAGATTTTGTTTTTAATTATTTTTTATTTATTCAACTTTAGTGGTGGAAAGAAGCTTCCATATTCCATTGTGCACAGTTTGAGGTAAAACTGCAGAATATAACAAAAAAAATGATTAAAGATTAATTAAAACTAGGAGTAAACACAAAGTGTTGATAAATCTAACCAGGTATCAGTTCAGCCTACAGTTATGCTATGGTAACAAACAATGTTAAATAAATAACAAAATTAGGTTAAGTTGTAGGTAGTCTCATATCATAGTGGTGCTTTGTCCAATTAATTTAAAGGCCTCTAACTGGATGTGAAAAAAACACCGCACACTAGCAAATCTTTGCAGAAGACATTTTTATTTTAAAGTATTAATATATAGATAATAGTTATAGTAGTAGCAAAGTTGCTTATTCAAAGTAAATGCAGGGTCATAGCAAGGGTGCTTGTCAATTAGCCAGATCAACTCTTTAGGACATGACTGGAGGACAGAGCAACACAACAGCCGAACAGGATACATATCAGAGCTTATCTATGTCTTATCCATCAATCATAACATCTCTCTGCTTTGCCTTTATTCGACACAAGTCAAACAGCCTGTTATGATTTGCAAACAATATACACACACACACACACACACACACACACACACACACACACACACACACACACACACACACACACACACACACACACACACAGTATACAAGGCTGGAAAAGTCTGAATATGATGATATGATGCAATGTGTGCAGCCATCAGTCAGTAAAATCACCTTAAAAAAAATTAAAGTGGGACTAGACATCAACTGAATTCTAATCTTTAGGACTGAAAATTGATGATCTTGTCTTATGACTTTTTATCAAGTATTTCTAGAATAATTTTCGTGTATGGCCACTCAAAACATCAATCAATTCTGTAATCTGACAGATATATTACAATTTTTTGCAAATTTTAAAGAACATTACTTAGTGTGAGTTATTCCTGCGCCAAGAATATGTTAAACATTGTGTAATGTATTGTATGTAAAGCCATGTATGTAATCTATGTAAAGTCAAGCTAGCGAACGCAATCCAGAAATTGCTGACACAAAAGGCATGTAGGTTGAGTTGTCGTATAGGTTACATCTCACAAAGTTACCCAGTAAAAGTGATCAATACCTGACAGTAAGAATGAAGTACAGCAGTTCAAAGAGAGATCAGAGAGGTTCTGCAGAGCACTTTAGAGAAATTTGTTGTAGAAAGTTAAAGCAGGGGTAAAAATCACCAGCAGAAAATCTGACTCAGTCCTCAGGAGATCATGTTAGTGACTATAAGAGGACTGACTGAAAAACATACAGTATAACTCCTGAAAGTCATTACATAAAGGCATACATATGATGCGCATGTAAGAAGCACACACAAGAAATGTAAGACTAGCCATCTTATTGGTCCTTTACAATATGCAGTAAACAACATTTGTAAATAGTGATGTGTATGGTGTGGAGAGTAGGAGGACATTTTAAAACCTTTTCTTCCCCAGACGGCCTGAGATATTGACTGTAGTACTTGTAATCCTACTGATATGACATTAAAACAGAATGTAAAAAAAGGGAAAAAAAGAGGGAAAACATTTATCAGACAAGAAAAAAATAAAAAATAAAATAGAATTAAAAATAAAATAAAAAACACAATAAAAGCATAAATAAATCAATAAATAATCTGACAAAATTTTAAAATAAGTTAAGAACAATAAGAAAAAAACATCTAAAATAACTCTTGGAAAAATAGTCAGATTCTTCAATAATGCATGGGGATTTTGTTTCATAAGATATACTGAACATTAAATCACTTGAATTTGCATATTTTGTATAACTTTTTTAAATTTTTGATCCAAAAACATCATATTGAAAAATATTTTTTATAGTTCTTGCTTTTCCATGTAGTGGTTTAGAGCTGGCCACAATAATTCCCTTCAACTTTTCCTGGAGCCAGTCTTGCCTTTCTCCTACTTGTTTGTGTTCTCGAACATTGTGCATAAGCTGCACCTCACTGACAGTCCTCTTTCTGCACAAACAGAAAACACACACAGTCAACTCAAGGAAGAATTACAGGATCAGTTAATTATTTAAGCTAATTGTGCATTATTAATTTTCATTCCAAAGATGATATTTCACTGTAGAAAGTTTAAGAGTTTACCTCAGTGGTTTAGCCTCTGTGTGGATGCTCCAGAGGAGGATTACCAGAACCAACATTTCCAAGAACCTCAGTGAAAACATGTCGATTAACTGAAGCAAATTAAACTATTAGTTAGACGAGGTATTTTCTACGTATATTTTCAAAAATATATATGTATATTACAGCCATCTATTTAAAGACATATTCATTGGTCGTTCTTACCAGGTCTGGTGTCCTTCTATCCAAGAAATAGTGCGTCAGAGCTGGTAGTTAGAGGACTCTATCCGTCTGGGAAAGAAGTCAAACTTGTTGATCAGTCTTTCGTGTTAGGAAGGCGCTCTCCTTTATATACAGTGTAGCCCTCCCCTGGTCATCAATGAGCCATTTTCACTGTTGATGTTGATGTCACTTTTCCAGTGCATCAATGCGAACAGGCATCTGCATGACACCACCTCCACCACAATTCACTACTAACACATCTTTCAACACCTCTGTAAAGGGGCCTGCTTGTCACACTGGTTTTGAACATGCTCCATTTTCACCCTTCATCCCGAATCATTTTTGTTATGACATACAGGCTATGTGCATACACTTTAGCAAGCAAATCTCTTTATTGGTTAGTATATCTCTAACAGTATATGCCTCATGCAGCAGGACTGCAGTGAAAACATATACTCTCTAAAATGGCAATAACTGTCAAGCTTAATTTATTAGCAGTGCAACTTATTTTATGGTTCATCTCATGCAAGCTCTAAAGTTTGCAGAAAGGTGTAACTGCATCAGGCCGCAGACATAAAGCATTCAGTGTTGCCGATTAATATAATGTTAATATAATCTCTGAGCTCTCTGACGTGATGGATTGACTGAATACCTACAGATCTAGTTCTTCTGTTCTTTCAAGACTTGCTAGTAGCAATAGAACATGTTAAAAGTAGCTTGCATCAGCTAAGGAGATCATATATTTTCATCTTCATCAAGAGTATAGAACCACTGATTTTTTATTTATTTATTTATTTATTTATTTTTTGCATTTTATGTGAGAAACCCCCCCCATATCTGTAAAATTTATTTTTGAGAATTATGAGTTCTCAAAATGTTCTTTAATGAAAGAAATTTGTTGCAGATGCTTGTATAAAGCTGCTGTAGGAGTGTAGATTCTACAGTGGTTGCATATAAAGCTTTACTCATGATATCAAAGTGGACCGGACATTTGAAAAACATACAATTAACATCCTGTTAAATATGTAGCATCACACTTTGTGAGGTATGGGTTATGGATAACCTTGTCATGGTGTCACAAGCTGCATTAGGTAACCGTGAAAGATGTTTTCTAAATGTGGCAAAGGAATGGCAATGTCATGACTGACAGAATAGGTGTTGCAAAAGGACCTATAGCTTTCTGTCATTTAATTTTCCAGCAAAATTTAATCTATACAGGGTGTATTAACCAATCTGAACACTTTTAAATGATATTATTTTCTGGAGTGACAGGCTGCATTTCTTACAATTTAAAGGAATTCCTTTCCTTCAAAAAGCATTAATGATTAATTGACTTGTATAATGTGGCAATAGTGCCACATTCTAAAGCCGAAGGTTGGTTTGGTTGTATTACACTAGAATGATCAGAATTGCAATTGTAGCACATATTACTACAGCCTAATTAATAAAGTGTCAGATGTACTGCAAAGTCTCAAAGACTGACTAGAGACAAAACTGACATATCACAGAAATTAAAAAGTGAATTTACAACAGGCCAGTATACCTGGCTCAAGTACATGTTTTGCCATATACATCTCTGTCAGCTCTTTGCAACATGCTGTAAAACAGCACTAAGAACCACCTGTGCTTTCAACTGGGCTAGATTTTTTGCACACGTGTAGTATACTCAACCAAGCTTCCCCCATTACTTCATGTGGTCACAATGTGAGCCATCTAAGTTATGGTATGCTGCCAGGGTGCAAGAAGACGCGACAGGGATTGATGGGAAGAATTGCATGCAAATCATTAACTTGGGTCACCCCCATGTGACAAAGAAAGCAACATACATAAAATGACTCATCTCTTTGAACTACAGTATATTTAGCCATGTTGGCCGTAAATAGGCCTAACATTTTGGTTCTTAACAAACTTTCATTGAATTTTAAGAGGCTATATTTGTCATACCCTGAGTTCAGGTGGAAGTTGGTGATATTTAAGAAGGAAATACAATTAATTAAAATAACACAAGCCAGTGCACAGGGTATATTGATTTTTGATAGACCTAGCAGAGGGCAGATTCATTTCACTGGCCTCTATATTGTGTGTTTAAAGGTATGGAAGGACACCCAGGCCATATAAGCGCTCCCTGACTTCTATAAATGGACCTACTTTTTTCATGAAATGAGGTCACCTCACTCAACGATATCATGTAACGAAACAGGATATATTTAGATGCTTGACATCATCCCAGCTTTGCTTTTGAAGCCAAACAAATGCATAGAATGCATATTTTATTCATACCGATTGGATAACAATTTATAGCCTATGAAGTGGGCAGAGTCTAATGCTGCAATAAATCTTTCAGATGCGTGTCCATCCAAGTCTTTCTGGAGCAGCTCAGCAGTTTATTTGCCAAACCAAATGTTTTTTCCCTTCATGAAGCAGGTTTGCAGGGATACGCCAGTCGTGTCAGTGCCATTTTATGTGGATTCCCCCACTCACATCAATCAATCACAGAGCTTTGCAATGTCCATTTGACTACTCAGCACAGGTGGTGGTGGTGTCAAATTAGTAGTCAGTATCTCCTAACCGACTGAACACACAGTATGGCCTACAAAGAAAGAGCCCACCTGGATCAGGTTGGCAGCAAACTGGTCAGTTTTTTTCCCCTGTTATTATCATTATCATTGATGTTTTTGTCACAGCAAGCAAAGTTATGATAAGTAGAAAATTTCACATTAGCTTATAACAATATATTTTGAAACAGTTTTAGTTGGCTGTACTATTCCATTTAATACAAATACTAAATCCGTGTGTATATGATTATGATAATCCAAACTCTACCTGGAAATGTTTTGGAAAGTCTTTGCGTTCAGCTTGAATTTAAATAAAGTTTAGAAGTTTATGCTTTGTGCACTAAACATCATGACGATTCAGGGTAATACCATGTTAATACCAAATTAAAATAACAGATTAAAAAAGATATAATCAAAAGAAATTTAGATAGAAAAGGACAAACGACAAGAGGCACAGAAAGCAGAGTCTGATTCTGCTCAGTGATCATTTTTTGTAAGACTTTTATGTATCCAGAGGAAATCTGATTCTGTTTTGCTTATGCTCTGCTGGTTATTCACACAGTAATACTTTCAAACCTGGGAGGTTTCCAAACAGTAGAACTTTATATAAAGCAGCTTCAGAGGAGTCGACTTCTTAACAATCACAGTACTTTTTTTTTTCTTTTTTTTTTTAAATTTCTGGGTATTATATGTGCAGTTTAACCTAAAGTAAAAAAATATTTAACCATTCAGTATTTTGTCTTGGATTTGTTGTTATTTAATATCAAAGCAGTATGCAAGTCGTGTCATAGTAGCCTCAGTTGCTGCAATGTTATTTTGGTTGTGAAAGTTACTATGAAAACAGTGGTTTCCTCACAGCTGCTCATTATAAGTTTAGATTTCTTCCACAAGAGGTCACTGTGATCCAGCAGTTCAGTCAGGCAGACCAAAATCCACTGTAATCCTCTTTAATTACATTATCAGAAGAGCTTTCTGTAACAGCTTTGATAACCAGTATTATCACCAAGTTTATAGTTTGTAGTTAAGTATGAGATTGAAAAAACAGTTTTTGATGCACAATATTTGAAAGCAGTGAAAGGGGTGATAAAAA
Source organism: Rhamphochromis longiceps (assembly GCF_057381845.1). NCBI lineage: Eukaryota > Metazoa > Chordata > Actinopteri > Cichliformes > Cichlidae > Rhamphochromis > Rhamphochromis longiceps. The sequence continues at coordinate 20,987,438 of NC_140557.1, forward strand.
TATGAAAACAGGAGGGTTCAGTCTGATATTAACAAAGAAAAAAACAACAACAGCACAAATACCACAAAATAAGAAATGGCCCTAATGTAGTCAGCTGCAATTACCTTGTGAAAACACGCCTTACACTTCATTGCTTGTTTTCCAATTATCTAAAGTTTATATTAGTGTGACTTTCTCAACTTTTGGTAAAATACCTGCCCAACCTTCATTGGCATTTTGTGCAGAATTTACATGAAATTAATTTCTCTGAGTTTATTGATAAGCCTGTCTAATAACATGCAAAACCGACAGTTTTGTTTAATCTAACCAATAAAATGCTTTTATCAGCCTTTTCATCTTAAATACACAAACAGGTCCTTCTGGGACATGATGAGGGAAATGAGGCAGGTGAGAAAAACGAGATAAATTTCAGAAGAGACTGTCATGTGGGTTAAGCAGAGTGTGCTGCTGTGTGTACTGTGTATATCAGCAATGTTGTCTGTGGTAAAAAGGTGCAAAGAATTTAAAGCACAAAACATTGTTATTCCCACCCACTATGAGTCCAAAAGAAAGAAGCCTCCTGCTGGGATTACCTGGTTGTTTCCAACAATTTGTTGTCTGAACATTCGTCGGTATGAGACGATTGTGGAAGTGAGAATGTATTAGAAACTCTGTGTAAAGTGCATAAATATATGAGTGATTTCACAGCGCCACAGTGTGTATTTTATTATATGCGCCCTTGTTGGTCTCACTTTGTTTCCCCGTACACACTCCTTTGGGCTTCTTACATTTTGTGCTACATAGTGCTTCCTGTAGCTTTGTTTTCACAGCATACATTGTGGAAACTGCTTGCATTAAAATTTATGTTTGTACCTTAAAATTTATTTTCTTTCCTTAGTAGTTTAGTGGAAAAAGGGACAAATTGCATCATAACAGCAAGATGCACCACTTTTCTTGTTAAGACTATGAAGGTTTCTAGTGTAAATTCAGTATGAACGTGCAATTACATAAAAACGCCTCTTCTGTGAGTTACAGGTGACCAATAACACTAATGCATCTTTTTGTCAGCGAGGCTGTGAATACATGAAGACAGCTCCACTTCCACATAAAAGGAAAAACAATATTTAAGTTACTGAATCATCTACTTTAAAAGATTATACAAATCAATAAAAAAAATAACCTTCCATACCAAATAGAAACTGTTGGCTACAGAGCAGGTAAATTCACTTTGGTTTAGATTTAAATATATATTTACTGGTCTGACAGCCCACCACTTCTCCACCAAGCTGATTCATATTTCAGCTTGGAGCCATGCCACCTACATGTGACCTTGATAATGATAATGTATACTGACTCAAACTGAGTCACTGCTGTGCAAGCAAAATGTCAGAGTTGGCTCACTAACCCACTTTCCCTGCTGTGTGAGATAAGGAGGCGTTGGAGCTTCTGAACTCCACTTGGACACTGCTTGGAAAAACTGCCTTTGGAGCAGGTGGCCAGGGGGCCAAAACAGAGCCACCAAAGGGTCAGGAAGACTTTTAAAAGCAGAAATTGCAGAGAACTTCAGTATTATTAAATAAAATGCACTACTATACCTTCATTTCCACAGAGGATGCCAGTGTTACTACACAGGGGGTCTCAGCTTCTCATCTCCACTGTGACGCATACGTTTTAATAGACCTGTAATGACAACTATTGAGTGTGTAAAAAATAGATATTGTTAAAATATGATTTATTCTTGTTGATCACCTGTTTTGTAAGTGAGCGGCTCATTGAATTTGAACATTGCCTTCATCGGTGTGGCTTGCTTGAGATCAAATTTGTCCGTTTGTGGCTCATGAGCTAAAATAAGTTTGACACTCCTGCTGTAGAGCCTGCAGCTATCCACGGGATGAGGTACTGCTTCATGCGTATTATTATTAACCACATACTGTATGCTGGTGTTTATGAATTTCATTTTTATTTTGATCAACTGAGCAGAAGTATGCTGTCAAAGCCACTGAGCTGATCATTAACTGGAACGGTTCAGAATGATTCAGCATTTACTGAATCACCTAGAAGAGTCACTCCTTTCTAGTTTTAAACTGTTTCTAATAAAAAGAAGCTTAATTTTGCTCTATACGACTCTACTGTCCTATCAAACTATTAATAGGCTACTACCTAAGACATAAACTGTGATATTAAGCCATCCCAGGGAAGAAAAAGGCAAAGAAAATGTAGTAATTTTATTTCAATTAGCCTACTCACTCACCCATAGTTATAATCACTGCTGCTGTTATAGTAAGATCATTTATCTGGGGTTAACGCTGACCTCTAATTGAGTTGGAATCTGGGAAACGTCGCCATAGTGTTGCTGATACTAGCTAATATTATTCACCTCTTATTGCAGTCAGTGCTATGCTGCTCTCCACCTGATCTGCAAGCTCTGCCGATGAGCTCTCATTACTTTGAGTGAAGAAACTCTGTGCATCAGTACACACAGGCTAGCCAGGAGGAAGGTTATTATGTAAAAGAGACACATTAGGAGAATTATATGACAACCACAGGGACTGTATATAAAAGATGGATGTTGATTCCAGTTTGAGAAATGGAGGTCGGGGGATCCTCTGGTTCAAAAAAGTATAGAAGTAAATGTGAAACTGGGACCCCACTAAACAGCTGATGAATTTATAAACTCAACTGTTGGTTTCAAGTTATACCAAATTCAACATGATATTCAATTTGTAAATTATGTAAATTATTAATAATTACCCCAATATCTAATGAACACTCTAAACACCTAAATTTTATAAAAAGTCAATTATACATTTTAATTTAACCTCCTAAGACCCGAACTCTCTCATGGCATGCATTTTTAATTTCTCTTTGCTATTTGGGCTGATTGGGACCTGATGAATGTAAAAACAAAGAATTACCTGTTTTTTGGGGGGTGTTTTGTTCCTGATTTTCATTTCTGAGAAAAATGAGATCCACATCAGAGGACATTCTTTTTAAATTTCGATAGAACAGTGGCAGCATAATGTCCTCGTAAGTGGATCTCAAGCCCTTGTAGAGCAAAACTTTGTATTTTGGTCTAGACAACCAATCACTTATTTCATATTAATTTCTTTCTAATTATCCTTTTTGCGTCCTTTTGTTCATTTGGCTCATCCACACTGCTCTCTCCTATCTCACCTCCACCTCATCTGAAGCCTCATCTTCTGAATTGAAGTCAGGATTTTAACATATAAAAACATCCATAAACATGGTTAATTATTACTGATAGTGTCGCACTTGTCCTCTGATAAACAGCTTGATTACATATTTGCTAATTGCTGAAGCCTGACAATGTTAGATCCACTGCAGTAAAAGTTTCATTTACATCTGGCTAACAGTAGCAAAAAAGCAGCTCTTGTTAACACAAAAGTTCACGGTATCCTCAATTATTTACTCAGTGTCATTGTCATTGGAAAATTAAACTATTGTGATTTATTTAATGACACATTTTTTTAATTACTTCTGATGTAGACTTTATTATTTCTCCATCCATTTTCTTCTGCTTGTCCAATTCAGGGTTGCAGGCTGGACCTATCCCAGCCACCTTGGGGAGAGAGGCTGGGTGCACCCTGGACAGGTTACCAGTCTGTTGTAGGACTAACAGAGAAAGACAGACAGCCATGCACATTCACATTAACACACTCACATGTTGTTATTATTCAGGCAGTTTAAAATAGTGTGTACAGCCTCTGTCATGGGGAACTACATAACAGCAGGGGTAAAGTTGCAAACAGCAGGGGTTGATTAGAGTCAAAAAAGAGGATAAAGCAGGGTGGGCTTCAGGGTGTCAACTCCATCCCTCAAGCATTAGTTTCTTTATTATTACCCAGAGGGAGGAAAAAGCAACATATGACTACCTACCAGAGTCTATCTATGCATGCAGTGCTTTGTCAGTCAGATCCTTTTCTCACTTTTTGCATCCAGTTAAAAACAAACAAACAAACAAAAAAATCAAGCAACTAAAACTTATAAACTTAGGTCTTTCTAAAGCCAAGGAGGAAAAATGAAGAGGTTGGGTTGCTGATAGGATTGCTAATAGCGGTTGAGAAATGGCTCAGGTAATGTGCCTAATGTAAACATATACTAATTTCACAATGCCGTGAACTGAAATTAGATCAGAATATATGTTTTCCTTTTTGCACCTGTGTGGTAATTTTTACCACCTCCCATTTTTTCATTTTTTTACAAGTATGAAACAAACAGTGGATTTGGACATTTCTGACACTCTTTCTGTGTTAAAACAAATAAAAGGTCTCTCAGGAAAAATCCGAAATGCTTGTTTTTGTCTCCGCTGGTTGCAAAGAAGTTTCGGTGTCTGACTGACAGCAGCTGGCAGGTTGCCAGAGTATTACACACTGAAAAATAAGAGACCAAAATAAACAACAAAGCAAACGAGTAAAAACAAACATGCAAAGTTAACTGTTGTTTGTGGCATTGAACAGAAAGGGGCCACAGCAGCATCTAACATGTGAGTGACATTCACACGCTGTTTAATGCGCTGCAGCTGAGCAGCAAATTAGCTGTCTGGCCTTGAAATGTTGAAGTCTAAAAATATTTTGTTGTTGTTTATTGCCATAAATGTGCGCTATGTAAAATAACAGCTTACCTCCTTCACATTTACAAGTAGCGGTAAAAACACACACACACCCACACCCCCACACACACACACACACACACACACACATACATGCGCGCGCACGCACATCCTCATCTTCATTTTTTAATTTTTAATCTCCTCCTTGTCATGGTAGAGGCGGTCTGGGGGCCTTTTCTAGGGTTGAGCGGATCGATCCAAATGTGGATAGTATTGATACCAGCGCTGGTATTGGATACTAGTGGACTGGATCTAGAGTGATTGAACTGATATTTTGTTTATCTCATCCTCTAAGCTTATCCCCTCTAAGTTCAGTGCATTGTTCACATTCATCAGAAAGTAGACATGTCTGTGCAAACAAAACTCCTCTCATGCAGGACCACTTTGCTCCGCTCCCTCCTCGGTGCTGTGTTGTGTCTAGTTGACCTGTGATCGAGTGACTCAGCAGCACTGAGTAGTGACATGCTCCAATGAGTCAGAAAGTGTAGCATTGTGTAGAAGTACTCAATAGGTTTAAATGAAGTAACTGCAAACAGTGATGAGTGCTGGAAGGAAATTCTTTGCTGTGGCAAAATCATCGACTTGTATAAAGACATGAAAGAGCGTTGTCCCGGAACAAGCAGGAAATGAAATGAAGAGAGGAGGAAGTGAATCCCTCAAACAGACACACACCCTCAACACAGAGACGGAGGTCAAAGTCCTTTCAGAGAGGCAATGAATATCCAGGAAGCTGACATAGTAGTGAAAGTAATGTTTAATAACTGATGTTGGTTCTTCAGCTTTAGTTCATTTGAATGTGTTATTGGTCATCATAGTTGTGGTCGTTGAATACGTTCAGATTTGGAAAACTGATGATGATTCATCTCATAAATTATCTCACACACTATCCCCTACATAAGCTGCCTTTGTAAGTTAAAAGTATTGGTATTGGCAATAGTGGCTCTATATTTTGTTGCTATTGGATTGATACCAAAAACGGCAGTATCACACACTGCTAGCCTTTTCCTTTCTCTCTCTCCTCTCAGGTGGAGTTGTGGGCTGGCTCTTCTCTCTGGGCACACCTGATGGGGGAAGCTCTGTTTTTTCCAGGCTTCAGTCGTCACACTTGTTTCTCATCTCTTCACCAATGAGCAGTACTTAAAGACCGGCTTGTGCCTCCACTCGCTGCCAGATTGGCGTTGCCTCAGCGGGGTGACGCCTCCTGTGAAAGGACAGCTGGAATTTCCTCTTTGCCATTTTTGTGTTGCTGTGGACTTTCCTGAACTCAACTCTTGCCACTCAGACCTTTCCCCACAAACCTGCCACAAAAGGAATTCTCACAGTCCGCTTACCTGCAAACTCTCCCCCGACTCCTCTGCCTTTCAGTGATCCCTCCACAGTGTGTTGATAAAGGTAATCAAGTAAACTTTCAGCTCCACTTTTCTTCAGAAATAAGGAATCATTCTGGTGCACTCACCTTTGGCTGAATCTTACTCTTGTTTCAGTGTTTTTAGTGCATCCCCACTGTTTCCCTGTAACCAAGACACTTACCTGCACAATTATCTGCAGCCTTTCCCAACGTTTTTAACTTCCAAGTTCCTGTAAATAAACCTTTTAAAGCTGGTACAGTCAACGTATTAAATGCACAAAAATAACAACAAAGGAAAAGAAAACTAAGGAAAAATTACTGAGGCTTTGCTTAAAATGAAAAACAATGTTCTAGCATTCATTGCCCAAAAAGAGAAAATGCATATTTTAGTAAGTTAGTATATTTAATGTTTGAAAATAATTTGGGGTGTGATTTTGTATTTCCACATTGAATATGAATTTTGCCTGTAAAAATTCTGTTCAAATTTGCACTCAGACACAATGAGTCAGACACTTACTATGTGTAATACAGCTGATTCCATTTTTTTTTTTACATGTTTATCGTTGGATAATTCACACACCAACTATCATGTTGAATTATTTGATTTGTGAGTTCCAATTTTAGCAGTGTTGTCTGACAATGTTTGGTGGGCACGCTCTTCTGTTTACTCTTCTAAACCAAACAAAGCTGAAAACAGATGCACGCTCGTGTGTGATTCAATTGAACGTTTATGAATTTTAAAGTGCACACATTTGATACTCTGAGCGCATTTCCTCTTTAAATAAACAGAGTTTTCCCACAAACGGCGTGTGGAGCACACCTCACTTGTAAATATTTGAGTCAGTGCTTCAGAAAAATTACCCAAATTTGGTATGAACAAAATTTCCCTGTTTGATGTCTTGGGAGGGGGGCAGGGGGGTGAAGTTGCAGAATGAGAACCTGACAGATCTTTTTCAATGGGAGAGGAAAATTCTTCTTTCCAGCCAATGAATATTTAATGCAGAGAAAGGTTTCTTAATAAAATACTGTGCAGGCCAGTCAAAGACATGTTGGGCCAAGAGTGTCTTGGGGGAGCTTCTGTTGCTGTGAAAGGCAAATATCAGCCTGTGAATACTAAAAGGGACAATAACAAAGCAGGGAAAGACAGGGAGAAAAAAGAGTGAGGGGAGACTCTTGTGCATTTTTATGTGTAAAGCCTGAAGTCTAATCAGTTCTGAAAGAGGATAAATTTGCTTATTTTAAGTAAATATTAATTTCTGATGACTCATAATGTATAGCTCAAAAGGTTCTCATTCAGCTGTCGTGTAATACAATACGTGATGAAAAACAAGTATGGCTAGCAGCTTGGGCTGAGCTACAGTTTTAAAGATATGTGAACGGACACTGAAACACACTAAGGGCACTTTACTGGAGATAAATAACAGTCTTAGAGTTCAGCAAAGGTTTGGGAGGCCGAAGTCACACGATCGCTGTGGATATGACACAATGCCACACTACAGATTGGAAAAACAAAACCAACCAACAAACAAAACCAAAATAAAACCCTGGCACTACCCACTGCAACTCAAGATGTAAAAATCATAGTGGTTGTAAAAACCTGAAGACAATTAATATGACTTGTTTTGATTCTGTGTATAAATGTATAATACCCAGTCTTCTGAAAAGCCAAGCACAGTCTTACTGCTTCTATAGGAATTAAGACGGTAAATAGTAGCCAGGTGCTGATAATCAAATGCATTTGATTAATTACTTATCAGAAACAGAAGTTCAGGTAGCTTGCTGGTCTGGAGCTTTCAGATATGTGTAAACAGAATGCCACAATCTTCCCAGGAGTGGATGTATCGGCACACCCAATTCACCCAATGTCAGACCACGAATTGCTTGAGAAACTGTAACCCCCCCCCAAAAAAAACCACAACCCAAAAACCAAAAAACAACCCAAGAGCTACATTCCAGACTATGCAGGGCTCAGCACTAGAAAAGGACAGATTATTGTTTGGAAGAATTTCCTGGAGAGACCTTTTCTCTAAAAAAGAAAATTGCTGCACATCTTAGGTTTGCAAAGCTGTATTCGAACAAACCACAAGAGTTCAGGAGCAATGTCTTTTTGACAGAGGAGATGAATGCCTCGTTCGTTGGTGAAAACGAAACACAGCATATGAACACAAACAACTCACAATAACAGTCAACCATGGAGGTCGAGGGGTGATGATTTGGGCTTGTTTTGCAGCCACATCACTTGAGCAGTTTGCAGTTATTGCGTCAACCAACTCCTCTGTACACCAAAATATTCTAGAGTCACTGTGAGACATCTATCCAATAACTAAAGCTTTGCCCAAACTGAGTCATGCAACAGAACATTGATCCCAAGCACAGCAGCTATAGAACCTAGGTGGTGCAATAGCCCAGTCAAAGTCCAGATCTCAACCTCAGGAATATGATTTAGTGGGAACTTTAAGAGAGCTGTACATAAAGGTGTGCCTGCAAACTTCAATGAGTTGATACAGAAACTGAATACTCCAAGTTGTGGCTCCTAAAGGTGGCTCCACAAGCTACTCTATCATGGGATGTACTTTGCTTTTCACAGGACTGCATAGAATCCTGTAATAACTTATTTTATTTACTCCAACCCGACTATGTGATTAAAAAAACTAAATGAAGGAAAATCTGATTATCACAGTCACTGGCTTTTCAGCTTTAATGCGTGACTGGTACAGAGAAGCTATGCATGAAAAGCAGATTGCTTAGGAAGTTGAGTGCTTTGTTGTGCAGTGGGTGCCCTAAGTGCTCAGCGGAAGCTGACTGAATAATTTTTATGCTCCATGTTAAAACTGCCTTCAAGCTGTCACAGACAGACAGCAGGTCAAATCAGGGGTAAAAAGGTCATAGACTGCCTGATGTCTGCTGTGCTTTGGCATTATTTATGATAATTTATTTATATTTATAATGTAGCAATGCATGCCTGCGGACTTGTTTTCATACCGTGACTTTCCAGAGTGTGTTGAGGGGTAAATAAACAGGTTCCAATAGACCTGATGATTAGCCTTAAATTGAGATATGTTGAGCGTTAATTAAAGGAGATGCATTTTCCTAATTGAACATACAGAGATGTATTTTCACATGTGACATATAATCAGAGACACCAAACATACACACTATGTCTTGAATTGTGTTACATTAATTTATTTCAGAGTGCTAATGGCATTTGAAGTTCAAGGTTAATGGTGAAACGTGAATGGCTATTCTATCATGTAAGCTTCATTTAATGGCGTGACACTAATGGCTTTCACCTCTCAACAACTTACCAAAGACAAATAAAGAAAGCATTCTTTCCGTGTGCTTTTTTAAAAAGCTTTATCAAAGTTGCCAAGTACAAAACAAAGTTAAACCGTTTCACAAAGTAACAAGAGGGCAAAATAGGAGAGAAAGCATAAAAACACAATAAAACAATTAATTTGCTGAGTTTGATTAAAGAATTTGAGACAACAATAGGAGGGGAGGGAGCGTGCAATCAAGAATCAAGGATAAAAAAAAAAAGTAAAACCCCTTAAAATGACAAGATTAAAACTGGTGGTCAAATCCACCTTTAAACTTAGGTGTAGAAGAAAGGCTGTAATTGTCTCTTCTTTGGGTTTGTTTAGTTCTGCTTTAGTCAGAGCAAAGCGAGCTAGCACACACAAGATGAGATGCATGGATATATAACCTTTTAAAGGTCTGTGAAGGGCAGACGAGAGCATGTTTAACCACGGATTTCTGTAAAGCAGAGCATTTTTTCTTTTGCTTTGGCATTTGAAGAAAAATCTGAATCATTTTTGAAGCTGTAAACTATGCACTACATTTAGTGCATACATCTGTTTTTCATCTCCAAACAACTTGTTTCATCCTTGTTTAGCTGACAAATAACAAAGTGAAGCATAGTTTATGGGCTTTCCTTTGAAAAAACAATACATTATGACTGCCAAGTTCACTCAGCAACCTCATAAAAACACCACCATGCAAAAGTCTTTTTTTTTTTTTTTTACCTTATTATGTAAATGTAGGAGATATTTGCTCAGGCATTGTTTATACTACAACAAACCATAGTGGATGAGTGTTGAGAAATGATATTATTACAGATCCTGTCTCGAGTGTATTTGTTTTAAAAAATGAAGGTGTGCATATTTTTTTGTATTAGAAAATACTGAGCTCTTTGAAAAACAAATGTCAGAGAGAAAATTGCACGATTGATTTATAATGTTTTCTAAGTAACTATATGAAAGGTAGCTGGCATTTTCTGAAAACATTTATAATTTTGTTCTGTATTCAAAGGCCCTTGCAATGCTGAATCTTCAGCTCTTCACTTATTAAAAGGTCAAAAATGTATATTCCCTATTTAGTTTTTCTTAGATATTCTTTTTTTTCCCTCGATTCTTCTATTCATGCCAGATTGGACTCTCCATTTGGACAAATAAATGAGAAAAATACAAGTGTCGCTAACTATAAAGTGTCACAAAAAGAAAGCAAAACTACAATATTACAACATATAATTATTTCACATATAGTATGTCACAGTTATCAGTAAGGATGTGCACTAATTCTTTAATCAACTAAATGTGAAAAAAAAATTAGACTAACAGCTTACTCTAGAACTAAGAAACACTCAGCTATTAAGTCAAATTTGAGAACCATTTAAAGAAAAAAATGTGAAAAACTGATGACAACGAGTTTTAAACCAGTAATTACGTTCATTAATGATATGTTCATGCCGCTTAACTGTGCAGCACTTGGCATCGTGCATTATCAACATTACACGTCATACTCCAGACAGTGAAGAAGAGAAAACCGATGTTAAATATTTAATTAAATTAAATTTAATTCAATTCAATTTTTTTATAGAGCACCAAATCACAACAACAGTCACATCAAGGCGTTTTACATTGTAAGGTAGACCCTACAATAATACATATAGAGAAAAACCCAACAATCATATGACCCCCTATGAGCAAGCACTTTGGCGACAGTGGGAAGGAAACCGTGACCGGCAGATGATATCTTGATTTTTGTAACTTGCCACATTGCGCCATGACTGTCACAATTGACGATTGTGCCGGGTTTTACTGCCATTTGATATGATATTGATAACGATAATCTTGCAGAGAAGCTCAGAGACAAACTTGTACACAGAGAGAGATGTTGCAACTGTTTTGAAAACTTAGGTTTATGGAAAGAACTTTGCAAACCAACACTCAGCAAAGTCTTTCCTTCTGGTTTTGACTTCTTCTCCTCCTTATCAGGGTGTATGACGCAAATTGTCCGAGTGGCGAGACCTATTGTTTCAGGGAATGCTGCAGCGGCTTCTTGCACCTTAATGGGGTGTACATATGACTGCATCTGTGTGATAATGGCACGACAGTGAGCGAAGCAACCACTGTGGAGGGTATATTGGCACCTTAAGCACAGAAGCTCAGACTTCCCTCTCTTCACCTCTGCCTTTCCCAGACCAGCCGATAGATGTAATCTCTCCAGTGTGTCCCAGGTCTACGCCAGGGCCTCCTCCTGGACATGCCTGACCAGAACACCTTACCTAAGTGACGACAGCATTAGCCATCTTCTTTTGATGTGAAGAAGTAGCGACTCTACTCTGAAACCCTCCTAAATGATTACACTCCTCAACCTATCGCTAAGGTAGAGCTCATCCACCTTTCGGATAAAGCTATTTTCCACTGCTTGTATCAACAATCTCAATCTAATAGAGTTAACAAAAAGATGAAGCCAAAATGAACAGGTTTTCTCAACAACAACCAGTATTGGGCATAAATTAAAATTTTAACAATTACATAAACGTCTGGTAAGTCCGGTACCGACCAGTGACAACAGCAACTATTAGTCAGCTAGTCACACACATCCCTAGTTATCAGTACTACCATATCATGACACCACAGTTTTGAAGGGTTATGTTTGTGTTTATATTTACACATACTATAAATTATAAATTTATATTGGAATGCTTTTTGAATTCCTTGTAGTGGATCTGCCCAGAATTCTGATTAGATGCTTGAATCACCTCAGTTGGTTCCCTTCGGCATGAAAGAGCAGTGGCTCAACTCCGAGCTCCCTCCAGATGTCCACAGCTGAGCCCAACCACCCCACGAAGGACAGCTTGTATCCTCAATCTCATTTGTTTGTTTTTCACCCAGAGTTTGTGACCATAGGTAAGGGTTGGAACGTAGACCAACTGGTAAATTGAAAGCTTCTTCTTCCAGTTCTGTGCTCTCGTCATGACAGTGACACGCCACACCAATCTGCAGGTCAGTGCTTATCCACGAGAGACTGAAGTGTTTCTCTAAACTGGCAAAAGTGAAGCTGAAATAAGAGTGATCAGGGGTTATTTGATGCTGTTTTTTGAGAGCCTTGCAGAAGAAGAGGCTGGATTTGCTGTACTGCTCTAAAAGGTAGTGATTCCCAACCAGCAGACGTGAGCAGTTGACAGAGATGAGTGCTGCGGCTGAAAGAAATTGCAGACCTGTCAACTAGAATAAACCACACAGCTTGCTGGCAAACTGTCCCTAACAGTACAAGTAAAGAAGCTGCTCTGTGCATGACAATTACATCATTGGATGGAAATGCAAAATGTCCCTTCTTTTCTGTATGATGCAAAACAATGATTCAGTAATGTGTTTTCTGTGTCTCTTTTCTCCAAAAAATCAAGACTTACACTGTAAGAAATTTTCCTGTTTGTTCACAGGCAAGTGGTGGTGATAGATTTGCCAGGTTTAAACTTCTTTTACAGTCTCAGATTTTCATAACAACACTGTCTATAAAAATGTCACAGTGTTTTTGTTATTCCTAATATACTCCTTTCCCTACTGCTTGGTAAGCTCTTATTCTGTTATTTTAGTGCACTTTGCTCTTTATTCCTGTAAGTTGTTCTAGAATACTTTTGATCGACACTGTTTTGCCAAAAGTATTCACTCACCCACCCAAATCAATGAATTCAGGTGTTCCAGTGACTTCCATGGCCACAGGTGTATGAAATCAGTCACATAGTCATGCAGACTGCTTCTACAGACATTTGAGGAAGAATGGGTCACTCTCAGGAGCTCACTGAATGTCAGCATGATATCATGATAGGATGCCACTAATGCAACAAGCCCATTAGAGAAATTTCCTTGCTGCTAAATATTCCACACTCAGTTGTTAGTGGTTTTATAACAAAGTGGAACCAATTGGGAACAACAGCAACTCAGCCATGAAGTGATAGGTCACAAAAAATCAGAGTCAAGGGATGCTGAGTAACATAGTGTGCAGAGGTCACCAACGTTCTGCTGAGTCAATTGCTACAGATCTCTAAACTTCATGTGGCCTTCAGATTAACTCAGGAACAATGCATACAGAGCTTCATGGAGTGAGTTTTCATTGCTGAGCAGCTACATCCAAGCTCTACATCACGAAGCACAATACAAAGTGCCAGATACAGTGGTGTAAAGCATCCGCCACTTTACTCTAGAGTAGTGGAGACATAATAGTGGTTGCCAGGAGAACAATACTTGTCTGACTGCAAATTGACACTTGTAAAGTTTGGCGGAGGGGATTATGGTGTAGGGTTGTTTTTCAGGAGTTGGGCTCAGCCTCGTAGTTCCAGTAAAATAAATTCTTAATGTTCAGCCCCAACTTTGTGGGAACAATTTGGGTATGGCCATTTCCTGTTCCAACATGACTACACATCACTACACAAAGCAAGGTCAATAAGAACATGGGTGAGTGAGTTTGGTGTAAAAACTTGACTGACCTGCACAGAGTCCTGACCTCAACCCAACAGAACATGTTGAGTTAGAGCGAAGATTGTGTGCCAGGCCTTCTCATCCAACCTTAGTATCTGACCTCACAAATACACTTCTGGATGAATGGTCAGAAATTTCCCGTAAGCATATGCCTAAAGCTTGTGGAAAGAAGAGCTGAAGCTGTTATAGCTACAAAGGGTGGATCAAAACCCTATGGATTAAGAATGGGACCACTCAAGTCAATGACATCAAGAAACACAATTTATTAATGTTCAATTTATTAATGTCCACTCATGTCACATATGTAACGCCAACCTTAAAATCAATACTGTGGACATTTTGCATGCAGAATGTGCTGCACAAAGGGTTGGAAAGCATTCGCACAAGAAATCAAGGTTGGGCATACAGAGGTTGGAATTTACCATCCTGATGATGCTTCCAGGATTGGACTTGGCAAAATAGCAAGAATAGTTATAAGGATGTTTCACAATCCTACATGCTCTGGTTCTGCTCTGCTGGCACGTAAGTCCTGCAGAATGGGGAGCATAGAGCCAATGGTACGTGCAGCTGAGCTGTCTGAGCTGGTTAAGCCATTGCATCTTCTTTTCCCGCTAGGATGTGTGTGTGTGTGTATGTGTGTGCGTGTGTGTGTGTACTAAGTCAGCCTCTTTGATGTGGTCTCTCAGGTATACCTGAAGTTCGTTACCTTCTCCACCAATGTCCTGTTCCTTCTCTGGGGTGTGTACCTTCCCTGCTGCTTCTTGTAAAGTCACTGTCATGGTCCGGGTGTGTGCCAGTGTGTCTCCCTCCGAGCCGGCGTCTCCACCCCTGGGAGGGGCCTCAGTGTTTTTGCTGATCGCTTACATCTGTGGGTAATTAGCCGGGGACTCATAAGGCCAGCGTTCTCAATCTCTCTTCGCCAGATTCTCTGCTAAACATCAGTCAGTGCAGGCCACCACCATAAATTCCCTACGTGTTTTTTTGAATCACCTTGCCTCACTGTATGTTTGTTTTTTGTGCGCTTCCTTTTTCAGCTACACCTAACTGTCAACCCCTGGCGAAGAGCTTCTACTTGGATGCTGGACCTTCTGGCAGTCCCTCAGGCTATTACCAAAATTACCTACCTGCCTCTCTGCCTCCACGCCAGGAGTTTTTGGATTTACACACCCGGACTACTCACCCCTCTATGTCATCCCCGACCTCCGTTGGCAAGTACGCAGTACGAAGGAGGATTCTGAGCCAAACAACATATTCATATGCCTCCTTATCTATGTTTGAACATCTGCATTCTGTTACAGTGACCCCGACCTTTTTCCTGGACCCTTTGTGACTTGCTTTCCAGTCCAATCCCCGGAATAGCTGTCCTTTCTGACCCGGACCAGATCGTTATTTAGTTTAACGTCTACGCTCACCTTTTGTTTATGAATATTTTGTGTAAACATTAAACATTATTCTTAAAATATACTTACGAGCTGTTCGGCGTCTTGCGTTTGAGTCCTGTCACTCGTCTGAAACGGTCTCGGCCGTAACAGTCACAACTATATCTTTGTTTGTTGTTGCCTTTTCCCCCTCCCCTGATGATCAGTGAGAAGTTAAGATCTGTCACACTTTCTGTCTTTTGAAAACATGCACTATCACAGCAGCTTGAGATGAAATGTGGGGTTTAGTAGGGATTCTGGGGAAGAAGGTGGCATGTGTTGTATATTGTGCATATAGTGCATATGTATAGGTTATTTTCTTCATATTGAATTTGTCTGTTTGAGGAAAAATATTATACATGTGACATTAACATATTGTTGGTATGTAAAGGAAAAATAGTTTATCACTTTATCTAAGCTGAGAGGAAAATAATGTGTTAATGTGTTTAATAATTTTTATGGCCTTTAAGACCTAAACCAACATTTCAAATAATGCTGAAAGGATGGTTTATATTTTGGCTTTCTATTTATTTTCTATTACTCTAACTCCAACAAGGTTTGGACAGCGAAATATAAAAGAGAAAAAAGTGTAATGATTTGCAAACTTCATAAATCCAGATTTTATTCACAATGGAACAAAAAGGTTTAATTTTAAGAAAGACAATTAGGTCATTTGAATGTGATGGGAGCAAAACATTTTTTTTAAATCGAGATGTGTTGCTGTCCATAAACATCTGGGAACTGAGGAGCCCAGATGTTGCTGAATGCTGTCCCATTCTTGTCTGATAAAGGATTTTTGCTGTCCTGGATCTTTTTTGTTTCATTTTTTGTTTCATGCTAAGTGATGTAAATTGGTTAAAGGTCTGGATTGCAGTCAGGTGAGCCTCTGCCCAGCTTTAATTCTAAGAAACTCTGCTTCTCTGAGATGCTCTTTTTATACTCAGTCATGTTACTGATCTTCTACAAATTAACCTAATAAGTTGACAAATGTTCCTCCAGCTAAACTTTTTTAATATTTGCTGCTACCATCAATTCCAAAATAACTTCTTTTCTGTGCATTTTCTCTTTTTAAAAACTGATATGCTTTCTATGTTGTATTGTGAATAAAATATGGGTTCATTAAACACAGAGGGATTTGTGAACAAGGAAAACACTGAACCTCTTACTGTAAGAAAATACCATCAAATTTTATTTAAATGACAGCAACATCAGTGACTAAGTGTTCATTTGTCTTCTGTTACAGTGATGTTTGTTCATGAAGGGGTGCTGTTGGTTGAAACGTAATCATTATTCAATACTTTGGGGGTTAATGAGTCTCTAAATCCTGTCTTTCAGCTACAACAATTACCAACTGACACCAACTCTCTTAAGAGAAATACTTTACTAAAGGAAGAAAATCATGTCATAAGTATATTTAAGTATTGTCTTGTTAAACCTTTGAGCTGAAGAAACTAATGAACTGGTTTATTCATTTTGATGTAGGGCTGAAATGTGAAGTATACTTCTATAGTTAAGAATAGAATCTAACAGTTGGACGAAGGTTAAGCTTGCTGTAGCCGTAACAGACATTCATAATGCCTGTTCCTCAGCAGAGAAATGTCAGACTATTGTGTATAAAACTCAAACACATACCTGTGCAGATTGAAAGTATAGAATTTCTTTCTTTTCTCTCTCTCTAAAAGCTGTACAGTAGATAATGGAGGTTAAACCACCGTTATGAGACTGTGACATTTGTTTTCCCTTTTTATATAAAAAATAATATCATTTACAGTTGTTGCTCACTGGTATTCACAAAACATACAGGACTTCACTGTACCTGGAGAGACCTAGTTGAATCACTTAAATTAGATTATTATTCCCAATAAAAGCGATATCAGCACCTGGTTTGGGGTAAAGTTTGCATCTCTGAGTTGATTTCTTTTTTAAAAAAATGATAACATTCGCTTGACATCAATTAGAATTTATGACTCTTTTCGTTGCTGTTTTATTATTAATATTGTTTATCTTTAGATATACCAAGCCATCAGTTAGTCTGGATGCAAGCAGTTTATCCTTTTTGGCTTTATGTGATGGCTGTATCAAATACACCATTAGTGAATGGGAGTTACTGATCACTTTCTTCGTGTTTAATAAATGTAGTACCTGAGCTCAGCATATTGCGTTACTTCCTTTCGATATCTACATTGCATTCAAGTGGTCCCTGCTCTCTTGAAAGGAAACTTGAAATACTGGATGCATTCAGAGGCCTAGACCCAGTATATGCCAAGTGAAAATAACATTTCAACCTTCTGGCACTAATGTAGTCATGCCTTGACCCACTGAGTTCCTTGCTGAGACTCAATTTGTCATAGCCTATGGTTTGACACCTACGCTTTGACTATAAAATGCAATTTAACATGCACACTTTTACAGTTTATTAATCTTTAAAGAGTGTAAGTGAATCATTTTCTTTGAAAAACCTTGGAAAACCTTGGCTTTTGAGATTAGGTTCCCTGCCGCTCTAAACGAATTTTAAGTTTTAGAAACCTGCATCCACTAAGTGACTGTAGCCTCTCACTTCTACACACTTCTGTCTGCAAATACCTTTGTTCTCACAGGTACTGAGCTTAGGCCACAACGTTTCAAAGGCCTGAAGTCAACAAAGATAGGATTAGGGGTTTTCTTCAAAGGTGATGTTTGCAGAGGTGATTTTCTTGAGAAACAGAAAATAACACTAACAGTATGCACAGTCCTTGCATATCATGCTGTGCAGACATATTTACTTCAGCACATACAGTGACGCATATACATGCACGTAATCTACAATGGCATATCTTACATGCAGACCAGTGCTTACAGCTCTCAAAATGGACAGCAAGCATGATAGGTGTTGCTGACACCATTTTCACAATCTTACCTTGTGAAAATCATTATTTCTACCTCAGAGCAGAGAAATAATGCATAGCAACGACATATATTGATCTCAAGGTAAGGGATGCAGTTGCACTACAAAAGACTAAAAGGTGCAGGAGAGCACTGCAGTTCTTTAAACTGACTCCAGTGTCCAACATAATGGAAATCTTATTTAACTTCTTGTGCATGATGATACGCTCACAATAAATACAGCCTCGAGTAGCACAGTTTTAATCACTACAGAGTTTAATTGGCCAGTAATTATTAATTATTTTAATAAATATATTTAGACATCACAGTCACTGAAGTTTGACTTTGGTATAGCTTCAACATGACAGGACTTAGTGTGGCCTATCCCACTTGACTTGTCCATCACAGGGTCAGGGAAACACTTATAGAGCATAATTCTTTCAGTGTACCAGTGCAGTCTGTATGTGCTGAGGTAATCAGGAAGTAACTTAAGAAAGCATAAAATCTATTTGAGCTATATATTTAAGATTTATTATTTATTTATTTATTTATTAACCTTTATTTAACCAGGAAGATCCCATTGAGATTAAAAACCTCCTTTTCAAGGGAGACCTGGCCAAGATAGGCAGCAGCAGATGTCTCACAGTTACAGAAATTACTCAAACACAGGCAGCAACAACACACATGCAACAATAAGTGAAAGAATACAAATAAAATAAAAATAAAATTCAATAAAATTCAAATAAAATAAAAAGTCAGTTAAAATGACAATCAATCTAATTGAAACAGTTGCATGTTATGGACTTGGCCTCAAGGATTCGTAGTTTAGATTTAAAATCACTTAATGAAATGAATTCAGTCATTTTCCATTCCTTCTGCAGTTTGTTCCAGGCCGAGGGTGCTAAATGGACAAAAGCTCTTTTACCAAGTTCAGTTCGGGCAAATGGAACAGAAAGCAACAAGTAACCATGCGGACGAAGAGAATACCGACCAGCACGTTTCATTACAAGCAGGGAACATATATAAGAAGGCAGCAACTCAAGTATCGCCTTATATATAAAACTGTATAAATGAGAGTTCCTCCGACTTACCAAAGCAGGCCATCCTACCTGAGAGTATAACTCACAGTGGTGAGTCTGAAATTTACAGTTAGTGATGAACCTCAGACAAGCATGATACACAGAATCAACCATTCGAAGACATTGAGCAGAAGCATTCATATATAGAATATCACCATAATCCAGCACAGGCAAGAATGTTGCAGCAACAAGCCGCTTCTTTGTATTAAAAGAGAAACACAACTTATTTTGAAAATAAAATCTCAGTTTTAACTTCAGGTTTTTCACAAGATTCTCTACATGTGGTTTGAAGGTAAGCGAGTCATCAATTAAGATTCCCAGATATTTATAGGTGTGAACCAACTCTATTTTATTACCTTCAAGAGTGGTTACTGATGGGATTGTTTGGGCTCGTCTCCTTGATTTAGAAAACAACATGAGCTTTGTTTTGTCTGCGTTGAGAACAAGTTTAAGCTGATGTAATGAGTGCTGGACAGCAGAAAAGGCTTTCTGCAAGGAGTCGATGGCTTGGACAAGAGTTGAACCACAGCTGTAAATAACTGTATCATCAGCATAGAAGTGCAAGTTTGCATCTGGCACATGTAGACTAAGATTGTTTACGTAAATGATAAATAGAAGGGGACCTAATACAGAACCCTGTGGCACTCCGCTGTGCACTGTAACAAAGTCAGAACATAGACCGTCAGATTTAATGCACTGAGTCCTGTTACTGAGGTAGTTTGAGAACCATGCCACTGCTCTCTCAGAGAGTCCTGACTGGAAGAGTCTAAGTTTTAAAATACAATGATCAACAGTGTCAAATGCTTTTGACAAATCAATAAAAAGGGATGCACAGTGTTGTTTTTTATCAAGTGCAATAGTAATATCATTTACCACTCTAATTGCAGCTGTGATAGTACTGTGATTCTTCCTAAAGCCTGATTGATATTCAGATAAAATGGCATTGATGTGCAAAAACTCCTTTAACTGCTCACACACAAGAGCTTCAAGAACTTTGGCCAGCACAGATGGATTAGATATTGGTCTGTAATTAGTTAACACTGCTGGGTCGCCCCCTTTTAATAGAGGAACAACAAAAGCTGATTTCCATACTGAGGGAATTTTATTCATGTCCAGTGTGAGGTTGAAAAGTGTTGTGAGAGGCTCTGCTACAAAATCAGCTGCCAGTTTCAAGAAGTAAGGATCTAGTAAGTCTGGCCCTGGAGATTTTCTAGGATCTAACAGTTTAAGAGCTTTACAGACCTCCTGCACAGAGAAAGGAACAAAGTTAAATGGCTGACCAGAGTACACCAGTGTATTTTTTTTTTTCGTTTTACCTTTTCTGATGCAACAGTGTGCTTCAGCTTGATAATCACTGGGCGCTGCACATCCTGCTGAAAGATGTGATAGAGATGACTTGATTATGACATCACGACAGCACATAAATTTCTTCCACTGCTTAGATGCTCATTTCAGCAGAATTACTGCAGAAACCCTCACGCATGTTATACTTTCTGTACAGCAAAGAGTAGCTCCCTGTGTCATAACAGTGTCATTGCACATAAACATGTACACTTTAGGCCAGGGGTGGGCAACTCCAGGCCTCGAGGGCTGGTGTCCCGGCAGGTTTTAGACGTGTCCTTGAACCAACACAGCTAATTTAAATGGCTAGCTCCTCAACATGTCCTGAAGTTCTCCAGAGGCCTGGTAACGAACTAATCATGTGATTCAGGTGTGTTGACCCAAGGTGAGATCTAAAACCTGCAGGACACTGGCCCTCGAGGCCTGGAATTACCCACCCCTGCCTTAGGGCTTTGAAATCCCCAAAGGAGTATAATAAAGCAGTACAGATATACTGCTGTAGCATACAATCAGTATGTTATTACTAGTGGTTATGCCGTCGAGCTATAGCAGGTTGCTGCCTCTGCATTAAGCTTTGCTGTTGTTGCAGTGGAGCGACATGGATGCAGCTGTCACTGTAGATGTACCCCCACTAGGATTTAGGTGGCGATGAGGGTTTTTACCATTTTCAGTTCTTGTACTGCAGACCTGAAGAGACAAAGTGGAAATACTGGTTTTGCTGGTTGTCACAAAGAAGTATACAAACAATGGTTACAACAGTATTTGCCACAGTAATAATGTGTTGCATAGAACCGTTAAGCTACAACTAAACACTGATGTTTTTGCTATGCTATATTTGCATGTTATTTTTATATCAAGTGCAAAAGTACCTGAAAAAGAGAAGACAGCTTTGACAGTTATGTGCAGCAACTTTTTTGTTTGGCATTCCATTCCAGTCATTTCAAAAAAGAAAACATAAAAACAGAGATCGGAAGAAATATTGTGATTCACAGCTACTGTAACCACAGTCAGTAGGCAGAACAGTATTGGATAAACATGCTTGACACTATCTAACCCAGAGTTATGAATATTTCTTTAGATTCATTCATGCAAATTACTGTATAAGATCTAGTGACATTCTTTTATCATTCATTTGTATATCTGCCACAAACTTGATAGAAAGGGAATGTTTACCAGTATGACATTAATTGTGCAATATGTCATGATTATATTTATGATCCAGGATTCCCAGAGGGTTATTTAGATGTTCAGTGTACTAAGACTAGGATGGGCTGACATTTATGAATCCTGTTTTCATCTTAGTCTATCCTGCATGCACTAGTGCATATTACACCTTTAAAATCTGCCGCTTTTTATTATGCTTACCAGTGTTGGTCAAGTTACTTGAAAAGAGTAATCAGTAACTAATTACTGATTACTTCCCCCAAAAAGTAATCCCGTTACTTTACTGATTACTTATTTTCAAAACTAATTAAGATAAGATAAGATAAGATAAGATAAGATAAGATAGAACTTTATTAATCCCTCGGGTGGGTTCCTCTGGGAAATTCGACTTCCAAAAAAAGCACAGCAACGACCAAAGTTACAGTTACAGAACTGTTATATATACACACACACACACACACACACACACACACACACACACACACACACACACACACACACACACACACACACACACACATATAAATACAGAGACAAATATAAATAAAATATACAAAGGGGATAAATAGAATAAATAGGAATAAAAAATAAAAATACAAGTGAATTGCACATTTCAAGTATTGAGTCTATTGCACTGTTGACTATTTACAAAAAGTATTGCACAAGGTATTGTACAGTGAGGTGCAGAGGCACTACAGCTTAGTTGTTCCCCCCTCCTTTGTCCTCCTGTTTCCCCTCCCTCTCCCCTCCAGAGAGGAGTTAAACAGTCTGATGGCGTGTGGGACAAAGGAGTTTTTAAGTCTGTTAGTTCTTGTCTTGGGGAGAAGCAACCTGTCACTGAACAGACTCTTCTGGTTGTTTATGGCCGTGTGCAGAGGATTAATTAATTAGTTAGTTACTTTTTAAAAACACGATTTACAACCTGAATAGGTGATAAAGTGATATATCTTTCAGCCCAATTCTACTTTTTCTGCATAATCCATCATACAAAATGTAATCAAATGAAAAAGTCTCTTTTTAAAACTTGTTTTATTAGTTTTAATCTTTTAACTTTATGTGTGAAGCAAAAATTTTATTATATGCAACATTCTCTGACTGGAAGAAATTAGTTTAACATTTAAACCTATTTTCTGCACATTCCAGCACATAAAATAAAATATTTTTTGTGTTTACACTCAGTCTTTCAAATAGATGCAAGTAAAACACAGCAGAAAATAAATAAAATCAAAGACTAGCGGTCCTGTTGCTCTATTTTCACCTGTAAACCAGGAGTGGGGTAGGCGGAGGTTTGCCCTGGTGCAGGTGTGCCGCGGTCAGTTGTAGAATGCGCGAGTTTCTCTGTGAGTTTCCCATTACGTGGTAGCGCACTCGGTGCTTGCTTGGAAGTTTAGGGGTTTTTTTTCGCTGTAAAAAGACATTTTATTCCCACGCACGACGGACGCTAATGTTTTTGTCACTTTTTATGGAATCAAACTCAAAGTAAGGTCAGTACTTCCACGCTTTAAACGCTGCACGCTCATACTCTCTCCTGCAATCGATATATTATCCATTGTTGATCAGCACACAGCTGTTGTCACGAACGTCGCACTCCTTTACGTCACTGTCATGAGACATTCTTGCAAAAAAATCACGGTTTTAGTAACACAGTAATGCAGCATTACTCATTACTTGTTACTTGTTTTATTATTTTCTTCAAGCCCTGTTTACAGGAGCTGCATACAAAAAGATATTTTGTGAAAAGGGTTGGCGTAATAAGCAAATGCTTCAGCCAATACCTTTTGATTAGCCTTGTCTCATGCTTTCTTTCTTTATGGTAGATTTTTGTTCTGTTTTCACTGTTTGTTTGTTTTTTCACTGTTTTCACTGAGATTTGAATTTGAATGCTAATCAATAAAATCAAAAATAAAAAAAAAATCAAACTTGAAAAAAGTTGTGGTTAGTCTGTAGAACTTGTGAACTACACAGACTCTACAGCTGGATTAGTCCTTGCTCTGTTTGTTCATTGTTATGTAACTTATAAAACGCTATGATAAACACAAGGTATAATAACAGCTGGCTAAATGTGGAGTCTTGTGCAAAAATCTTTAACCCCCTATATTGTTTATATTAAAAAAAAATATGAGGAATAGGCAGAGCTAACATACATGGAAATACAATACATAAGGCAAAAACTGAGTCTGTACAACAGGCATGATGGTCATTATCTGCTGACAGGCAAGAATTTCAATATTTGATGTGATCATTTTTATGTTTCAGTACAGTCTGAACTTTCATAGCCAAGCTTTGTATCGTATTTTTTTAGTCTTCTGGAATAATTCTCCAGGCTTCTTGAAGGACGTTCAAAGCTCTTCTTTTGATGTTTGCTGCCTTTTCTTCTGTTCTCTGTCAAACTGATCCCACACTCCTGCAATAGTGTTGAGGGTCAGACTATCGCATCATGGATTAAAATCTGATACTGCTTTTCTGCGTTCACAATTCCATCATTTTTGACAAGCCCCAAACCATGACAGAGCCTCCACCGTGTACAGGCACTCACTGTTGTACCTCTCTCCTGACCTCCTCTGTACTTACAACAATTTGAACCAAAGTTTTCAGATCTGGATTTATCACTCATAAGACCCATTTCCAGTCGGGTTCTTCTGGCATACCTTCAGCCTTTTATCATTGTTTCTATTCTTTAAGAACACCTTCTTCATAGCCATCCTTTCTCTGAGACCATCTCTGATATCTGAGAAAGCTTGAGCGAACAGTAGGTCGACCAACTGAATTCCTAGACGCACCTCTCAGGTTCTCTGTCCTCAGGTCGTTGCTAGAATTTTTTTTCCTATTTCTTTAGGACCCGAATCCAGAAACTGTTCATCTGCTGAAGATAATTTTTTAGGCCTGCCACTCTTCTTTTCTAGTTCACTTGTCCAGTTTCTTCAAATTATTTAAAGGTACATCGCACGCCATGACAAGATATGCCAAGTTTTCAGCTAATATTGTTTTGGGAATCACCTTATTAATGCAAAAATGCTAAACTGCGTAATCTTTGGCATTTTCCATACATTTAACTGAAGAATGCGAGCAAACTACATGTGTCTAAAGATACAGTTTGGTTGGGTGCTGTTTATATCCTTAAATGATTCATAGGTCAGTGTTATGTACTTCAACACACACGCACGCACACTCACGCACTTGTGAAAATGGTCAGGTACAAGAACTGGACTGGAAATGAAAAGCAGTCAGTGTCCAAGGAAAAACATGAAAATAATTTCAGAAAACCTCAAGAACTGTCACTCAAGAGCACTTGAGATAAGTCTGGTTCCTTGGAAACAAAATGTATAGAAATAAGGGGCGACTCAAGACTTTTGCACAGCACTACAATGATTGGTAATAATTATACTTGGGAATGTTTACAATCCACCATCAATAACTAACAAGCAGTAACTGTCATGTTATCTCATTTCTCAAAACAAAGGTTTGTGTAGTTATATACACCCAAACTAAGGAATGAACATGATACATTTTCAGCACATTTATCGCATCTATTCCAGGAAAACATAATGTCTCATTGTTTAAAAAATATAAAAATTTATATAGCTGGTTCTGATTTAGTTTCTTTTACCCCTCTCATTTCTGCTGAGTGGTTTAAATGGAAGAGGTTCACCTGCTAAATAGGTGCTTGTAAGCTCTTTAACGCCGTGAACATTTTCAGGATCTATTTGTGCCCCCCTTTTTTCATGATAGTGGTGATGATAGCAAAAAAAACAAAACAAAAAACAACAACAAAAAAACGGAGGGCGCTTTTAGAAGCCCCTTTAACATACTTGTTCACTTCACTGAAATTACACAGACATTCAGCTTTTACTGCAAAATGTGAACGAGTTAGGGACCCCTGAAAACTAAAGAGAAGTGTCTTTTATTACAGTTTATTCACTGGTGCCATTATGCAGTGATTGTCTTCTTCACAAATAACATAGTTACAGTAATCATAGCTTCCTCCTCTCTAATTTTTAAAAAAGAATATGCTCTTAATGTTAGGGAGTATGGCCTAGTCTAATAGTCACAGGGTTGCACACCACTGACCACCACTGACAAGTGGAAAACAGTTAACAGAAGAGACACACTGTTACCAGCTTGACGAAAAATAATTAAAATATTTCCTGCCTCTGTCTTTCTTTTAGGTACTCTTAGCTGTAACTGAACCACTTCAGGGTGGACAGCAGTTAAAAAGAAAATCCAGGGTTTCTGTGTGGAGTCTGTGGTGGTGAGCATCTCTTTCTGTTAGCCCTGTGATAGACCAGGGACCTCTCACACCACCCTTCCACTTTGTTATACAACCATTTAACAAAGTAGAAAGGTGGATTAAAGTGAACCTGGATTTCCAGACAGAGTTACACTGTCATTCAGCTTCACTTTAAAATGTTAACATAACTAAAAACTAGAGTTGTGTGTGAAGATGTAAATTACAAGCCATTCTGTTGCTTTAATCAGTTTGTAGTTATTGCAGCTTTGGCAAATGAAGTAATTGTAAGAGCTTGAAAAGATGGCAAAGAAGACATTTCACCTCTCAGCCAAGGGGTGGAGAGTCCCATGACCTGGTTAAATGAGAACCTACAAAGACACGTGAAGTAACTGCATCACTGTTCAGGTGTAATTAAGTTAAACAGACACTAAAGCAAGTGAACAAGTGTAAAAAGTCATCACACCTTTAATTACACTGAAATATTGGGAGTCTCTAACTTCATAAAAAAGACTATAGACATCTTGGCATATTGTCATAAACTACTCCTACTTCTCCTACTTGAAATTAAACCAAATACAAAGTTAGTATTAATTAATGTAATTACACACCTTGGCTTTAGAGATAATGAGGCCATTTTAGGCAGTAAAGCTGACGCACTCCTGTTTGCCATTCATTTTTTCAGCAGATAATTAAAATGTTTGATCCATTCTTCAGTGTGCTTTTGTTGCTGAATTTGATTGCATTATGTTCTGCAGGTGTTGATGTCATTCTGTCCACCCCCTGATGTGATGCACCTGAGTGAAAACACGAGTTTAATGTATAAAAATCACATCTAATTGAGCTATTGAGCTTTTTCGTTGGATAATGACCATTGTGTTTGGTGCTTGGGCCTCAAGTTGCTCTGTGTGAAACACTGAGCCGCAGGCGCAAACACACAGGCTTTTATCTTTCCATGCGCCTTGCAGACAGGTTTTCATCTGTCCCTGGGCCTTCTGCTCTGGTTGAAAAAGAAGAGATAGGTGTTTCAAACAGACTCTGCAGGACTCTGCAGCCAGAAGATTTCTCTTGGAAATACAAACTTAATACAGAAACTCATACCATGCGTTTCTGTAAGATAGATTAAGGGTGACAACTTTATGAGCTTGTCCTCGTCCTTCTTTGAAATGTCCAGTCCAACAAAAACTTCCACCTATCATAAAGTGTCTTTAACATTTGCCTTGAATCTTGAATATTATGCGCTGCTTTGCAGTTTTGAGTAATAGAGCAAATCAAGCATCACTAAAATTTAGTTTTCAGTCTGCAGTCACTGGGAATATTAAACATCAGAGCACCTAAAGTGCACAAATGGACTTTTATCTTTTAAACCAACGACTAACGACATATGTAAAACTTTTTATGGGTGCTCATAACTGTGGGGCGGGGATTGTGGTTGTTGGATGATCTTTACTCCATGTACCAACTCCATTCGGATTCCTTGGGAAAAACAATTATCTTTGAGTGTATTTTCAGCAGAAATTACATTTTATAAAGGTCAGTGTAAACTTGTATTTCCAACTGAATGCACTTATAGAGTTTGTTAGCATTTTGGACTCAGTAACACAGGTCTAAAGATGTTAACCATCTGGAAACCACTATGGAAAATGTGTATTCCCTGACTATTTGGTGTGAAATCGATTGCTAAAGCCACATTCTTTCTGGCCTAAAGGCCAGACAGTGGCTCCCCGGCTACTGCTGGCTGCTAGGAAAAGTGTGTATTCTGCAACCAATTGGTGAGTGTTTCCTGGAGTTTGTTGGCAGTCACGAATCTGAAACAGACCACAAAGAGGTATGTGGAGCGGAACCGAAAACCTTGCAAATGCTTTGGTTGCTAGTAGGTTAAATTGTGAAACTGTGATATATTGTCTTAAATAATTCTGCAAAAACATTTCTGTTCCTCATTTCATCTAAATATTATTCGCATTTTGCAAAACATTCTGTTATATTTCTTTAGTGTCTTGTCTGGAACTGTAATGGTAGCTGTCTAAGATAACCCTGTTGAGGTTTAGTGGGTCATAATGTAAATCTACATCATATTCTAAATGTTGATTCAAAAATGACAATTAGAACCATTTTTATTGTCAACTGATAACTAATCCATTAAAACAAATTTTTATTTTAAACAGATTTTTTACACAGCAAACACCTATTTGACGAACACTCCTGAGATACTCACAGTAAATCAGATTGCTTAGTTGGTGCAGTGTCACGATCCTGGGTCTTAGGACCCAGTGTTTTGAGTTTTAGTTTATTTTGATGTTTATAGTATGTTTAGCTCATTAGGCCTCCTATGTTGATTTGCTTATTAGTTCCCCCTTGTGTTTCAACCCATGTTAAGTCTCCCCTGCCCTTCATGTCTCTCTGTGCCCCCTCTGTTCTGTTTATGGTGTGTCTTTGCATGTTTGAGTTTCTTGTTTTCTGTCACCCTGCATTGTGCATTATGTTCTCATGGTTGGTCTTTTGTTACTCCCTCTAGTCTAGTCTCTTGTGTTCAAAGCTGAGTATTTCCCTCTGTGTATTTTGGTTCTTAGACCTCTGCCTTATGGTTTGTCTCTGTTTCTTAGTTGCTGTCTCCACTGTGTCTAGTTCGCGTCTCTGTGTGATACTTCCTGTTTTACTTTGAAGGTCCATGCCTCATGTGAGTGTTTCTAGTTTTGCGTCTCTGTCTCGTCCAGTCCTGATTTCTCCCAGCTGTGCCCTCCTTCTGTGTCTCATTCCCTCGTTATCCCTCTGTGTATTTAAGCCCTGTGTTTCTCTTTGTCAGTGTCGTAGTCTCCATCATAGCTGTGTGATTTTTCCCTGTGGCTCCTTGTGCTTTAGTTTTCCCAGTTTAGTTTATTTTGTATTGTTGTTCGTGTCCCACTCCACGCCAGCAATAAAGCTGTGTTTTTTGAGTTTACCTTTTGTCTCTGTGAGTTTGCGTTTGGGTCCTACTTTTGCCTGCACACAGCCGTACTGTGACAGAAGACTACGACCATTACATGGACCCAGCAAACCGCTCTCAGCTGCGTGAGCGTCAGGATGCTGCCTTTGCTGAGCTAGAGGAGGAGCTCCGCTTGAGGCCGTGGCGCACTCCTGACTACGGGCGGATTTTCCGAGGAACGCGGCTGGCTCTCGGTGGTCCCCGGAGCTGCCGAAAGCCCCCACCTGCCGCTTCACCTGCACCCAAGCCGCGGCCGCTTCAGGTGGGAATTCTCCGCGTCCCTTCAATTGCCCACGCTCCAGCCTCCGTGTCGCCGTTCTGCACGCCGGAGGCTCGGCTATTCTCTCCGCCCGCTTCCCCTCCCCGTAGGAAGCGGCGCACACGCCGCAATAAGATGGACCATGTTAAGCAACTCCCGGTGGTGAGTAACACTGATTATCCTTCTTCCGCTTCTCTGGACATTAAGAACAATAGACACACTCCTGATCCTGTCGATGTGTCCCTGATGGACGATGACATAGACTGGGAGAAGTTTTTTCATTTTGCTCCCTCTGAACAGGGAGAAATCACAGACAATAAGCACTCGCCAAAGGCTGTAAATGCTGTTAAAGGGAAAACTGTGAACCACTCTACCAGGTCAAACACACTCAGTTCCGGTTCCGTCTGTTCGGGTTTTGTCAGGTCCGGTTCAGTCATCCCCAAGTCAGCTCACTCTACAACTGTCAACCCAAGGATTTCAAAAACCATTAAAACAAGGACTGCTATTACTAAGACTGCAAAACATGAAGTGGACGGCGGGTTCATTTTTGATAGATCTGTTTTTGTCGACCCTGAGCCTGCTGTTTCTAAGACTGTTTTTTCTGAGCCTGCTCCTTTTCCTGCTCGTGTTTCTCCTCCCGGGGCAGCTCGGGCCCAGCGTACCTCTGCACCCGTACCAGTTCCTCGGGTGGGGGAGGCTGAGGCACAGTTGGTCCCCGCTCTGGTTTCCAGGCCGGCTGAGGCTCTGTCCCTTTCTGCACCCGTACCAGCTCCTCGGGTGGGAAGGGCAGTTGCCCAGCCGTTGCCAGTGCCTGTTCCGGTCCCCAGGGTGAGGTCAGCCAGGATACAGCCCGTCTCCGCACCCGTACCTACTCCTCGGGTGGGAGTGGCTAGTGTCCGGCATGTGCCTGCGCCCGTCCCTGTTTCTACTAAGGGCTCAGGAGAATTCGGTCTGCAATCCACACCGCCATCACTACTGCATGCCTTTCAGTCTTTAGCTCAGTCATTAGCGCTGTTAGCCACCCAGTCCATAGTACACTTTCCCGTGCTTCCGTTAGCTCAGCCCTTAGCCCACTGTGCAGCTCAGCCAGCTCCCCATTGTTCAGCTCAGTCATCTGTTCCGTCACCCACTCAGCCTTCTGTTCAGCCGGTGGTCTCTGCACCTACTGGTCATGCCACGTCAGCTGGTGGTTCCGGAGAACCACACCAGCCTCATGCCTCGTCCGCTGGAGGGCCCGAGGAGCCCGTCCAGCCTCATGCCTCGTCCGCTGGAGGGCCCGAGGGGCCCGTTCAGCCTCCTGTCTCCGCTGGAGGGTCCGAGGGGCCTGTCCAGCCTCACGCCTCGTCAGCTGGAGGGTCCGAGGGGCCCGTTCAGCCTCCTGTCTCCGCTGGAGGGTCCGAGGAGCCCGTTCAGCCTCCTGTCTCCGCTGGAGGGTCCGAGGAGCCCGTTCAGCCTCCTGTCTCCGCTGGAGGGTCCGAGGAGCCCGTTCAGCCTCCTGTCTCCGCTGGAGGGTCCGAGGAGCCCGTTCAGCCTCCTGTCTCCGCTGGAGGGTCCGAGGAGCCCGTTCAGCCTCACGCCGCATCAGCTGGAGGGCCCGAGGAGCCTGTCCAGCCGCCACCTGCGACCGCCTCGTCGTCGCCTGGTCCGGCTGCATCCGAGTCTTCGTCATCGCCTGGTCCGGCTGCATCCGCCTGTGCTTCTGCTACGCCTGGTCCAGCTGCATCCGCCTGTGCTTCTGCTACGCCTGGTCCAGCCTCTGCCTGTGCTTCTGCTACGCCTGGGCCAGCCTCTGCTTCAGCGTCGCCTGGTCCTGTGCCCTCCAAGCCTCGGCCGGTACGCCTGACACTTGGGCGCCGCCGCTGCCTTGCGCGCGGCCAGCCCCCTGATCGCCATCGCCTGAGTCGCCGCCGTCGCCTTCCGCACGGCCGGCCCCCTGATCGCCATCGCCTGAGTTGCCGCCGTCGCCTTCCGCACGGCCGGCCCCCTGAACTGTTTCCACCCCGTCGCCTTCCGCACGGCCGGCCCCCTGACCTGTTTCCACGTCACCGCCGTCGAGGTTGGCCCCCTGAACCGTTTCCATGTCGCCGCCGTTGCCGTCCGCACGGACGGCCCCCTGATCAAATGAACTATGGACTTCTGGACCGTCACCCTCCGGGTCGGCCCCCTGAGGAGTTGTGAACTGTTCCCTGCGCTCCTGTGTTTTTGATGAACATTGTGTTTTTGTGGCTTTGTTTCTGGCCCTCCGTCCTGGACCCCCGCCGCCCGCCCTGGGTGGGTTGTTTTTGGTTTTGTTTTGTTTTTCCTGGTTTTGGGCGTCTGGAATCCGCCCTTGAAGGGGGGGCTCTGTCACGATCCTGGGTCTTAGGACCCAGTGTTTTGAGTTTTAGTTTATTTTGATGTTTATAGTATGTTTAGCTCATTAGGCCTCCTATGTTGATTTGCTTATTAGTTCCCCCTTGTGTTTCAACCCATGTTAAGTCTCCCCTGCCCTTCATGTCTCTCTGTGCCCCCTCTGTTCTGTTTATGGTGTGTCTTTGCATGTTTGAGTTTCTTGTTTTCTGTCACCCTGCATTGTGCATTATGTTCTCATGGTTGGTCTTTTGTTACTCCCTCTAGTCTAGTCTCTTGTGTTCAAAGCGGAGTATTTCCCTCTGTGTATTTTGGTTCTTAGACCTCTGCCTTATGGTTTGTCTCTGTTTCTTAGTTGCTGTCTCCACTGTGTCTAGTTCGCGTCTGTGTGATACTTCCTGTTTTACTTTGAAGGTCCATGCCTCATGTGAGTGTTTCTAGTTTTGCGTCTCTGTCTCGTCCAGTCCTGATTTCTCCCAGCTGTGCCCTCCTGTGTCTCATTCCCTCGTTATCCCTCTGTGTATTTAAGCCCTGTGTTTCTCTTTGTCAGTGTCGTAGTCTCCATCATAGCTGTGTGATATTTTTTTTTTTTTTTTTTTTTCCCCCTGTGGCTCCTTGTGCTTTAGTTTTCCCAGTTTAGTTTATTTTGTATTTTTCGTGTCCCACTCCACGCCAGCAATAAAGCTGTGTTTTTTGAGTTTACCTTTTGTCTCTGTGAGTTTGGGTCCTACTTTTGCCTGCACACAGCCGTACTGTGACAGTGCAGATTCAGGCACATTGTTTCTCTTTTAAATAATGTGCCCGAGGGCATAGATGTAACAACAAGGATGCAATACAAACCAAGAAAACACTGGGGTGAATGCAGGAAAAAGACAAGCATAGCTCCAGAGGAACATTGTTATTTTGTTTTGTAGACGACCCCACAGCAGAGATCTCACACGGGAAACAAGTAAGTGACGCCTCAGGGTGGAGGTGCTGACTGCAAACAATGGCTAGTCACTGGGGAGAGGAATGCCACAGAATATGCTAAAGAAACCATGTAGATGACTGAAAGAGGAAGTTAAGGCAGTGGTTGATGTTCTTATTTACTGGAGGTAAAACCCCATTGGAATGCACCCATCATCAGAGCAGTGGCAGCAGAAAAGTAATTAGACCTTCCCCTGAGAGCATTTGCATTAATTGGAATTATTCGAGGGTGTCATAGGAGGTCAAAGGGAGACTGAAAGAGAGCCAATTAAAAATAAAGTGAAAGACAAACCTTTACAAAGAAAGTCTTTCTGATAAACAAACCCAGGCATCATAGAGATCTTTTTAAAGACCCCCTTTTGTCTTTTATCATGACATTGAATTAATTTTAATGCACTGCAGCTTATTTTGAATCCATTTTTACTTCCAGATTATCAAGATCAGTAATTTAGCCCCAGGCAAGATGGGAGAGCGCATCATTTGCCAAGGCCATTGCCCTTTTTGCAATTTTTAAAGAAAGTGATTTGGATCAGCACCAAAATTTAATGGGTTTTTTCCTCTGCCCATGCCCCATTTCTTCATCAGGTTTCATTACATTCGGCTGACAGATAATTAGACAGAAAAAATGTGCCATTTACATACCTCACAATGTATGCAAGTCTGAAATATGAAAAAAAGAGCATAAATTATTTTGTGTTTAAGAGTTATATAAAATCTTAGACCACGTTAGTATTTTAAAATGGACTGCATCACTTTTATTTCTATGTTAGAGGGATTTCTTGTACTATCAAAAGTTATTATGGTATCTTCCAAACTCTGCAGTTCCCCTCAGGTCATGTTTCAGCTCACTATTTTAATTGTCTGGTTTGCAATGCTGCTTTTTTTTTTTTTTTTTGGCTCATTCTTTTATATCTCTGCCAAGAAAGTAATGTTCTTACTGGTGTTTGTTCATTCTTCTGTCTCACTGTCAGCAGGGTTATCCAAAAACTATTAGGCCAATTTCCATTAACCTCGTATAGATAGCGCAAGGCTGGCTAGGAAGTGTTTTTTATATTTTTATTTTTTTTAATCTTTTACATTATGAGACAATGGGTTGGACTTGGTGTGCTATCACTGTGCCTTTAGTAAATATATAGATATAGCACAAGACCTAAGAATCAAAATTTTCACAGACCTGTGACAGTGACATCTCACACCTTTTCTGCATGTTTTGAATGACAAAACACCACAAATGCACATAAGGCTCTACCCCCACTTAGCAACCAGGTTGTGTGCCTGTCACCAGCCAGAATGAAGACATCTCTCGCACAAGCATCCTGGACCAAACAACATACCTAGATGCGTGTTGACAGACTGCAGAGATACAGACATCTTCACAAACTCTTCACAAATAGTTAGCACTACTATTACACCAGTACTAAAGACAGCATCCCAGTCCTGCTTCAATGAATACCACCCTATTGCACTGACTCCCATCATTATGATGTGTTTTGAAATGCTATGCTATGCTATGTTATCAATGAATATATTAAATCCATCTTCACTCCCTCCCTGGAGTGCAATCAGTTTGTAAATCAATCAAACACCAATTCAATTTCCTTTGCCTTCCACTTAGCTATCAGGACACAAACTTTTATGTGATAATGTTCTGCATAGAATTTAGCTCAGCATTCTACACAACCATCTCTCAGCATTTAATACACAAACTGAAACAAACGGCCTGAACAACTTCCTTTGTAATTGGTTGATTGATATACTGCTCTTGACCTGAATGCTGCTCCAACCTCTTCATCAAGTTTGCAGATGACACAACAGTGATGGGCCACAACAATAATGATAATGAGACAAGTTAGAGGAGCAGGGTGAGGCAGCTGACTAGGGATGCAGGGATGATCAATGGTTTTTCTGTGGAAAAACTAAGCATCACCGAATTTCTGGGTTTTCACATCACAGAGGACCTCTCCTGGATGAACAACGCATCACTAGCCACTTACAACAATGCCTTTGCTTGCTCTGCAAACAAGTCCCAGTGCGCATCATGTAACCAGCTGCATCGCTGTGTGGTTTGGAAAATCCATTGCCCCCAACCGCAAAACCCTGCAGTGCCTAGTAAATGAAGCACGAAAGTTCACTGGTGCCTCACTCTCCTTCCTCCTGGAAATTTACAACAACTGCCTAAATCGGCAAAGCCTTCAGCATCGTGGGCAGCTCCACCCACCCCTCACACAGCTTCTTCAGTCTCCTGTCCTTGGGGAGAAGTCAGGGGCGCCTCTGTGGCTCCTCCACCAGACTGCACAACAGCTTCATCCACCAGCTTGTCAGCAAGCCGAACTCTCTCCCCTCTTTACCTCTTCTCCCCTTTGCTCCTAAAAAGGAACTGTAATAAACAGAGAGACACACATCATACACTCACACCCAGCACCAGCCACTCCACAAAAAGGGACTGTTGCTGTTTTAATACATGTCACAGGTATCTTTGTTTTGCTGTTTGGTTTTGCTTTTTTGTACGATAACGTATAAATACTGCCCCAACATATGTAGACTTTAATACTTTTTAAATGCACAAACACACATATATATATTTAAGTCCTTGGTTGCTCCCACAGTGGGTTGGGGGAATAGTATTTCAATCCTGTGTATCTTCTGTACATACAACAGAACTCACAACAAAGCTGACTTTGTTACTGCCACAGGGCTAACACTACGAGTTTCATTATAATGCCAGATTGCTTGTTCATGACCTAAAAAGTTACAAAAAATGTAAACAAACAAGCAAAAATGGCAAGCTGTAACATCTGAAACCTTTTCTCCAGCTGTGGCATGTCTTATGCTCAACTATTTCAGCAAATAGCTGAGCATAAGGCATGAACACCTTTATTGAAATTTCAAGTGAACAAATTTCTACCATGCTGGCTGCTGGGCCTCAGAGCCATAACCGAGTTTCTGTATAAATGCCACTGATTCACTCACTAATAATTTCAAATAACTTATGAGTGCCCTGTGCAAGTTCAAATGGCCTCATTGCTCATTTTTAGTCCCAGACCAGACCTTCCTCTCTTACATCACTTCCATAGTATAGAACCTAATCATAGACAGTCATTTATCCTGCCGAAGGAATATAACTGCCATTACTGGACTGAAAGTGCTGTGTGTGCAGGTACTCCACACACTCATATATAATGCCTATCAAACTACTCATTAATATTGTGAAGCTATTTCCAGCCTTCCTCGCAGGTCTTTATATTTACGTGCACAGCAGATGCCACATGCTTTCTATTGCAAATGGGGATGGAATTGGTAACCTGGGGCAGTTTTGAACCACTCTATCCAGATTATAAAAGCCATACAGTAAATGACAGTGGTGTGGATTAATGTATATAGAATGGATGGAGAGCTAAAGTTTTGATTATCAGATGGAGCTCTCTAAGCACAGAGATATTGCTTTTGTTTGGTGAAAAAAGTGAAGCCTTTAATGTCGGTGAAGGTTCTCAGCCATTAGGGTCATGGTACTCTAAGGAGCTTAAAAAAAAGCAACTGGACTTCTTTAAGTTTCTTGAAGACATTTCACCTTTCATCCAAGAAGCTTCTTCAGTTCTAAGAGCAATTGTTGAGAGTCCCAGATTTTTAAGACCTGATCAATAGTGGGTCAACGACTGTCTTAGGGACAATTTATTTGATAGAGTGTAATTCTGTCAAATAAAACACTAAAAGTTATTAAATAAACTAAAAATGTATCTGAATGTACTTCTTACAACCTTATGTCACCTATTTATGATATTCCACAAGAATACCTTTGATCTGTCAAAAAAAAAGAAAATCAACTGGGATATGAATAATTTTGGGCCTAATTGTGTACTAAGCAATGCAGCAAGACGATTCACACGAAACATGACAGCAACAACAGTGAACAAAAGGAAAGCACATAAATGAGACAAAGGGAACAGAGACAGGAAAATACTGGGGAGACTTGAATAATTATAAAAACAAAACCCGCAGCATGAAACTTAAAATGATTACAAAAAAATGACAAATAAATATGCTATATGTGTTGTTGCTGCCTTTGTCATGTTGATGTTGTCAGTGTCGTCTTTGGAGCCCATTTCCTGGTATGTGTACACATACTTGGTCAATAAAACTCATTCAGATTCCAAACATTCCAACATTTGTTGCATATGTCAATAACGTGAATGCATGAAATGCAAAGACAGAGCTTCTGGCAGCTAGTAGCTGTTCAAATGTGCAATGTTTTTAATTAAAAAATATTATAATAAAATATTTTTTTCAAAGAAAGAAACTGTTAGTATGACTTTTCTTCTAATTCATCATCTGAAAGCTTCTGTATGACACCCACTCTCCACTCTGACCCCATTCACCCTTTTTAAAGGACACAACTCTAAGCTCAAATTGTTGGTGAAATAATCTCCCTGTTTAAAAAGTTTTCCACCACCAGACATAAAGACAGTACTTACATGACATCCTTGAAACTTTCTCACCTGAGGCATAATGCAGTCTTTTAGCGTACAAAACAAATTTCCCACGTGTGGGACTAATAAAGGTTATCTTATCTTATCTTATTATGCTTATCTGGGTAAAGGTCATGGAGGCAGCAGCATGATTAAGGTAGCCTACACCTCTTTGTCAAAAGCCACATGCTAAAATTTTCGGATAAATCCTCAGACATGCCGAGACCAGATGGGATGTATAATCCTTGCAGAGTCTTGCTGCATCTGTCACAGGGTCTTCTTCCAGTTGATCTTTCTGAGAATACTTTTTTTTGCAAATAGGCACCGTTCTGATCAGACCTGTCAAGGAATCAGAGCCCATCTCCACAGAAATTGTTCATGATGTTTTTATTATTCAGCTATGCATGTGAGCTCTCTCCTGCTGTAGCCACATGGTTAAGATCCATTGCCACAATATCCAAACTCCAGTTGAGTGCATGGTTGCAACAGATGCTACAATAAAACACGACTGGATACTGAAAATTATACCAGAAAATAAGACAGGCCGATGAGAAGGTAATGAGGTAGAAGGAGACAAGGAAGGAAGGAAGATGGCGCCGGTGAGGTCGGCTGCCGTCACGACTGCTCCGACCACTTTTTCTTTGTCTTTGTTTTTTAAGTTAGTTTTCAGCGTTTCTAAATCGGCAAAATCATCACCATTGGGTACATTAGGTATGACAGTGACACTCTTGTTTCTATTGGTATACAATGTACTCACAATTCGAAGTTTTTAACTCCGGATCCGAGCTGGCCGAGTGAGATCTCGAGGGAGAACAAAGGGAAGCGGCGGCGGCCTAGAGGGAAGCGAGGCGGCGTCAGGAACAGGCTGAGAGCTCGTGCACACCGCACACCTCTGCCTAGCATCCTGCTCGCCAACGTCCAGTCACTGGAGAACAAGCTTGACGACCTCAGGGCCAGGATAAAGTTCCAGAGAGACATTCGGGACTGCAATCTCCTCTGCTTCACCGAGACATGGCTGAACCCAGCGGTGCCGGACCACGCCATCCAGCCGGCCGAGTTCTTCTCGGTTCACCGCATGGACAGGACACGGGACTCGGGGAAGTCAAGGGGAGGCGGCGTGTGTTTAATGGTGAACAACAACTGGTGCAACAGTGCGAACGTTGTTCCTCTCACACTGTCCATCATGTGTCGTCCTTTTTATCTACCTCGGGAATTTACATCGGTCATTGTAAGTGCCGTTTATATTCCACCACAAGCGGACACGGTCACCGCCTTATGCGAGCTGCATGAGGCACTCACACAGCACCAGACACAACACCGGGACGCTGCGCTTATTGTGACGGGGGACTTTAATAGCGCCAACCTCAAACGCGCAGCGCCGAACTTTTATCAACACATCACCTGCCCCACCAGGGGTGAAAGGACACTGGACCACTGCTACACTACGGTCAAGGACGGCTACAAGCCACAATCCCGCCCCCCGTTTGGCAAATCTGATCACGCCGCCATCTTCCTCATGCCAAAATACAAACAAAGGCTGAAACAGGAAGTTCCGGTTCAGAGGAAGGTTGCGCGCTGGACGGATCAATCGGTGGCCGCGTTACAGGACGCACTCGATGACGCAGACTGGGGCATGTTCAGAAACAGCTCCGACGATGACGTCAACGTGTTTACGGAAGCGGTTGTGGGATTCATCGGGAAACTAGCGGATGATACCGTGGAGACAAAGACTATCACAACGTTTCCCAACCAGAAGCCGTGGGTGGATAAAACCATCCGCGACGCTCTGAGATCCCGCACCGCTGCCTACAACACGGGACTCATGACGGGGGACATGGACCCGTACAAAGCCGCGTCATATAACGTGCGGAGGGCGGTGAAAGAGGCGAAGCAGCGCTACGGGAGGAAACTAGAGTCACAACTCCAACAGAGTGACTCTAGGAGCCTGTGGCGGGGACTAAGGACAATAACGGACTATAAAGCACCAACAACCGGTATGACGAACGCGGCCGTGACTCTGGCAGACGAGCTGAACACTTTCTATGCTCGCTTCGAGGCTGCAGCTAAGGTCTCCAACAATGCTAGTGTTAGCGGCGCTAACGGCTGCAGACAGGAAGATACTGCCAGCACCGGAAACGTGCTCGTCATCTCCGAGCATGAAGTAAGGAGAGCCTTCAAGAGAGTGAACACCAGGAAAGCAGCAGGACCAGACGGCATCCCAGGTCGTATCCTAAGAGACTGCGCATACCAGCTAGCTCCTGTGTTCACTGAGATATTCAACATCTCTTTATCTCAGTCGGTGATCCCCACATGCTTCAAAGAGTCCATCATTGTTCCTGTCCCGAAGAAACCCCACCCTGCTTCTCTCAATGACTATCGCCCTGTAGCCCTCACCTCAGTAGTGATGAAGTGCTTTGAACGCCTGGTCAGAGACTTCATCATTTCTTCACTACCAGACACACTGGACCCACTACAGTTTGCTTACCGTCCAAATCGTTCCACAGACGATGCCATCTCTCATCTCCTCCACACATCACTCACTCACTTGGACACTAGAAGGGGGAATTATGTTAAAATGCTCTTCATAGACTACAGCTCTGCATTTAACACCATAATTCCCTCCACACTCACCACCAAGCTGGAGCATCTGGGACTCAGCTCATCTATGTGTCAGTGGATCTCCAACTTCCTAACTGGCAGACCACAGGCAGTAAGGATGGGCGGACATGTCTCAGCCTCCACCACTCTCAGCACTGGAGCCCCCCAGGGGTGTGTTCTGAGCCCCCTGCTGTACTCTTTGTACACATATGACTGTGTGGCCACTACCAGCTCCACCACCATCATCAAGTTTGCTGACGACACCGTCGTGGTGGGCCTGATCTCTGATAACAACGAGACGGCCTACCTGAAGGAGATTAGGAATCTGGAGAACTGGTGCCAGAGGAACAACCTCCTTCTAAACGTCAGTAAGACAAAGGAGCTGATAGTGGACTTCAGCACTAAGCAGGAGAGGAACTACCAGACCCCCGTCATCAACGAGTGCCCAGTGGAGAGAGTGGACAGCTTCAAATACCTCGGAGTTCACATCACGCAGGACCTGTCATGGTCCTGTCACATCAACACCGTGGTGAAAAAGGCCCGACAGCGTCTCTACCACCTCAGACGCTTGAGAGACTTCCAACTGCCCTCCAAGGTGCTCAGGAACTTTTACTCGTGCACCATAGAGAGCATCCTGGCGGGAAACATCTTAACCTGGTTCGGGAACAGCACCATGCAGGACAGACGAGCTCTACAGAGGGTTGTGCGGTCAGCTGAGCGCACCATCCGCTCCGAGCTCCCTGACCTGCACTCAATCTACAGCAGGCGGTGCTGGACCAAGGCTAGGAAGATCGTGAAGGACCTCAGCCATCCCAACAACAGACTGTTCTCTCTGCTGAGGTCAGGAAAGCGATTCCGCTCCCTGAAGACCAACACAGAGAGACTGAGGAGGAGCTTCTTCCCGCAGGCGATACGGTCTCTCAATCACACCACCACACAGTACTGACCCACACATATGGTTCTTACACACACACTGGACTTTCTGGACTTTGGTTTTGCACAACACTGGTCACTATATTCTTCATTTCCAGTTAATACTTGTACAGCTGCTGTTATTGTGTATATATTTATTTATATTTAGATTTCTTCATACATTCTTATATAGTTCTATATTGTGTATTTTGTTGTACAGTTATTTTATTTTCAACTTTAATTTATATATTTATCTTTATCTTATTCTTCCCAGTTAAATTTACCCTTCATTCTAATTTGTGTTGTACAGTTATTTCATTTTTAACCTTAATTTATATTTTATTCCTTCCTAGTTAAATTTACCCTTTTTAATTTTTCATATTTATTTCCTATCTTATTCATAGCCTTTTCCTTTTTTGTTCTCTTTAGGTCACGAGCAGTTGTCCAAGCATTTCACTACATATCGTACTGTGTATGACTGTGTACGTGACAAATAAAATTTGAATTTGAATTTGAATTTGAATTTGACAAGTGCTATCACTGCCACATTAAACCAGCGAAATGCAGCAGGTGCCTAAAAGGGAAGAAAGACAAGTAGACAGCTGAACACACTCTAGCACACTTAGCAGGCCCCACACACTCAGGGAGCCTTGTGTAAGCAACACACACTGTCATACAGACAGCAGACAGCCTGTGACTGTAACGATGCAGCCAAAGATTTGGCTCTCAGCAGTCAGTGGCTGTATTAATGCCGGGTGTAGAAGAAGGAAAGGAAAGAGAGTGAAAGGGAGGAGAATGTCAGCTAGAAGCTAGACAGGTTTATGTGACAGTGAAACGGATTGCATTTGAGTTTGAGGTTTGACGTTTTTCAGTTTTGAAGAATTAGCTAACGGAAGTGGGCTCCAAAGTCATTGAGCTTAGCAGAAAAATACTCCGCTGCCTCTTTATTTTTCTTCTTGATCTTTGAGACAGCAAGAAAAATGGGATCATCTGAGCACACGAACGAAGCAAGAGGTCAGAGAAATTGGATGTTGAGCACTTGCAAAGATTTATACATTACTGAATCAGTTTAAAGCGAAATCTAACTTGATGATGTTTAGTGCCTGCATGACTAATTATTTAAAATGAAGTAATACTCCTGCAGAACTGCTCATTATTCACTGGCTGAATCAATATCTTGCAATAGATCTTTTCCCAAA
The DNA here is from genome assembly GCF_057381845.1 of Rhamphochromis longiceps. NCBI lineage: Eukaryota > Metazoa > Chordata > Actinopteri > Cichliformes > Cichlidae > Rhamphochromis > Rhamphochromis longiceps. The sequence continues at coordinate 21,028,952 of NC_140557.1, forward strand.
AGGTGACAGAACATGCTGCTACTTCCTGGTGAAAAGCTTACTGAAAGCCAAAGAAACATTCATGATGTGATAGCTCGGGGGGCTGCTGAGCAATTAACCTGATGAAAAACTTTTTTAATTAAGCAGATTTTGCACAGAACTCTGGCTTTGAACAGAGGGTTCAAAGGTGTTTGCAGAGAGTAGTTGTTTCACCAATCTTTGAAGCTGACGGTGCCCCATCATCAGGTTCCAGCTAGCTTCCAACAACACATTTAAAAAGTTAAACCATGAAAAACTCACTCATTTACAGTAGCATTGCACTCATTGTCATTACAATGGAGACTTTTACTTTTTTTGCTCCACATATTCTTTTTACTTGTCAAAATCTTGAATCTATGTTACACTGTGGTTCAGTCACCAACAGTCCGGTTATATATTTGGTATGGTACGCTCGTGACGGCGAATGTAGCCTCAAGCAGAGATTATGGCAGGGCTACGGAGGTCTGTTGAGCTCACATCTGTCTATCTCCACTCCCCCAGACTGTTTTTCATTTTGAAATCTGTAGTCTTCAGCAACAACCAATGATAAGTGACATCACTTGAGGCAATTCATCAGAGTTCATGGAGCTCACTGGAGTCACGAATGGTTTTATGCAACCTGTATATAAACAGCAGACTAGCTGTACTGCAGGTCTATTTTAGTAATGCTCATTATCTGATTGATGCAATTGCTGGGCTTATATTACATCATATGTTATAAATCATTACATAATTATTGATGATGAATCACTTAACTGAATATTTTCAATAACAGACCTGAGAAGTGGACAAAACTGTAACTGAATCTTAAAGAATCTGTGGAAAAGTTTCAGTATTTCAGACACAGAATACATTAGATTTTTTTCCAAATTGTACTTTAATACACTTCCTAAATACAAGAAAATTAAAATGCAAGGGATTTTCCCAAATAGCTTTGGCCCATTAACAGTCTGACTCTCCAATCAACAAGCTGTTGGTGAAATATTATTACAGCTTTGGACGTGAAAAAAATATTCTGGTCAAGTGCAGGCACAAACTGAACAACGTTAAGGTTTTCAAAAGCTTTATTATAATCAGAGCGATAAGCAGTGACAAGACAAGAGTACATGGTGAGGAATCTCTGCCATTGAGGCACTGTAACAGTGTAGTTAGAATCTTAGCGTAGGGAAAGCGGTAACTGGTGAGAAGTTTCCTTCTGAATTTGCAGCTTAGTTGCAGGTGGACAGTGTAAGGTTTTGGAGGGGCTAGCTGGCTGAGCATTCGAGTGGTGAATGAACGAATGAAGTTCCAACCTTACTTTTTCCATAGTCCTAACAAGACGGTCGCCAGGAGGACAGTCATGTGAGAGTGGTGAGTTCTTTAGGTTCCAGTGAATGAGTTGCAGAGTGAAGCAGAGGATTGTGTTGTGGGTTAGGGTTAGATTGTCCAGATTGTAGAGCTGCAGGTGAGCTATGTGGTGACTTGATGAGGTCACAGAACGCACAAAGAGATCAAGTTAAGTGGTTACTACCATGAGGTAGCTGACCAAATGGATGACAATGGTGGTCTTAAGTACAATCTGCCTGATTGCTGTCAATGGATAGCAGGTGAGCAGAACAAGAAATCAAGGCTCCGCCCACAAGGCAGACATAGGAAGGCAGTGGAAAGACACCAGATGACACCAAGGGTGAGACTTCTACCAGCAATCCAATGGGTGCAGCCAAAACCATCTTCAAGTTGTGATGCTTCATTATTATTGTTATTTTTTTAATAATACTATTTATTTATTTTAAATAAATATTCATTTAGGTTAGCACGGTGGTTAGCACGGTTGTCTCACAGCAAGAAGGCCCTGAGTTAAATTGCACAAGATGATAACTTTTATACTTTTTGAGATATTCAGCTTTTTGTGCCATTTTTTGGCCCATTTTGCTGACAGGGACCACATTATCAGTGTGATCACCAGTTTTGCTTGCCAGACTGAGCCATGTTTTGGCTCAGTGAGATGAGCAGCCGTTCTCAGGCCAGGAGGCCCGGGTTCGAATCCCGCTTATGGCAACATTTTCTTCAGTTAACACTTCAACTGTTTAAACTCTTTTCCACACAAATTTCAGCTTTTTCACCTCTTTTTAGCAAAATTTTCAGCTTTCACTACTTTTCAGCACAAATTTCAGCTTCTTAAGCTGTTTTTAGCACAATCTTCAGCTTCTTTTCCTCTTTTCAGCAGAAAGTCTGCTGATTCACCTCTTTTCAGGACAATTTTCAACTTTTTCACCTCTTTTCAGCACAATTTTCAGGTTCCTTATCTCTTTTTTGCTGAACATTCAGCATTTTCACCTCTTTTCAGCACAATTTAGCTTCTTCTGCACAGTGCACATTTTTTTCCTCTCATCATATCTTTGTTTGCGACCAGAACTGGTTTGGTGCAGTGGGATGCGCAGCTGCTGTAAGATCTAGTGGCAAGGGTTTGAGTACTACACGGGACAGATGCTGCACATCTTCCCTGCTTGCATGTAATCTGCTTTCTTGACACTCTTCAGTGTAGTCTTTCAAATAAAGCAGAGTTCAGCTTCTACACCTTTTTTCAACAGATAGCTCTCCTTCTTCTGCTGTTTTCAGATTCTACTACACAGCATTCACACGGCATTTTCGCAGGAAATGCAACTTTTTCTAGTTGGTAACTAAATTGCCCATATGTATGAATGGTTGTCTGTCTCTATGTGTTAGCCTGGTGACTTGTCCAGGTTGTACCCTGCCTCTCACCCCCCCATGACCCTGAAAAGGATAAGAGAATGGATGAATTATTTATTACATCTTTTAGCACCATAGAATAGGAGCTGGATAACAGCAATGAGAAGAAGGAAATAAGGGTAATGTAAAACAAACTTCACGTTGTTCAAGTGCTAGTTGACTTGTTTTAAAATAACTTGAAAAACTAAACTTTTATTTGTAATGTAACATAGATGTAAGACTGAATTTGATACATACTTTTAATAAGTTTGAAGCTTCCAGTGGCTAGAGAGCTGTTACCATCTAACATAAGCCAGAATGATGTTGCTCCAGATTTTCACACATAAATATCACAGCAAAACTGCCAAGGAACAACAACCTACCAACTCTATTAATTCCACCACCCACAGAATTTTAAATCTGCACACTCATGCTCCAGCTGCCCCTGTCCATCAGTGAAGAACACCAGGTCACACATTCATTTTATATTTTCACTAATTCAGTAGTTTTTTTGGTACATCTTTATATTATAATTCTTTGACAGTACTGCTTCTGAATCTGGAAACCCTTATTTTATGTTTCTAGTAAGCTCTACTTTTTTCTCCTGTTTAGTTTTAGAGGGCAATTGTAATATTAAACCAGAATTTCACATGCTTTTTGGAGTAGTGTGTATGTTTCTGTGTGTGTTTGTTTCTACGTGACCAGATTCTTCATTCCACCTACGTGGCTGTGATGCTGTCGATATGACCACTTCTGAGTAAGTTAAGTCTTTCTTCTAAGTGAAGTAACACCTTGTTCCCTTGTGCCTAGAGTTCATAACCTCCTTACTTTCAAACAACCAGCCTCACTCAGCTCTGCATTTAATCTGCCTCCAGCAGCTTTGGTTGCCGGTTCTTCAGAATTACATATTGAGTTATACAAGGGCTTCAGTGTAAGTCTGCACCTTTGCCTGATTCAGTATGTGCAAATCTTTGAATCCACAAATTACTTTCCAGCTTCAGCTCCCACTCTTCCTCTGCATCCCACTCACAAGTTCTCCCGCTACATTGAGAGAGGCACAGCGGTAGTCTGCACTGCAGTAGCTTGTGTTTTCTTAATCAGGAAAGAAAAGCTCAGAGCCTAATTTGTAAATCAGGAGATTTCTGAACACAGACAGGGTGCTGTTATAGCTAGTCAGAGAGAAAGGTCCGGTAAACATAAAAAAAAGCCTGGAGCGACAAACAAAAAGTATATCATCCCAAGTAAACAATAGGAAAGATGAGCACTTACTGGGTAATTTCTACTGCACTAAGAGGTACGAAAATAACTTGAGTAATGTTTTCTTGACTTAACCTGACATTATATATGGTATTTTTCTTTACAGTGAATGTTGTGTGAACGGGCAAGAACGTAGCTATGAAAAGCAAACTATGATTACACAAGAAACAGTTATCTACTGCTGCAAACACCGACTGTAACCATCTGGTAAGGTGCAACATAAAGCTAGTAGAGTGAAGTGATACATTTTGACCCAACTGTAGTTTTCAACAGAGAATAAAGGCAAAGATGAGGCTTTAGGCTTGTAGTATTGCATGATGGTTAAATATATTGGACCACCATCCAATGTAGGCTTTATACCAGCGGTCCCCAACCTTTTTTGCGCCACGGACCGGTTTGTGCCCGACAATATTTTCACAGACCGGTCTTTAAGGTGTCGCGGATAAATACAACAAAATAAAACTAGTACCGGTACCGAAAAAATAAGATTTATTCGTAACACACGTGAAAAGAACCAGGAAAACCGAGTTAACAAAAAAAAAAAAAAAACCGATAACAAAATAACGCTGAAAACCAATAAAACCCCTGAAAACCATACATTTCACACCTGAGCCTCAACTCTCGCGGCCCGGTACCAAACGACTCACGGACCGGTACCGGTCCCCGGGGGTTGGGGACCGCTGCTTTATACCATAGCTGCCCTAAATTATTATTAGTGGTAGCTACCAAAATATTCTATTTGCAATTTACTAATTCTTAATACACCAATATGTCAAGTTTTTTAATCAAAATAATTTAGTACAAGTATTTTTTTTTACCAATATAACAATATACATTTGTTATGCACTGTAGACTTATCACACTGCTTACTGTACTGGAATTCTTGGTGCTTTTAAAACACTTTGCTGTTGCAGTTGTGGTAATACTAGAAAGATTTGACTGCACCCTTCTTGTTGCCGTTTTGTTTTGATATGTTGGCATATCTCTTTCTTACATTTGAAATTTAAAACCCTGTTTGTGCGAGTGTTGATTTGAGGCTGTTATTTATACACCACAGATCTAAGGTGAAAATTCTCGACTACGAACATGTGCTTGAAATCAAATAATTTCTCATATGGTATAAAAGAAATAGCTTTTAATGTATACTCCCTAATGAAACCCAATCAATCTAGCCAGCACAGGACAAATGGATGCAACAAATGCTCCTCTTTCATGCACTGAAGCACAGATCTATAGAAAGGCAAGAACAATACACATGTTTTATGGAACAAAGAAGCACGGAGTCATCTTACAAAATAATGTTGGTTTTTGTTATATCAGAAAGCAGTTAAAAAGGCAGTGAAACTAGGACACACAAAGAAGTGGATAAGTAACTCTGTCTTTAAAGAAGAACAAATAGTGATCAAAGTGTATTTAAACTAGCATAACAATCTTTAAATGTAAAAAGTAGATGCGGCTGCTGCCAGGCTTCAAAAAGAGAACAGGAGGAAAACTGCATGTGTTAAAAAAAATAGGCTTATCACTGCCAGGTCATTAAAGCTCCATGGGGATTTTTTTCATTAATACAGTATGATGTCTTCACACTGAGGCAGCGGGGGATTTTCAATTCACAAAGTTTGCTTTGCTCCGTGTCCCTCAAAGGCTGAGCTGATGTATTCCTTCAGTCACTCTCAAGACTCCAGTGGAGAAGTATCACACACTTAATATGCAACAATGAAGTTTATTCTGTAAATATACTCAACTAGCATGACTCTTTTTCAATTGTAAAAAGAGAGAGAAAGAAACGTGACATTAAATAATCACCTCCCTTGTTTTGTACGCTCTGATTTTTTTCTTCTTTTTTGCTTCAAAGAGTTCACAGCATTTTAACGATTTGGTTCACACAGCCTAAGCAAGTTAGTTTAGCTTCAAACTATGTCATTGTTACGAGACAGAAAAGCCACGGATAAGCCTAACTTAACTTTGGTAACACACTAATCCTGCTTTGTGTGACAGATCCTTGAAAACAACATCTTCATGTCACATCTAATCCTGAAAGCCTTTGTACCCAAAGTTCTTCTGAGCTAAGATCCTTCCTGGACCAACTTTCAATGCCATATAAAACTTTTCTTGTATGGATTAAGTAAGTATTCACAAACTCGATGTGATTTTAATATTCAGAATCTGTCACAGATTAGGCAGAGGACTCACTCGCAGGACTCTGAAGTTTAGAGAGAAGGTGAGGGTTTATTTACAGTGTGGCACCAAGTGAGAATATCTACATATATACAGTGAGACAGATAACACCGGGCTCCAGGGGGTGGAGGGGGGTCCGAGGGGAAGGTCCAAGGCGGGGTACATATGCTCCTCTTCAACTTAATCCACAACTCACTCTGAATGTCCACTCCAAAATGCTCACGCTCACTCACACACATCCACAGAAATCCAGACGGCAGGGAAGACGGGCAGGGAATCTAGAAGGCCTGTACACAGAGAAAAACAACGTTAGGAGGAAACTCTAGGTGATCACAAGGAGCACTTCCAAAGGCTAGGCTACACTGACGCTAGGTAATGTGACGATCCAGCGAGGGAACAGCCTCTCTTGCCAACTTAAGTAGTTATCCAGGATTAGTGTGAATGAGCCACAGGTGTGTTCAGGGCGGGTTCAGAGGCGGGGAATCAAGGTCCAGTTCCGCCCTGGTGGGAGAGGCGAAGACAAAAAACACACACACACCACGACCTCTCCAGATCTTGAGAACCATGACAGAAACAACATCCTTCAGACTTGAAATTGAATGCAAGAACAAAAAATGCACGTAGTCATTACACATACATACACATCCTTGGCTTTATAGACCAAATAAAAATGCAAATTAAAATAGAGTTCTTTGTTTGCACATCAAACTTCATAAATAATAAATACAGTTTTCTTCCAGTAATTAGGAAACCACCAATCCAGCTGTTATAATAAACAATAGCACCTAGAGGAACTAAATCACCTCAGACCTCAGACTCAGCTTTTGCTGTGCACAAGAGCGCCTCTGTTTCTTTATCAGACTCATACTCTCCCCTCATTTACATACCAAAATGTCTGAGACATGTGAGGTGGTGCACCTGGTTTCCTCTAATCTCACAGGTGCAGGTGTTGTAACATGATGCAGAGCTGATTCCTCTGCATCAGGTGCAGTCTTATCTAACACAGATGCTGCATTCAGTCAGCTCAGTTCAACTCAGGTTCATTTCTGTAGCACTGAATCACAACAACAGTCACCACAAGGCCCTTTATACTGTAAAAACCCTACATTATTCAAGGGAAACCTCCAACATTCAAGCGACCCACTATGAGCAAGCACTTTGTGAAGGTCGGAAGTAAAAACTCATTTTTAAGAGATAGGTATCTACCACATGGATTTACTTGCTCCATAGTAAAAATTTTTACATCATATGGTCATCCTTACACCTTACAGATGTCAAAGTTGCAACCACAACACAAATTGTTTCCTTTGTCTTCATAGGAAATTATACATTTCCTCTATTTACGACAGGGAAAAATGTTAATATCTGACCTTTTCAGAGATTGAGAACGTTCTAAAAAACAGGAGACAGGAGTAAGATTTTTGCAAAGCTAAAAACTGTTCAGGAAGTTGCATTTGATACATTTGAAATGTAAAGTGTTCATGTTCAATATTAGATTACTCAGCAAGTTTTACATTTTATGCTAGCTGTGCAATGTGTACATGCTGGAGATGAGCCACTGATTTAAGTCACTGATGATGGCTGATGCAACACTTGCTTCTATCTAGTTGAATTCAGATGGTTAAATCCATAAAGAGAAGTGACTCTCAGAGCGCCAGTGTCAGGAATAAAATAATTAAACAAAGTTTTTTATACACACATTGCTATGTGCTCATTAAAGAGTTGACACTCCATGTTATAAGGGTCAAAAGCTTCGATTCAGCGCTATGACTGAATTGAATTCTCGTGATTGACTTGTAGAGTGCAGAGGATTTTACAAACATGCTTACACATCATAACTGGTTAAAAGTCAGGGTGATATTTTCTGTTTGGGAGTCCAAACAGAATGTCCTGAACTTGGATAATCAGTAGAAAATGACAGGCTTAGAACCAAACTATTTTTGGTTTCACTTTTGACATTTATTCTTACAAATAAGTAATTAGACCCTTTACTGCTGTTGTGATTTATGAACTTCAACTTAAAAAATTAAGGATTTACCCACCGGCAATGTCTGTACTTCTGTGTCTGTAATGTTTTGGGCTAATTAGCAAGTGTTAGTATTCTAACATACTAAACCTAAATATATCAGCAACAGTTTAAGAGATATAGCAATCAAAGTGCAGATTTGCATTTGTTAAAACAAATGTTTGTGATCCAGTAAGAACGCAGAGTATTCTAGTATAACATGCTACAACAGCATCATACTACAGCAGGACCATGGGGGAAATTTTTGGAAGCAGTCCCTGCTCTCTGTCCCAAGCCCACCAGCCCTGTCTCTTATGATGAGCGAGCGATGGTTCTGCCAGAGAAACTGAGGACACCACAGGCTCATACAATAGCAAGCGTGCCAGTCACTTGTCAGTCATAGCTGGCTGTATGGCTTCATTTTTTCAGACCTAGGAGGTATAGCCATCATTTATTTAAAGTGCATGGTAGTCACAAAAACTGGGACTAAAACACTACCAGAAAATTTTGACACACAAGATAAGAAGAAAAGTAATGTAATACTTTTGTTCCATTGTCTTGCATAGCATACTACTGTTCTCCTGTTGGCAGTTAGCCTCCCAAGTTCACCAAATTTCCTTCCACCTTGTTTTGTGGTATTGTTGGATGAGCGAGATAAATTCCACACCCACTTTTAGAAATCTCTTGGGTCTGTTTGTGCACAGTGTACTGCCACCCAAACTATTTGCTTAGCCTCTGCTTCTCCTTGAAAATGAATTAATTACTAGCAGGTATTAAAGATGAAACACATATGGGCGATCGTGGCTCAGTTCACCTTGTAATCAGAAGGTTGCCGGTGCGAGCCCCGGCTTGGACAGTCTCGGTCGTCGTGTCCTTGGGCAAGACACTTCACCTGTTTCCTAGTGGTGGTGGTCAGAGGGCCCGGTGGCGCCAGTGTCCGGCAGCCTCGCCTCTGTCAGTGCGCCCCAGGGTGGCTGTGGCTACAATGTAGCTTGCCATCACCAGTGTGTGAATGTGTGTGTGAATGGGTGGATGACTGGTTGTGTAAAGCGCTTTGGGGTCCATAGGGACTAGAAAAGCGCTATACAAATACAGGCCTTTACCATATATAATAGAGGAGAGGATTATGTGATAGAGGATTATGGGATGCCTCCCAGCAGTTTGAGCCAATAGAGGAATAACCGAAGAACTGTAATTCTGTTAGACCAATAAAGTGACAAGCAAAGAAGCTGTAAGTACATAGGGCCCTGAAAGATGGAAATGTGGATGGCTCAGACAGTATAGAAATATATGAGTTTTACATTTAAGTGTTAGCTCACAGTCACATGCTTCAAATACATGAGCCAGCTGGAGCCTTCCTTTGTGGAGTTTTCCCTGTGCTTGCATGGGTTCTCTCCAGGTACTCCGGCTTCCTCCCACAGTGATGACATGCCTGGGGTGTGATTAATTGGTGACTCTAAATTGGCTGTAAGTGTGTATGTATACATGAATAATTGTCTGTCTCCTTGTGTTAGCCCGGTGGTAGCCTGGAGACCTTTCTAGGGTGTGCCCCACCTTTCACCTTGTGTGAGCTGAGAAAGGTTCCAGCATGCCTGTGACCCTGAAATGAACAAGTGGAAGAAAATGGATTGGCGTTTAACCAGGAGGAACATAAAAAGAGTGAAAGTGTACTAACTTTATATAGATATTTTAATTCTAGACTAACACTTCAAAGCAGGATGATGGATTTTTTCTTTCATGTCTCACTGGTGGGATTTGCTGTTTTTTCTGTTCTACTGTGCATCAGTGAGGACTTATACTCAAACCCCTTTGCTCTTATCTCTGCCCTGAGCCCAGGATGAAACAGGACAGGACTTGCTGTCTTAAGTTGGCCCCTTTTAGGCAGTTTGGCTTTTTTCCTATGTTCTGTGCTGACCTGGAAATGAAAAGCACAGAGCGAGGGCTCTGGAGAGATGACAGAGCTGTGTCCCGGTCTTCTTGACAGAGCTGATCTTTAATGCCTCTTTGCCTGTCTTTAGCTGTCAATCTGTTCTCCCTCCAACCGCTAAGTGGCTGCTCTTGGCTTCTCCTAATTGTGTCTCTTAAGCTTAAGTTTGTCATAACATATTGGTGCATGGCATCGTGGCAGTCATGAGCATGGACAGCCTTGACTGCTGTGAGTGCTTGGTGATTGCACAGCTTATACCTCAGATGGCCTGTAGTGAATTGAATTTTTTTCCCCTCAATCCTTGTCCATATTTCAGCAACATATTCTGCACAGCAGTTGACAGGAGAGTCAGACCGCCTACTCCATCATCCTGCAGTGTCAGTGTAGCCCTGCTCAGGTGTACTATTTGAACAGCATGGCAGCACTTCGCCATGGTTCCTGGCATTTAGAAATCTGTTATTCCTGGAGCATTTTCACACTAGAGAGGCTTAATAACACATTTAGTCACAGGAAACGAATGGGTGCAATTAGGGTACACTGAATGAAGCTGGTAATAACTTGCTTATTGGACACAGACAGGTAAGAAAATGGATATTTAACAAGATAATTTGAGAGGAAGTTGTGGCATATGGAAACTTCAGTCACTGGCTAATTTCACACCTCAGTCTCTCATTTGCTTTGAGGGGTTTATGAGTAAATATTGATACTGCTTCTCTCAACCTGCCATAAATTACAAACTCAGAGTGAACTAATTAATTAGAGGAGACAGAATCCATCCTTCTGGTTGCATATAGATTACATTTTAACTGACAGATACGTTCTGAATTATAGGAGGGAAAAACACAGAATAACTTTTAGATTTTAGTATGAGGCTATAAAGAATCACAGAAAATTTCATTATGAAGTAGAAATTAATTATAATGGAATTTAAAGTGACACTGCAAAATATGTATTTTTACAGGAATGCACTACAACTCAAAGACATCTGATCATGAAGAAATACCTCTGCTTATGAAAGAACATCATTTATAATCTAATATTACATTTCTCAGACATCATATATCATCCATGTTTTTTAATTGTCTGTTCACATACAGTAGCTGTGCACATGCTCATGTTTTGTAGTTCATACTCTGAGAGTACTTGACTTTTTAATGTCAAATAGTTACTTGATAATTAGAAAAGCCCTTTTCAGTTCACAAGTGAAAACATTTGTGCCAGATAAAGAAGCGATTTTGGGTCACAAAGGGAAGGGAGAGGCTTTGGAGCGCAACTGAGCAAGAGCACAAGTACATTAAAGTCTCACAAGTTCTCAGCTGGTAACTTCATTGAATGTTATCAGTAATAAAAAAAAATCTGTCTTTGTGTCAACACTGAATGGGTAACTTTCTGGATATGTGATTGACAAATAAATAAAACATGACTGACACTTATAATAGACTGACCTATATAAGTTTGAAGTGTTTGTGTCAAAAAGAAGAGTATTTGTGAGATACAGAACAAATTAAAAATGCTGCGGGAGTGCTTGACACTATCTTACAAACACGGAAGAAAAATGTGATTGTTTCAAGGGGCTTTGGACTTGTTAAAGTGAAAGATTTGTTCAGGATAAAAGGGATCTTTAAAAAGGAAGGCTATCACTGCTCTTCCTAACATCGTGCTACACTGTGGAGGCTGCTTGAGTGGAGCCAATTTTCTCCTATGACAGGCATCAAAGCACATTTCCAAAAACTACAAAGAGAAGAAGCAGACTTTATTCTGTGTAAAAAAGTAGTGACTAATACAGTAGATTTTAAGCTCAATGGTATGGGTATTACTCTATAGTATGGTAAAGTGTCGAAAGTGTCCAATAAAGTTTCTGTTAGTCACTTCACTCATTTGTTACGTCAAAGTGACCATCTGATATTCCACGACTGACAGGGAAATGCATGTATTTGACCGGTTGGTGAGGGGTTGCTCACTGTCCTGCACATTAAAATCTCTTTGTGATCGCTTTAGTTGATAGCAGACTGCCAGGGTCACCTGTAGTTTGCATCAGACATGAAAACCTGGAAAAAGTGCAATGTATTTGTTTCTGATTTGTGTCAGATTTCCCAGTTTCACTACTGCTCAACAAGTAGCGACTTTTTGCAGGTCAGTTAGTGTCTTCCATGCAAACTACAGGTGACTGTAACAAACTGCAACCAACCAAAGAAATTGTAAAGAGGTTTCTCGGTGTGGCACTGCATTCATCTAGAAATTGCCAGTACTTTCCAAAAATTACTCCCATACCTATGGCAGCCAGAGGATCACTGATTGGCCTCTACACCGTTGTGGCTGAAGCTTAAGTAATCAATTTCACAGCAACTGCCATCAACCACGTTTAAGCACCTGCCAACTGGTCGAAGAATACACATATTTCCCTGGAAACTGGTGGTTGCCACAGGGTCTCCAACTAGTCTTTGGGTCTATGTAAGGTTACACATTATAGGATGATGGGATGACCTTCCCCACTGGGTTATTTACATTATAGAAAAACAACTATTTTCTGTATAAAAAGTTTATGCTTTGCATGAATTTTCCAATAGACAAACTGTAACTAAACTAAATTAATTCCTTGGACTGCCAAAAAATAATATCTGTTAAGAATTTACAATATCTACATTTTAATTCCACTGCTTAAGTGACATTCAGTTACACATATAAGCTTATCCATCTTATATTACAATCACCTGACTGTCTGAGATTAATTCTACTTCATGTGAATGACCCCAAATATGCAGCTAGAAAAGTATATTAGGGTACAAGAAGAAAAAAATCCTGCAGAAGATGGCAAGGCTCATGCAGAGAGCTGGTTTTAAGATCACAAAGTAAGTCTGGGATTACATGAAGAGACGGTAAAAAATTAGACAGACTAATTTCACAGACTATCGTGAGTGCTTCAGAAAATCTAGCTTGAAAAGTACCTTGAAAAACATGTATACTCTGAAAAGACACATGCTAATTTGATTCAGGTTTTGGAAAAGAAATAAAGTGAAACTTTCCTTACTTTATTTTAACTGTGGACATGACTGGATTTCTGACCTGAGTCTCCTGCCATTCAGCTTGGAAAAAAATAACACAAATGATAACACTTTTTTTCCCGGCCATTTCATTGCCCTGAATATGATCTTGTGTTTAAGACTATAATTTTCTCATAGTTGAAAGTGAGAATTAAAATTTGTCCTGGTTTATATTCTCTCTTGTTGAGTTCCTTCCCAGAATTTGAATACATGCAAACACAAAACTTCTAAATCAAGAAAATGAATCAGTCTCATACTTTGGCTTCGATGCTTTCTGTCCAGCCTACACTGGTCAGATAATACTTTGTATTTCTACCACATATACCAAAAAAAAGGAAGAGTTTCAACAAGAAAATAAATATTTCAGTTACTGAGTAATGATGAAACTATTCATAATTCATGCAATATATCACTTTCATATATTTCTTTTCAATTTAATCTGGTTTTCCTCTTGTGTGGGATAGGGTGGTTTAGTGTGCTCAGCTGTACATAAATGTCATGCAATGAATCTCCAGGGTTCGTCCTTGTCCTAATATTAGTCTCAATACATGCGTTGCCCTTGAGGCATATCACACATACAGTGGACAGTATATTGGTTTCTCTTGCTACTATGATGAGGTTCAAGTGGAGAGTGTCACAAAATCAATGTGACTCTCTCCACAGCTAAAATTTAAGGTAGAAAATGACTTGGCTCTTTTACTCCTCCAGTTTGTAGGTTGTGGCACAGTCCTCAGGTCATGGAGATATAACTTATTCTTGCTTTTTTGAAGCCAAAACCTAAACATATTTATTTATTTTTTTGCACTGATGTAACCTTCACCCTAGCACAACTCTCGGGACAAAAATTACCATTTTTAACTGCCTGAGGTCAGAACAATAATTTTCTTTCCAAACATATTTCAACCTTTGCACTCCTGAAGAAAACTGCACTGTGCGGTGATGTGTATACAGCTTGTATTTCACAGACTGCAATATTCAAGTCTCTTTTTTTGTTACACAACAGTACGTAAAGTCAGCAAAAAACTGCTGAACATTTCATCCCATAAATCATAAACAAAAAAATCTTGCTGTGGTCAGTTAATACAAGGTGGGCAGTTCCTATCTAATCAACCAGCAAAACATCCATCTATCTGTCAGGTTTCTATTAAAAATCAAATAAATCAAAAGACACTCTGTCACGGGTAGTAACTTGTGATTTGACTCTGGGATTTTCCAGATAAAGCAAAACCTGTTAGTTCAAGATGTAAACACACACTCAACAAACTGGGTTAATGATGATGAGATGTAAATACTTTATGCCATAATTCAGAGAGTCTTTTACACACCCTCCACAAGTGAGTGATAGAAAAGCTCCATCATTTTCCTTCACACATTCAATTATCTTAGCTTCCTTAAGAAAGTGTTGTGCTGTTCATCCGGTTCAGCCAGGCACTCCTACTCCTCCATCGCATCAATACTCCTGTTTGTGTTGCCAACCTTTTTCTTCTGAAGTCAATCATCATCTCTCTGTGGTGCTTTTCACATCGACAGGCAGATGATTCTTCCCTAACTACATGTGCTCGGGCCTTCTACTGCTCCTATTTCTGTAAGTGGCATGACCCAGAGCTGTACTGAAAGTCTGAGGTGACCAAGATGACCAGGGATGGGAACAGCCCTATCCCCTGTGGAGCTCCTGTGGCCCACATCACCAAATCAGACAGCGAACTGTCAGGTAGTCAGTAATCCATGAGATGGTGCGTGTGTTACTGATATCTCATCAGATACACAGCCACCTGTACATCACTCTCAGTGAGATGAAGGAGATGATGGTTAATTTTAAGAGAAAATCACTGCCCATTGCAGCGAGGTTTGGATGTCGATGGTGAATATGTACAAATTTCTGGGTGATCACTTTAATACTCAACCTCTAAAAAAAGGGCCAAAGTCAGGTCCATCTGCTGTGCAGGCTGAGGTCTTCTTGGGTGTGCAGGACATGACTGAGGAGCTTTTATGATACAGTGATAGCCTCTGCAATCCTTTTTGTGGTTGTCTGCTGGGGGAGGTCGCAGTACATAAAGGGACAGGAAACAGCTTAATAGACTGGTGAAGAGAGCTAACTTTGCCCTGGCCAGTCCCTTAGACTCCATATAGAAGCTGGATGAGATGAGGCCCCTGGATAAGACCGTGGAGGCCCTGAGTAGCTCCTTCAGTAGTAGGCTGTTACAGGCACTGGGTACAATGGAGCGTTATTGCAGGTCCTTCATCCCCATAGCAAACAAACTGTACACTAATAAATATGTAAATTATAAATAATTGCTAAAGAATACAAGTGCATATATTATTAATCTCACTACACTTTAGGTACAAATAAAAACAGTCTCTGTGACATGTCTTCTCTGTATATTCGAGTGTATTTTATTGTATATTGTACACAATACAAATCAATTGTATTGTTTTGTTTGTGCATTTTTACAAATGTTGGCTTTATGAAAACAATTTTTCTCATTTATTTTTATTTCTTTTTAATGCATCTCTAATTCATTTTTTATTCTCTTGTGGTATAGCAAATGAATTTCCCCTGTGCAGGATTAAAAGTCTATCTGTCTGTCTAGCTATGTACACTATATTGCCAAAGGTATTAGTTCGTCTGCCTTCACACACATATGAACTTGAGTGACATCCCATTCTTAACCTACAGCATTTAGTATGATCTTGGTCCCCCCTTTGCAGCAATAACAGCTTCAGGTCTTCTGGGAAGGTTTCTCACAAGGTTTAGGAGTGTCTTCCCACTAAACATTGGACGTAAGATAAATGTGCAGATCATGTCTATATTGGGTCCATTGGTCCATGACCAGTTCTGGACATCTATACGATGTTCAAACTAAGTCCACAATTTGGACGTCTAACCATGACCCAACTTGGACGTCAATATGATGTTCAACAGTTGAACTTTGGACTGGGTAATTTTTCTGGACATCATGTGGACGTTGACGACAGGTGCAGGAAATGTACATGAATATAATAAATGTAATATTTTTTATTTACAAATATCAACACTGTCGTTACCAACATGATACTTATGAATACAGATTATTTATAAACAAACACAATTTATTATGTGTTAGCCTATTGGTTATTATTCAGTACATGTGTATATTTTTTATTGTTATTATTTTACAATTTCCTGCTTTTCTTTAACTGGTTTATTTATTTCAATTAATTATCTTATTTCTTGAAACCAGGTTAAAAAGGTCACTTATTAAAATATGTTGAAATATTAAAGACGTTGAAATCCATGTTAAAAAAATGATTAAAGTATTTAGAAAAAAACACAAATTCCTTTTAAAAGGAGTACAATGTGTTTAATAGTCTAAGTAGCTCGGAAAGAAAAGCGTCTGGACTTCTTTAAGTTGCTTGAAGACGTTTCACCTCTCGTCCGAGAAGCTTCTTCAGTTCTAGGGTCCAATGATGGAGAGTCCCAGATTTAAACCCTGTGGAGTTTCCCCCCAAAGAGGGACAAAAGGACCCCTGATGATCCTCTACCTAATCACATGAGCCAAGGCATGAAAACAGGTGTAGGTCACAATCAGCCAGGGTTTCGGGTGAGCTCATTGTGAAACCTAGCCCCACCCTATCATGTGACTTCCTGAGGTCAGATGGCCCAGGATGTGAGTGGATGTTAAGGCATCTGGGAAGAGATCTGGCTGTGACCAAAAAAATGAGTAATTAAGGCCAAAAATACAGCAGGACAGGGTTACAAGGGTCAAGGCAGAAAACTGTTTTCTCTGTAAAAGAGCATCAAATAGCATTTTCTGCCTTGGCTTCATTTTTTAGACCCAGAAGCTATCCAGTAGCTAGGTTAGCATAGGTTAGCACTTTAAGTATTTGCAAACATAACATCATTTCTTAATTAGCCATATTTCACATATATGTTGAAAAAGGCAAAATGCTTAAAACTGCAGAAATACATTAGTCTACAATGGCACTTGAATATTTTACTTAACTATACTGCATATGCAGCCATAGTAAAGGCCATTACACACAGAACTGGTTGCAAAAGAGTGACACAAAATTCCACATTTTTTCTAATAGAAACTTATTGTGTTATGTATAAACTTACCAAAGGGTTGCATTTTGCAGAAAATTTGTCCTCAAAAAACTCACTAAAAAAGATGAAGGTAACAGGTGGGAGCCCACCTGAAGTGGGAGCCCACCATCACCTCCGTCATCAAGAAAGCCCAGCAGAGGATGTACTTCCTGAGGCAGCTGAAGAAATTCAACCTGCCAACACGGACGATGATGCAATTCTACACTGCAATCATCGAGTCCATCCTCACCTCCTCCATCACCGTGTGGTACGCTGGAGCCACTATCAGGGACAAACAGAGACTGCAGCGTGTTGTGCGCTCTGCTGAGAAGGTGATTGGCTGCAGACTCCCATCTCTGCAGGACCTGTACACCTCCAGGACACTGCGGCGTGCAGCCCGGATCTCAGCTGACCCTTCTCACCCTGGACACAGTCTGTTTGACCTGCTCCCCTCAGGCAGGAGGCTCCGGTCCATTCGCACCAGAACCTCTCGCCACAAGAACAGTTTCTTCCCCTCTGCTGTTGGACACATGAACAATAACCACATGACTGTCCCCGCCACTCACACATGACCCTACGCTGTGTCACTGCATCATCTCATGTCTGGCACTGATCACCACCTGCACTCATGTATATATCCTTCTACGTAGCACTCTTAATTCTTATTCTCATGTACATATCTCATGTATATCTCATGCACATATCTTTCTTTCTACATAGCACTTTAATTCTTATTGTTTGCACTGAAGCACCGCAGCAAATTCCTAATGTTGTAAACCTCAACATCTGGCAATAAACCCATTCTGATTCTGATTCTGATCAAGTGATAAGATGGTCCTGATTTTTCTAAACAAGAAGAGGAAGAAACTGAGATTCTGGGTTCATCTATTTCTCACAGAAGACAGCAGCAGGCAGAATTTCATTGCCTGATCCAGGCACTGAAGCTGTATGAATGCTTTCGTATGTATTTCAGGATGTCAGTGGGGCAGTTTGAGCTCTTGCTGGCTGAGCTGGGACCACATCTGAGGAGGCTGAGAAATAATTTCAGAGAGCCCGTTGACCCAGACCTGTGTGCCTGAGGTATATACTCTTTCCATATCATTGCAAATTCATAACCGGTGTGCTATAGCACCCTTGTTGCCAAATGTAGTGGTGTAATTGGTCAGATCTGTTCCTCTGGATCTATATAAATGCTGCAAATGCATCCAGTGAAATTATACTGTTGGTGGGAACAACTGCATTAAGAAAAACTGAATCTGAAAACTATTTTTAACATATGAAACATTGACATACATTTTACATGTTTGGACTGTAAAGGTATAACGTGTCAGGAGACAACAGTATTCCCATTTCCCCGCATCTTATTTCCAGTTGGCACTTTTGTCTTCTGAGATTTAATTTGCAGTTCAAAAAAGTTATTATTTCTATTTTTTTTTGTTCAAAGTCCAGTCTACTACATGGCTGCTTTGAGACTTTTTATAGTCCTTGTTACAGTCTTCAGAAACATTTTAAAACATGAAGGGAGGGACTTGAACTGTCTCAGACTTTCACTGAGTTCTTTTTCTTTGTGCTTCAAGCTTCACAAGTTCACAGTTCACACACACAACAAACGTTTGTCAATACAGAATCAATAAACAGCAATGAATTGTTTTCCCCTCCAGTCCACTGTGGGCCAGACTTAATTGTACTCTGTATCTTACTGATCAGCAAGACAACATGTGGAAGTGGGCAACTATCTCCTTCTATATGAAACAAACCAATGCAAAACCTACAGAGAATAGCTGTAACATAAGCTTGGCAGCAGAAGAAAGAATATCCCAAATAACCTTTGACCTAGGATGTGCTGTGCTGGATGACAAGCCAACCAGCCCCTTCTGACTAATTTCCATATTAATATTGGATGAAAATGAAGCCACAAATGGGCAACAGAACATTTTATTACCATGAGTAAAGGTCCACAGACCAGATGCCAGCATTGAGATAAATTCTGTTTTAAAGGATTCAAATATTAATTTAACTCTCAGGTTTTTAGTGAATTCCTGCAATAACTGTCCAAATATAAGGAAATTTGACTAAGTTCAGAGCAGGTGTCCATGACATCTGCTTGCGCAAGACTGAAATCAGCGAGAGTCAATTTTAAACATCTTGGCATTAAGAGAAAGGATTCTTACAAGTTTCCATTTGAATCTTCCTCTGCAACAAGCAGCTCAGCTCAGTAGAAGCAGTAAAACCAGCTTCTCTTCTTGAATGATGAACCCAGGTCATAAAAGTTTAAATTGTTTTGCCAGCACTGCAGGTTTAAAATTTTAAGAACCTTCACACATCACAAAAGGTAATGTGAACTTTTCATTATTCTTTTACCACTTGGGTGCAACTCAAAAAGTTCTAAACACAATATTGACTCGTTATTATCTTTGCCATTTTAAAAATGACAACGTTACCTTTTCTCACGCAACATTAGTTAATTTGCAGTTGTGATTCTGGCCATCTATTCACTCTCCATTTAGCTCTTTTTCAGTCACCATTTGCTTCTCTCAGAGAAAAATGTCTGGTACTTTAGATGCTAAATGATCCAGTGTGTTTAGCTTTTTGCTAGATGTGTCTGCGTGCTCTTAGTTGCTGAACAGGTAATGTACATGTAGGACCCACAGTATTGTTTGACAAATTAATGCACATTAATTTTTAATATTTTATTGCTTAAGTTTTTTAAAATTTGTGTTTTATTCACCTGCACCCTCGTGTGCTTATTTGCAATAACAACTGTAACTCTTAGTAAGGTAGTTCTACGATTCTATGATTGTTCTATGATTGAACCCCGCTCTTTGGACAGCTTAGACGTCCTTTGAGTAGGATGCAGGCATGCGTGTTCTTTAGTGCAAAGAGACCTTGAAGAGTTTAGCCAGTTTGTACTGATCTGCTTGTGTTTCTGTATTTCCAAGGTTTTCTGAACCTATGCACACCTGGAAGGATCTTTGTGTCTAAAAGTACAACATACGGTGGGTTAGTTTAGTTTTTTACCTTGAATCATCTGTTTTCAGTTGCTTAAAACATCCCCATGAGAGCAGCTTAAATAATACATTTCAGGTTTGTAAAATAATAGCTACTAGCTGAAATTTAATGTACTACTCTCTAAAGGAATAGTGGTTATCTATTAAATTCAATTTGGTGCTTTGGGTCTCCTTTTTGACCCCTTCATTTGACTGTTTGCACTCTTGCATCATTTAAATGTTCAGAAAAAGTATTAGTTAAAGTAAATGTTCACAAGACTCAGTGGTATCTAAGTACACCATGTAAAAATCAAAGTACACATCATGATTTGGTGTCTTGTAGAAACACAGCAGCAGTAGCTTGACGTAATTGTTTTCTTTATGGCTTCATCAGTCTCTCATATAACTGGAGAGGAATTGTGGCTGTTCTGTACAACATTGCTTGAGTTCGGTTAGGTTTGAAGACACGACACTGGTTTGATAAACAGTTACAATCACAACTGTTTATCAAACCAGAACTTAATCATTGCAATACATTGAGGTCCATTCTGTTGTGAATTTGCTGCTGGGATCATTGTCCTGGTACAAGACCCAATTTTAGCAGCACTTTTCCTGTTGAACAGATGTTCTCACATCTGACTATAGAATAGATAGATAAAAAGAGGAGTTCATAGAAAGGTGGCAAGGTGCTCAAACAAAACCCAAATCATCACCCTTCCACCACCATGTTTGACAGTGAGGTGTTAGCTGTTTGGTAGGAAATGCCCACTCCTGGGATGATTGTGGCATTGTTAACACACACCTGAATGCTCCAGTCCAGAGTGCCAAAACTGCATTTAGAGAGAAGTGCACATTTGCTGATGATCAGTTAATTTAATACTTTGAGGAGTATAAGTGGCTGATACTTACACTCCTGTGGAAGTAGTAAAGGCATAATAAGTTTTTCACAGGACTGCATACAGTCACAAACATTGCAGTTAAAGTCAGTGTTTGTAATAAACTTTTCATTATTGTGTTGAAATGTATGTGTTTTTCCTTTTATTAGCATTCCATGAGATTGTAACCGTCTACCTACACAGTGACCTAAATTAATAATTTTGTAATTACTTACTTCTACCACACACACACACGCATACTACATCACTGCACTCATGCGTGTAATAAATTTGTAATTAGTGATGACCACAAATGCTGGAACAAAATGTTGATACAAATCATCCATTAGTTAATGAGATATTTAATTGTGAACCAAATTTGTGGAGCATGCAAACTCCTTTTGCTGCACTCAGCCAGCTATTACGATTACAATCTGAAGAAGTGACGCTTTAAAGATGACATTGGTAATGTGCAGATCATCACGATTACTAACTGAAATAACAAATTACCGGTTGTGAGGGCTTGTGTGTCCTTGAGTTACATCTGCTCTTGCAGAACTTGGAACTCCTAATTTTAGGGTGCTGAAATATACTGAATCGCTTTAAGTGAGGGAACATTGAATATTGGACATTATATGGATATTGTTAAGCAGACTGACAGTTTTCACAAAGTATTGCAGGGAGCCCAGGAGAGCCATTCACAGATCCCCAGGAAAAAGGCTTTGGCTTGATTATCATACTGTATTATGTAATTCTGCTGCTGGTTATGACTCCATTGAGAGTGAATGCATCCTGCTCTGTGTCTGCTCATGCACAAGTTTGTGCGATGGCATTTAGAAAGAGAACTAATGACGCCTGTTCTGCAGCTCTCTTCCTCTGAATGATTCTGGACAGACCGGAGCTCTGCAGCTTTGGGATCATATAACTCCCAATGTGATAGCTGCGCTTTACAGCTACATTTGTTCTAAATGCATGCATTAATGACTACATGCATCAATGTACTTGCACAGTGATGGCTGTACTGCCAGGAGTGCTGTGAAGCTACAGTATTACTCCTGTTATTTGTTGAGTTGGTAACTCATCTGTCATAGAAGCACTGCAGCTTTAAAAGGAGGACCTATCCATAGCAGCACAGAGTGAACCACAGCAGAAGGCAAACAATAACTTTATCCACTGGCCTTTTAAAACAAGTAATGACAGTAAATGCAAGATCTGACTTTCCTGGCAGTGTGCTAAAATAAATATATTCCTGATATCCCTGTATCATCATCATAACAATGTTGGTCCAGGATCAGCACTGCAACTGACAAATCATGTTGTCTGAGCAGTTTGTTAGCATTAGCCAATTAGCTAATGCAATTAAAAAAGATCACTAGCAAACCAACATAAATAACCCAAATTTTGCTAACAGGTTTTGAGACCGTAACTTGGAAATATGTTTATTATTTTGTATAAATTAACAAAGATAACATCTGGAATGGGTACATTTGTTCCAGAAGAGTTTTTTTCTTTCGATGTCCTCCACATTCCAAAGCTATTACTTCAGGTAATTGGTTATTATTGATCATTATGATAGCAGCAAATAGACTGGAAAACCTATTGCATGGTAATGCAGTGTTATGTGGTAATAGTAATCCAGAAATAAATTGTACACCATGAGATTTCGGGGGTTCCTCAACACTGGTCAGTAAAAGTACAGCAGCTTTAAATAGAAACTGGCAGTAAAGCATTGATTTTTTTCCAATTATTATTATTATTATTGCACATGATTTAAAGTTTTCTATAATCTTATGTTAAAGGAAAATAGATTTTTTTCTAGATGACTGCAAATCCTGCAAAATTTCCCATTATTTCTTTTCCAGCCATTTGTTTGCCTAAATTAATTAGCTTTATTGAGGTAAATTGCCCAGCCTTAGTCACTGTGTGGTGTCTTTTAAGGAGCCACGGGCGAATGGGAAACAGGAAGGAAATTGGAAGTAAAAGCAGCCAGATAAAAAATGAACAATAGAATCCCTGAATGCAATTAAGCAAAAGAATTAGAAGTCTCTGCAGCGAAGAAGAAATGTACTGCCTCAGTAGATCCTCTCGTTCATGCAGGGAAAAAGAACTTTGGTGTAGAGATAAAGAAAAGCCTTTCATTCCTCAGAGGTGCTCGGAGCTCCTGGTGTCCAAGAAGTGAGGAAAATTTCTGACTTAATTTTCATGCTGTGAGCTCAGTGTGCATGATATTAAGAACACCTTCTTCGCTCAGTGGTGCTATATTTTCCTCTCAAAACAGTAGGTGATCTTTGAAAAGATGGATTTCACAAGATGTTCCGCATGAATGCTACTGAATACTGACCCCTGTGTCTTTCATGTTTTGTTTTTTTTTGCTAAATTTGCTCATGCTGGGTTTCCTTCTATAGACATCACATGAATGTCTTTTGAACTATTCCTGGAAAATGTATTTTTGAGGAATGAGCAATTGTCAAATATGCACATGAATCAGCTCTAATACTGAAATGAGTGAGGATGTTATTATAGTAAGGCATGCACAGCACAGAAAGACACAAAACCTGTCAGCGAACTGTCAGAGCAGGACAATTTTATGTATTGTATTTATCTTGATTGCCCCACAAATTGCCTCTAGAAAATGGAACTGATCACACTTGGATGTGTTTTCAGACAGAAAAAAACTGTCACATTGGTGTGATGGATTGATTTAAGATAAAATGTTCCTAACCAGCACAGAACAGAAGCATATAAGAAAACAATAGCTCTCCAGACTTTTTTATTTTTGATCCTGTCATGTTTTAGCTCCTTTTGTTCTCAGACACAGTCAATACACAGATAAAGGACTAAAAAAGTCCCAGGTGAACTACACAAATAAGAATAAAAACAGACTTCTGGTGGCTTGCCTGCAGTGTGTTTGTACAGGATTGCTGTGCACTGTTTGCTGTATGTGCTCTGTATCTGGAGGCTTCAGCTTTTCTAGGTCTGTGCCAAGGAAATATTTTTAATTCTGTGCTAAGGTTTTTTTTCTGTTATTTGTTTTGGATACTGTATAGAAAGGATAACAGTTTCCTGAGACTAATCACATGAAAAAAAAAAAGGTTTTCACAAGACAATCTTGTCAAAAGCCAAGTGGGTAGGTAGCAGCCATGCGCTGCTAATCAAATGCAGTTGATCAACTGATCATCATGAAGTTTTGACAGCGTGCTGCTCTAGAGCATTCAGGTGCATGTTCCCAGGAGTGGACATACCAGGAAATTCATCAAAAGTCAGACTTTGAAATCTTCAGACCACATCATAATAGCCAAAAACTACATCTCAGACTCTACAGGCTTCAGTTAGCAGATTAAATGTTAAAGGTCATGGCAGTAAAATTAGGAAAAGACTGATCAAAGCTTTTTTTTTGGAAGGGTTGCCAGTTAAAGTCTCTTTTCTCTAAAACAGTAACAAAAAATTGCATCAGAGCAAACCAGAAGATTTCTGGAACAATTGGACAGATGAGACTAAAGTGGAGATGTTTGACTGTAAAACACAGCACCATGAGAAAACCAAACACTTCATACCTCTGCAGTGGTGGAAGAGTGATGATTTAGGCTTGCTTTGCAGTCACAGGTTTTGAGTTGGCCCAGCAGCAGTAGCTTGGCCCCAGACCCTGCAGACCTCAATAAACTGAAGCGATGTTGTAAACTATTGCTGCTTGCGTTATTGAATCATACACTTGGTTTTTCACAGCATTGCATGGGGCCCTGTGAAAACTTATTTTTTCACATGAGTATTTATTGTAGCTGATGTAACCATGAACACAGAAAACAAAGGAACCTACTGTGTAATAAAAAAAATGCAAAATAGCGTTTCAGGGCTGCAGAGTAAAAATGAGGTGTTTGGGGAGAAACAGCTTGAAATAATTTAGTTTCTAAATACAGAGCAAACAACAACAAAAGCATAAAAAAGACGGGGCCTGGGGAATGATAGTACTGTAAATAGGAAGAGGATTCACAGCAATCAACCCCTGCTGCAGAGGATGTTGTATGTCTGCTGAATAATTAGAAAATGTATAAATTAAATTTAATGTCAAGGTATCCTTTACAAAACGATATGCTTTTTTTCCCCACCAATCATAAACTTGAGACAAATGTTGAGCGCTGAAGGCGGCTGAGAAATAGTCGATCTTATTCATTAAACGAAATCAAGAGAAAGTTGAAGCACAACTTCTAAAGCAAGCTTTACAAAGTTTTGAGGCAAAACCCATCGTGTCAAATTTACATCTTTGGTTTACACAGTTGCGCACCATCATTAATTCATCTTACTTTCTCTCTCACTTAGCAGATGACACATTTCAAGCAGAGAAGCAGATGTACAAGCTGATTGATGTGATTTGTAGAACAGAAGCATGCCATGCGTGGAACATTATAGCCTGCACTTTTGCATAGTTACTCAGTTGGTGTAGGACAGATGTTGTCAGGAAACAGAGGATGACTTGGCTTCTAAATGATCTACTCTTGCCTCGCTTTCTTGGTAATTTAGAAATAACGCAAGTGTAATTTGAAAGTGTGAAACTACTGAGCATGAAAGCACCTTTCAATTAATCTCACACTGCTGGACTGCTGGATTGCATACAGTATGTGTGTAAACAAAACACCACCTTCTTTAATACCCTGTACAAACTCAATAAACAAATAGAAACTGATTGATATGCTTTTGTTAAACACGATATTCTGTATCTGTGTATGGAAGTATAGACTCTTACTCTCCAACAAATCAGCTGGTTGTCTCAGGAGGAAGAGTAATTAAGTCTGTCGAGTGCACACTACTTGCTCAGCTTTTTAGCCTAAATTCTTTAAGAACCAAAATAAAAAAATATATGTTTGTAGAATCTTAAAATCTTTCAGCTTTGTATATGAAATTGAAATCTTAACAACAGACTCTTCAGTGGTTTGCCTGTAGCTGCTGCTGCTGGCATGATAAAGCCTGTAAAGCTGTGGCTAGATTAATAATAATAAAATTATCATATTGACATACTGAAGTATGCCAATTCTGATAATGTTCACACTTTAAGGCAAAAATGTTAAATGCAAAAATTGTACATCCTAAACACAGACAAGTTAGCCGTTTTAGATTATATGCATTGGTGGTGGGTCAGCAGTGACATGCTAAGTTTACTCACTCAGGTTTGGGCCAACCTCAAATAAAAGTTAAACAAATGTAAAAATGGATTATTCTAGAAGTCTTTAATTCCACAATCGCAGAGGTCTAGAGACCAGTTTGCGACTGACTGACAACTTCTGATCACCCTGACATCTGTTTGTCTGTTTGTTGGCTGTCCACAGTTTTTAATATATATTATTTTCACATTTTGTGTAGATACCAATAAGAGCTCGACCTCAATTAAATTTGGTGAAAATCAGGTCAAAGTCACACCAAATGTGAAACACACAACTTTTCATAGATCGTCTTCAAACTTCACAACGCTCTCTGATTGCTGGGCTTGTTTGACATCTACAGAACCTGTGCACCTTGCAATCACTGAGTCAGCCATGAACTCCTCTGTGTACCATCTGCATGATTGTTAAAGCTTGGCTGAAACTGGGTCATATGACAGGACAATAATCCCAAGCACAGCAGCAAATCTGCAATGGAATGGCTTAAAAAGAGAAGAAACGAGGTCAAAGTCCAGACCTCAACCTGATTTAAATGCTCTAGTGGGACCTCAAGAAAGCACTTTCTGCATACTTGAAGCAAGGTTGCAAACATTCCTCCTCAATGATGTGCAAGACTGATAAAGTCACACAGAAAATTATTACTTCAAGTTATTGCTGCTAAAGCCATTGAATCATGGAGTGTTTATTTTATTTAATTAACTATACATGTTTCTGAAATAAAATATGTTCAGTATTTTGATGTGTTACTTCCCACTCACTAACACAGAAAAAATGTGACAGTTTGTGGCTGTGAATAAGAAAAAATACATTATACTGACTGTATTATTCACTGTTTATTTTATGGAGTTGCATATAATGAAGCTAAAGTCTTCATTATTTTCTGAGGCATGGACAGTGTTCAGCACAGAATATTTTTGTGCCATTTAATGCGATGACAAAGTGCTTACCTTTAAAGCTGATGTGGGAGATGCTCAGTGACCTTTATTGGAACAAGGAGGCACATACACTACATACAGAGACTTGTTTTGTAAATCCTTTTCACATGCTGTGAGCAGTATGATTTGTTGATGCTTCAAGGTGAAAAGACCTTGAAATATCTCAACTCAGATGAAAATCTATTGAATATGACAGAAGATGGCAGAGCGGGATGTTATTAACGACAAATGTACTGATGTATAATATGTTTGCAAATAGAGCATACAAAATGCTATGAGAGGCAACAAAATTAAGACACTCACGATGATGGTTGTGTAGTGGGGAGGGCTTCAAGAAGGATCTGCCATGGTTCTTAGGAACATCAGACCCCCAGGGGACCTGAGGAGAAAGGAGAGCGAAAAGGGGATGAGGGGGTGGACCACAGAGAACAAGAACAAACGGCAAGGAACACCAGGAAGTACGTCGTTGTAAGAGGAGTGGGTGAGTCTGATCTTGAGCAGCTAAATTATTACTACACACTGATTTGATTAAATGTTTGCTCAACTCACCAGATGCTTTAATTAAGAGTATGCTATATTTATCATAAATATTTTTTTTTTTTATTAATTCTGCAAGTCCAAGCAGACTGAAAACATTTTAAGGCACTGCACTTATCTAATGAAGTATTAAAACTCTTCTCTCTCATTATTGACATAGCTCATTATATGCAGGGTAGCCACTCAGCACTGCAGGCATTATCAAGCAGAGGTACAGCACAGCACTGGGCTTGATCTAGCTAAAAAAAACTAAACAAAACAGTTTTCGTTAAAGAACTGGTTTAGAAAACACTTAAAAATTAAAGAAATTTCTATTAGAAGATGTCCAATAAATAAATAGATGGCTCAAAAAGCCACTGTCTAATATGTCTAGCTGTAAGAGCCATGCATGAGCAGTTTCAATAATGTGAGGTGTATATGCATGGATCTCCCATGTTTCCACCTCTCTCATCTATGCATACACGTGTTGGTTTATTTGTTTGTGTAGTAGTTTGAGCGCCGATAACTGTGCACGACTTCCATTAACCTTTACATTTTTAAAAATCACATCCTGAGCACATCCATTCAGCACGAAGCTTAAAGGACATCCTTTGTTGAGCTTTAAAACCCTACACTTAGAGGATTAAAGGGTGTCTGTGGGCGGAGGTGCACTCAGGTAAGTGAGACCTGTGGGGTTCATAGAGGCCCACACCTGAACAAAACCCTGCCAGTCAGCCAAAGGGTACTGAGAGGTAAGATACTGCATGCACAGCCCTGGAGGAGTATCAGTGCTCGCTGCAACGTAAGACCCTGAAAGATCTGGTTTGATAGTAAAGTCAGCCCAATTCAAGGACTCAGTTTTTTACTTTGCAGTAGTGTTAACTGCAGAGTATGCTTTAATAACAAAGAAGATGAAACCAATTCAGAAAAATGAGTCAGACACTTAAACAAACCTTCAACTAGCAATGATGTGCTGACTTCTCACATACTCTGGCTAATTTTGCTACTACAAAAACATAAGCCCTGCATTAGCCAGATTTTTTTATTGTCCTGTCCACAATTTTTCTCTTGAAATTTCTGACAAGTTTAGCTGTATAATGTTGTTTTATGGAGTACTTTTAAGAATACATGGGTTTGAAAATGTGAATAAAGTGCCGATCGCAGCTGTGATTGGCGCATTTGGAAAGGAACTACAGCACCCGTCCGAAGGGCAAGATCTGAGCCAGGAACAAGCAGCGTTTTCTACTGATTATCTAAAGACACTTCAACCAGATTCTGTAATGCGTCGTAATAGTGAGTCCCATCATTTGAATGCAGAGAAAGTCACAGAATTGAAGGCTGGGACGGAAATGGAACAAGCCGTTGTGCTTAATGAAGAATCTTCCATGGCTTTCCAAGAAACAAGAATAGAAAAAACTGAGCAATGTGCAGCTCAGAAACAAAAACAGTATCTATTCTTTCAAACTGTTAATCATGCCAAAGTGTTATCAGACTTAAAATCCAAACCCAAAGGTATTCTTGGTGGCTACTTAAATATTCGGAGTGTTATTCCAAAAATAGATCAGATTTATACTCTTCTTTGTGACTCAAATTTGGATTATCTTTGTTTAACTGAAACTTGGCTTCATGTGAATATTCCAGTCAGCTTTTTCTATATTTGGTTTTATGAAAATGTATGTTTTATTGTAAAATGTATCTATTTAGATTGTAAGCCCAACAAGGGACAATTGTTGAAAATTAGCAGTAGCTATAAACCTATGTGCGGCACATCAGTTTCATGTCTTGCACTTGAACTATGTTAAACTGCACTGTCCCTTTTAAATAAATAAATTCAAATTCAAATATAACAAATGCCTAAATAATATTGCAGGTTAAACATTTACAAAACTGCATCCAAGTGTTTTCCAGATACATTGTTAGCATGTTTGCAAGCCAGTTCAAAATTGCAGGTAATTATAATATACTGCTATATAATTATATAATTATAATAATTATATAATTGCCATATTGGCATTTAAATGCCAATATGGCAATTAATCAATTTAGGCTTTAGAGTAATGAATGGCTTTCACTAAGTAATATATCCTATATGCTGTATGAATGCATGCTGTGCCTGCAATAGCCATTTAAATGAAACAGAAATATCCTCTGCGTACCTTCTTAGCTGCCGCTACATTATAACAAAATCCTTCCCGACTGATGTACATCTTTGTGGGTGGAGGATCTGTTTTATAATTGCTTTTGAGAAACATGTAGGGCTTAGGCTTTATCACTCAGATCTTTTTTATATTTGAATTTAAGTAATACTGTAAATCTCTGTGCAATCACCTCTCAGCAAATTAGGTTGACGAAAGTAGCTGAAAATCCTTCTGCTTAACGGGCTCCTGTGTCCTCTCATCCTCGACAGCGTAATGGTGTTTTGTATCAGCAGTTATACATGAACATAATAGATTGTCTGCTGCCCTCTACATCTGTTGCCATGTGGAGAGTGACAAGTTGATTTATGGGACTTGGAGGAAACAGTAATGAATTAATTAGTTTGATGAGATGCGCCCATCAAGGTCACTGTCCAGTGATTCCCATGCATATCCTCGCTGACTGTAAACCTGGTTAATTAATACTGAATGAGATCAGCAAGTGACCATATAAAGACCTGAAAACTGCCAACATCATTATGTGTTATCCTGCTGTTTTAGTTTTATTTACAGCATTTAAAATTGCATGTCGTCTAACCGAGGCCTCAGAGGGTGGGCTTATGCCTCAGTCAACGCTAGATTAAAAAGCAGGAAACCTCCTTGTGACTCGTTAGTTAGTTAGTATTTGTTCTATTTTATTTATTTATTCTTTTTGCTGTTGGCGAGGTTGAATATCCTCAAAAAAAAAACAGCAACACCAACAACCTTTGAGCAACCAGTTTCAATCACAGGTCAACTGCACAGGTCTTCCTAGTAGGAGGCAATCTGTCTCCAAACGACAGACAGATAAACTTTAATCACTGTCAGGGCAGATTGTAAACATATTTAAATAGGTCTGAGTCAGTCTGCACTGACAAGCACAACTCATCTGCAACATGTGATTTGTAGCAGGGGACTCAGCTCAGTTGGATGCTAACTGGTTGTATTCTGGTTTTGTTTCTATGTAAAAGGAAAGTTGTTGAGCACCTGTTCAAGCAGTTTATGTGAGTTTGAGACTTCTACATCATCAGTGTGATTTTTTTCCCCTGTGAAAAATAAATTGCACAATAGATTCAAAGAAAAACAGCAAAAAAAAAAAAAAGAAAAAGGAAAAAAAAGCCAGATGTAGCAAATTTGATACAATTAAAACTTGGGGGATTGTATTAATATTATATTAATTTTAAAAAAATTGTCAGAAGTTTCAGCAACCACTAAATAAATAAACCATACCATACCTTAAAGCTTTAAGCGATCCTGCAGCAACTACCTCACTCTTTTGCAGAGGAATTTCAGATTTGTTTCAGATCTACAACTCTCTGGCTGAACTTTAAATTAATTTCTGTAATTTCTGCAACAGATAAGCACATTTTTTGCCGATTAATGTCAGTTAATCATCATATTATTACAACTAGTTTGCTGATAATTGCCAACCCGATCATGATGGCAAACTGACAGCGGAGAGCCTCTAACTTAGTGCCGTTTTATCACCATCTTAAAACCATCTTGAGTCAAGGAGTCACAGACCTGGTTTCTGTCTTTGATGCGCCGATTTCAAAGGCAACAAATGGCAAGGTCATTGCACTTGGCTGCATAAAAAGAAGAATCCAAATATTAATAAAGCCCCGGAGAGCAGCCATTTGGGGAAGTTGTTTATTTTGGAGTCATACCAACCAAACCCAAGCAGCCTTCCAGACATATTTTGCATCCCTGTTATGTCTCTATGTCATCTATATTTGGTCATGCAGTATAGGATTGAGACTTGATATGATCTTTTGGTTTTGCACTGCACGAATAAAGTGTTGCTTAAGAAGAGTTGAAGGTCATCAAAAAAATGTTACTACATGCACCCAGATGCAGGCCACTTTAGATTTATTAGATTTATACTAAATATATTTAGTGTTTTATAGATTTGTCTTATTTTTATTATTATTATATTACTTAACCAGTTTTAGATCGGAGCACCAGGACTGCCAGCTCTGACTGGTACCTGATCCACAGACCACTGAACAATATGGACCCCATGGGTTAAGGTTCAGCCACCAACTGTACTACCCAGCCTGACTCCAGAGTAGGACCCAATTAACCATGCCCCAGGCGTGGTACGCTGGACCTGTGATTTATTATGCTGCATAGAGGTTGCCTGAATCACTTTGCCGATCAACGCCGACTCTGCATTCACCAACGAGCTGAATCGGTTCTACGCCCGTTTCGAGGTTAGCCAGGCGGCTAATGCTATCTACCGCCTGACTACCGAGGACAGTGACGTCATCAGTGAGAGACCGGTGACCAGCATCGCGGAGCATGACGTCCGAGCGGCACTGAGGAGAGTGAACACAAGGAAAGCGGCGGGGCCAGACGGCATCACCGGCCGTCTGCTGCGCTGCTGTGCTGACCAGCTAGCAGGTGTGTTCACTTACATCTTCAACGAGTCCCTGGCGAAGTCTGTGGTCCCCACATGCTTCAAAAATTCCACCATCATCCCTGTGCCCAAGAACAGCAACCCCTCATCCCTGAACGATTACCGGCCAGTTGCACTGACCTCGGTGGTAATGAAGGTGTTTGAGAGGCTGCTGAAGAACATCATCTCCTCCTCCATCCCAGACACCACAGATCCGCTGCAGTTCGCCTACAGATCCACAGAGGATGCCATCGCCCACGTCCTACACACCACTCTCAGCCACGTGGACAAGAAACAGGGTAACTATGCGCGAATGCTGTTTGTTGATTACAGTTCAGCGTTTAACACAATAGTGCCCTGCAGACTGTTCACAAAGCTGAGGGATCTGGGACTTAACAGCCGTCTGTGTGCATGGGTGTTGGACTTCCTCACTGGCAGAACTCAGGCGGTGAGGGTGGGCAGGTGCTTCTCCAACAGCATCACCATCAACACAGGAGCCCCTCAGGGATGTGTCCTCTCGCCACTGCTCTACTCCCTCTACACTTCAGACTGTGTGGCCACCCATGGCTCCAACACCATTGTGAAGTTTGCTGACGACACAGTGGTGTTGGGTGCCATCTCCAACAACAATGAGGCGGCCTACATGGATGAAGTGAAGAATCTGGCATCGTGGTGCCAGGACAACCACCTCCAGCTGAACGTCAGCAAGACCAAGGAGCTGGTGGTGGACTTCAGAAGGGGTCAGCACAGAGACTACAAGCCCATCATCATCAATGGAGCACCAGTGGAGAGGGTGCAGTCCTTCAAGTATCTTGGTGTCCACATCTCCTCAGACCTGACATGGACTGCCCACATTCAGGTCCAGACCAAAAAGGCTAGGCAGCGCCTGTATCACCTACGACAACTGAGGAAGTTCAGGGTCTCTCCAAAGATCCTCAGGATTTTCTATACAGGTGCTGTGGAGAGCATCCTCACACAGAACATGACATCCTGGTTTGGGAACAGCTGTGTGAAGGACCAAAAAGCTCTCCAGAGAGTGATCCGTACAGCAGAACGCTGCTGCAGGATTGCTCTCCCCCCGCTTCAGGACACCTACACCAGGAGATGCCGGACTAGAGCAGCGCAGATACTGAAGGACCCGTCCCATCCTGGCAACAAACTGTTCCAACTTCTGCAATCTGGTAGAAGGTTCCGCATCTTCCGGGCAAGGACAGAGAGACTCAAGAGGAGCTTCTATCCCCAAGCCATCCGTGCCCTAAACACACACACCCGCCCTCTCACATCATCTATAATTGACTGAGACAGGACTCTTCCAGACACTAAACCAAGGAACAATGTACATTTCAATTCCTTTAATTTTAAATATGTTTATATTGTATATCCTGTAAAATAGTCAGATGTCTATTCATATTAATGTACAGAATTCACCTGCTTGCTGCTACTACTGCACATTCACCCAGTGCATATACTATATGTATATATATATATATATATATATATATATATATATATATATAATGTTCTTCCTCTACACCCCCCCCAATTTTTGCACATGTCGAGGAGCGTGTCAGGCTACATTTCACTGTGTGTTATACTTGTATAACTATGCATGTGACAAATAAAGAACCTTGAACTTAAACTTGTCTGGCCCCTCACCCAGGATCTACACGGGTGACCCTACCAGGGGCAGATTGCTCCTGACAACTTAGTTCCCAGGATCACTGGAGCGCACAAACACCTCAACCTTCATAAGGTGGCGGTTCGAGATCTGTTGTGATGAAGAGAGAGTTGAGCGGAATTTACCGTCAGTCTATATTCCTACCCTTACCCATGGTCACAAGCTGTGGGTAGTGACCGAAAGAATAAGGTTGTGGATACAAGCAGCAGAAATACAATTCCTTGCTGGGCTCTCCTTTAGAGATCGAGTGAGGAACCCCATCTCTGGGGTGAGGAGCTTGGTCATTCGAGAGGGAGCTTTAATGTTGCTCCTCAACATTAAAAGGAGCTGGTTGGGGGAATATATTCTGGGAATGTCCTACCAGGAGAAAGCCCCAGGGCAGACCCAGGACCTTGATGAGCTGGAAGACACAATGGCTGCTCATTTAACATTTCTTTGCTGGAAATTGTAACAGGTTCTTCACACACCATGATATGATATTAGTTGAGAGCTAATTGTAACACATACCAGAAGACAAGGGGAGCATAACACACAGCCTGATGGACGACACGACACTGACTCAGAGAAACACAGGATTTAAATACACTGGGAAGTAACGAGGGGAATGAGACACAGAAGGAGGGCACAGCTGGGAGAAATCAGGACTGACGAGACAAGCAAAGCAGGACACATTTACATAAGACACGGACCTTCAAAGTAAAACAGGAAGGATCACACAGAGACGAACTTGACACAGTGGAGACCGCAACTAAGAAACACAGAGACATAAACCATAAGGCAGAGGACTCTAAGAACAGAGGGGACACAGAGGGGACACAGAGGGGAACTCAAACATGCAGACACAGACTTACACAGAACAGAGGGGACACGGAGAAACATGAAGGGCAAGGGATCGAAACTAGAAACCATAGAATAAATCACACACATAAGTACAATAATACAAAAACCACAAAGAACTAAAAACGCTGGGTCAGGAGACCCAGGACCGTGACAAAAAGAGCTTGCCTGGTACATATGCTTTTATATTTTCTACCCTGTGGTGCAGAAGCACACGCACACACGTGCTAAATGTGAACAAACCTTTTTTTGTACATTTTTGGAACATGAACAGAGCATTGATGTTCTTTATTAATGTGACCAGAAAGTCATTAAAATGTATTATGTGGTATTTGTACTTATTCACAGTTTTGGAGGCGAGAGACGTGCTGAATGAGAGCCAGGTGTCACAGGCTGGGTCTCTGACCCAGCGCTCTGAGTTCATGTTTGTATTTGTCTCATTTTGTTATGTGATTAGTTTTTGTGTCATTTCCTATCTGTCTTTAGTTTGGGCAGTTATTGTTTATTGTTCCTCTGGTTTTCTATGTTTTGGGTTCTTGTATTATTCATCACGCATTAGGTTTGTTAAGTTTGTGTTGTCATGTCTAGTTTTAGTGTTTCCTGTTTTATTCTGACAGTGTCATGTGTTCTTTGTTCATTGTATTTAGCTTTCCTCTCCTGGCCCTGTCATTAGGTTTATGTCAGTCAGCTGTTCCCCCATGTGTCTCCACTTCCCCTGATCATCTCATGTATCTATTTAAGCCCTTTGTTTTCTGCATGCCATTGTCGGGTTGTCTTTTTATTTTGACCTTAGTCTTAGTTAGTGTTCGTCACCCTCAGTCATAGTTATGGTTTTCGTCTGTCAGTTCTACATTAGTCATAGTCTTTGCCTGTTATTTTCCACCACAGTTATAGTTAGTTTTTGGTCTTAGTACCTCTTAGTGTTTTGACAGTTTGCTTTGGTTTCCTGGTTTTCCCTTGCCGTTATCATTAAAGGATCACTTTTCTGTTCAAACTTACAACTCATCGTCCTCATCTGCTTTTGGGTCCTGTTTCATCACACATCGGCGCACCCCACCGTGACACCAGGAGCCATGTGACTCTTATGTTAAGGTATGTGCTACAGAACAGAATGATGAAAAAAGCCATTGTGGAAACTCTAAGACAGTAGTTAGTACTGTTTTTTTTTTTTTTTTTTTTTTTTTTTTCCTCTTCTCCTCAGGTTGGCTTGTTTCCAGATTCTGATCCCTTAGAAAGACAGAAGACTCAGATGGTTCCCCGCTGTAGGAACCCCATCTTCTTACGAACCTTTTACTTGTAAGACTTTATCCAGTTGCTCATCATTATTGTGTCAAATCCTGTTATTGTGTCAAATCCTGTTATTGCCACTGTGCGATGTGTTCACTGCTACAGATACCATGGCAGTGCCAGGATTGTGAGTGATTGCTGAAAATGTTGAAATGTACTCACTCACTTTTTATTATTGAAAGAAACTCCGTCCCGGGTCTGGTCCGTGGATCGGGTTTCCCCGAGGCGTGGGCGTCTATAAGCAGAGTTTTGTCTTTACCCTATAAGATTCAAAATTATTATGTAACACTCAGCAATATATTCTCAAGTAGCACTCAGATATGCCGTCAGCGGGTTAGTTACGACGTCGGGAGCAGTTAGGAGAACAAAATGATACAGAGACTGTTCAGGTTGCTTTCCCAAAATCAACTCAAAGTTTTATTCTTTTGTGCAGCGGTATTTATAGGCAGAAAGTTCGTGTGTCAACAAGTTTCAAGTTAAAACCATATAAGGAAGGTCCCCCAGCTCTGAAAGAGGCCTTCTACAATCGTATCTCAACATACCTTTGACAGGTCCGTTAAACACTAGACAGTTGGAATCCTTTGTTCTACAATTGCAGTAAGATGCACTCTCAAGGCCTTTAAATCTTATACAGAGGTCTCCTACATCCGTGAGTTCTGACACAACCCAGATGGTCTTCAAATAAACATCTTCTGCAAGGGAGTGATAAGTAAAAGAGTGATTTGTTGGTGTTTTCCCTCCAACCTTAGTATCTACTTTCACACCATAAAATCTTGAGTTGACAAAGCAAGAGAAAATGAGGTTAACATAAAGAGCCTTGTTGAGTCACAGAATCTTCTGTTCTAATATCATCAAAAAAAGTACCCAGTACATGCTCCCTTAATATAAAGTTGTGTTAAAATATTAAAACCTGCCCAAAATGTTTTGGTGACACTGGAAGCAGTAGAAAGTGGCGTATCGTAACTGAAAAGCTCTTTGGAAAACAGTTCTTTGTGACACATGTAAAAGGTACAGAGCAGCATTAGCATTCATTAGGAGTCATGTCATCGGCCACCTGGCAACTCTCCTGTTTTTGGTCCAACCCCCGGGGGAAATATCTGGCTCTTCAGCTGCTACATGTTCCTCTGTGCTCATCATCTATTTGTTAACTGACTGGTTGCTGTTTAGTGCTCAGCAGTGACCTTTTTTCTCCAAACACCCGCCCGCCGCTTGAAGTTGCTGGAAAACCAAAAATCTTAAAGATTCTTCCTTCTGCTCACTTGCTCCATAATAGGCTTTTTAAGTTTTTACAAAAATTCTTTAAGAAAAAAACCCTTTACATATAAATTCTGCCTGGCAGTGTTAAGACTCCCAAACTTGGAGAACAGGAGATGTTTCTTTGATATAAAAATCATCCTCCTTACCCTGTATTCCCAGAGGCTGACCTTCAAATGGTGAATCCCATTTCAGGCTGTCCTCCCCTCCCATACTTCTTCTACCTCGTGCACCTGAAAACCAGATTTAATTTAGTCTCAAAATGAATCTGTCACTTGTAGTCGCTGGCAATTTCTTCAGGTTAACAGAGGCACAAGCGACGGTGCAGCTCCCATTTATTGGTCACAGGAAACTAAGAACTTTCACTTTGTGTCATGGTCCTGAGTCTGAGGACTCAGTGTTTTGTGTTTCCTTATGCTTTTGTTCATTCCGAGTGTGTATTCTGTTGTTATTTTGCCATTTGTTAGGTTTCTGTTCTTTGCCTGCCTGCTCCCACTTCTCTGTGTTCCCTCTGTCTGTCCATGGTGTTTTTGTGTCTGCTCATGAGTCTGCCTGTCAAGTTCAGTGTCCTGTCTGGTTCTCTGTCTGTTAATTTCCTGTTTTATTCTGAAGGTTCATGTCTGATGTGAGTGTTCAGTTTACATTTCCCCTGTCCCGTCAGCTCTGATTTCTCCCAGCTGTGTTGCCCTCCTGTCTCTTATCCCCTGATTACTGGTGTGTGTGTATTTAAGCCCTGTGTGTTCTCCTGCCTGTTGCCGGTTCGTCTGTATTACTCCATGTAAGTCCGCGCTTTTCTGCATTCATCTGTGTCTCTCTGCGTTTTTGTATCCTCCGTCAGTCTGCGTCTCTCTGCCTTTCTCCCCGTGTCCTGTGGATTTCTAGTTGCTCTTTAGTTTTCCCAGTTTAGGTTTCCGTTAGTTTGTCTCATTATTCGTTTTCTGTTCCTGCCACTGACACCTTGTAAATAAACTCCACTAATCTTTTCATACACTGCTTGCTCTTGGGTCCTTTTTCCAACTCCACACGGCTCGCCTCGGCAGCCGTGACACTTTGCTCAGCAAAACACCTCAGCCTCTTTCCTGTGGAGCCCATCAGCTCTCTGATCAGAGGGAGTTAAGTTGGGCAGACTTTACCAAGGCTGAAGCTGTTAAATGGATCTGGCCTGCAGGTTGCAGATTCCATTCATGATACTACTGAACACATTCAAGCTTTGTGAGACACCCGTCGTGACCCAGCGGGGAGCTCAGGGGGAGAAACTATTTAGCCAGCTCAGCATGTATACTGAGCAGGCACCATTACATCCCACTGCAACATAGGTAGTGGGATTGGAAGCCATTTTGGGGGGAGACAATTTAATTTCACTACACAGTATGTCTGTGGGATGAAATAAGTTAGGTCTATACATGAATGCTTTGTGGCATCTCTGCTTTTCTGTTTCATCGCTTCATCTGTTTTATCCCACCATAAAGAGCCAGCGGTATTTCCAGCAATTGCTCTTCTAATGTCGCTGAGAAATGGCAGCATTTTACTAATGCATGTGTGCAATTTCAGAGCTTGTTTCTTCCCTTACATTTGTCTACACAAAAAAGGTTTGTCAGCATTAAATTAAATGTTCATAATCTCTATGATGAAATTAATTTGGTGGCTATAATACATAAACACGACCCCTGCTAGTGTTATATCTGAGGCAATTTGTGGTGCAGTCTGTACATGTACCCTAACAATAACTACACAAAAATGCATTAGCTATAGAAAACTACACCCAAATAAGCAATCGGTGGAATCTGGCTACAAAGGGCGGTTGGGGTATGATCTGATCATTTTTTGGTAAATAGTTCCTATATATTTGTTACACCTTGTGTCCCAAGACTGCAAAGATGTTCTGAGACGAGCATGATGTTGTCTGATTGCCGTTTAATTTATTTATCAAGCATAAAGCCACTGTCACCCTACTGAAAACTACACACTTTATGCTTTTGTTGCATAAACCTTGGTCTCATTTGTCAAGCTCTGCACATTGTTCAGCTTTCACCTTGACTACCTCTATCTTTTGTGCACTACAAAAAAAATGTTAGCATTAGACTAAAAGAAACCTTAATATAATCCTTAACCAGAGGCAGGAATCCGCTACTTGAACTGTGGCTTTGATGTTGCTCCTCCACAACATAAAGCTGTGACTCATGGGACCTCACAGGTTCAGGCAGCAGCTTTAGATGTCCTTGGAAACAAGATTTTGAAGTTTGCAGCAGCTTTGTTTGCCTGGTTTCACACTATAGAAATATAACACAAGGGCCTTATACAGTTTGAGGGAAAAACTAAAGACCTAAAAAGGTTTTTCTTTTCTTCCGTGTTGTCTTAAACACAGGCTGGCTGCTTTAATTTCCAGCAGCAGGTGAAGTAATGCAAATTCCCATTCATCTGTAAAAAGGAAAAGTTGACTTTGAATGCTGCCTCTCAAAAAAATGCATCTGACCTCATTAAAAGGGATTCACATTAAAGATTTATGTGCATGGGCATATCTGTGTCACAGAGGCGATATGCTGCGCGCAAAACTTTGTGTTGTGAAGCAACTGAAAAGTAGTTTGCATGTGTTTTTTGTCTATTTTCTTCTTTTTTCTTTTTTTTTTTTTTTTTTAATTGCAGTGCTAGCACAGTGAATTACACAAACACCTTTCTGGTCGTTTGTGTTGATTTGTATGACAGAGCACAGCTTTACACACTGGCTTCATTATTGTTCAGTTAATCGTTTAGTTTCATTACAGGACCAGGACAAGTTCAGCTGCGGCCGTTTTAGGTACTCCTGTGTCTGTCCTGCTGTGACTTTTGACAATGACTACTGTGAAAAAATCTATTTTATTGAAATGGAATGAATAGATAAGGACATATTACATCCAAACTGAGTAGAGTTCACTCATGGATATAGAAATGTTACGTGTCCCCTTCAAAAGCATTACAAATGTCATGTCAATGACATGAAAACAAAGCTTTGCTGAGATTTAAGAAATTAGGTAACCAGCATCTGTGGAGAACTTTCATCAATCTGGTTACAATAATAACTACTGTACGTGGTTAAAGTCAGTGGATAATAATCATGCTTCACAATAATAAACACTTTTCTGTCTGCTCTTTTTGGAGAGTATGTTACTTTGAAACAGCATCTAGGAGCAAAGAGTAGTTTCTTTGCTCTTGTCATCATTTTCTTTGGTAAGTAAGGATCCAGAAATAGAAGAAAATTACCTTTACAGTTGTAGGAAAAAAGAAAACCATCTATTCAGTTTAATAGTAAATCATATAACAATAACATCATATTTCTTTCAATTAAATATGCGGAATTGATAAGATGGTTTCCCCTTTTTAAAATTATTATGATTAATCTTGTTGAACCCATATGGCATGCAGTTTTAGAGCCACCTGGCACTCAAGAGTGGTTTTTCTATTGAAAATTGATTTGAGAATTTTATATCATCTGGATATGTAGTGCAAAGACATGGACAGAGAGATGATTACTGTACCTTTTTTAAGCAAGAAATTTGCATCTCCTGGCATTTCCACTAATAGTCTCCTCGTCTCTGACACATTTTACACAAGTGCCTGGATTATTCTAATTAGAAAGGGGGATCATTTCCAACACTGAATTTTTCCTCCTGGATCCAGACATAATGTTAGATGAAACAGGGAAATCTGTTGAAAATTGGTTAAGTAATGACTACGGTTCTGTTACTTGGTGGGTTCAGATCTACAGCCATATAAATGCGTCACTGATTTAAGTGTGATCCTTCTGCCATGCAAACGTGTGAAAACTAACAGTTGGGATGATAGTGAGAACCAGCGGGTACGAACTAGGTGACAAGTGTAAAAGCTCAGATTAAATTAAACTCGTGCATGCTCAAGCAGGTCAGACACCTTTTCTAGAAGACTGTGTTTTTCTCTTATTACACCTCATAATTAAGACAAATGGAGCAAGGTTTGCTATTTAATATTTCTCTTGGGTCATGTAACAATCTCATATTCAAAATTGAACTCTAATTGCAATTAAAGGGGTACTGCAACATAGAAGATAAATTATTTGTTTTACATTAATAGTTACAAGTACTCTATCTTTCCCAGTTTCTTGTGATTATCTCAAGGATGGCTTTGGTGAACAATTGCCTTTTGAGTTTTTCTATCTTATCAATGTAACTTCTGCAGAACAAACATCTGTGTGTGGCTGTATGTTGAACAGTCAAGCAGCATATGGCCCCATATTGTTTGTCAGGGAGGAACAGTTTACTGTAAAATAATGGCTGATGCTGAGTTAGCAGATTAAAGAAAAAAGCCCACATCTGGCTGTAAAGCCTATTCCAAGGTTATAAAGTCTATATAAAATATAGAGTCCATCTGGATACGTGCTATTTTGTGCAGGCTCAAGTGTTTATGAAATCTGACCGCGTGTTGTTTTATAGTTATATACAAATTAATTGATGACAGCTACTTTTAGCAAACTAAAATGAAGTTAGAGACACTTTTGTACACTTAGCAGCACCTCTGTGGATAGTCTGTTGTGCATAGTACTGTGCAAAAGTCTTGAGCCACCTCTGATTAATTTGTATGTTTTTAGGTGCAGCAATTTATTAAATGTACAAACATACATGGAAATACAGTATGTAAGACAAAAATATAGTTTGTCTAATTCTAACAAGATTGAAACTCAATATTTGGTGTGACCACCTTTATTCTTCAACACAGCTTGAACCAACTTAAGCAAGCTGTCTTGCAATGTCTTTCAGTAGTACTCAGGAATAGTTCTCCAAACTTCTTGAAGGACTTCTCTGGATGTTGGCTGCCTTCTGGTCCACTTTTTGTCAAGATGATCCCACACTGCTTCAATAATGTTGAGATTCAGGTGCTAGGAAAGCAATCCATGACTGAGAGGATTCTGTTGTGTTTGTCTATCCAGGTATGCTTTTACTGCATTGGCAATTTGATTGGGATCATTGTCATGGCTCCTTGACAGCCACGCTTGCAATGAAATGAGGAAACAGTTAAAATAAATATAATCAGAAAGCCTGGAGAACTATTGTTGAAGAAACTCTGGCAGCTTGGAAGCAAACTTTAGAGAAATGATGGGTGACTCAAGACTTGCACAGTAGTGTAGTTATATATAAATTAATTGATGCCTGCTGTTTTTTAACCAATTAAAATAAGGCCAGAGCTAATGTTTGGAACGGCAAGTACCACCTTTGAGCTTAGTCTGTCGTGTTTTACGCTGAAAAAGCAGGCGGTGCACCATCGTCACAGCTGTTTTCAACAAAAAAGGAAGCTAGCAGAGGCAAAGGTTAGTTGCAACAAAGGAACCAAGGGAAAGAAACAGAAGGAACAGCATGATTGAGAAGCCGGAGATCAAGACACTAATCAAAGGCACGCATGGATCTGTAACTCTGCAGCTGGGTGCTCTTTCCTGCTCGCAGACACGCTTTAACCTGCAGTGACCAGAGGGAACAAAGAGTCACACTTTAATTGATTTTACTTTTATGTTCTGTTGCTTAATGGAAATCAAATCAAAACTCAGCCATGGGCCACTCAGCCTTTCTCTTCCTTTTCCTCTCCCCCCACACACCCCTACCCTTCATCCCAATCCTGTGCCGTGCTGCTTTGAAGTGTAAATCAGATTCTAGTGATGTATGAAAATAAAGTGCAGACTGTACACTAGAGATCATTTTGCAGCACTGAGGGCATGCAGGGTGTAACCAGAAGTAACTGTGTCTTTTTTTACAATATGTTTAGGTCAATAATGCTTTATACTGTACAGCTCCGTGTGTGTGTGTGTGTGTGTGTGTGTGTGTGTGTGTGTGTGTGTGTGTGTGTGTTTGATGTGTTTGTCATTCATATACCTGCAGTTTGTCCTTTCATCCAGCTTCAACTGTAGAGAAAAACGCAGTGACCACCAGGTGTTCAAGTACTTCTGCTGCTCTTTCTTCATCATACTTTACCCTGATCTTTGTTTTCAGAGCTTTTTGGGGATTTTATAATAAATAGATCTTACTGCTGAGTGAAAATAAGCAGATTCTTTTATAACAGAGCTCTGAGCTACGAATGAAAAAAAGCATGCTTGATGTTGAGTTCAGTTCTTTTTATCTTACACCCATGTGACTTTTGCTTCCTTTCATTTAAAATTCTTTCCTTGAATTCTCAGCGATTTATTAAAGAAAGACAAAACGCTAATTACTTTCACTTGGCTTGAACTCATCTATGTACTTTATGAAAAGAGCACATTTTTATAGATTCTCACAGTCATTTGGGTAGTTGATGTTCATGTCCTATATTTTTCATTATTGTGTATAAAATTCAGTTTCTGAAATTATACATTACTTTAGCAATCAGCTAAAAAAAAAAAAGAAAAACACTGCTTTTAAAATAAAAAAAACCTTAGCAAAATTTTAGCCATGATAAAATATTTGCAGTAAATAATAATAAAATTGGCCACTTTATAGGCACCAGCAGTGACCCAGACAATGAGTCAATCAGTGCTTGTGACTGAGTTTCAGTTTTACGTCATTTTTATTTATAAAGCATCAAATACTAATGAAAGTCATCTCAAGACATTTTACATAGTGAGGCAAAGAACCTACATATTTATTTATATATAAAAAAACACAACCCTGTGAACACAGCACAGTGGGAAGAAAAACAAAGTCTCTTTTAAGAGGAAGAAACCTTTGGCAGAACTAGGCTTAGGGAGGGCGGCCATCTGCTACGACCGGTTCGGGTTAGGGGAAAGCAAGAGAGGCAACAAACAGCAAACAAGGGAAGACACAAACTACTAGAGAGATTATACACAATGACATGCAATTTTTAACTATTTGTTTATGATGCTATTTATTTAATAAGTGTAGTCATTAAATTATGTGTTACCCCCCACACACACACACACACACACACTTCTGTGGTTCACAAAACATAATTTATGAAGCTACTGTGGTAACAAACAAAGTGAGATTTTTGCAGAGAAACACGTTGATGCATGGTTGGCACCAGCAGGTTTGCACACATTACCCACAAATGACAGAGAGTCAGGGCAGAAAGTACAAGTAATATGTATCCCAGGATGCCCCCATTCATCAAAACCTTTCAGGTGAGACACTTGTTTTTAAACTAAAGAAGTTTAAAATAGTGGAGTAAATAATTCAATAAAATGAATTCAATAAAATAAATCAGGATAGAACTATGGCTTAGACATATAGTGCAACTTTAATTGAACTCAATGATCATCTGCATGTAATTTAATGTGGGGAAAAGGTCCAATTTGATATTC
Source organism: Rhamphochromis longiceps (assembly GCF_057381845.1). NCBI lineage: Eukaryota > Metazoa > Chordata > Actinopteri > Cichliformes > Cichlidae > Rhamphochromis > Rhamphochromis longiceps. The sequence goes on from NC_140557.1 coordinate 21,073,532, forward strand.
ATTTTCACTGGGTCCCCCCTACCTCCTGGGCCCCTGTGGTACTGACCTAGCTGCTTCATTGCCTTTAATGAAAACCCACATTTTCACCTGAATGGCATAAAGACTCTTAATGATGTGACTGAATAAATTTAAGTCATTATTGCCTGTCTTTTGTTCAGCTTTAGCTTTAGCTTGCATCACATTCAGTCAGCCACACAATTTTACAGTTCGAAAGACTTCATATTGACAAGCAACCGGGACATCACAGGTGAGAAATATTTATAAACTATTAATAAACAAATTACAAGAATTAAAGGGGGAAACACAAAACACATAAAGGAAAAACTGAAAAATGAGATGAATATCACATTACAATTGCAAACATAGGAAAAATTAAATAAACGACAGTGTCTTTTTTTTTTCTTTCTTTTTTGACTGGGGGATAGGACAGGGAGAAAGAATGAAAGAAAGAGAGGGAGAGAAAGAAAAATAGAGGGGAGAAGAGATGGAGGGAAAGGGGGGAAGAAAAAAAGAAAGAAAAACAAACAAAACACCTCGATCACCTGTATGGAGATAAAAAACCAGAAGAGAAAACAAACAACAAAGAGCAACATAATAAAGACAACACCATCACAATAAACTGGCTAACAGTAGATAACAGTATACTTTTTTAATTTCACCTGTTGAGAATGAAAAAAGAAAACAAGCAGAAGAAAACGAGAGCAATAGAATAAACAACATCACAAGGGTCTATGGGAATGTAACGGTAAATACTAAATATTAAACATTATTGTGCAGCACGTAAGATCGACAGCGCACAGTGTGCTTTGAGGTAGGAGCCAAAAAGGGTGTAGTTTGTGTGTGTGAGCACCCGTGTGTACACCTGTGAGCATGGACGAGCTTGTTTTTAAAAGGTTCCTTCATGTAACGATCTGCTAGAGGGTGTGGGGAGCCACTGCCCCGTCCACCAGGGCATGAAGCAGGTATGGAGGAGATCAAAACTCCAGACATCCAGAGCCCCCAGAACACAAGAGACCAAGGAAGACCAACGGAGGGGCAGCCGCGCCACTGTCCCAGTAAGAGCTGAGGAGAGTCCCATATGAGGGTTCACTCAGCAGCCGCGGAGCAGAAGCCAGGGGGGGTTGCAGTGACGTGCCCGTGAGCTCCGCCGGCAGCCAGCTGTGCCAGAGTGACCGAGCCCCAGGCCGAGAGGCCGAGGGCACCTCAACCCTGAAGTGGCCTAAGCGAGCCCCAGGCTCCAGCCCCCGGGGTAGTCACACATCTGTCTGCTTCCCAGGTGTTTGGTGGCAAATTTAAACTTTACATCACTTCCACTTTCCCACACTGTCAAACTCATTGTGATGTCACTGGTCTAGTCCACTCATCTTTCAGCTCAATCATCTGTCATTTTTCCTTGCAGACGCCTTTGTGCAACCCACCTCCTCCCAATCTGCACCTTTCCCCTGTTACACAGGCTCCATCCAAGCCTCCATCTTCATCTCCACCACCATCGTCTAGACTCCTGTGTGGTCCTGCCCTAATTCCTATCACTGCTGGCATTACGTCCTGCAGTGATGGGCCATCGGACTTCCATTGCCAAATGCTTTAAGTGAATTCTGTTCAGTTCCTTCAAATGTTCTCTCCTTATTTAACTGGTGTCAGGTAAAGATAGCTACGGGAAGAATATCCAACATGACAATCCACTTTTCTTTTGAGACGATATGTTTAGGTTTGAGCCCAGACACACCACATGTGTTCGAAAACAAATATTTGTAGAGGATTTTATTGAAATGATGGATGATGGTAGCTGACGTTTATTTCAAGACAGGATAAGGACACATTTTTAAAGTGCTGGCAATCCTGGATTGAGTATGTGCCGATTTTAAACAAGCTAAAAATAACTTATATTAATAATAATAACTTGTACTTCCTCCCCTAGTTGCTAAGCTACTCAAAGTTATGATAGTATTACTGTAGGTTATTTACTTTCTTAATTAGGTTTAGGGGTTTTGATTTTATATCAAACTGGTTGTACAAAAAAAAAGAAGAAAAAAAGAATTTGAAGCCAGTTTGTGGTGTTGTGATATACCATGTGCATCCCAAATAAGAACTTAAAGCAGACAGGTCTGTGTGAAATATATAGCCATGCCTGTATCCAGCCTTAGATAACACTGCCTGGATGAGTGGTTTTGGGCATGTCCCAGTGGCAGGATCCCCCGGGGCAGACCCAGGATATGCTGGGAAGATTATGTCTCTCGGCTGGTTTGGAAACACCTTGGTGTCCCCCTGGCATCTCTGCTTAGACTGCCACCCCTGCAGATCAGTGGCAATGGATGAATGGATGGTTCATGGTTTCAGCTCAGTACACTAGATGATCACCAAAAAATATAACTGAAGATCATCACATACACCACAGGGCCAACTTCAAATTCATTAACATTTCTGGTTAAACAGGCATTGAATTGTAATTGTGACCTCAGAGGTTATTTTGTTCATCCAGGAATAACACGTGCATAGGCATGTTGAGTCATAACCCCTAAAAGCCTTTTTCTGACTCAAAGTGTTGAAGTCATTCCTAAGTCAGTCTCCCACAGCAAAGGGATGTCACCTTTAATATCAGTCAAACTGTGGAAAAGTGAATTTGCGGCATGATTTTCTACTTGTTAGACCTTTACTTTAGTATCTTTAGACAACTCAGGTTCGGTATTACATGTTAAAGCTTGTTAGGAAATGTGAATCATTCGTGGCTTAAAGGCTTATAAACAAAAGGATTTAAGACAGATTATTTTTTTTCTACAAAGCTCATATAATAAGGATTACACATAAACCCCCAAGGTTTATTACAAAATAGAAAAGACACAGACAATTTTTCCAGAGAATAAAATGTTCAGGAAGCGTTACTTTATTCATTCATCGTGCTAATGGAAAATGTTTTTGTGAATTACACTGTTAAAAACAAATCTACAAAGATGTAATAAAATTACAAGGTGATTGGATTTAAGAAAACATCTTAATTGATTGTAAAATATTTCAAGCTCCAATATTGCTACAAAACACTGAAAAGATTCCCTTACCTTCACTCTTGAAAAAGAAAAACCTACCACGGAGGCTTTGGGATTCTCATTCTGGGCAGCATAAATATATGCATGATGTCAAGTACTGCAAGTTTAGCCAAAATCTTTTCATTCTTGCATGAGAGAAAAGAAAAGAAAAGAATCTAAAGCTGAAATGGAAAAAGTAGGGCAAAGAAAGGAGACTTTATGCCGGGTATTAGACTCCCCTATTGTAACGGTCAACGATGATGAGTTTATTTCAGCTCTACAGTTGCCGAATAAAAGGTGGCCAGAGGTTGAAAAGCTTCTCTGAATGAAGGTTAGAAATATTCAAATGCATGAAGCTGCAAACTATCATACACATAATAATACAGCAGATTCTCACTAGATGTATTTTCTGACATGTACAAAATTCTTAGCAGTAACAAATAATTATAAGCCAAAGTAGTAGCTTGATCACAAGAACAAAAAACGAAAAGAACAAAAGAAGAACAAAACAGCATGCACGGCACATTTGCATTTTTTCAGCATAATAATATGATCTGCATTTCTTGGTTTAAAAAACGAGAGCATCTGACAGGAATGCTACAAGACATCAAAGCAACCTGATAACCATCTATCAGCCGTTAAACTTGAGTTAAATTAAACCATTCTGGATGTTTAACACGTTAGAGAGCTGACAACTCCAGTGCACTTTTTACGTCTCTTTTTAAACACCTACAACAAGAAAGCACAATCACTGGGTGCCCTGGTAACTAGCTTCAAAATGGTGCATTCTTTTATTTTATAAACCATACACACCTGCAATTTCTGTCAGTTTCTTTTGAAGTGAAGCTCTGGGACTCTTTGAGGTTGGTATTAGGGCTCTATAAGCCACCGAGCCAAGCAACTGTCACATTCGGTCTTAGCAAATGGGCTTGTCTGCATGTCTGATTAATTGCTGTGTGCGAGAGGTTATCCTCTAATCATCACTGCAAGTTCATACAGACAAAGACACTACCTCTGTAAGTTCTTTAACTGTGGCCACGGTAGCCATTAATTAGCACACACTCAACACATAATTACTAGGCAGTGCCAACCTGGAAATATGAAGCAGATATTTGTGGTATTTTGAACCAACTTTCAAACCTTCCCTTGAAATTATGCACTTCGACTCATTATGAATTGTCCACTTTTACTACATAGTATTTTGATGTGCTATTCAAAGTCTCAAGTGTAAGTTTTTGTACATCCACTCACCGACACCATCATGTGCTTGTCAGAAGGGGAAAAGGAGCGATCAGATATGGAGCAAATGTGATTTTCCTACCCCCTCGAGAGTGTCTGGTGAGGATAACACTCCTCAGATGTCTGGCACGTTTAAAGGCTTGTCTCCACCTCAGTCTGAATACCATGATATATATATATATATATACATGTACACAAATAGATCACTTACAGCTCCAGTTTCCATCATACTTGTGAAGGTGGACATAGTTTAATAAATGTAAATGTTGGTACATTTATGTTGTGTTGCCTCCAGAAGAATGAGCTGTCTGTTTGAGGTGGCCAGCAAAAGAAAATAAATACCTGGGCTTGGGTGTAGAAGCAACACTACAAAAATTGTATAATTGCTCAAACAGCTGTGGAATATCTAAATCTGCATGTAGTAACATTTTAATAACATTTTTTCATGCTCTCTTTCTTTCAGGTTTTTCCGTATATGCTTAGCATTTATGGACAGAGAATAGCTTCTGTTCTTGAAATGATGATTACACATAAATCATTTACCCAAGAATCAGATAAATATTTGTATTTTTTAATTTTAATTTAAAATATGCTTTCACTTATCCATATCTCTTTTTCTGACCTGCACCTTGTTAAAATACTCTATTTGAGGTGGTGTAACTAGTCTTTGCTGGCAACAGCTGAAGGCCACAAATTCAGAGCAGAGAAGTCTTTTTTTAATTCGCGCTGAAGTGCTCTGAACATTTGTAATTTTAAACAAGCCCCCATATTATTTAAGTGGTTGTGGAGCTATATTTCTTGATGTGGACACAGGGATTGTGAGATGGGAATCACATTAAGTTCAAGCTCATTTGTTCATCACAAGTGTGTCTCAGAGGACTCCAGAGAGAGAAACTGCAAACCTATCCAGATCTCTCTAATCATACTCATGACATTACAAAATGAAGTGCTGTAATACATGATGAAACAACTGAAATGCAAGGCAACAAACAAAGCACAGAACTCAGAATAGACTCATACATCTAATCTACAAGAGGTGGACGAAATATCACAAGTGCAGCATAATTTAATTCAACAGCCCTGCTCTGAATAATAGATTTGTCAAGCTTAAAGTAATAAATTGTTTTTGTTGAGACGAGATGAGAGAAGCCGGCTCTGGAAAATTTTATTCTGTGTGTTTCTATTATTATGTTACACAGTGTTAAGCAGAGCTGGTGTGGACAAAATATAACGTCCACCTTATAATTTAATATATTTGTAGTTAGCGATTGCTGCGGGGCTCCAGAACACGATTTTATGAGGTTGCAGAGATATTGTGTTCACTCCCTGTACGTCCTGAAGTCTAGTCTTGTTTACCTGACACCGTCAACCTTCCCTCGGCACAATCAAAGCTGCATCCATCTAGTGGGATCACATTTGAAGTATAGCATCCTTTCACTACGAATAATTTGAATAGTCTCATCTCTCTGTCAGCTCTCTGAGTGTTATTAACATGCTGTGCTCTGCAGGCTGCCTGTGCAGAAACTCTGCTTTTCAAATAAAACCATCGAAATGAGAAGCCACAGGTCTTGAGGAGGTACATGGCCTTAATGGACCAAAAAGCAAAATATATGTCTTTAATTTTAGCAAGCATTTGCTAATAAAATAGGCTCCGAAAATGGCTGAAAAGGAAAAAACAAGTACAGAGGGTCGCCATTTAAGGATGCACGTTTACTTTACCAGAGGAGGCAAAAACAGTTCTTCAGGTTAAATCTGTGTTTTTAGTGTTTCTTTCTCTCTTTTTTTTTAATGCAGCAAAATGAAGTGATGTATCTGAAAGTGATGGCAGGGGGCTTGAGGAGAATAGATGTTTGGTTTGACAGCATATTGAAGAGAAAAGCTAGGTGAACTCACCAGGGCTTTTTAGAGGAAATAGAGTTTACTAGCTCAGTTTGGTGCCTTGAAAGAGAAGCCAGAGAGCTTTCTCTGTGCAGGCAGGAAGGAATCAAGTAAGGTTATTGCAATTTTAGTCTACAGAAGTCAAAAAGAAAAGTAAGCAGAAGCACAACTTTCTCTTCACAAGCACTTATCTTCTATTATAGTCAAACACACCAAGGGGAAAGAAAAAAAAGGACTCATTCAAATACTGACATGATTTCCAGGTAGTTTTGATCAGCCTTGAAACACAGAATTGCTGCAGCTATACTGCTTTGGAAATAATCTTTTTGTCTAAGGAAAATTTCAAAAATGGTTTTGACTGAAAGACACATTGTTCTTTGTGCTCCCCTGCAAAACAAGTAACTCAGTGAGATTTCTGAAAGAAAAGACACTAATCTCTCTTCTAGTTTTATGCTGAAGGTCTTCTTGTATCATAAAACATTTCGGTAAATTAAATCATCTAGCATTGATGCTTGCTTACCCTGCCACTATGTTGTAAAGCTCCTTCCTCACAACTAATTGTACTGACTCATTTTATTTATTTTCTGTGTTAACGTTAAGTAAATTAGTGTTCCAGTAGCCTCAAAGTTTGTGTCATTCACAGAATCTGCATGTCACAAAATTGAATTTACTTATGTTTAGTTCAGTCAGTACAGCTGCTTATTAAACGAAAAAAGAAAAGAAATGATTAAAGCTGAAATTCTGTACTTCGGACAAATCTTGATTTGTGTATCAGTTTGGTAAATAAAAAAACAATCTTTTCAATAGGACGTTTAGACATTTAATTCTGAGAAGCATCTAACAGACTGTTTAATCTCAGTGAAAGGTAATGTCTCAAATTCTTATTCAAATGCAACTTCTGTGAATATTTCTGTTCCTAAGTGACCTCAAGTTTAAACTATGAGGAAAAAAACCTAAAACATTACATCAAACACTACCTTAACAAATTTTGAATGAGTTAAACAAAAAGCCATGCCTGCTTTAGGTCTGCTGCAATTACACGGTACAGACATTAGTGCTGGGCCACCAGCACATGTCACCTACAGAAGCTGCTCAGTCATGGAAACTAATGCAATGAAGCTCCCAGTGTACAGTTTTTGTGCTGATGTTAGTGTCAGAGCAGGTTTGTAGCCCTGTGATTAGTGAATCAGCAGCACTCTGTCAACTTTTGTTCAACAAAATACACCTTAGCATTTGGTGACTCGTGTGACTCATATTCATGTGGTCAGCCACAGGGTGGCTGAGCTGCTGTTTCCCCTCAACATTCAAACTTTGCAAAAACACCACTTACAGTTGATTGTGGAATACTTAGGAGGTAAAAAATGTCAAAAATTGACTCTGACTTGGATCTTACAGCACCCATTTTTAAATTCAGTGAGCTCTTAAGAATGACCCGTTCAATTCAACTCTGTTCAGTTTAATTCAATTGAATGCAATTTTATTTACATAGCATCAAATCACAACAACAGTTGCCTCTAGGTGCTTTATATTGTAAGGTAAAGACCCTGCAATAATACAAACAAAACAGAGAAAAACCCCACCAATCATAGGACCCCATATGAGCAAGCACTTTGGGAACGAAATACTCCCTTTAAACAGGAAGAAACCTCCAGCAGAACCAGGCTCGGGGAGGGGCGGCTATCTGGTGAAGAGAGGACAAAGACACTCTGTGGAAGAGAGCCAGAGATTAATAATAACTAATAATTAAATGCAGAGAGGTGTATAAACACATAGTGACTGAAAAAGATGACTGAAGGAGAAACACTCAGTGCATCATGGGAATCCCCCTGCAGGCTAGACCTGTTGCAGCATAACTAAGAGAGGATTCAGGGTCACTAGATTTGCTTCACCTATATGCTTTAACAAAAATAAAGGTTTTAAGCCTAATCTTAAAAGTAGAGACGGTGTCTGTCTTCCAAATCCAAACTGGATGCTGGTTCCACAGAAGAGGGACCTGAAAGCTGAAGGCGCTGCCTCCCATTCTGCCTTTAAAAACTCTAGCAACAACATGTAAGCCTGCAGTGGGAGAGCAAATTGCTCTGATGGTGTGATGGTACTATAAGGTCATTAGGATAAGATAAGGTCTGATTATTGAAAGCCTTGTATGTAAAGAGCATGATTTTATGAGTCCTAGTTTGAAGTCTGGGTGATGTTCTGTATTTATCATTTTCTTGCCAAAACATATAAAATCATGGAGTTCAGCTGAGAGAGAACTAAAGGAAACAATATGCACAATTGAACTGTCAGTTTTAATGTTCAGCTGAAAAATATACTGATAAAAACGTGAATGTGATTATCAAACGTAAATGAATGTTTTCATTAACTGAGCAATAAAGATTTATAGCCGGTGTCATAATTGTAAATGACATCTTATACACAACATTTTAAACTTTTACCATGGACCTAAATTTACAGTCTAACTTAAAAGGTGCAAAGACTGCAAACAGTGTATTGACTTTCTGGAGAATCTAATGGTTTGGGATAAGTAGAAACAATGGGAAAAGCAAGAAAAATCTTTTTCATCAGATCCTTGTAACTAGAGAATAGGAACACCCTTCACATATTGCAAACTAAAACAAATCTACCTTTTGGCAGTCTGGCAGGTCTGTTAGCTGAGATGAATGGGCAGCATGCTCCTGCATTGATCATCTCACAGCCATAAATGGCTGCTGCTGCTGAGAAGACAGGACAGAGGTGGTGGTGGTCTTTTATAGAGGTGTCAGAAGCTCTGAAACAACGGACAGCGATATTAAATATGTAACAGTAAGAACAATAAACGAAGCAAAGATAACTATGAGCTAACCTATGTTCTGAAAGACGAATCAAGTTAAAGAGCAACTGATTTGCAGCACGGCTGAGCAACTGAATCTAATTGCAACAACTCTTCACTAAGTGACTCTGACAGGGAATAGATATTGCCTAACCAAACCAATAAGATAGGAAAGAACAAGAATAATGAAAATCAACTGCAAAACACACTGTTCAGAAAGTTCATTACTATTATCTTTTTAAATAACAAAATAGGTAGCATTTGTGCATTATCTCCTAAGCTCTTTCTTAAGCAGACTGTCTGGGTACAGTCTAGGGCCCAGATGTAGAAAATTAACACTATTCAGCTGTCTAATCTTTTGTTCCAAAGGCAGGCAATCTGCCGATCGAACAGGAAATCAGTAAAAGAAAAGCATCATTCACAGTTAGTTCTCTATGTTTTTTGAAAAACTACACAATTTTTGTCATTTTGCCTCTGTCCAACAAAACAGTTGATTTTAAATCAGACAATCAAGATGGGAATGAAGTGCAGACTTTCCGCTTTAATTCAAGGGTTTTAACAAAAGCATTGAATTAACTGTTTAGGAAGTACAGCCATATTTATTCATCGTCCCCCATTTTCAGACGCTCAAAAGTAATTGGACAACTGGCTGTCATATAGTTTCATGGCCAGGTGAGGCCCGGTCCCTCATTATTCCATGACAAATTGAGCAGATGACAGATCTCGATTTGACTGATTCTGATTCCAGTGGAACCGGGTCATTAGTGTTTATTGATGATGTGGCTGCTGATAGAAGAAGCATGATTAATTCTGAAGTGTACATTCTACACCGTCTGCCCAGAAATAACCACATGCTGCAAAACTGATGGACTTGCTCTTCACAGTTCAAATGGATAGTGACCCAAAGCATATGGCAAAAGCAACCCAAGAGTTTCTCATGGGAAAGAAATTTGATATTTTTCAGTGGTAAAGTCATTCATCTGATCTCAACCCAATGCTTTTTAGTTATTAAATAGAAAACGGAAGGCTGAGAGACCCACAAACTAGCACTAATTGAAGGAGGCAGCAACGTATTGCAGCCGGCAGAGCATCTAAAAGCTCTAGAACTCATGGACATCGCCAAATGTCCTTGGGTTCTAGATTCAGGCCGTCTTTGACTGCAAATAATTTTCATCCAATAAAGTCCTTGGATTTCAAATTGTGTTACTTCATCCAGTTACATTTGAGCCTCTGAAAATGCAATATTCCTAAACAGTTAATGTCTGCACTCAATTTTGCACTTCAATCACATCTTGACTGTTCAATTTAAAACCAACTGTGGTGGTGTACGGTGGCAAAATTACAAAAAGCGTCACTGTCCAAAAACTTATGGACCTGACTGTATCTTAGAGAGCAGAACTTCTGTGTTTACAGTTCCAATAAAGAACCACATATGATTCATTTAAGTACTCAAAACTAATAAGCTGAAAATGCAAACTGAAGCACTAGCAGTGTTTAATTCTTTGAAAGCTGTCCTTTAACATTTTATACCAAAGTGTGGGTCAAATTACTGTGAAGCCGAGTGGGAATGACATTACTCAGTGATAATGGCTGCTAGTGTGACCATCACTGATGAAGCACAAATCGGGTAACAGTGGTGATCTTTGACTGTCAAAATAAATTAAAAGTGATTGAATTTAGAATAATACAGCTTTTAGATTTGTTTTTCAAATGGCCGCATATAGTTGTCAGTTTAATTTACCAAATTCCTGGTTTCCCCTCCCAGTCTCTGTAATCATAGCAGCCAAGCACAAAGAAGACATTTCACGTTTTGCTCTGTAAAGTTAGAGAATGGGATAAAACTGCAAACAAAGGAATCTGTCAGCATTTGCTCTGCTTTTCTATCCTGTCTTACTTCACTAACATGCTTCAGTCACTCAGGAAAAAATGTGGAGGAACGAAGTATCACATTTAACGCTGTTTATCCCATTTGAAAAAATATGCCTATATCATATTGATGTAACTTTTATTTTTCATTACTGAATATAATAGCTTCACCCTGACAAGCTGCTGTGCTGTTGCTGTCTGGAAGATTGGATGACAAAGGCTTTTTACTAGCAAATAATCATCTGGTGGAGATGATACTGGAAAATGCTGTCAAAACATAATCAAGAACTGAAGTGGGGGGAGAAAAATGCAGTCAACGACGTCTGACATTCATTCAGACAATAAAAATATACTGCAGACAAATACTGTGTGCTCTCAATATAAAATAAAAACATTCTGATCTGCTTAAAAAGGAAATGCCATATGCTTTGGATACACCGAAAAGGAAAATCACTAAGTGACAAATCTGCGTAAACCTGAGGCTCTGCTGCAGACATTAGTATTGGTGCACTATACTTGGGAAAAATCTTCTACACAACGGCAACATTTAAAGCTGTTTGTTATCGCTATATGTGTCATTTACTGACTCCTTTAATAAAATGTCAATAAAGAGAGGGTGCAATTAGGCCCAGACACAAAAGTCCATAATTTAAAATTCAGTCATCACCCAATCACTCAAAACGGGAAGGGGGTCTTCAAAGAAGCAACATCAGTTCAGCTTGCCTCGAAGTAGATGTTGATAATTTTAAAAAATGAAGTTCACGATTTAGCCCAGAAAATACATTTTAAACGATTCTCCATCTTCGCTGTATTATCCACCCCCCCTCCCCGCTCCCTCTTCTCTGCATTGATAAGGCGATTCACAGACCTATGACATGACCCCACGCCTCGATTTCACCGTGAAACCCCGTTGTCTCTATCTCGTGGTTTGATCCAGTATTGCAGCAGGTAGGCTGTGGATTTCATAGCTCTTGCATCAAAAGTGTGTTCTACATGCACGGGACAATTAAGAAAAAAGAAAGAAAGAAACCAACGTGTCCGAGGAGAGAAATCAGACACGCATGCTGAAAATATCTCGCTGTCCAAATAAAATAACGCCTGGCTACTTTGTGTCCTTTAATGTGCGAACAGTCTTGACAGATCCTCTCACAGTGAATCAGTGCGCAGTGTGAGGACGCGTGCAGCGGGCAGACTGTCAGTCCTCTCCACCCTCCCATTGGCTGCAGGATTCTCGGTGTCTCTCCAGTTTCCTTAATTCTCCAAAGCTACTGGAGCTGACGGAGGTTTACGATGGATCGCGAGATGGAGCTTCACCTGTAGATATTTCATATTAACCTGTGATTCAAAATTGAGAGAGGAGGATTAAAAAAAACTAACACCTCTTTGGAAGTAAATGGTTTTCTATTGGATTTTGCGTTGCTGAACAGTTGCTGGAAATAACTTCACTATCACAGTTTTGCGGGCGGGCTGTCGCCTCCTGCTCCGGTTTAACGGGATACCGTAAGCTGTATGGAGGGATGTCGGCATGGCTTGCACCAGGAGAACCAAAACTTTGGTGTCCACATGCGTGATACTGAGCGGCATGACCAACATTGTTTGCCTGCTCTATGTCGGATGGGTTACTAACTACATCGCCAACATTTACATCAAGGTCCCGATGCCTTTACCCGAGAGAAAGTTAGAAGGGGACAAGCGAGGTGACACTCTCCGGATCATGGAGAGGCTCGATCGGCTGGAGAATGTGGTCAACCAGCACATTCATGGTAAAACCTGTTATTTTAACACGGTTCTGGATGAACTAATCCTTCTGTTTTACATAGTGTCCGAGCTATTTGCACTAAACCATGTGAAAGTTTCATTTTTGTCACATAAAGGTGTGTGGCATTTGAAAGTGCGTTGTGCCTGGGGGAATGGATAGAGCAGGAACTTCTTTTGTCTGTTCACGATCAGATTATTTAGAGGGTGTAATAAAGGACAAAGAAAAGCTGCAGGTTTGCAAAGGAATGCAGCGAGGCTCTAACCTATATGACAGTAATACAGCACACATAAACACCATTTAAAAAGCTGCATATATGAATTTCATTGTAATAAACAGATAGAATACAATAAAGTCTGAACAGCATTTTCTCCTTTTGTTTTACGCACAGAGAGTGAATCTTCATTAATACTGTCAAACACGGGATTGTATCTTTCCTTCATTTCTTTAGGTGTTGTTTTTGCTGTACAACGCGGATTGTTAATAAAACGTTTCCTCTTAGAGAGACAAAATTCAATAAAACGTTGAGCGCTGCCAGCGTTAAAATACAACTGCACGACAGGACATTTCACATCTGCATTAAGTTTGATTATGTGTATAAGAAACTTGCAAAGAGAATTTCTGGATCTGCTCTTTCATTCCTCGTCTGAATGAATCGGAGTTATACATTAAACAGCTGAAACAAAAAGTAAGTCTTTTCTCCCCAATCACGTTTGACTTGAACTTGACCTGTTCCTACACTTATAGGAATGCCGGGAATCCTTTTGGTCAGATTCCTTGCTGGCATGCAGTTTCTTTACGCTTGATCACACATGGTTAATTTTCGTCCTCTCCCTCTCTTTAAAAGAGCTATTCTTGTCGTCACAAGGGGGGCTCGTTTTGGGCAGGTCCCAATTTGAAATGGCACAGAGCTGCTGCAGAACTGAAATGCAGGCAGAAATCTACTCATGCTTCTTTGAGCAATAAGGCTCTGTGCTAAGCTTGGGTAAACATTCCTCCTGGAGGCAGGTCTCCATTTCAGCTTGGCACCCATAGGCATCTGCAGGAGCTTTGTTGAGTTGCCCCCAGTGACTTGCCTCCAAAGTACACGTTTCAGCTATTTCTGTTACTCTGACTGGAAAAGATAATATGTGACATTGCCACTGCTGCTGCGATTCTGCTTCTTATTAACCTTATCACCCAACCTATATAAATTATGCTGCTTACACGGAAAAAGACTCGGTCTCTAGAATCACCTGTACTTTATTTTAAGCTGCTTTTTGACAGACCGCACATGCAACATCTCAGTTCTTGGACTTTTTCCAGCTTTAACGCGCAGTTTGGCATATGGGGAAATGTGCTTATTCACTGTATTGCATTCGGTCAGATGAAAAGATCACAAACCCTCCCATCTCGTTTCTGTTTGGTAAATAAGCTAAGCTGCAAGAGTGCCAACAGGGAAAAAGCTCACCTTGCTTTGTCCAAAGATTAAAAAATATATATATCTGCCTGCAGCCCCTCTGAGGCTCACTGATTAACTTGTTATATATTGCTGAAATTACTGCACCCAGACCAATTCCCATGCACAACCCTCCATAAACCATAGCTTGTTTTCCTTCACTTTGGCCAAAAGTATCATGGTATTTGGAGGTTGTTCAGTTCTTTTTAACATTTGGACGAAGGCTTGCTGTTCGGATTTCTCTAAGTCAACGTGGCTTCTGGCTGTAACAGAAACAGGGGTATAGCTCCCTAAATGGAAACTCTCTTTAAAAACAGGCTGTGGTTCACGTTTTTCTTACTGTCTTTTTGTGCTACTTTTAAAACTAGGACAATCATCCTGTAATTAGTTTTAAAGAAAACATCATGCATATCAAACATTTTCACTTCTCCATTGTTTCACCAGCTCCTGCACAGTCAGCCAGCATTATTATTGTCTGCTTTGGGATTTTTTTTTTTAAGTTTCTGAACATGTTTCCAGGCCCTTGCCATAAACTGCAGAGACAAGACAGAGATAACTTTAATAGCAACAGTAAGTCTCAGTGATGGTCATTTTTTAAGAGTTCGGGACCACAGTGTTGTTGTTGGAAGCAAAAATCTGTTCGGGCTAATGCAGGGGGAGACTGTTGGAGCTGACTCAGTCAGAGCACATTTGCAACAGTAAAAACTGCAACAGCAAAATGACCCATCATTCTAAGTGCAAGCCATATTGTCTGGATTTCCCCGATAATTGCTTTCAATGGATCTGCAGCAAATGTAGACCCATAATCTGAGTGCATATGTGGCCAACAGCGTCCTCAGAAAAAGAGCCAGAGAGTCATTAGTGCACTTTTGACATCTCTAAAAATACATTTCCTTTCTGTACAATGATTTGAGACAAATGCAGAAATGGTATATTTTCACTCTTACATTCTTCAGTTTTGTGATGTGACTTGAGTCATTGTATACTAGTCACACAGCCACCAACTGTATATGCACTTAGTTTCAGTGCAGCGGAGGCCAACATGAGCCCTCACAACCAGAGAGCATTACCGCATCCGAGAATGAAACATTTATTGCAGCTGACAGTCAAGAGAGATGTCTCTGGTGTCAGCTTCGCTCTCAGGGATGAGACAGAAATATTCCACTATGTGATGAAGTTAAGTGGCCTGTTACCAAGATAAAGCATCATGGAAACAGCATGTTAAGCGGCTGAACTCTTTTATTTATTAAGTAGAGTCACCCGAGGAGAGTTTTTTCGAGTGGCTGGACCGAGCACGTTCACACATGTCCACCATGTGTGAACGTGCACTCTTTCCCTTACGCTACCAAACCCAAAACTCAAGGGCAAATGCTGCAGCTACATGTGTGACAGTTTACAGAGCATATTGTCAAGTCGTGCTACAAAATGTCTGATAAACCTCTGGAATATACAGTTAATGGAGCACTCCACTAGGTGTAATAGTCAAGCTTTTTTTGCTCTGTGTACATTTACATATATTTGTAATTCTTTATTAAAATAGGAGGCATCAGAATTCCACATATTTTTATTTCAAATAGTGCTCATCAACTAATTTTGTCTTATTTTTTGCTGCTTTTTGTTGTTGATCTGGGTGACAAACTGTTGCATTGTTGACACAGCAGGAAAAAATAGCACTGAATAGCACTGCAGCTAAGAATTATATTCTTGAAATCATTTTGGTTCTTTGTTAAACCATTAATGAATTGTTAAAAAAAAAAAAAAACGAAGAAGAAGAAAAACAATTTCTAAGAATCAATGGGTGACATCTTCCAGTTTCCTGTAATTTGGATTTTGTTGTTTAGTTTAGTTGGTATAAACAAAACAATGAGGCCAATTATCACACCTAAACAAACATAAATGCATGAGTGTATACCATAAAAGCTGTGCTGTTTTATTGTGATGGTGATTATGAAAAGATAGCCGGTTTCATTGCTTCGATTTGACCTCTGAGGACGTACATTCGTCTGATTGAACAGTCACGGAGCCTCTGTGAGCGAGGCATTAACACAGTGGTGATTTAGCTGCAAATGATTGTGACAGCTCCCATGATGGCTCCAAGAAAATACTGTACACCCATCAACTCAATTGAGAAGCTCAGTAAAAGAGCATTTCAGTTGATGCTCAGAGGACAGTTATAGCTGGCTGTTTATCTGATGTGATTTTCTCTGGGGAAAGTCGGTGCAGGCTGGAATAAACGAGTGAGGGTGAAAACTGAGAAAGGTGGGTGCATGTTTGTCTGCATGTGTTCAGGTGCTTGTGTGCTTGCTTGTGCAGGCTACGGCATGCAGCTCCGGCAAGAACAAGCTGCACTCACACATACTTGTGGATTCTCAGGACTTAAGGGCCAGTGAAAGAAAGCCGTGTTTCTTACAGAAGTTATGATAAAATATAATGACTGCGTTTGCATCATAAACAACAAGAAAACACAAACATTTCTGTATTACTATAAGAATACACGTGTGTGTGTGTGTGTGTGTGTGTGTGTGTGTGTGTGTGTGTGTGTGTGTGTGTGTGTGTGTGTGTGTGTGTGTGTGTGTGTGTGAAAACCTCTCTTTCTGGCTCACGTTGCAGAAACCTGTTGATGATTGGTCTGTTTCTCTTTACCATTTAACTTCTTCTGAATCTGACTCACATTCATTTGGCAGCTCTGAGAGCTTGTTACTTCAGCAGAGACTAGTGAGGCAAACTACACAAATAGTGCGGCTGTTATGTTGGTGTGCAAAGCAGCTTATTTTCCTTATGGATATAGCACAATTTGAAACATTTTTATAGGTTGTGATGATTTTTTTTTCCCAACATGTCATATACCAAACGACAGATTAATGCACAAGCACCACTAGTACTACTACTACTATTAGTAGTTCATGTACCTTGACATATTGCAATCTGGCAGATAACTAGAGTTAGTGGGCATAAACTGAGTGGCTAATTAAGGTAATTGAGGGCAGGTGCTGGCAGGTTTAGGACAGCGGGAACAGCTGAAGACTGCTGCTGGGTGGAGAGACTATTCGGCATCTGAAGTGGCAGGACAGGTTCAGACTGGCAGAGAATCATGATGAGCATTAGCATGCAGAACCATTAAGGATGAAGATGATGTAGAACTGTTGCAAACTAATGTGCTATCCATGATGAACAAAAATGTGATTTTATTATAATATTTTTGTAAGAAAATGTCAGTGTCGTTTTACCCATTGTTCTCAAGTGCTGTCTTTGCAATATACTGCAGAAACACTGCTTGTAATTACTGTAGCAGGCTATTAAAGAGATCATATTTTTCTTTCTAATATTGTCTTCTTTTCATTGGCTCCCTGTAAAATCTGGAATTTAATATGAAATCCTTCTCTTTACATGCAAAGTCTTGAATAATCAGACCTATCTTAAAGACCTCATAGTACCTTAATTATCCTGATAGAGCACTTTTCTCATAACCTGCAGGCTTATGTGTGCTTCTTAGTTTCCAGAAGTAGAATGGGAGGCGTTCACTCTCAGGTTTCTCTCTTGTAGAAAGAGCTTCCTCTTGTATTGAATTCAGGAGACCAATATCCTCCTTGGGCTTAAAATTGTACTTTTTGTTCAAGCTTGTAATTTGGGATAGATCAGGTGATTCTGAAACCTCCCCTGGTGTTGCTGCTATAAGATTAGGCTGTTGGGGAATTTCCATGATACATATCATTTCTTTGTGACACTGAAATTTTGGAAGCAAACAATGCAAAACAACTTAGACAAAGCAATGCTTTGAGTGAAACGCTAACACAATAAGAATGCTGGCAGGCTCATGTTTAACAGTTGCAGCACCTACTGTAATTGCCACGTTCGTTTCATATAAGACAAAGGAATATATTTTCTAATGGTCTCCTTGAGGAAATTGGTCTATTTCATTTAGCCCAGTGTAGGTATTCTGATAGAAAATCCGGTTCAAACCCAGGACCATTTTGCTGTGCACTGACTGTGGAAACTACAGAGCCACCATGCTGCCTTAGCATGCCAAAAATCACTAATTAGTACTATAGTACCCTGCAGCTAAGGCTGAATGTCATTAATTTTTCAGGTATTTGTATCATGAACCACAGTAAATTAACTCAAAGGGATGGGAGTGAATAAATGTGACTGTACGTCCATAATAACTGGTTAAGATTCAGACTCTTTCAATTTCTATATTTCCAATACATAGAATTCAGCTGGGAAATAAACATGCCAGTGCGTTCAGTTAAGTAATCTGCAGTATGTTCGATACTGCTTCAAAAATACTGCAAATGTATCTCAGGTGTGGAATGTGTGTGTGGCATTTACATGTTTTCCCTGTGCTTGTGTGCGTTCTCTCGGGTACTGCGGTTCCCTGCCACAGCAGCCCTGCACTTGCTAAGGTGCACCCCTCCTCTTGCCCAATGACAGATGGGATAGGCTCCAGCCCCCACCCATGACCCTGAATTGGATAAGCAGTTAAGAAAATGGATGGATGGTGTCTCGGGTGTTTCTGTAGTTAGTTATACCTTTTGTGCAAAGTCAATAGATCTGTGACGAGCTAATATTGGTCTGGCGCTGCTGTAAAGATTTTGTGATTAAAAAGAATATTTGTTTAGGGAATAATGCAGTCTTGGTAGGCTGGCAACATTTCATGTATTTTTAAGTAAGCAGCCAGGTAAGACACTCTGCACATTTAGAGAGACATGAAAATGCAAGTGCTTATAAAAGCTCCAGCCCTTTCAATATGTTTTTTTTTTCTTTTTATGAATAGATCATGAAGCAGAGATGGTGCTTCTCAGACTTCACCATCTGTTAAAATATAGCAAAGAGGATTTTACTGCATGACTTTATCTTAATGCACAGAGCTTAACAGTGCTTCATATTGTACTGTAATGTAACTGTGGCTCTAAACATTCTGCTGTAGATTTATTACAAGTCTGATTCATCTGTCAGCACTTGCTGTTCGCAGCCTGTAGGCAGGGCTGCAGACAGTGTGTGAGAGCGAGATGTGTGAGGAGTGGGAATATAAAACAGGAGAATATTCTGGGTGGTAATTTCAATAAATCAAGACGCTATTGAAACACAGGGATATTAATCCACTGGAGAGTCTTTGGTAATGAAAACAATTAATTATTTTGAATCCAGAGGGCTAATATGTTAAAGTAAGTAAAGCCCTCTTACAAAAAAGGTCATCCCTTGACAATTTATCCTGAATTGATCAGTTCACTTTTGCAAATGTTCTCAGTGTTGTTTTCCCCCTGCTGAATTTGAAGTTGCAGCTAAATATGAAAACAATCCTTGTAAGTCAGATGGAAATCTGATTTAGCTCTGACTGCATGGGATTTACGTTACAGCCCCAGCTGACAGTGAGCAGTTTATCTTTACATATTGATCTACAATGATTTATTGATAAGAACCTCCTTCCCTGGAGCTGGTTAGGTAAACATAATAAATATTCTCACAGGATAAACATAAAGATGCATTGTGTGATTTTTAGACCGATGTGCGACGAAAGTCTTTTCTCTGGGACACATTTCTGATAACCAGATGTTGTCATCCTACAGTCAGTGGAGTAGTTATTTGTTGTCAGCAGAATGAAGCCCCAGATTAGTACACTAGATGTGATCCTCAAAGTTGTCAACACCACATTTATAAGAATTTAATTAGCAAAAATAAACACAGGGTGTTTTGTGAGAACATGCATGGACATAACAGATATGTATCTGTGTTAAAACATCTGCAGAATGCTCAGCTCAAAAGACGATGAGTGCATCAGCAAAGCATTCGAAGTCAATCCATGGACTGGAAAGCGTCAGCTGTTTCATGGTTATGTTAAGCCAACCCAGACCTCTTATATAAATCTGGGCCCTAATTTTGGTTTAGTGTTTTATATCAATTATAATTAATGTAAGGGGTTATAATACCAACAGAGTCTCATTGAGGTGAGACTCTTTATTTTGCAGAATAATCATAAACCAGTATTTGTTTGAAAAGAAAATGGCAAAAGAATGCACCATCTGGGTTTCTCCTCAAAGTATCTTCTAATCCACTGTAAATGCTTCAGACCTCCGTGCTTCACATTCAGCGTATATCAGCAAAGGCAGCAACAGCGGAGAACAAATTGAAGTGTTTTGTTGCACTATGCATTCAAGATTTGTCAGCAGTCGTTTCTTTTTCTCACTCCTCTGCACTTTTTCATAATTAATGGCACTAAGTGAGGAAGTATGCGTTTCCAACACAGCTATGCCATTATGTTTTCATCTGCTATATAAACAAGATCTGTCATTTTCTCATGTAGTGTCTCTTCGACTCCTTTTTATTAGATTTAATCTGAAAGCATATATCTTAAGATATCTGAAATTATCCAGATCTGTGCTTTTATGTTTGCCTAGCTTTGGTATGAGACTGCTGACATTCAGATTATACTTTTGGGTCTATATTAAAGTCAAAATACAAACGCTTTCATCAGAGCTAAAACAGACAATCAAATACTTAAATCTCTGTCTGTTTTAGCTCTCGTCCCTTTAAACCAAATTTCTTTTGACAGACAAAGTTCTGTGAAAAAGTATTTGCCTCCTATCTGATTTTTTTTATTTATCTTTACTACACATAAATGTTCAAGATTCAATCAATTTCAATAGTAGTGAAACATAACACATAAGTAAATACAAAATGCGGTTTTTAAATGAAATCATTTATTAGGGGGGGGATTTGTAAAATAAATAAATAAATAAATAATTGAACTTTATGTTTGTGTCCCGCTACATCTGGCATAAAACAGCATTTCATATAAAGTCATACCAAGAACACAGTGGTAAAATATTAAATATTAGTTAATAATTATAATAATAATTTCATCTCTGCACACAGTCGTACAAAAGAAGGGCAGATTGTGAGGAAAATTGGTCTGAGCTGCTGGTGCTGCTGGTGCATACAGCATCTGGCTCATGTTCACCCACCAACACCCATCTGTCAGCTGCCTGGATTTGCTTTTATGAACCATGTGGACCTGCATGCAGTGTGTGGCCTCCATGGCAAATCTATAATATGCTGGCCATGTGTGCACTCAGTACACAAAGCCAATCTGCTCACACCTCGACTGAAACTTCAATTAAAGTTTCGTTAGCCAAATTTAAATAATGTTACATATTTTTCACGTCTTATGAATATGCATTTTTCTCCACTCAGCACGTCTTTGCCCTACATGATAGTTGACTGTATCTGTCAGTATTTGATTTCTCTTTATTGGGTCAGCTGATGTTGCTGATGTGAGACAATGATGGGGACGGTGTAGATGGATTATAGGGTGAGACTCGAGAAGATAGAAGTGAATTACTGTGGCCTCAGAAAGAGATTCATCATCGGCTCACTATAATTGAGATCCTCTATCAGAATACATTTTCCCAGGCTTCACTCACCATTAATCCATCACTGATACAGACAAAATTTGAGCTGTAGTTGTCCACCCCACAGTGCCACATTGATGGAACAAATAGTTCTCTAAATATCAAATGGACATGATAATTTTTTTCTTAAAATGTTCCATTTTTTGTTCCAAAATACATCCTTTAAAACTCCAGCAAAGTACTGAACAAAAAAAGACTCTTTCCTGCTATTTCTAATAATCATTCAAAATAATCATTGCAAATCTTTTGTAATCTCAAACTGTCAAGGCTTGATGATTCTAAAATGGCATTCAGCTGTATTAGCAATGACACTTGAGTCCATCTACAGTTTTTATGGCTCTAATAATTCATGCACCACTCTAAATTCCAAACAGAAAATGTGGAAATTGATGTAGAAAGCTTAATCTAAATGTGTTTGTTTCCACTATTAATTTGGAGAACATTGAGCATCCTTATCATTCCACCCAGATCTGATATTTTCTGTCTCAGTTCATTTGTTATACACATTCATACCCCTACACTAACTTCTGCTCACCTCTATTGATCACTTGATTCCCCTCACGTAAACTCTCATCACATCTCTCCATCTCTTCATTCACTCCCTGGTGTAAATATATTTTGTCCACTTCCAATTGCCCTCTGCCAAATTGACTGTGATGCTTTTCAAGTTGTAGCTTTCATGCCTTTTTTGTCTTTGGCATCCTGACAGTCTTTTGGACTCTGCCTTTTACCCATTAATGCTTTTGGTCTCTTGATATTTTAGCCTGCCTGCTGACTTTGCCCCTTGCCCCTTGTCCCCATATCCTGCTTGTGCGTGCATTACTTTTCACAAAGGTGAAGCAGCTGAACTTTTGGAGTCCCTTGTTCTCTGAGCTGTCAGTTTTTTGGGGGGTTTTCCCTTTTTATCATAAATGTCATCTCCTCAATAGATTTAGAAGTCCCATCGCTTCATGTGGGCTTATAGCATGGGATTTCTGCTGAGTCACTTCCATCATATTGTATTCTATTTTTCAATCTCTGCCAAGAGGCAATGTTGAGTTTGTTCATTAAATTGACAGCATTTGTAAATGCAGTGATGGCTGTCATCTTCACAGTCTTTCTAAAAATGACATTGTGACAAAATCATAATTCACATAAAATAATAACAGAAAAGACAGAGAAGATACTTAGTAAAATCCAGTCATTAATCACATGAGATCCACCTTAGTGATTGGAGTTTGAGTTGACCTTAAGGTAGATATATTGTGTCAGTTTTAATTAGACGGATCCTAACACCAGTAGCATCACACTGGCCTTTCCCACTTCCACTTAAAACATACGATCCGGTTTAAAACATGACTTAAAGAAATACCAATATTTCAAAATATCATTAATAAAAGTTTTGATTTGAAAAATAGAAAGGGCTGTAGTTTTATATTTCCAGTTGTTGCTCTGAAAACTGGGCATGAATTGCAGAGAGATATAAATTAGTGTGCAGCTGTGTATAAGAAAATTGAGAGAAAATATCCCATTTGTGAAGATATTAAGTAATATTTTTCTGCTGTGATATCTCTGCTACCTGTGCCTTTGCTGTTGTCTTGCAGTATGTCTTGACATAGTTGTTACACTGTTAACATCTGAAGTGAGAACCACCTCCTGTTCTGAAGCTTTTATGTCTCTGTTGAGGCTTAAATCACTGACAGAAACTTCACATTATGCCCCACAGAGATGAAGAGGTTGTAAATGTGCTTTACGTCAACATTTTTCATGCCACTCACCTTTTTCACATATCAGTTCAGCCATTTTCTTAACTTCTTATTCAGTTCAGGGTTGTGGGGTTGCTGGAGTCAAAGTCCCAGCTGACACTGGGTGAGAGAAAGTTTACACTCTGACCAGGTCATCGGTCTGTCATGAGGCTAACATAGAGACAGATAGTTATTCACTCTGTTATCTATTCTTACTTTAGTCCATGAGAGGAAGCCAAAGCACCCAGAGAAAACACAAGCATGCACAGGGAGAACATCCAAACACAGAAACGCCTCAGATGACCAGCATGTTCTTCTTATTTAAGTGAAAATTACTGCAAAAAATGGAAACACATTTGTCCCATGTAAGATTGAAACTATAATATCTTAACACTATAAATCCCAGAAAATTAAAATAATTGCCAAAAAAATGTGTTCTTATTAAGCTAGAGTGTACAGAATCTTTTGACAATTAAAATAATAACAATAAATTCAATATTATTTTGGATATGTAAGTTTTAAATTGTATCATCTTCATTGACGGTCATGAATCAAATCAAAGTATAAATTTGTTTAAAGTACTTTAGTTAATGTTGTGATACTCTTTTGGTGAAAATGAGACAAAATGCAGAAATTGTGAAAATGACTTAATCGTGTTGGTTATTTTTGATCAATCTTGCTTTATTCATAATGCATTAAATGACAACAAGAGTCGCAAAGTAAAGACTACTGTAAGGTAAAAAGGGGTGCAACAGGTTGTGGGATGAGATGAGATGACATCATATGGCACTTACATGAATTTCCTTGGATTTTGAGCTGTTTTTTCCAAAAGGGTTTTAAATGGATCATTCTTAGCGCTGCCTCTTATTTCTTGCATTTAAATTCAATTAATTTATTCAAATACATACTTAAGTGCTTAGTTTAATCTTAAGCATAATGTAAGTGAATAATAAATTAGTTTTTCCATTAGTCTTAAGAAAAGAAAATTACTTAAGCAATTGCATTCACTAACATTCAATATGTCTGCATGGTGTGTATAGACAGCATGTATAGGAACAGTTTTACCTACATATACACAAAAGACTCCAAAAGTAAACAAAAGATTGTTTACTCCCCTTCTGTATAAAGCTTTAAACAGGATAAACAGTGAAGACACACACACACTAACTAATTCCCCCTCTGAAATAAACAATACAGAAGCAGATTTGGTCACGTTATGAGGCAATTGAAGGCCTGAAGCTCTGCACCAGCTTCCCTTGCCTGTCTGAGTCTCTTCCTGGTGCAAGTGCAAGCTATCAAATGCACACAAATGCCTTGTGAATGCTAATGCTTTGCATAAAAGTAGAACTGATGCCTTTCAAGGTGGTAAATATCATTTTTATTTAACACCTTTAAATATGTATGGAAATGAAGTCATTAGAATGAGAATCAGAGTCATCTTTATTTGGCCAAGTTTGTGCACACAAACAAGAAATTTGACTCATCAGGTTCGCTTTGCATTTCTTTCTTTCTTTTTTGCATACAAAAAAAGGAATGTTTTTAAAAAGGCAATATACTGTATACACAAGGAGAACACAAATATGAGGAGAAGATAAAAAGTAAGAAAAGTCTTAAGAGAAACTACACAACTTTTTGGAACATTTTGTTATTTGTTTGTTTTTTTACAGGATGTCCCAGCTGCACTGTAGCCTGAGAAGATTTAAAGTTACTTGCATAACAAATCTGGGACTACTTCTCTATAGGACCTTCAGTTATGGGTGGCAGTGGTTAGCACTGTTGCCTTAAAAGAAGAAGGACCTGGGTTTGAACCTCACAAATGACTGCGGTCTTTCTGTGGAGTTTGCTTGCCCTCCCTGTGCCCACACAGGTTTTCTCTGGTGGCTCTGGTTTGTCCCACAGTCACGAGACATGCTCTTTAGACTAAACTGTGATTTTAAATTGACTGTGGATGCGAGACCTGTTGTCTGTCTGTATGATGTCCTTGTCCAAGGTGTATCCACCTTTCACCCTACAACAGCCCATCCACCTGAAAATGGGTGCATGGGCCATCAGTATCATCATCACTTTCTGTATGCTCATCTAATGTGGAAGGTATGGAGAACATATGGTCACAGAAAAAGAAAATGTCTTCATTTATTAGTCACGTTTTCTAGGAAGAGCACTGAAAGCCATGTTAAAAAAACTAAAAAAAAGCTATCTTGCCTTGCTGGGTGTAAATGCTGATAAAACTAACTCTGCTTTTTTTTGTCCCACTTCTTTTACAATCGTTCTTGGGAAGCTTTTAGATCTTCTGACACAACATGACAGGGCATTCAGCTGTCAGGCAGGGTACAGAGGCCAGCAGCTGCCATCAACAACAAACCAGCATCCCGTCTGTCTGGCCTGAGGTGCAAACCAGCACGTTGCAAAAAAAACCCCAAAAACTGTCATGTGCTTTTGTGTGGCATCTGCTCTGTGGTGATAAGGACTGAAGTCAGTTGTTTCACTTTTTGCTTCAAAGCACATAGTTTTAGAGCTAATTATATCTCTCATTGTATTGTTGCTGGAATTAATGTTTAACCTATATGTTCTGCAGAAGAGTTATGACTCTTGATAGTGTGAGTGCGAGGCAGAATGTAAGGCTTTATTCAAAGTGATGTGTGAAATGCAGGAGCACATCTGCTCCCCTGTGATTACAGAATTGAAATACAAAGCACCTGTGTTCTTTTCTTTCTTTCTTTTTTAACGAGAGCTGACTTTGGCAGTTCTGCTGTATCTGCAGCCTCAGGTTAAACATATGGACTTGCTGGACTTCTCAGTGATCGCTGTCATTTTGCAGGCTGAAACCCTGGCTTTGTGGCTCCTGGGAAGAACATTTAGGCCACTACAGTTAGTTGGCTGGTGGGCTTAACAGAAGCAGCTACATCTGTCCATTGCCTGAAGTTGCAAACAGCCAAAATATTTTGCTAACCCAAACCCAAGCATAGTGTATTTTTGGTGCATTGTGAAGCATTGTGTGCACATTTTCTTTTATGCATTTACATACTTGCTGAAAACTTCCACATGTTGTGTGGGGATATAACATGCATTACTAGTAATGCCAGCACTCAATGTCTGAAACTGTTTTATTTCCTTTCAATGTTTTAATTTATGCATTATATTAACTTACAGTATCTCAATTTATAGTATTACTTAGATTAGATTAGATGTATTTTTCCCTCTAATAACACCCAACATATTCATAGTCCATGAGATATTGTTGCAGTTTTACTCATTTTTCACTAGCAGCCTTTTCCACTAAAGGTTTGATAAACCTCATTACTGGCCTTCACCTTGTTTCTTCACCCTTAACGAGAGATATGAAAGGTGCAACTCGTAAAGTCAGCTGGTTCGGCAAAAAGACAGCCTGAGGCCATTTTTCTCTATTTCTTACAGATAATAAGCATGCCAGTTCATACTTGCGTCTGGACAGTAACGCTTTATGTGAGGTTAATGATTCTTATGATTATGCATGCATTACACTGGGTGCCAAATCTGACTCCATTTTCCCTTTTGACCTATGTTTTGCTCCTTCTGGGCATTTTAAAGGTGGAATATATACTACAAGCAACTCAGGACAAGAAAATTTTTTGTATTTTAACATCAATAACATGAATGCAGCAAAGCTGAATCCCTGTAGCAATCATTTTGTCCTCTCTATTTTTCATTTTCCAGCCTCCGTGTCACCTATCTTCAATAACAAATTAGCAGTTGATTGCTGTACAGACATTGTCATATTCATCAATACGGGAGCATTGTTGTAAAGTTGTTATCAACCAAGTATGATAAAGGCCCGACAGCGCTGAGATGGTTTTTTTTTTTTTTTTTTGCCAATCACTGCACCATCTGATTTATTGACCTCAGTCACAAAACATAACAAGCAACTGTCTATTGTTCAGCTTTGACAAAAAACACTTCATTTCACACTTTGTGTTCTGCCCCTGCCACCATTAAAATATTTAAACACACTATGCTGTTGTCATTTTAAAAAAAAGGTAAATTCTTAATTTCCAATGATTTTTGTGTTTCTGAACCATCAGTCCATGTTTTTGTCTTGAATTTTGTTGAAGGATTCCATTTTTATTATAAGCCGTAGCTCTAAAATTGAGGCGTGGGGAGAAATTAAGAAATATATATACAGAGATATGAGATAAGAAAGAAACCTTATGGGGATCTTTAAATATTCTCTTCAATAAAGGCAAGGGCAAACAACAAATAAGGGCACTGAGTGAAGTGAAAACCAAGGGTGGGAGAAGTCGACAAGGAGAAACATGTTTGATTCAGTCTCTATAAAACTGCAAAATAATATAAAATTAAAGTATATCAAAGCTGAAGTGCTTTTATGTTTCACTTCACATAAAAATGGTTAGAAATAAGTGACCATTTGAAAGTTCTTTAAGATAAACATCTGGGTCTTCATGTTGTTTGTGTCTGACTGGTGAAAAGTATCTAAGGCACAAAGCAAAGAAATTCATTTAAAAAGCCTAAATAGTGGTGGAATAAAAACTTGGCTGTATTTAGCTTTCAGTTAAAACAGTCCAGCGGGGAGTTTAATGATCAGTTTCTCCATCATCAAAGAATAGATTTTAGTAATCCATCAACAGTGTAATTTAGAAACACAGTCTTATACTACAGTTACAGTAGGGAAAACAGTGGTTGGAGAGCATGGTGCAACCAAAGTTTATGCAACCTTGTGAACTTACAATCTTGTTTATTTTGAAGTGGTTGCTTCAAAGACGGGGATCAGTTCTGGGACTACTTGCAGTCAGTGAAGTTGTTTCCGCATTTGCATGGAGAGTGACAGGTCTTTGTTTCCAGCTGCAGACACAAATCCACTTTTGGGCATCAAGCTGGCAACTGCATGCAATCTGTTTGTGATAATCTGATGATTAGCTGTGATAGATTGCAAAATTAAAAATCTGTTGCTGTCTATGTAGTTTCAAGGTCACTTAAAACAGAAATTCAAATAAACTTCTTAGATTTAGAATCCAGCAGAAACTCATAGATATGAAACTGAAATTCCTCCACAAATAGTGACATTGTTGCTGCAGGATAGCAATTGAACCACAACCAGTAACCTTGCTTTTATATAAGAATATAATCACAATTACAACCATCTGGTAACGAGCTGAGTCAAGTCTCATATTTGAAAGAGACATGTCACAAGTGAGTTTCACTTGTTTCACAAGCAATTGGTTGCTTGTTGGCACTCTGTTGGTGTTTGTCCAGCAAGTCCATTTGTTCAACATGAGGCGGCAGATACAGCAGAACTGCTAATGTATGTGTGTCTGAGGGGAATTATTTGAAAACCTCTGATAATCTGTCTGAGAGTGCAGTTAGTCCTAATCAGACAGTGATTGCTTGGCGATAGTTTGCCTCTCACCACGCAACCTGTGCAATCGCCTTATGATCAAAACTGGGCACTGCAACTACCTGCAATCTGTGACTGAATGCAAAAAACCTCAATGCAACAACTGATTTCTCCTAATCATAAGCAGGTTGGTTTTCAATCTTGTTTGACATCAGCCAATTATTTAACCAAATTATTCAATGAGGAAATCAGAAATGAGTAACAAAATTAATTTTGTAGCTTTCCGGTGACATTTTGGGGCTCCTGGGTTTGATAACATTATTTCAGTCTGTTTTTATCCCTCATCTGCAGGTAGCTCCTGCAGTTTGACCTCAGGTCTTTTTTCCTTTTCCAAAAAGTAATGGAGAAAGCCTTGACTGATCGTTTTCCAATCTTTCAGCTTGCTTGCAGAAGCTGATAATGGATAATTAGTTATCAAAGCTTTGGAGCTTTGGCAGTCTAACCCAGGAGCACATTTTCTTTTGATATTTGTCTCAATACAACATTGCTTCACATTCATATACAGGAATGTCCTTCTCCAGCTTTCACTTCCCAGAGATGCACTTTATCCACTCTGCATGTAAAGATGCACAACAGTGAAGATGCAAGGAGCAGAGATAGTGGAGCTGGATGAGTTTAAATCCCTGGGGTCAACCATCTAAAGCCTCGGACAGTGCACAAGAGAGGTGAAGAAGAGAGGGCAAGCAGGGTGGAGTGGGTGAAGGTGAGTGTCAAGGGTGATTTGTGACAGAAGGATAGCAGCAAGAGTGAAAGGAAAGATTTACAAGATGGCAGTGAGGCCTGCTATGATGTATGGTTTAGAGACAGTTGCATTAACAAAAAGACAGGAGGATGAGCTGGATGTGGTAGAGCTGAAGATGATAAGATTTTCATTGGGAGTGAGTAGAATGTGCAAGAGTGGAAATGAGTATGTCAGAGGGATGGCTCAGGCTGAGCAGTTTTGAAAGAAAGTTAGAGAGGCAAGGCTGAGATGGTATTGGACGTGCAGAGGAGAGATAGTGGATATATTGGACAAAGAATGTTAACAATGGAGCTGCAGAGCTCAGAGGAGGTTCGTGGATGTTGTGAAGGACACGCAGAGGGTTGTTGTGACAAAGGAGGATGCAGAATGAGGGATATCATCAACACGTGGAAAATGGGGAGTGATGATTAATTGTCCTTGCTGGTGTGTTGGAAGCTGAAGCAGTGACACAGAGCAGCAGAAGCACTAACATATCAGAGGGAGAGAAGGGTGATTTGCAACTTAAATAGAAAACTAAATTAGAATAGTGTATTTGGTTTCTGTGATGAGGAGTGTGAGGCATGTTGAAGCAGTGTGACTTCAGTTGTCTGCCTGAACTAAAATCGGCTTCCCTTGATTTCACAAACTGCGATAAGTTTGGAATTTTTAAGTCCTAATATGTGAGGAGGCAAATAAGACATTTCTCTGAATATTTTTTACTCTTAGCCCAATCACTTGTGCAGGCTCTGATGTGCACATTTTGAATGCAATGTTCAGTTGGTAGGGTGATGTATCTGTAATGCTCAAATAATCTCAAACTGTTTTCTTGAATATAACAACGAGTTCACTGTCCTCAAAATGACCTCCACAGTCACCAGATCTCAATCCAATAGAGCACCGTTGGGATGTGGTGAAATTGGAGAGCCTCATCATGGATTTGCAGCCGATAAATCTGCAGCAACTGTTTGATGTTATCGTATCAATATGGACCAAAATCTCTTAGGAATGTTTTAGCACCTTGTTGAATCTATGCCAAAAAGAATTAAGGCAGGTCCAAAGGCCTAAAGTAGTCTAACCTGGTTTCAGAAAGGTGTACCTTATAAAGATTCTAGTGAGTTTGTATCTGGCAGAGAGCTATCTTTACAGACACTAGGTTTCAAAAATCAGATTACAATAGAAGGCTGGATATAATCTTTTAAATCTTTTTTATGTAAACACTTGGCACTAGAGCAGCTCAGTATTTTTTCCCAGACTAAAGTACATAAACAAATGCAACAATAGAAACTCGAGCAGATGTTTTCTTGTTCAGTTCCTGATCGTGGAGGTGTGAAGAGTGTGAATAGTATGCTTTTGTGTGCCATCATTTCATTCAAGTATAATCAGAAATAAAAACTCAAAACAAACCTCAGGAGATGAACAGCTTTTTCAATAGTGACTTGCTTCAATAGCTCCAGCTGTTAGGTGACCTGTTCCATATTCCCATCAAAATTCCCCAAGTGAAAAATCAAGGAGCTCTCTACCTGAATAATTGATAAATACCCCTCACCAGTCGTCAACATAGGGCATGATCAAAAAATAAAACATGAATCAACGATGTCTGTATCTGCTGTCTAAATCCATGTAGACTTCACTGAATATAGAGCAGATATTTCTGTTTCTACGTGCGGTCATTAAGAAAAACCTCTGTACTCTCAGTACAGTATTTTAAATATTCTGTTACTAGTGTGTCAAAATCCTTCACATTTCCCAAGATCTTTCTGCATTCATTAAAAGAAAGTTTTTCACTGATTTGTGCTGGTGTAGTTGAACATTTTTGTACAGCTCTGCTGGAATTAGTTTTATTGCTTATAAGATATTGAATAGTAAAATACTAAAAAGAAGAAATTCTCTGAGAGTCACTGACACACTGATGATTTATTGCTCAGCTATGTCAGTCCTTTGAGAAATAACGTAATGAAAAAACAAAAAGGTACGTAATAAAATTATTGTTGGTTGGTAGATAGATTTTTTTGGTTTTTGACAAATAAAAAATACACACTTTTTGGTTTTTAGCCACACTTATAGCACTGCTGCCAATGTCAGTCAATGATTTGACTTTTTTTGTCTGCACACTTAAAAAGTTAAACAACTGTTGGATAGATTGCTCTGAAATACGTGCTAGATGAATTGTACTTAGTTGGATTGCCAACTGGCTTTTCCTCTTTTGAGCCTTTTGAGTGAGAGGTATTAGTGTAAGGACCAATTTTCCTGTAGAACTTGAATTTGGTTGAAAGCATACCCCAAGAGTTTCTGTGGTTCTAGCAGAGTGTTGGAAAAAAACAGTGTTGGAATATTTCAGTGCATTGTGTTACTTTAAAGAGTCAAATTTCCAGTTAAGGATCAATTTATATCATAAATGAAGCAACTTCAAAATTAAAAAGTAAAACAGTAGTTTAAAAATAAAATCAGACAGGAGTACACAACATTAAAGAACAACGACACGTCTCCCCAACTAACCCTCATATTTAACATTTATTTTAACACTTATTTTAAATTAAGTAATTCATATAATTTCAGAATAACCAGAACATTTCATTGCAATTTTTAAATCTGGTAAAATTACATGAATTTTCAAGTTGGGAAGAGACCGCTTGACACTAGCCAAGAGAAAGTGTTTCAATTACTATTCTGAATGATGCTGCAGTTTACGCCATGCATTTGAGCTCATTCTCAGTTCTTTTTATATGTTGCAGGTTTATATGTTCTTATGTTCATACTTTCCATATATATTGTTGCTTTATTCAAAGCATCCTTTCAGGGGTTAGTGTTTGAAACAGGAACATTTCCTGATTTTTCCTTTTTTTTAAAAACAACAACAAAAAAACCCACCTTGTAGAGGGGGTTTCTTTTTTTACATGGGGATGTTTTCTTTTGTTTGTTTTATGAGTTATGAATCATTTTCCAAGATCATTTGTCTTCATAGGGAGATCTTTAGTTATGTAAATGAGCTAGCAAATCTCTATTATTTGATTCTCTGATGTCACATTTGTAGATTTACTGGCTTGATCTATTAGTAAAATGGCTATTTGTATAGCGCTTTTCTAGCCCCTAAGGACCCCAAAGCGCTTTACACAACCAATCATTCACACACTGGTGATGGCAAGCTACATTGTAGCCACAGCCACCCTGATAGAGGCGAGGCTGCTGGACACTGGCGCCACCGGGCCCCTCTGACCACCACCAGTAGGCAACAGGTGAAGTGTCTTGCCCAAGGACACAACGACCAAGACTGTCCAAGCCGGGGCTCGAACCGGCAGCCTTACGATCACAAGGCAAACTCCCAACTCTTGAGCCACGATCGCCCCAGTACTGGTTAAACAAATTAGGGGTGCAGACAACTAACACATCATAGAGCATAAATACATAGCTTATCTCGGGGAACTCATAATATATGCTAAGTGGGGGGACTTTTAATGGCTTGCAGAAGAAAAACACTTCTAGTAGTAAGGAACGTAGCAACAACAATTATTTGCTGTTCTTTCTGTTGCCTCTAAGAGCAGACTTGTCTCTACATTAGTGTTGTAGCAAATTGGGTTAATGGTAAATTATTAGAAAATTAGGTCTTAAAGAAAAAAAAGTGTTTTGTTATACTTTAAAACTTCATTACCAGTGAATAGTTGGTATTGGCTTAAAAAGACAGATGTGCTTTCTGATAGATAAATGGGATACTTCACCCTATATTTTTCCATGCCTTGGGCTACATCAGTTTATTTTTCTGCTCCCAATGCGCTGAAATATTTTCAGATTTATATCCTACAACGATGAGTGCTTTTCTGAGAAGAGTCTACAGCCGAGACTCAGGGAAAACAACCCCTCCCCATAAAGGACGAATGGTGTTAAATGCAGGGCACAGATAAAGATTGCAAGATAGAAAATGAAAAGATACTGTGAAGAAGTTTTTTTTTTTCTCCACACGCTCATTGCTGAGGAAGTCAAATCTGATACGAGGTTATAGAAAAGGCATCTCAGATGACTGAATTTAATGGAATGGCAAATCCAGCTTTTCAAGTTGAGCAGTGAGAATGAGAAATGTGGCTGAGAAGCAAAATGTCCAGAGCTTGACATCAAATAACGCCGGCAGTGTCTCATGATATCTGCTGTTCTTCAAAAGAAGGAAAATATTAGGAGTTACTTTGCTCTGATGTTTTTGGTGTTAATGACATTGAATTTTTACAGGAGACTTCTTCTTCTAAAGGATGAAAAAGCAAAAACAAAGCATCTGTGGCCCTCTGAAGGGCATGGGTGATTTCAGGGCTTTAATGAGGAGAAATGAACAAAAGGAGTAGAGATGACAAAGGCCGCTGCAAGTAAACATGACCCTCCTAAATTCTGTCCCTGCATATCCCCTCTTGGGAGTAAACAATGAAAAAGCTGCTCACCCCTCTCCTCTTTCAAGAGGAAAATGTCAGTGTGACGTGCCAGCTACTGATGCGTCCTAATGAGAGACTCCCACCGCCACTACCACCCTCCCCCCAAGTCAGAGATGCCTATACAGCATCTATACAGTGGCCAACTTAGCCTTTCTGCCAGTAAGTAGACTAATTGGTTATTAACTGTATTTATTGCCAGAAGAGGGGTGAGTTGTGTGAGGAAGGAGTGACAATAAAAGCTGTAACTGGTCTATAAACATGAAAAACTGATCACACTCAACGTGTTTTGCCATAGCATGCATCTTCTTTAGGGTGAGCTTACATAACTGCGCAGGTTGTATCACTTCATTTTACAAGTAATTCACATAGTTCTGAGGATGTTTTCGCACCCATCGTTTGTTTTCTCTGGTCCATATCAGTTGATAAGTAAGTAAACTTTCCCCTGGTTTGAGTTCTTTTCAAACAGAGAAGAATCCAAGTGGACTCCAAAGAAACTAAGATTTGCCATTACAAACCACAGGAGAATTTTCAGTCCACTTATTGGTTAGATGTGTCGGGGGACCCTCAATGAACTGAAGCAACATTGTGGGCCAAAATTCATCCCCAACAATTTAAGACAGTGATGAACGATTTCTCATTTCTGCTAACGGTGGTTCTATAAGCCACTGAATCACAGGGTGTAGTTAGTTTTTCACAGGACTTTATTCCTCTTTAACTCAGGCAAACTGCAGAGTCAGGTTATTATTCTATGGAAGTTTGTGATTATAAGTCACAGCTTTTATGTGACGATATTCTTCAGAGATGGTGTTAACAGACAGAAGTTGATTAGTACAGCTTTAAACTCATGCAACATAATTTACAGTTAAATAAATGATGTCATAAAGATGGTGTTACTTTGTAAAGCAGAATTTTTCCAGATGCTTTACAGACCACGGGTCTTGGCTCCAAATTGAATTAATACTGCTAAGGCCAGTTAGCATTGATCACCCTGCAAAAGAGAACAAGTGTTTTAGTTAGCATTTCTTTTGTAAATGCAGACATTCTCCATGTCCTTTTGACAAAACCAATTTAGTTGTTTGTATCGACTAATCCTGCATTCATAATTTGACATTTAAAGCACAAACTGCTACACCAGTGCTGATTTCAGGTAGATCATTGAATCTCGTCTCTGTCTTCCTGCTCATATTTTTTTGCTCACACCCTGTTAACATACGAATTAAAGATAGTGTAACAATAACATAATTGCTACATATATTGATTAACAGCAGCTGCATGAATTCCACATTTAGTCTCAATTCTGGATGAGTCATGAGGTAATTTACAGAAGATCTAAGACTCTTGTGGCCTGGCTCTTTGGGTAGGAGGGGCAGGGCTGTGAAATGGTTTTGAAACAGGCGATGCCAGAATCAATTAAATCTTTGAACTTCTTCTAAACCTGGGAGAGAAACAGAGAAAAGGCGATAAAACTGGATTAATATGTCATTTAGCTTCTGTTAAGCGTCTACCAGCAATGTTTCCTGCTACCTGCAGCTAAAATGGCAAGGGAAGGAAGAGAAAAAAGGTGATTTATAATGAAATCAAAGCATCAGTTACCTTCTTCACATCACTGTCAGATAAGAGCAGTCTTATTTTAACCATATTTCTGAAAGCAGTTGAACTTGTCTCTTCATGCGCTTCCACATCAAGTTAAAATTAAAAATGAGTCATTCTTTGAAGCTACACATTTAGACAAAAGGCGCAAAGGAACAGTGTGTCAGTCTGTAACAAAATGCAAATTACTGTTTTTCTTTGAACGACTCTTATGTGAGTGGAGCAGTGTTACCGTGACTTGCTGTTGGAAACAAAGTAAAAGCAGATAAGATAAGACAGTCAACAGCAAATTATTTATTTAAAGAATCTGTTTCTCTTGCACCCCTCACACTGACTTGAATGTGACCACTGAGTTGCAACCCTGAGGTGCCAACAGAGTTTTAGTGTGAAAATTTTAAAAGGTACTCAGCAAAGTCTGATGTCACCTCACACAGTTCTGAATTGGCAAAGTGAACATGTGCAAGAACACTTTTACTTTCTAACACGGATGCAGTATTTCTACTGTTCAGTCTGCAGTGGTCAGAGGGAAAGATAAGTACAAGGACTGGTCCACTGCTAACCTCTTATAATGCAACTCATCCTCCATTTAGTGTGGGAAAGTCAATTACTGAAAATGGACTTCCTGCATTATGTTTTATTGTGTCTGTGGCTGTTTGTGAAGGATAATGCTGCAGCATTAATGGATTTATTTATTTATATTCCAAATATCCATTCAACCTTACCATGCCTGGGTGGTGACAAGGTGGTTAGCATCACTGCCTCACAGCGAGATAGTAATGGGTTTGAAGCTGCTGACCGGCTGGAGCCTTTCTCCGTGGAGTTTGAAAATTCTCCTTGTGCCTGCTATGGTTCTTCCATGTACTCTAGCTTCCTCCCATAGTTCAAAGACATGAATCTTAGGTTAATTAGTTAATAGCTGGTCTGAGTATGAGCATAATTAGTTGTGCCCGTGTTAGCTCCATGACTGGTGACGTGGCCTGGGTGTACCCTCCTCTCACCCTATGACAACTGGGATAGGCTCCATCGCCACCTGCTATCGTGAACTGGATAAGTGGTTAAGAATAGATGGATGGACTCGGTGTATGAAGAGACATGGATATACAGTAGAAATCTACTTCAAAGGCATCAAAGGTTTTTTGTCAGTACATATGAAATTAGTTAGTTTTTTGACTTTTTTTTATCTATTAGTTGTCTGGCATGTTTTTACTGGATCGGATGATGTGTTGTCTTTCATTTGGGTTTATGGTTCCAGCTTATTTTACAATCCTGGCTCAGACTCAGATTTTTTGCTTTATAGCTAAAAAAGGAAAACGTTTGGAGAATAGACCAAAGAGTGGACCACAATTCCTCCACAGGGGTGTGAAGGACTTATTGCTGCCAAGGGTGACACAACCAGTTATTATGTTAAAGGAGTAGTTACTTTTTCACATGGGGGCAAGCTGGTTTGGATCAGTTTTTATATTAATACATTGTCCAATATGGAAAATATTTCAGATCATCAAACCAGTTAACACTTACATCACCACGGACTGCCATTTGGCTTTTTCTACCTTTAAAACCCGGAGAGCAGCCAAATGGCTTTTAGCTAAGCTTTAGCTTCAGCCAAGTGGAAGCTAAATTGGCTAGTCATTCATATGTATATTAGGTTGTTAGCTGGGAATTCTGGAGGGAGGGGAGTGGGGGTGTGTGGATGAGGGGGTGGGGGAGCTGCTAAAAGCTGTGAACTTCCTTTTGTGTTTCATCTTGATGCATTCTCAATCATCCAGGGAAATAAATCTCCAAAAGTCACCAACTTGGAGTGTTTCAGTTTGCCGTCTTAGGGAGAAATCAACACACATGGGTGTAGGTCCTTTGTTGCTGAGATTTATTGATAAAAACAGTACAAAAAACCAACCATTTGTACACATATTTACAAATAATAATAAAAAGTGAGTGAGTACATTTCAACATTATACCAGTGGTCTGATTGATGCCACAATGGAGCAAATCGAGCAAAGACTGATAAGTTCGCTGCAATTTCCAGTGTGTGGGGATCATTGGTCACCAACTGCATCACGTGCTACAACCCTGGTCTACATATCACCGTTGATGAACAGCTTTTCCCATCAAAGACTCGGTGCTGTTTCCTGCAGTATATTGCAAGTAAACCTGACAAGTTTGGGATCAAGTTTTGGGTGGCTTGCGACCTAAAATCCAAGTACATTTGCAATGTCTTCCCATATCTTGGCAAGGACCCCAATCGTCCCACTGGGGAGAGACTTTCTGAAAATGTAGTAATGAGGCTGATGGAACCATTCCTAGACAAGGGCAGAAATGTTACCACGGACAATTTTTTCACATCGCTTTCACTTGCGCAAAAACTTCTTAGACTGAAAACCACCATCCTCGGCACAGTCAACAAGATTCGCAGGGAAATTCCTCAATCCACTAGTGGATTGGCTAGTCATTCATATGTAAATGTGGTGGAGCTTGCAAGAGAGTTGGCTCACTCTCATGTAGCTGAGAAGAAGGCAAGAAAAGAACAGTTGCTTCGGACACAACCCTCCACACCTAGTCCTGGAAAAAGAGCCATGTGTCAGGTCAAACACAAATGCAAGAACAATCATGCCACTGTGCGATGTGTTCACTGCTACAGATACACATGTGGTAAAGGCAGACTACAGATACCATGGCAGTGCCAGGATTGTGAGTGATTGCTGAAAATGTTGAAATGTACTCACTCACTTTTTATTATTATTTGTAAATATGTGTACAAATGGTTGATTTTTTGTACTGTTTTTATCAATAAATCTCAGCAACAAAGGACCTACACCCATGTGTGTTGATTTCTCCCTAACATGGCAAACTGAAACACTCCAAGTTGGTGACTTTTGGAGATTTATTTCCCTGGATGATTGAGAATGCATCAAGATGAAACACAAAAGGAAGTTCACAGCTTTTAGCAGCTCCCCCACCCCCTCATCCACACACCCCCACTCCCCTCCCTCCAGAATTCCCAGCTAACAACCTAATTTACATATGAATGACTAGCCAATTTAGCTTCCACTTGGCTGAAGCTAAAGCCTACCAGCCATTTGGCTGGTGGTGGGTTTTAAAGGTAGAAAGGTAGAAGCCTGGGACTCCTAGTGTTAAGTGTGACAAATATAGTATAAAACTAGGAAAGCAGGAGGGACGCAAATACTTTTTAACAGCATGTGTGTTTAGAGTTGGGCAATATAGATCAATACCACAATATCCAAGAGTACTTTTACCTATAATCAGTGTGTGTGTGTGTGTGTGTGTGTGTGTGTGTGTGTGTGTGTGTGTGTGTGTGTGTGTGTGTGTGTGTGTGTGTGTGTGTGTGTGTGTTCAACTGCAATGTAATATACAGGGTGGGCCATTTATATGGATACACCGTAATAACATGGGAATGGTTGGTGATATTAAAGTCCTGTTTGTGGCACATTAGTATATGTGAGGGGGCAAACTCCTCAAGATGGGTGGTGACCACGGTGGCCACTTAGAAGTCGGCCATCTTGGATACAACTTTTGTTTTTTCAATAGGAAGGGGGCCATGTGACACGTCAAACTTATTGGTAATGTCACAAGACAGGACTTTAAAATCACCATCCATTCCCATTTTATTACGCTGTATCCATATAAATGGCCCACCCTGTATATCACAAAGCTTTTTAAATGCATAAAACAAGTCCTCTGTTCTTCATCTTTAGCAATTTATGAATTTGATTTTCTACATAAGCAGAACAAGATTCTTAAAATCAAAATGCAATATTTAGGCTAATAAACTTTTTTAATGATTTTAATGAAAGCAGCTAGCAAACGTTATTGAATCAGCATTCACTTAATTTAGAATAGTTTAAATGTGTGTGTGTGTGTGTGTGTGTGTGTGTGTGTGTGTGTGTGTGTGTGTGTGTGTGTGTGTGTGTGTGTGTGATCATTCCCTACTATTGTCAAATTGACCTTGAACAGTAAATTTTTTAAAATAAATATTCAGTCTCTTTTAGCAGGCAGCTTATCTAGTTTTATAGAAACCGTGTGCCTGAAATCTTCATCTGCCTTTTTCATAAGACTGTAATCGATGTTGTAATCGAAGGTCCTCTCCCTGCTCACGGTCCGAATGAATATACAATGAATATATTGATCGTGTAACGGTGTTTGATGTCTTGGCTTCATACTCCACTCTCATTACGTTGGATGTTAAAATGACAGGATAGGATAAATTGCAGACTCTCTGTTTTAATTGGACGGTATTTTCTAGACAGTGAAATTACAAGAATAGACACAAGACCTTTTGAAAGGCTTGTCTCATGTCTCGGTCAAACAGGGATCACTGATTGAAGCAAAATGTGCACATCAATTTTAGTTTGTAGCAAAACACATTTGAGTTCCTCAGTACCTGCATTAAGAGTTTTGAAGCTTAGATCTCAGTGAGAGTTACATAAATTAGTTTCGAAATAACAGAACTAAAACCCAGAAGTTCATAAATCTGATTTTCATCTTGTTTTTCCCAAAACATTCTACTTAGACCATTAGATTAAAATAATAGACTGAAACTGAAGCACTAACAATATATCCTGAGTAATAAGCTGTAAAAATATGATGACTATAAAGTAGGTTCTTAATATCAGCCATCTTTTTGCTATTTTCTGACTGGACCTGTGGAGGTGGTAAAAAATGTGGTAAAACAGTATATCTTACAAGACTACCAAACTACTATACTATCCCTCGAGACTGCTTGGCAAGCATGTGGCAACCATTGGTCACTAGGGAAAAATTAGTATTGTCCAACTAGTTTCTAGCAGACTGTATGGCAGTTGCTGATTTGTCACTCACTAACTGCTTGCCATGAGGTCATGAAACTGTGAAAATTGCTGTGCAAACCATTGTTTTTCTTCGAGGAAAAAGTGGTATGTAAGAGTAGAATGGAATCGAATAAAATGGAATAGCCTTTTATTGTCATTGTACATGCAAATGATGACTGTCGTAATCTACTTGCAATGAAAGCAAGCAACTTTCGGCAACAATTCACCAACTTAGACATTCACATTACTCACACTCTCATTACACATACATATAGGATCTTGGGGGTGGGCACGATACACGGAGTCCAAAGTACCATCAGGGTGTACACCCCACCCCTGGCATCGTTGCCCACCTCTCAATTTTAAATACACGTAGACATTGAGGGCTAGCAGGAGGGACCATGCGCTTACCTGCTGCTCTCTGGCAGGTAGCTCCAAGCCCTCCTGGGTTTTAAATGCACCTTAGAACACACATGCATCAACATTACAATGAGCGGGTGGAGGGAGGTTCGGAGTCTTCTCTCACCCCCGTTCTCTGCGACCTGCTGGAGCGGGGGGGCTAGGACTAGGAGGAGGAGTTGGCCGTCCGACTGCGGTCTGGAGTGTGGAGCCTTCCTGCTGCTGCGGAGTCGGGGCGGTCTGCCTCCCCCCACC
Source organism: Rhamphochromis longiceps (assembly GCF_057381845.1). Lineage (NCBI taxonomy): Eukaryota > Metazoa > Chordata > Actinopteri > Cichliformes > Cichlidae > Rhamphochromis > Rhamphochromis longiceps. The sequence continues at coordinate 21,114,236 of NC_140557.1, forward strand.
GCAGGGAAAAGGGAAACACCACCTGGGTCTGGGTGCAGTTCCCCCCTCCAGGGGCGGGGGCACCTAGACCCGGTTTGTAGAGTACGCTTGGGGAGTGTGATCGTGTGTACAACGTCTCTTTATGTCTGTCTCCACGTTGGTTGAGTGTGGAGTAAGTGCATATGAGAGCATGAGGGTGGGAATGGATGTTTGTATCTGTGTGTGCCTGTATGTCTGTGTCTATATGTCAGGTTGGGTGTCAGGCGCCACCTCTCTGGGGACATCTCAGGCCCTCCAAGGTTTGGAGGCCTATCTCCCCCTACCACCACTTCCCCTGCCAGTGGCGGACCCCCTCAGACATCGGTGCGTTGGTGGTTCTTTGTGTCCGGGGATGGGCGTCCAGGTACACACCGGCTCACTCCTTGGCGGCCGCTTATCGGGGCTTGGGGCCTGGGGCTCGCTCGGGCCACTTCGGAGGTGGGGTGCCCCCGGCCTCTCGGCCTGGGGCTCGGTCACTCAGGCGCAGCTGGCTGCCGGCGGAGCTCACGGGCGCGTCACTGCAACTCCCCCTGGCTTCTGCTCCGCGGCTGCTGAGTGAGCCCTCATCTGGGACTCTCCTCAGCTCTTTCCGGGACAGTGGCGCAGCTGCCCCTCTGTTGGTCTTCCTTGGTCTCTTGTGTTCTGGGGGCCTCTGGATGTCTGGAGTTTTGATCTCCTCCACACCTGCTTCACGCCCTGGAGGACGGGGCTGTGGCCCCCCCACACCCTCTAGCAGATTATTACATGAAGGAACCTTTTAAAAAACAAAAAACAAGCGCATCCATGCTCACAGGTGTACACACGGGTGATCACACCCACAAACTACACCCTTTTTGGCTCCTACCTCAAAGCACACTGTGTTCTGTTGATCTTATGTGCTGCACAATAATGTTTAACATTTAGTATTTACTGTCATATTCCCATATATCATTGTGATGTTGTTTATTCTATTACTCTTGTTCTCTTCTGCTTGCTTTCTTTTTTCTTTCTCAGCAGGTGATCCAGGTGATTGATATATGCATTTTTTTTTCTCTGCCCGTTCTGTTGGTTTTTGTCTTTTGCCCTTCTCCCCCGTCCCTCTTCTCAGCTGTTTCTCTTTCCCTCTTTCTTTCTCCCCTTCTTTCCCCCAGTCAAGTCTGTCCCGTATTCATTAAGTGAAAATAAAATAAACAATAAAAGGTGAATCAAATGGACCATTACGGCAAGGCTGGGATGGTCAGTTTGGTAAAGTAAATCCGTTGGGCATCTTTCTTTGCCTTTAGACAACAATTCTGATGGCAAAAGAGCCAAACGGGACAGGCAAAAAAACAAACAAAAAAAAAAAACAACAATTCACCAACCATTCAGGGAAATACTGGTGCTGTTTAGTTGTTGTTGTTGTTGTTTGAGGCTTAGCAACCATTTACGCAGCAACCTCCACCAGCCACTTGCTGGTTGGGGAACTGGTTCAATAACGTTTTCTAATCACTTCACTGAAATCATTTCAATGAAATCATAAGGACATTGTGGTGTGGCTTTTTAAACTTCTGTTCTGCTCATTAATTATTAATGATGATTTAGATTTTAAAATCAAAATCATAAACTGATAAAGATGACAGAAGATTTTGCTAACAATCTCGAGCAACCACTCATACAGGCAGGGAATACACATTTTTCCCTAGCGGCCAGAGGTTGCCAGGGTGTCACCAATGGATCGCTAGGCCTATGTGACTGAGGCCCAATATATGACCTCTGCCTCTCATATCGATAACACATCTGTTGGACCTCGTCTGAATAGAGTGTCTATAAGGAAGCTCTTCCCCCTCACTAAACCATAATTACTGTCAGAAATACAAACAGGGATAGCATCCTTTGGGGAAGCTCTTGGACGACTATTTATGAATATGGTGATGATTATCTGTCCCAATTTAAGCCTACTGTCACGTATTAAATAAAGAAAGGATCGAGGATAACCAGTGATGTGATCTCTGAAGATAGTAACCATTATTATCATTACTATAAGAGCTGAAAAAACAAGATTAATTTGATCATTTTTATATATATAATAAATGATATAAGTAATTAGTTTGCTCTGACTTGAGTTGTCTTGACTGGTGTCACACCTAGCATGAGTTTGGTGTTGGCCAGTCTGCTACTTAAAGTGAACAAAAAAGGTCTCTAAAACCCTGAGAAATATACACCATGTATTCATCACAAAACAAAGCTTTTCATCAGTTAAGTTATTTTAGGACTATATAAGGTTAATGAGAATATTCTCCATCCATCCACTCTTGTCCATTTGACAGTTTGCAGGGTCTTAGATATACTAAGTATTTCTTAAAGGACATTTTGTCATCGTATTGATTTGCATTAAATAGTTTCAACAGCCTCGCATTTCTTACCAAGTGTACTGTGTACCTTAGGGTTTGAAGGCGCAGGTAAAAAGCTCCCAGTGTCTGCAAGAGCTTTATCAGAGGTCTACATCTGTACCACTGTGAGTTAGCATTGCACAGAAGGGATTTCTATAAAATGATAATGCTTTGTGTTTGACATTCAAAACATTTTCCCTTCACAAGCATGGGGGCATGAGTAAATATAATTTGATAAAATCTTTGTGCATTGTGGGGTGGTTTCATCACTTTGAACTATCTTTAATGGGATCAAATTGAATAATTTAACACGTACTGCTTTTCCTCCCAAAAATTAGACCATGCAGGACCTGGAGGTTTGTTGTTCTCTTTCAGTGACGTCTTTGTTAACTGTTATCTGTTCCCTAACAACTTTTTTTCTTCTGTTAATGATGAGTGTGTTTTGGTTGTATGTGCATATCTTTTTTCCTCGTCTCTCCTCTGTGACTACGGGAGACGGCCGTAACTCAGTTGCCTTGCTGTGCACGCATTGAAAGCACACTTAGTGTTGCACTCCACACAGGGCTGGAGTGCTTCTGGGAAGCTTAGGGAATACTTTCCCAGTCTACACGCACTATGCACATGCCCTACTCTTTGCCTCAGGTGTTTGGCTGTGCTTTACTTGAATTAGCAGCAGTGTTTGTTGTGCTCAAGAGGAAACCACTCTCCAAACACAAGGTTAAAGTGAGTCACGTGATCTGCTTAATAGAAGAGTCATGTGACACACTTTTAATTGCTTTGGTCTTCGTTTGAACCACTGCAGTAATTGTATTGTGCTATCCTATTTGTCAGATGTGATTATGTAGACGTACTAAAAAACACCAAGTTGCCAAACTCACTCTGTCTAAACAACACCAACCTGCCCTAACAGCTACTTCTGGGATTCACCGCAGAGGAAATCATCTCTGTAGGCTTAATTAATCACCACCACAAGCAGTCAGATGAATGGGCCTTCAGGCATGCTTGCCCAGATTGAAAGACTTGGAGAAGTTTTACGCAGGCCTTAGCCTAACCACAGAGTTCTCTTATCGAGAGCTGAGACACTTCCTCTGTGCTTCACAGCAGTGAAACAACTGTGGGTTGTATGTAAGTTTCACTGCCTCGGGCTTGTATCGTTTTCTGTCTTCTCTCAGCTTGGATGTTGGCTGGCTTTTTGATTTGTAAATGTTTCTCTGAGCATTTTTATAAAATACAGCTACGCCACTGTGATGTATCAAAGATAAATAACTTTGTGTACAATACTGCACCACATTTGATAAATGCAGGAGACATGCAGTCAGCTGGTAGCTTTCTGTGCAGCAAGACAAATACATTCAATCATCAGCTCGTGCTTCAGTGCAATCTATTCCTTGTTACTGCGCACAGTATTTAAAGCATTTAAAGCTCACAGTAGTTGGTACATGTGGACATCACATTTTGGGTTGTCTAGACCAAAATATTAAATTTTGCTTTAGAAAGGGCCTGATATCCACTTACGGGGACATTATACTGCCACTGTTCTATTGAAATTTTAAACAAATATCCTCATATGTGCATCTCATTTTCGTCAGGAACAAAAATCAGGTAAAAAAAAAAAAATTCTGGAAATTCTTTATTTTTACATTCATCGGGTCCCAATCAGCCCAAATAGCAAAGAGAAATTAAAAATGCATGCCGTGGAAGAGTTCGGGTCTTACGAGGTTAAAATAGAATAAATATTAAAATGACCTACAGGTTAGATTAGTTACAGGTAATTCCATCTGGACTCAATGCCTCATTTACATTTATAATTTGCATGTTAGGATTTTTAACCTAAAAGTGAAATTTCCTCCATATTTCTCTGCAATATTTTTGCACAGAGTAATTTTCAGAACAAGATTGACTGCATAACGCAAGACTGCATTATCACATTTACATGCATTTGTTAGCAAACAGTACATTTACACACCAGGAATTACACAAAACAAGATAATTCATTTGGAATTGTATTTCTTGCCCAGTGATGAATATATGAGTGTAATGTTTGCTTTGTTCATCTCTAATTCTGCCTCTATCCTCCAAATTCTCCAATGTTTACTAGCTTGTCAGCTTTGTCTGTACTGCCTGCTGTTTATTGTTGGGCTAACACACCATGTGCTTGTGGAGTTTTAAAATTTCTTATTTGTAAAAAGAGATATTAAGCTGAAACAGAAATATTCTAAGATGCCCAGAGGCTATTTAAAGAAATTTTTAAGAGACCATTTTAAGGTCAGACTCAGGGTCGAGGTACAAAACTATGATTATGTCCTCATGATAAGCAAATATGTACAGGATAGAAACTGTGTTTTAATTTAACGGAGTATAAACTTTGTAGGTTTTTTTTCCTTTCAAAGCACAGTAGTATTATCTCCTGCCTTTTCAGAAGAAGTTTTTCGTTCTGTTCATAATGTAATCCTGTTACACCTGCTTCCCCTTCATATTGTTGTATTTAATCTGCTCATGAATATTATTGTCTGTAACCTGTCTTTTGTATGCAGTCTCAGTGAGGAGTCACCCCTCACTTCTCTTTGGGTATTTGAGAGTTCTTAGTTTATTTTGCTCACGTTTTATTGGTAAAAATAATAATAATAGTCTTCAGTTAATAGAATACTGTAGCTCTATTAAAACAGCTTAAAATGAATAAATCTGAACTTTGAAAATGTAATTAAATGACGAAATTATTTTTGTCACTCTTCTACTAAACAGCTTTTTTTTTTAATAACCATACATAAATGTTTACGTATGGTAGGATGTGAATTATCCCTGATAGCTGCAGTATTTCAGCAGGGAGCTGAAATACTGAAGGTTTATAATGGAAATTGTCTCTTTTTTATTGTTCTATAGTTTCGCTATGCTGCAGGGCACTGATGCCTTCTCTTAATGAAATTATTAACACATGATACGCCAGAACCTCTTTTCATTAGATTTCATTTCCTGCTGATGAGGCCATTTTAATTTACAATATGTTATTATTAACCATGACACAGAGGTAATTTTTTATAACGTTAATTATTTTCTGACTATTTTTTCCTGCCTCTAGAGTCCCTCTGTTTGCAATCACGTTTTCTTAATATTACTAACAGCCTCAGTTTTCAGACCTGTTGCACACTATTCACTGAAATGAAAAAAGTGTTTTAATAAGTGTATTAATAAGCATCACAGAAAATATTTTGGGATTAGATATTGCAAGTATAATTGTAAGTGTTGTAAGTATTGCAAGTATTGAAAACTTTTATTGTGTCTCTTTTGAGATTACATCACTTCATTTTAAATTTTTTATGCGCTTTATTTGCTGTATTTTTGGTGATCGACCCTCTTATGGATAAATCACACTCACACTGTTAAACACACTCAAAAGTTTACCTCTTAAGTTCATTAATGTCTCTTGGAAGCTTTTACAAAAGGTTTAAATGATGCTACCATTGCTTTATGGAGTCTGGTCATGAAGTGAGTCTATCAACACGGACCGAAAGCTGTAATGTCGCATTCGTCAAAACTTAAATGTCTCTAAGCTCTCAGTGCAGTCACCGTGTTGAATTTTTCTGCTGTCAGCCTTTTAAACACAGTCCTTTTACAGTCTCATGTAGTGTAAGAACACAGTAGGATCATATTTTCCAAGAAGGATCACACAATACCAAGTGATTAACTATTAAAGAAAGGTAAAAAGTGTACTGGGCACAACTAACAAGGTGCCGACTCCCTCCAGCAGCAAAGGAACGTAATCCATTAAACGACACCGCCCTGAAGACTCACCACAGCCAGCTTCTCCACAGTACAGCAACATTGTTGACATTTTGGCGTCCACTGTTTAAAAAAGCTGTCCAGCTTAGACGTACGCCTGGCCCTCCTGGAAATCCTGCATAAAGATTTTCAGGCACTGTGCGAGTCGGTGGAGTTCAGCCAGCAGCAGGTGGAAACACTGGCTGCTGAAAATGCCACCCTCAAAGAGTTGGTGAATTCCTAATTGAAAGAATGACCCAACTCTCAGAAGAAAAGAAAAAAAATCAAGGAAACTGTCATCAGGTTCCAGGCCGGCAACATGAGGGACAACTTGGTGTTTTCAGGAATACCAGAGAAGGCAGAAGAAGACCCGGAAACAACAGTGAGTCATTTCTTCCACTCACCAGAAACCTGGAGGATGTAGTTAAAAACATCAGCTTCCCTCGTGTCCATTGTTTGGGAAATCGATGAGCTGATCGTTCTTGGCCAAATTTGAACACTTAAAAAAATACGAACTGGTGAAGAGCCACAGCCAGGAGCTAAGAGGAACAGACTTCAACAACCAGTTTTCCAAAGACATCCTGGAATGACACAAGGTTCTGTTAGAGATCTGAAAGAAATTCATCCAAGAAGGCTCTCGAGCTTTCATCACTGATAAACTGTGTGTCAACAGCCAGCTTTATTGCGATCATAACACCACGCCAGGTGACCTGGATCTACACAAACGTCACTTTCTGCTTTTCCCTTCTCACTTTCCTTTCCCACTAACAGACATGTCTACGTAGAACAAATATTGCTGGTTTAATCATCTTAGCCTGTAATTTTTCTTTTTTTGTCATTTTTTTCTTTTTTTTTGTCATTATGTGTTAGCCCTGCGACAGACCATCCATCCATCCATGGGGATGGTTAGTTGATTTAGGTTACTCAAAATGGTTCTTGGGTGGCTGCATTAACTTATTTCCCTTGTCACCATTCATATCTTTTCTCTTCTCCCTCAGCACTCAGCATTATGTATGCTTTGCCTGAATGCTGGAATTTACCACATAAACGTAAACATCACAACAACAAATAAATAAATATTTTAAAGACTTCATCACAGATTAATCCTTCTGAATTTCTGCTATATCAGAATATAAAATAAATATTTAAAAAATATATAAATAAATATTTTAAAATATAAAAAAAATATTTGTATTTTTATTGAGCCAGTAGTGGTAGCAATCTGACAAAATATAGCTATCAAACCAGTTCAAATTGAAAATACAGACCATAAGATAAGCCTGCATGCCGATGATATATTACTTTTCCTTAGGAACTCACAAACCTCTCTCAGAAAGACGATCACACTTATAGATAAGTTCTTATCCATATCATACTATTCCATCAGCAGTTTTGCCTCTGAATTGCAATTTGAAAAACACCACCACCCCAATACAGTCAGGTAATATTAGATATCTAGGTATATATGTTTCTGCCAGGCGCCTCTCAGTTGCCACCATGAAAATTATGATTTTGCCAAAAATAAACAATTTTTTCTCAGTTATCCCTAATAAATCCCTTGGTTTACTTGGTTTAAATCACTAGACTCCGTGGAAAAGTAAAAATCTCTAATTTGCCTTTCATAAGCTCCAGTATTAAGCATCAAAACTGCTTTAAAAGCCTTAACATAAAAATCTTTCTGACAGCCTGGTGGGACATCTTAAAAATAACTAAATGTTCATTTTTCCCATGTAAACTAACACACATTTGGAACAATCCAGATATCTGTCAGGAAAAGAAAATACTAAAGTTTGCATCGTGGCATGAGAAAGGGATAAAAAATCTTGAACATGTTATATGGAAAATCTTATGGGCCTTAAACACTCAAACATATGCACCCACTGCAAAGAGAACTCTGCTGAGAACTGTATGCATGATATATGGTCCTACACACCTGTCCAGAGGTTCTGGCAGAGGCAGGAAAGCTCGCCTCTTCTGGGTGGGTCCAGGTGCACGACCTGGGGCCCTGGGATTGTAGGTAGCAGACAGTAGGTGCTGCAAGCCATCCCCTCTTTTCAAGGATAATCGTTCACAGTGGACACAATGGGTGACGCTGTGGAGCCCATGGCACATCCTTGTTTTTTGTCTGTAGAAACCCTCACTGTATTTAAAATATGTGGTGGTAAGGCAGTGCTCTAACAGTGGGCAAATCTGATCAGGGCCAAAGCTGGTTCTGTCTTCTAAGGAGCTGTCTTGCTTTAGTCATTTTCTGACAGTCTCCACTGCCTCAGTTGTATATCTGCAAGTAACGAGTGAAACCACATCAAAGGACACTATGGTTTCTTCTGGATCCAGTATAACCCACATAGCAAGCAGGTCTGGCCCGGATCTGGTACCAAGCCGGCACTGCTGGCTGACTTCTGGCATGATAAGACGTATGTCATCCACATATGGGCCAGGCCTGGCATAGATGGTACTGCCTATGTGATGGCATGCCATATCTGGCTCGATTGCGGTTTGGTTTATGTGGCCCAGGCCTATAGAAAACAGGTCTGGCCCGGATCTGGCATCAAGCGTCATATAACGTGCGGAGGGCGGTGAAAGAGGCGAAGCAGCGCTACGGGAGGAAACTAGAGTCACAACTCCAACAGAGTGACTCTAGGAGCCTGTGGCGGGGACTAAGGACAATAACGGACTATAAAGCACCAACAACCGGTATGACGAACGCGGCCGTGACTTTGGCAGACGAGCTGAACACTTTCTATGCTCGCTTCGAGGCTGCAGCTAAGGTCTCCAACAATGCTAGTGTTAGCGGCGCTAACGGCTGCAGACAGGAAGATACTGCCAGCACCGGAAACGTGCTCGTCATCTCCGAGCATGAAGTAAGGAGAGCCTTCAAGAGAGTGAACACCAGGAAAGCAGCAGGACCAGACGGCATCCCAGGTCGTATCCTAAGAGACTGCGCATACCAGCTAGCTCCTGTGTTCACTGAGATATTCAACATCTCTTTATCTCAGTCGGTGATCCCCACATGCTTCAAAGAGTCCATCATTGTTCCTGTCCCGAAGAAACCCCACCCTGCTTCTCTCAATGACTATCGCCCTGTAGCCCTCACCTCAGTAGTGATGAAGTGCTTTGAACGCCTGGTCAGAGACTTCATCATTTCTTCACTACCAGACACACTGGACCCACTACAGTTCGCTTACCGTCCAAATCGTTCCACAGACGATGCCATCTCTCATCTCCTCCACACATCACTCACTCACTTGGACACTAGAAGGGGGAATTATGTTAAAATGCTCTTCATAGACTACAGCTCTGCATTTAATACCATAATTCCCTCCACACTCACCACCAAGCTGGAGCATCTGGGACTCAGCTCATCTATGTGTCAGTGGATCTCCAACTTCCTAACTGGCAGACCACAGGCAGTAAGGATGGGCGGACATGTCTCAGCCTCCACCACTCTCAGCACTGGAGCCCCCCAGGGGTGTGTTCTGAGCCCCCTGCTGTACTCTTTGTACACATATGACTGTGTGGCCACTACCAGCTCCACCACCATCATCAAGTTTGCTGACGACACCGTCGTGGTGGGCCTGATCTCTGATAACAACGAGACGGCCTACGTGAAGGAGATTAGGAATCTGGAGAACTGGTGCCAGAGGAACAACCTCCTTCTAAACGTCAGTAAAACAAAGGAGCTGATAGTGGACTTCAGCACTAAGCAGGAGAGGAACTACCAGACCCCCGTCATCAACGAGTGCCCAGTGGAGAGAGTGGACAGCTTCAAATACCTCGGAGTTCACATCACGCAGGACCTGTCATGGTCCTGTCACATCAACACCGTGGTGAAAAAGGCCCGACAGCGTCTCTACCACCTCAGACGCTTGAGAGACTTCCAACTTCCCTCCAAGGTGCTCAGGAACTTTTACTCGTGCACCATAGAGAGCATCCTGGCGGGAAACATCTTAACCTGGTTCGGGAACAGCACCATGCAGGACAGACGAGCTCTACAGAGGGTTGTGCGGTCAGCTGAGCGCACCATCCGCTCCGAGCTCCCTGACCTGCACTCAATCTACAGCAGGCGGTGCTGGACCAAGGCCAGGAAGATCGTGAAGGACCTCAGCCATCCCAACAACAGACTGTTCTCTCTGTTGAGGTCAGGAAAGCGATTCCGCTCCCTGAAGACCAACACAGAGAGACTGAGGAGGAGCTTCTTCCCGCAGGCGATACGGTCTCTCAATCACACCACCACACAGTACTGACCCACACATATGGTTCTTACACACACACTGGACTTTCTGGACTTTGTTTTTGCACAACACTGGTCACTATATTCTTCATTTCCAGTTAATACTTGTACAGCTGCTGTTATTGTGTATATATTTATTTATATTTAGATTTCTTCATACATTCTTATATAGTTCTATATTGTGTATTGTGTATTTTGTTGTACAGTTATTTTATTTTCAACTTTAATTTATATATTTTATCTTATTCTTCCCAGTTAAATTTACCCTTCATTCTAATTTGTGTTGTACAGTTATTTCATTTTTAACCTTAATTTATATTTTATTCCTTCCTAGTTAAATTTACCCTTTTTAATTTTTCATATTTATTTCCTATCTTATTCATAGCCTTTTCCTTTTTTGTTCTCTTTAGGTCACGAGCAGTTGTCCAAGCATTTCACTACATATCGTACTGTGTATGACTGTGTACGTGACAAATAAAATTTGAATTTGAATTTGAATTTGAAGCTGGCACTTCTGACTGACCGGTGTCATGGCAGAGTGTATGTCAACCAGATGTGGGCCAGGTCTGGCAATGATGGCACTATTTATGTTCCTGTTTTCCTATTTTAGTTAGAAGACCCAAATGCCATGTTGCAATACTATACTGCTATGGTAGCCAACATTTCAAATGCAGGTTTGACAGGTTTGTGAGTGTACACTTTATCCAAAACCTAGTGATGGTTTACTCATCTTTGCCAGTGGGTGGCTGTAGCTCAAGAGGTAGAGCAGGTCACCTACTGATCAGAAGGTTAGTGGTTCAATCCTTGGCTCCTCCAGTCTGCATGTCAAGAGTGTAAATGTAGTTAGGAAGCACTGAGTTTGGAGAAATTGTGTAAATGTGGCATGTCGTATAAAGTACTTTGGGTAATCCGGGACACTAGAAAAGCGCTATATAATAATCAGATCATTCACTGTCTGAATAGAGCTTCGTCATGTTACGTTTGCACTGTTTTGCATGTTCTGACACATGTTGTTATTACATGGCTTGATAAGGCACACATTAGGCTGACATCTGGGGCCAACTTACAACTTACACATGGCCCACATACCGCAAAGAATGACGGGCCTTTGGTGGCCCAGATCAGGTTTGCCAGAGGTAGTTCACACATGGGCCAGCAGCAGACACACTGATGGTCCTGTGCTGGCCCATGTATGGGCCAGATCCGGGCCATACAATTTTGCTATGTGGGAAGTTTCTGGACCTTGTTGGTGAAGTCAGTGGAGTTTTTGATGTGATGGGGTGCGTTCCCCAGAAGGGGAGCTAGGATGTTGGCGAGGTTCTTGGAAATGTTGTAGGCAGCTGAATTTATACTGCTAACTGTTTATACTGTCTGAGTGGGACTCCATCTTGGCGGATCTTCGGAGGTCCCACCCACACACCTAACACCCACTCACATCTTGCGTAATTTGATCTCAATAAGTCACATGATGGCAAGGTCTCACAGTAGTTTCGCCCGAAACCTTCTGCTGATAATGACCCACACAATTTTTTAACCCATATGATGATGCACATGATAAATAGTGGGTCAGTGAACCTCTTAAGGGACAACTCCCACTAAGGCTTAAATACCTGGGACTTTCCACCATTTGGTCTTAGAACTGAGAGGTGAAACGTCTTCAAGAAACTTAAAGAAGTCCAGTCAATTTTCTTTGCAAGCTCTTTAGATTACTGTGACCTGGATGACTTAGAGCCTACACATACATTGTTGCTTTATGTACCTGTGCATTTTCGAATGTTTGCATTCCAGGTGTTGTATGTTTTTTGTTTTTTTTACAGGTGCAGCAGCTGGCAATACATTGTGCATTTCTAGTTGATCTTCATCCTTTCATTATGTCTTCCCCAACCCCTCCTCTTTTTTTTTGCCTGTCCTGCCTTAAACATTGTCATACTGTATACCACATATAATGTAATAACTGAAATAACAGAAATAGAAATAAAGAAATAAACAGATAAACCATGAACAAGAGGAGCCTATAGAGAATTTATAGAGCTGGTCTTGGAAAAGCAAAATGTGTTTGGCACAGCAGTGCATATAATTCTGATTGATAAAACTGCCAGACAGGACAGTATTTAAAAGGAAAGGGAGAAAAAACTATGAAAGAAAGGTTGTGTCTGTTGCTGTAGGCAAATTGGTTTCACTTTGTCCTGTCTGTGTAGGTCAAACAGCAAAGTCAGCTACAGCGCAGCTCAGCAACTGCTGGGACAAACTGAATCTTTTTCTCGTGTTCAAGGACATGACAGAGCTTCTCATCAGCAGCATGAACTCTAGCATTTCTGTTGAAGGACACTCAGCCAGTCTTTTTAAATAACAGTTCACCCCCATCTGCAAACATACATTACAACACAAGGAAAACAACATTAATCATAGGGATTATATTAGCTTATCGTTTTTTCACTGTTCCTTAAATATCCAGTTATGCAAACCTCACAGGTAGGTTGACAAGTTGGAGTGGAGTAGACAAATATTTATGTTATTTGTCTTTCTATCCCTCATAGAGACTCCAGGGAAGGACGACGATGGTCAGCCGGATACATCATTCTCTGACTCGTCACTGTTTGCTCACTGGGGTCAAGAGCTCAGTCCAGACAACCGGCGAGTGGCTCTGAAGCAGTTCCAGTACTATGGATATAATGCCTACCTCAGTGATCGTCTCTCTTTAGACAGGCCAATAGCAGACCTCAGGCCTGATGGGTAAGACTGGTACAAGACTGGTTTCCTTCCCACTGTTGCCAAAGTGCTTGCTCATAGGGGGTCATATGATTGTTGGGTTTTTCTCTGTATCTATGACTTGTGTTGTGATTTGGCGCTATATAAATAAAATTGAATTGAATTGAATTGAATTACAAAAATGTTCAAACACTGCAATGAGATGCATTGAATTAGATGTAGCATGCAATAACATATTTAAAAAAATATGTATGCATGTATGTATGATACACATTTTACATGTATCAACGATGAAGGCAACTTATCACATTAATGAGTATGGGTGCAAACTAATGGGGCACACAATGTAGATCCTGGGGGCTTCTTTATTTATACAAAGGGAAACACAAAATCCAGGTGACAGGTTCTTGAGACAGGTACATTTATCCTAAAATGTAACACAATGAGTTTTTCTCACTAATTCTTTGCAACTTTTCACATGTAACAATTATGATACGTGTGATACATACACAGTTATGATGTCTATTTACCGGTCACTTTAGTAGGTACACCTTGCTAATACTGGGTTGGACCATCTTTTGCCATAAGAACTGGCTTAATTCTTTATGGCATTCCAGCACATTCCACACATTACAGTGAACTCGCTTTCATGTTCAAGAAACTAATTTGAATTCACTTTGAACACGGTTGGCTTTCCTGCTGTGAGCAGCCATCAGAAAACTGTACTGTGGTCACACTGCAGTCATAAAGAGATAGATGTGGTCAGCAACAATACTCAGGCTGTGGAGTTTAAATCATTCTCAGTTAATGCTAAGGGGCCCTAAGTGTGCCAAGAAAATATCTTCCACATTATTACACCACCAAAATCAGCCTGAAGGCAGAATGGATCTATGCCTTCATGTTTTTATGCCAAATTCTGACTCTATTGTGCAAATGTCATACCAGTCAGCCTTTTTCTGTTGTCCAGTTGTAGTGAGCTTGGGTATATTGTAGCCTCACTTTCCTGTTTTTAGCTGACAAGAGTGGCTCTCTTTCTGGTCTCTGCTGCTGTAGAACATCTGCTTCAAGGTTAGACATGTGCATTCAGAGATGCTCTTCTGCATATCTTGGTTTTAAATTAATGTTTTTTTGAGTTATTGTTGTGTTCTCTTTTTTAGCTACTGATACAGGGTTTAATTAAGCTATTTGCAAAAAAATAGACTCCAATGAGTCATCATAGCAGAACAGAATCCTAGCAGTGATAGAAATTCAGACAGGACTAGGCTTGGTGGCATCGAAGGTCAGGGTAAGAGACAGAGACGGGGAGGAGTCTGAACAGTAGAATGACAAAAGAGCAGTAAGAAAGCAGAATAGAGGCTGATTGGCAGTGATGTGGATGATTTGGTTAATTAACCAAACAAAAGATATGTTTACATGTGTGCATTATGTCTATAAATTTGTACATGCATTTATTTTAATATATTGGCCCTTGAAATGTAATAGCTTAGAGCTATTTGTGAGAGATTACTGCTCATATGTAAAACTTCCGGCACATTCAAAACAGTTCCCACATACAGGAATCCCTTTTGTGGGATAAATTTTAGGAATTCTATTTTAGCTTTCTTATTAAAACTGAATGAAAACAAGAAGTACGGGCAATGTCATCTTAAAATTTATTTAAAAACTACAAAAAAATACTTCCTAATTAAAGAAACACAAACACAAAACATAAGTGCTCACAACTTGCATATTGACCGGTTATCTGGTAATTGTAGTGCAGCTTAATGAAGAGATTAATAAAATACTAGAATTTCACTCATTAAAACTGGAGCGCAGATGTATTGGACAGGTTGTACCACAGAGTAGATACAACACCACAAACACAGAGGTCAAATTCACCCATCAGTCAAAGCGGTCAGAATAACCACACCCCTATCTTGAAGCCTTAATATTAATACTACTTAATCGCTTAATATTAATATAACTTTTGATATTAAGTGAACTAAAATGTTCCCTTTCATACTTTCATAGTTGTTATGAAAGTATGAAGGGGAAAATTAAAGGCCCATTTTCTTCAGGCAGTTATTTTTACTTTGAAGTTGGGGGTTTTGATATTGGAGTTTTTGGGGATTGATTCATATTTGGAAGCTTTGAAGGAGCTTAAATTAGCACTTTGTCTTTAGCTTCCTTTATAAGCCCTGGAGGTTGCAGCTTGGCAGTGAAAAGTAAATGGAGTCATCCTGTGGGGACCATGAACATCTGTTCTAAATTTATGGGCCACAGCAATTGACCAAACAAAAAAATAAAAATCCTGAACTGGCAAATATTGTTCTTAAAATTTTTATTTTCTATTTTCTATTTGGAAAACTGCATTTCTGTAATTCACCCACTAAACTATAAAACATCACAAAACTATGCAATGTTAAAAAATCTATAACAGAATCAAATCTTTGTTATTTGTGTTAAAAAAAACATTAAACATTTTTAAAATCTAATACTGATGATAAACTGATGATTAACTAAGAATTACCTGATGGTTTTTGTCTCTAATCTCACTGTAAACATCCATGTACTGGCTAAAGAAATCTACACTGGCATTGTGTTCTGATTTTTAGCTCTAATGAAAAATCACTTTGAAGTGACAAAGAATTTACAAGGTCACATGGAAAAACACTGCCTCAGTAATTGAAACCCAATGAAGAGTTTACTTTTGCCTAAAGCATGCAACACCACTCACTACCTACTAATGAGTGAATTATGTTATTGATGCAAGAAAAATGCAGTTTTAACTGGGGTTGTCAAAGGGCAATTCTTACTCTACAAATATCTGTTACAAATCGCCCATTTAAAGGTGCTGGGGCAGCTGTAATACATATTTATCCCAACAGTCAAAGGTAAAGACTACTATTCTGGAGAAAACCCCAACAATCAAGAAATTCCCCTGTGAGCAAGCACTTAAATGGACACAACACAAGAATCATTCACATCACCAAACGTGATTGTGCACCTTCTTAGCGATGACAATTTAATGAAGGCCACTCCACAGTCCAAAAAATGTGATCACACAAGTTATTCCAAACAAAAATCAGGGAAAAAATTACATCACATCATCACGTTTGGGACCAGACATATGTAGATGGCTCCATGGTGGAGAATAAATGGCGATATAGTGCAAAGGTTTACACAGCTTAAAGAACTTTTGGACATTTTCTTCTCCGAACTCAATTCAGAACATTCATTCTTACTGACACTGGCTCTGCACACTCATTGAGACAGTTCCAGGGGAGACATTAATCACGCATGTTTTGTGTCTCTGTTTCACATTTCGCAAACATTATGCCTGAGCCATGGCTTTCTGCAGATACAAAAAGAAAGGAGAGCACGATGAGCATGGACAGTTGTTGAATTTTTCTGAGTGGTGTAGAAGCAAATAAAATAACACAGTCCTAACCCAATTCTCTTCTTTTTAATTAAATTAAATGTTCATTTCTAGAGGATATTATGGGGAGGTTTTAACTAATTTTGCTACTGTTGTTATTGAGGTAGTTGTCTGTGAACACAGGAGCCATAGAACCACACAGATAAACACCTGGGTCATTTAAAAATACCTCTGTTCAGACTGAAAGCTATGTTTCCCGGACTTTTATTGGCATTTTGTGCAGCTTCCTCTTTCTGCAAATCTTGGAAACAGACATTTAGTTTCCTTTCAGGAGAAGAAGCTGGACTCATTATTCACAATGCAAATGTCAACATGTGGTGACAGAAAACAGTGTTTTGAAAGAGAAAGAGAGGAGCGGGAGATTGATGACAGACCTTACCACTTTTCTTTTCCCTCTGCCTTGCAGAGCACCAGCAGTGCACTAGCACCTGTATTTGTTAGATTAACCATAAACCAGTGACAACATTTATGCGTTGATAATCGGATATAAGGTTCTGATAGTCTGCCAAGAAGACACTTTGGCAAGAAACCTGACAATATCTCACTCTCAAGCGGGATAGTGTCAAACGTGTCTGTTAATCATTTAGACAAGCTGAAGGTCTAAACGTTGCCTCTTATTTGTTATTTGTCCACCACAGGTGCAGAAACATTACTTATCCCTTGAACCTCCCTCAAGTGAGCATTGTGTTCATTTTTGTGAATGAAGCCTTGTCTGTCATTCTGCGGTCTATTCACTCTGCCGTCAACAGGACACCTTCCCACCTGCTCAAAGAGATAATCCTGGTGGACGACAACAGCAATAATAGTAAGTACCCACATTTTATGTAACAGAAATTGACTGTTTGTCTAGCTGTAGCTCAGCAGCCACAAACAGGCAATAGATGCCTTTCCAGCTAGATTGAAGTAATAGGCATGGATTTGCAATTAGGGTGACACTTTGTCTACTATGCATTTCTAAGAGTTTTATGTGGTTTGATCACAAGCGCAAAAGTGAGTAAGCAGTGTGTTGATCTACCTTTCCCTAAGCTTCCATCTGATAATTGTCTTGTCACATCCAATTACTCCCAAGGTAATGGAGAACACCATCAGATAAAGATATTGTTTTGTTGGGTTACAGGTTGTGTAAAAACCGTGTGGAAGCCCATCCTGGATGCTATCAGAATAATCCTTCAGCATCTCTCTCTCCTTCTCTGCCTTTGTTGGTTTTGGGGGAGAGCTGAGCAATTCCAGCCAAAGTTGTTCAAAATTACCTTCAACAAAATATATACACTCAACAAAAATATAAACGCAACACCTTTGTTACTGCTCCCATTCCCCATGGGATGGACGTAGAGACCTAAAATTCATTCCAGATACACAATATAACCATCCCTCCCAAACAGTGGTCACAAATCAGTCCAAATGTGTGGTAGTGGGCACATCTGCTATATTGAGATAATCCATCCCACCTCACAGGTGTGCCACATCAGGATGCTGATCTGACATCATGAGTAGTGCACAGGTGTACCTCAGACTGCCCACAACAAAAGGCCACCCTGGAATGTGCAGTTTTTTGCGCTATTGGGGGTCTGGGGACCCAGAACCGGTCAGTATCTGGTGTGACCACCATTTGCCTCATGCAGTGCAACACATCGTCGCATGGAGTCTATCAGATTGTCAATTGTGGCCTGTGGAATGTTGGTCCACTCCACTTCAATGGCTGTGCGAGGTTGTTGGATATTCGTGGGAACTGGTACACGCTGTCGTATACGCCGGTCAAGCACATCCCGAACATGCTCAATGGGTGACATGTCCGGTGAGTATGCTGGCCATGCAAGAACTGGGACATTCTCAGCTGCCATCTGCCCTGAACAATGTGAACCATGATTCATCCGTGAAGCGCACACCTCTCCAACGTGCCAGACGCTATCGAATGTGAGCATTTGCCCACACAAGTCTATTACGGCGACGAGCTGGAGTCAGGTCAAGACCCCGATGAGGACGACGGGCATGCAGTTGAGCGTCCCTGAGACGGTTTCTGACAGTTTGTGCAGAAATTGTTTGGTTGTGCAAACCAATTGTTCCAGCAGCTGTCTGGGTGGCTGGTCTCAGACGATCTTGGAGGTGAACCTGCTGGATGTGGAGGTCCTGGGCTGGTGTGGTTACACGAGGTCTGCGGTTGTGAGGCCGGTTGGATGTGCTGCCATATTCTCGGAAACGCCTGTGGAGACGGCTTATGGTTGAGAAATGAGCATTCAATGCACGGGCGACAGATCTGGTTGACATTCCTGCTGTCAGCATGCCAATTGCACGCTCCCTCATTGCTTGTGGCATCTGTGGCATTTTGCTGTGAGACAAAACTGCACATTCCAGGGTGGCCTTTTGTTGTGGGCAGTCTGAGGTACACCTGTGCACTACTCATGATGTCAGATCAGCATCCTGATGTGGCACACCTGAGGTGGGATGGATTATCTCAATATAGCAGATGTGCCCACTACCACACATTTGGACTGATTTGTGACCACTGTTTGGGAGGGATGGTTATATTGTGTATCTGGAATGAATTTTAGGTCTCTACGTCCATCCCATGGGGAATGGGAGCAGTAACAAAGGTGTTGCGTTTATATTTTTGTTGAGTGTATATATAGTTTAAATATCGGTGTTTGCTTGCAGTCAGTATCTGTATTGCTGCTCCTCTGAGGGCCTTCAAACTCCTTTAATGTTAATTAGGAGCTGTGTACACTGGGTTTAACTGATGGATGAATAACACTAATTAGCTGCAAAGCCAGGAAATTTGCCCCAAGGCAGATAACAATCCAGCAAGGTGATGAAGTGTTTGTACATATCTTGTCTGCATTTGCAAACCTAATTCTTACATCTGCATGCATTGGATGTTGAGTAAACACTGTCAGGTCAAAAAGACATTTAATATATGCGTGTAACTACTGAGCTCTGTTCCTTCTGCTCTGCTATCACTGACATGACTGATGTGTGAGATCACTGACAGGTGACTTTAGTCTGCTTTGCAGAGCACAAGATATAGACTTGAAGTCACCTGTGAAAGTGGACCTGATAATTTACAGCAGAAGACTTTAACTACATCACAAAGGCAGAAAGCAGGCTATAAAAAGGTAATGATACTGTGCCAAGGTCATTTATAGGCTTTTCACTTTTAAATAGGCTCTGCACCTTGTAACAGGAACTGAGACAACCATTACGGGCCAATCAACAGGGGAAATTCTGGCACTGGGAGGAATATGTTTACCAGAGTCAATAATGCACAACATGGAGCATTGCCTGTAGCCTGCTGGAGCAAAACATAGATCACTGTGGTATGTCTTGATAACTTACCTCAACTCGACTGAATAAGGATTATCTCTCTCCTTCTGGCTGTTACTGGCCATAAAGTTGGATTTATCCAAATGTATCATATAAAAAAAAATGTAAAACCCAGAAGTCTCGTCCCAAATTACAACTAATATTCATTCATATTTCATCAGGTAATTGAGAGCTGGAGAGCAGTTGCCTTCAGCGCCTTCAGAGACCCAAGTCATGCGTTGACATTTTGCTGATGGCATTTCGCCCTGTTTGCTTGAGCACTCCGTCACACTGCGTATGATAGGCCTGGTGTTATCATTATCACCATGACTGTGAATCTTATCTGTGCTAAATGTCGTTAGCCTGTTGACCTGTGATGCTGCTGATAGTGCTGAAAGGGTCATCATCCAGAGCTTACCTCTGAGGCACCCACGGCCTTGCATTAGTCATCGGCCGCTGTCACAGCTCACCTCCGAGACATTAGCATGCAGGAGAACGTGTAGCCATCAAGGTAGAGAAGGGCAAATTGACCTAGCTGATTCCTCCTTAATTGGATAATGTCCCAAGCTGTGGGCCGCGAAAGACTTGTCCGTGTAAAAGTAGGGTTTTGCAAGGGTATCGCTTATTAGACAGGCTCAGAGGACTTATGATCCATTCTTTACCCTAAAATGTAATATGTTAGGGTGTAGAGTTCTATGATGAGACACTAACCTGAAAGAAAACGGACAGCAGAAAGAAAAAATCATGCTTATAGTAATGTAAAATTGTTGAAGAAGACTGTCTCTGCATCATCCATCTAGACATTCAAAGGCTAGCCTGCTGATTAGCCTCTGTAGGCAACATGCAATCTTTTGCCAAGGTTTCCTGTTCACTCATTTAAGTAAGGAGATAGAGATAATAAAAAGCTTACATTTCATTAGAAGATAGTTTTAAGATTACATTTTAACAAATATAATGTTCTGCCACACAGACTATTTATGCAAACTTTTCTCAAAAGGGATTAAAAAACGTGAAAATAATTTAAGCATGCTTAAGCATTCAGAAATTTCCTCCCTTGCCTTCATGTAAAAATAGTCATAGGCAGAGATTACTATGGCTTTTAACAGTTGTCAAAAACTGCCTGAGTTTTCTGATATATGATAGAGTCTAATATGCTTGTTGGCTAATTAATCCTTTAGTCACAAAAGTTAAATGTAAAGTTCTCAGAAACTAGTGAACTAACCATAATAGTCTCCGCTCCTTTAAAAACAGAAATAGATTCAGTTTGCTAAAGAACTTTCTGGCATGTTTTATGGCAATTTGTTACTGACCAGTAACCACTGACTTAGTGTGGAATGGTTCAGCCCCTCATGTGTGCAAAAAGGTTCCAGCATCTGTTGGAAACCACTGAGATATCCATCAAGCAGTTACTACAGGTCCAGCCAGTGAAAGCTGGAGGCTACGCAAAAGTTATGATATGATCAGAAACAAAAGATTGTATTAGTGTTCAAATTGTTGTTAATATGTACTGCCAAGAATGTGTCCAGATATTTTCCTGTTCTTTGACAATGCTTACTGAAACGTCCGTACCAGAAAAGTCTTCATCAACGTCTAGAGAATGATAAACAGGCAGTGCCAATTTGTGATAGAACTGTTAGCAATGTACTCTATGTTCACCATGTTTTGTTTTTTTAGCTTTTTTATTTATTTATTTATTTTTAAACAAACTGCCTTTGGACTTTTTGGCTTGATTGTGGAGGAAGAGCAGTTCTCAGTTGGATATTTTAAACACTGATTTTCACTACCACTGAGTTGTGCAGTGAGAAATTGCCAAGTGATGCTGTGCAAACTACTCATCAACTGCGAGACCTGTATCCATGACGATTTGCCATCTGCTGTGCAAGCAGTAACTCCTGCTTGCTGATAAATGGTGTTTAGTTTGAACATGCATGAAAGAAACATAATATTCAAGGCATAGTCAGATTGGCTCAGTTCATAGAAACATTTATGTAAGTTATGATGAAAGATAGATGAGGAAGGAAACAATGACTAAAATCCCATTCATCAAATATCCTTTGCCTGGTTGTGCACGCAATGATATATATGACACAGTCACAGCTAATTCCCTGTGCAGCTAGGAGAAAATCTGAACAAGAGGATTTTAAGCCCTGTAGCCATATGGAAAGCTTTCAAGGTTTGTTCAGGAAAAATTGTTCATTCAGGAAATCCTTTTCTATAACTGTGTTACATCTGACTGAGAATAGGCTTGAGGTGAGCTAAATGGCAGGTTCTTCTAGTTTGCCACTCACCATTAGATTTGCTATTCATCCTCTGAATGAGAAAAACCTTGACTTTTCTTTGATACTTGTAAATTATGTACTGGAATTAATGCACGGCTGCACAGTGATGTTATAGCCTGTTTTGCTTGTTGTTCGAGTCCAACTCTATCCCAAAGCCCATTGCTTTCCAGCAGAGCCTCAGCCGGATATTGGTCCTGAAAGATTGATGAGCGTTGGCTATCAGCTATTCCTGGTGTAATGAAGTGTGTTTTATTAGGATTTGTTATGAGGAATAAGAGCATCATTCTTATTTTCAGTGCACACACACATTAGTATGTTTTAATTATTGATGGATTAAAACTTATAGATCTGTTGCAGCTGCTTTATTGGCTTTAGCCAAAGTAAATGGAATTATATAGCTAATCTCTCTACTAAATGCCTTTAAACTTGAATTAGTACAAAAATTACTCTGCTTTGAGTTTGAGAAATCTCATTAGGGGCAAATTCACATTTCAGTTGTTAGCTGATTGCAGTTAATAAGGAGGTACAGAAACCAACTGTTACTGACTCCTCTTCCTACTGTAATACTCAACATACAGGACATGTAAAATACCACAGTTTCATGTGGCATGTAGTGCATGTTCATTACTATGAGAATTAATGTGCTTTTGAATTATTTATTACCTGGCAGGAAATGGCAGCCGTCCACTGGAATAAATTAAACACACTCTGACTCTTTTCTGTTGAAGCACTCCTGTTTCCACATGTGGTCTGCTTGTAGTCCAGTTTTGGTTGCATGCAGATAAACAGTGTGAATGGAGAGCAAAAGATAGATGGCATTTCCTAAATGCAATCTCGAAACCAACAGATTGCTTTACAAGAGCTTCTTAAAATGTATCTTTATTCGTAAACAATGATTAGTGTGAGAAACAACTGTACCCATCATCCAAAAGTTGGATGTTGCCTCCAAAGCATAAGTCAACAAACTAGTGATTTATTCCAGAATACGTAAATCTTTTTGTTTTTTACTTTTGTTGCTCGATGACATTTTGTGTCTGGAAAGTGTGAGTGTGCACAAACTGAAATAAGTGGCATCTCCTGCGCTCACATTTATAGGTGGGATATCTTATCTATATTATCACTCTTCATAGAGTTTGTTGACATTATATAATTCAGACTCAAGGGTGAAGGCAGGATAGCGGACATTTTATAGAACAGCTTCACGTACCTGTGTATCCCACAGGCCAACTGGAACTATGATCAAGATGCAAGAAGGTCAACCGTAGCCAAATACATCCAGAAAGTAAGACAGGTGCTCAGAAGCCAGCTGAATGGTAGGAATAGGATCTGAGCCATCAATAAATAAGCCCTATGAGTCATCAGATACTCACCTGGAATACTAAGCTGGCCACAGGAGACATAGATGCCACTGATGTCAAGACGCAAAAACTCCTCACAATTCATTGAGGTTTTAACCCAGAGTCCAGCACTCTGAGGCTCTACGAGCACCAGAAAGAGAGAGGGTGAAGATTTATTAGCGTCATAACCTAAATCCTTGAAAAAACACAGAGCATCTATGAATACATCTGGAAGATAGTCCCCTGAGATGAGTGCCTCAGGCACTCAGACAGTCAATGATGAGGAACAGAAGGAGGAACTGTGCCATCAGATAGAGGAAGGGGCTGACAAGACATCCTACCAGTGGCTAGAAAAGGCCAGCATAAAGGACAGCACAGACACAGAGTGTATGAGGAGTCTACCACAGTCAGAAGGACCCAAGCTGCAGAATGTCCAAACTTACCCCAGAGACTATCCATCACAAAGGAAGAGGAAAAAAGATGCAGAGGAGGCAGAACCAAGTAGCTGGGATAGTGTATGGGATCATCTATGTTTATTATAGACTCGAAGTCTCCAACTCCTGATAGGAGACACCAACAAAGGTGGATGTAGTGATGGATCTGGCAATCCCAGTAGACAACATCAGAAAGAATGATTGTTAATAAATAGCAAAGGACCAGGGGCTGAAGGAACAGCTGCAGCAGATGTGGAAGGTAAAGGTCAAAGTGCTCCCAGTGGTAATAGGAGCATAAGAAGCTTTAAAGCTCAACATCAGAGGTCTCTGCCCAGAAAAGTGCAGTCCTAGGAACAGCTAAATAATCCGCCGAACCGTCAAACTCCCAAGTGTCTTGTAGAGGACCCGAGCTTGAGGAACACATGCACCACCACCCCAAGTTCAGCAAGAGGGAGATTTATTTTTTATAAAACAAGACCCCTTATTAACTTCACCTTGGGTGGCAATGTAGTATGCTAGGAATTATGTGATGTCAGCAGACTAGTGTGTCCGCATGTGTGTGTATAAGAACCTGTGCAATTCTTTGGCTTTGGCAATCATGTTGCTTTACTGTGAATATCAATGTAAAGAAAGACATAATAAAATTGTCATACTCCACATATGGAGGAGATGAAGATAATTACTGCTTTTGCAACCCTTGAAAGGATTCCAAAAGAAAACATGAGCTCTTAGCACTCATTTCTGCTCTTTCTATAGGAATTCAATGCTGTGGATTCACTGGATCATATGGTATGAGACTTGTTTACTAACAGTTGTCAAAATTAACTATTAAGTCAGAAGCCAGCAGAAAATAAGGCTGAAAAATATTTCATTTAAAGACCACATATTGGTTTGCTGAATGCATTGTTGGACTGTGGGGAGTCTTTACATTCCAAGAAAATATGCTGCCTTTATTATCTTTGTAGAGTTGATGAGGACTGGACCGTACAACTTTTGAATAACAGAAACTTTCTTTAACAGAACTTTTTGCTAGCATTATTCGTTTAGAAAATCAAACTTATTTTTTTTCTAAAGCACCTCACACTGCCTCTAATAAAGCTAGCACAGCATAATTTCACGGTAGCCACTTTTTGTCTTCTCGCAGCTGCTTCTCACTCTCTTCAAACTGAAAAGATGGTTAAAACAGTGGGAACACAGCCTCGGGTGATTTATGTAAGGAATGATAAAACACAGTACTGATAAAACTTTTATTTTTCCCCCCAGCTTTATCTGGTTGATAGTACAGTACAGAGCTATGATGTAATTTTGCCTTATCACACTGGTCTATGCTGATATTTTACAGCAGACTCAGAAGCTTGGCCTTTTTGAAAGAATTAGTTTCCGTCTCAGTCTGTTTCACTATCCTTGGCATTTTTCTAGTCGAAGCACAAGGTGAACCTGTAAATGTGCTGTTGTAATTTATTGCATTTTTGAGAAAATTACCAAAAATGTGGCTCTCTCAAAACCTTGAAGTAAAATACATATTTATTTGTCATGTAAGCAGCAATGAGTCATATTCTCCATGGCGTGATTCATCACACAGTATACAGCTCAGGTAATAATGGAGGTAAACTTTGAATCCAAACATCAAACCACAGACATTTCATCTCCTCCTTCCATGTTTTGAAAAGCATTGCAGGCTGAGTTCTCAATATTGCAATATCCCGTTATGACTGGTAAGCCCCATGGAGGTCTGCAGTGCTGGCTCAAGCTGCTGCCTGTTTGGTCCAGTGATCAAAGCAGTGAAGCAGAAGTGCTGCTGGCCTCCGACCAGTGAAATACTGCCCACTGGAGGAGGACATGATGTGTTCTTGTGGGTGGAAGTTTACTTCTAAGTAGCTCTCACTTTTCTTACCCTTTTCAAATGATATCTTCAGACACCGATATGCATTCGTTTGTTTCTTGCAGATGAGCTAAAGGAGAAACTTCATGATTTTGTGTCTGAGACTAACAGCCAACGTCCAGGATTCATAAAGATGGTGCGGCACGACAAGCAGGAGGGTTTGATCCGGTCCCGAGTGAGTGGGTGGAGGGTTGCTACCGCCCCAGTCGTTGCCCTCTTTGATGCCCACGTTGAGTTCAGTGTCGGATGGTGAGTAACTCACAAGTGCAGCATGTGAAAAGCTCAGCTTAGCAGCACAAGAGCGCCGCTTCTTGAGCCATATTGCTCTGTGAGGGTTGATTGTTTCTTTTTTTCAATCGAACCATCAAACTTCCTTTATATAAATAGCAGGTTAGCGCAGGTTCCAAAAGAGTACGAACAGATTCAGCTGAAAAAAATTAAATCATATTTAAAGCTAGATAAAATAAATTAACAAGACATACTGTAAAATAAAAATATAATGTACACATACACAATGTGCATTACAAGCAAGTGGATAAAAATTAAGTTACACTACTGTAGATTAAATAAAATTGAGAGACAAAAAATTGTAACAAAACTGCAAATTCACTTAAATCTAATTTTAGAAATGTATTGTGTATATATTACTTTAAAAGAAAGAAATTTGCTATGTCTTTATAATGAACTAAGTAAATAAAAAATACAGTACATGATATTCATACATCAAAAAGCCAAGCTGAGTAGTTTTATGTTTACGACTGAATAAACAGCACTTCGGGCTCTTCTCAGGACTCACTCACTCGCACTAAGAGTGGGCCAGAGCATAAAAAAGCTGCATCCCTGCCCAAAGATTTTTGTTCTGCACTTTGAAACAACTGACTTGTGCTAGAGAATGTGAAGAGCCTCAGTGATTCACACAATATATACATTTACATGTACGCCAAGCAAGACAATAAACTTTTGTTCTGCCGGCAACAGTAATTTGTATCTTTGTATGACAAGATCACTGAAACACATCAACTAACAGTTAAAAATACAGAGTCCGATATTAAATGTGAATTCAAAGGTGCAGGGGTTCTTTGTCACTTTTCAAACCGGCATGTA
This sequence comes from Rhamphochromis longiceps, assembly GCF_057381845.1. Taxonomy (NCBI): domain Eukaryota; kingdom Metazoa; phylum Chordata; class Actinopteri; order Cichliformes; family Cichlidae; genus Rhamphochromis; species Rhamphochromis longiceps. The sequence goes on from NC_140557.1 coordinate 21,141,049, forward strand.
AGACCCACTCGTGTATTTAGATGAGAAGCATAAAGACCTCACTCCCTTTGGTCAAAATCACATCAAAATTAAAGAATATGATTTTTTTAAGGGGAAAAAGTGGATTTTAGGTGCCTTAATAAAAATAAAATAACAGTTATATTCAAATTTTCCACAGTATTTGAAGGGCACACACATGCATAGATGGGAATTTAGATGTATACTGATTGTATAAGTGCAGTTTATTGTAATTATTTATTATAGCAGATCCAACCTCTGTTATAGCTCATAATATAATTTTAAATTTTTCTCTGTGTGTGTGTGTGTGTGTGTGTGTGTGTGTGTGTGTGTGTGTGTGTGTGTGTGTGTGTGTGTGTTCCTGTTATTGTGTATTGTGTTAGTTTTTCCATGAATTGTATTTTTTGAAAAACTGTTTGGAAAAGAAAAAATGTGTAATTGTGTGTAAACAAATCTTATCTCTTCCTATTTTGATTAAAAAATATAATTTCCATAAAGCTTTGAGATGAGCAATGAACTGAATAAAATTGTTTACTGAACAAATACCCTAACCTGACAAGTGTGGTCATAGAGTCGATGGAGAAAGCACGCAACAACACATACTGACACTGAAATATCTTTCTCTCTCCATATTTACAGGGCTGAACCTATTCTGCAGAGAATTAAAGAAGACAGAACCCGGATAATCTCCCCATCCTTTGATAACATCAAATATGACACTTTTGAGATTGAAGAGTATCCGCTGTCTGCACAGGGCTTTGATTGGGAGCTGTGGTGTCGCTACCTCAACCCACCCAAGTCCTGGTGGCACAAGGGCAACAAGACTGCACCAATTCAGTAAGAGAACTACATAATTGTTTTTAGCCTAAATAAAATAAAGTGATTAAAGTATTCAAAAACACATGTAAATCCTGCTAAAAATGGATTTTATGCACTTCCCTGAACGTTTTACAAATGTTCTTGGGTCACACATCTTTTCCTGCCTTCTGTTACTATAGCAACTGTGTCACGCTAACATTATATGTGCAGAGGATAGCAACTGATAAAATTTAAAAAAGCTCATCTTCATCCCCTTAAATCCTTCAGGAGCCCAGCTCTGATTGGCTGCTTTGTGGTGGATAGGCTGTACTTTGAGGAGATTGGTCTGCTCGATGAAGGGATGGAGGTGTATGGGGGTGAAAACGTGGAGCTGGGCATCAGGGTGAGTAATGATGTTACTCCTCTAGCTATGGGCCATTGTTCATCCAGGTAATGTGTGGAAAATTAACTATGATAATGAAACTTAATGGTTGTTAGGAGCAAGGTCGCCGAGGTCTTCACTCACTGGTTCATATGTAAAATGCTAAACTCATAAGCCTTACCTTGGAAAGTGTAATTTGGCTTCAAGCAATGGTCTCTGTGCATTTAAAAATTGTGTGGGGGAAAGAAATATGAAGCAGCCTTTGGGGTTATGTAGATTATCCATTATACAAACTGTCAACACTGTATTTTTGCTGAATGCTACTGTTTTTAATCTAAAAACTAGAGAACTGTAAAATAAGGCTGGCACTTCAAATTACTGCTGATCAAAACATTCTTTGGAAAGTTCTTAGAAATATATAACTCACAAAACAATCTCCCTTCATGGCACACATAGTAGTAGTAGTAGTATCACACTGCCCAATAAGTACAGCAAGTGATACTGAGTGTTAAAAACAATGAAAGGTGTCCACTGCAGGCAAGGTCTTTATTTTAATTTAATTTTTTTGATCTTTCATCATTTTTTGGGCTTCTGCTTCTGGTGAACTCCACTGTCACTCCTTTTACTGTTGCAGGACACTTGTCAACTCTATCCACGTCCACAGACGTGCAATCGGGATTTTGGAGAACTGCACAGGAGTGTCCCATAAAAACCAACCATAAAAATGTATTCTGATGGACACATTTGCGGGACCATAAAAATATGTTTTTCTCCTGTTGGTAGGTGTTCAGTTGGCCATGTAACCTACTGTACATCTATCTCTGAATGCACTGACTCTAACTCATGACAGTCTAACGCAGACTGTCTCAGGACTATATGTATTACTATCCTTATAAGAGAAGGATAGAAAGCGAAACCAAGTATATTTTTGAAGAATATGTTTTGTTTTGTTTTGTTTTTAAGGAACAGGGAAATTTGGGAAAATATTAATATTGGCATATTGCTTATTTGGAAAATTAAACTGCAAAACTAACATTTTACTTCTCCCATTACAATAAAAAAAAAAAAGTGAATACTGGCCTAGACTTAGCATAGCTTGGCTCGAATTAGCTGCTTTGTTTTTTATTGTTACCTTATCAAGGCACAGAGATCATTTCTCTTCCTTTTTTTACATAAATTTACAACAAGAAAAATAGTAGAAAAACAGGGAGGCCATGCATTGCAAATGGTGAGATGATTTGACTGGAACAAGTGACTCGAGCAGAGGGAATTATCCCTTTTTTCCTACTGTACCTGGAATACACTGTGACATATTCCCTCATGTAGATTTAGCTAGAACAAATGATCACTACTAATGAATTCTGAAGTCTGAATGATCACCTTCATGCCCCGGCGATCCCTCTGAAGCACATGTGAGACTCTGATAGCAACCGTGTGTGAACAGAATGCTGACATTGTTTAGAGCAGAGAGATGCACCGTGTCTGCCGTTGAGTTGCGTCCTTCTAACAGTGCTTTAATTAATTTGTACACCCTCATCAGCTTTGTCTGGGAGCTGAAAATCGCTTTTGTGTGCATTCACTTCAGCAGAAACAAAAGCAGATGGGCCAGAGCTATAAGTACCCTCTAGCTGATGATAGCACACATGTACTATACCAAGATCATTAATGCAGCTATCAGCAGGTTTATTAAAAGCAAGAAACGAGGGACAGCTCCTCCTCAACTGCACTTTCCCTGGATTTTTTTTTTTTTGTGAGCAGAAAATGGAGACAAGTTTTTGACAGGATGCTGAATGTAGAAATAACCATCCTCACTAATGACAGAGATGCAATCATCAGTAAAGAAGGGTGATTAGTCCTGCAAGTCATTACATGCTTTTAGAATTCCCGAGTCTGATAATAGCCCCAGTGCCTGATTCATAGCTGAACACATTGATGATTTTATCACATATATTATAACCCATCGCTTTGCCTTCTTGCTTTATTATCTTAGCTTTGAGTTCAGTCTTTGTCCACCATGTTGTTTACTTCCATGGTTATAATTGACTGAAGGAACTTGCCCTTGCTGGGAGTTAAATGCAGTTTATAGTTCTGCAGCATTTTTGAAACAGAGGGTGAGACAATGAGCTTAGAGCTACACGTCTGAAGGACCCTGGCTTGGCTCCAGATTAACAGTCCCATAGAGCCCCAACAGGGTCTGTTTGTCTGTCTGTAGCGTATTGGTCATGCCTCCAGACCACCTGCCAGCATGCAAACTGGCTGCTGACGAATCTTCAGAGACACAGTCAAGCCAGGCCAAAAACTGCAGGCTTTGGCTGGGGTTTTAAAGGGCTTGTGCTCTGTAGAGTGAGGTTTGAATGAACTGCTGCTCTATGATCACATTTGGTCACAATGCAGAAGAATAATATTTGACTATCTGGATGTGTTGTTTTCATAAATGGCATCTTATGTGTATAACTGAAGGGGGATGCATCTCATCGTGCCTATGAACAGGGGATTATACATTTCTGCCATATGTGAAAAAATCCAGCATCATGTGCTTCATATAAGGTTTTTATTTTATGCTATTTAACATAAGAGCTAGATTCTTTTGTTCTGGTACACATTAGAATAAAAAAAACTGTTTGATTAAATCCAGTACCAGTCAAATGTTGGGACACACCTGAGAACATTTCTCTTTATCTGACAAGTTTATAAACGTGATGCATAGTGCATATAAAAGAGTATTTGACTATTATACACAGTTAGCAGTCAGTGCGCTAAATCCATCGTAACTGTATTTTGTCAAATGTAAATTTAATGCAGTTTGTTCTGAATATGTAAAATTCATAACATAGAATATCAGGGATGTTTAGAAGTAAGACATTTTACAGGGAAATCTCTAAATAACCCAGATCATTTTTTGGTTCAAGATGAATCTCTGGTTTAGTTTTCCTCTCTCCTGGCTGTTGATGATTTACCCCAAATAATTATTTACCAAAGTAAGCTAGGAACAAAATATACACATCTTTAGTAGAATGTACAATTGTCTGTTATGAATCAGTTATTTAAAGCAGTTTAAAGTCAATGTTTTGCAGAAGCTCCAACAAAACAAAAAGGTAATCCAGATTCAGAAGTCAAACAGAGCAGGAGAACAGATAATCTTATTTATACTAAATATCTTCATATATCTTTACCAAATCCCCAGTAAAAACTTGAATTCACATTTTGAGTGCCCACCAAAGACTGAACGGAGACCACTTTTACAAATTCACATTTTCATTACATTATATATGTATTTATAACCAGTATCATATAATGCATTGCAATTTCTAATTGCCATCTACTGCTGCCTGTAGGACGCTAATGCTAGTGCTTTATCTTTCTTTTTAAGCGGTCTTTACAGATACAAAACTATTGACTGCAAAATAGCTACTGAGTTACACGTGATAAAAGCAGTGTTGGTCAAGTTACTTGAAAAAAGTAATCAGTAACTAATTACTGACTAGTTACTACTCAGTAACTAATTACTGATTACTTCCTCAGAAAAGTAATCCTGTTACTTTACTGATTCTTATTTTCAAAAGTAATTAGTTACTTAGTTACATAGTTACTTTAAAAAAAAAGATTTACAACCTGAATAGGTAATAAAGCAATAGATCTTTAAGCCCAATCCAATTTTTTCTGCATAATCCATCATATAAAATGTAATCAAATGAAAAAGTCTCTTTTTGAAACTAGTTTTATTAGTTTTAATCTTTTAATTTTACGCATGAAGCAAACATTAAATTATATTCAACATTCTCTGACTGGAAGAAATTTGTTTAACATTTAAACCTATTTTCTGCACATTCCAGCACATAAAATAAAATAGGTTTTTGTGTTTACACTCAGTCTTTCAGATAAATGCAAGTAAAACACAGCAGAAAATAAATAAAATCGAAGACTCAGCGGTCCTGTTGCTCTATTTTCACCTATATAGCAGGAGTGGGGCAGGCGGAGTTTTGCCCTGGTGCAGGTGTGTCCAGTGTTGTCAACTTAGTGACTTTGTCGCTATATTTAGCAAGTTTTCAGACCCCCTTAGCGACTTTTTTTCTAAAAAGCGACTAGCGACAAATCTGGCGACTTTTTCTGGTGTTATTGGTCTTATTTACGATGACTTTTTGACATCAAAGCGGGTATCGCTTTTACTCTCAACAAGCAGCGGGTGCTGCCGTGGGTACCACGCCTGTTCCAAAGCACTCACGAGCGGAGGATAGTCCTCCCCCAGCTGCTATCAAGGCAGAAGACGTTTACACCTATGTGTCCAAACTGCAAATGAATCGCGCATGAGCGAAGCCGCTGGTCCCGCACTGTCTGTAACGCAATCAGTTCTTCTTTTACTGTTATGCTGTTTTGTGGATCACGAGGTTTAAAACTACTTATACACACACAGTAACTCCACCAGAGTGCCTATTTCGGGTCACTTTTGCCGGTCCAAGCCCGGATAAAGGAGCAGGGTTGGAATTGTGACATTAAAAAAAAACAATAATTGCTAAAATAAATGTCATTTATTTAGGTCGCCGGTTCGATCCCAGGGCTCTCTGTCCTGGTCGTTGTGTCCCTGGGCAAGACACTTTACCCCACTTGCCTACTGGTCTTGGCCAGAGGGGCCGATGGCGCGATATGGCAGCCTCGCTTCTGTCAGTCTGCCCCAGGGCAGCTGTGGCTACAACTGTAGCTTGCCTCCACCAGTGTATGAATGTGAGAGTGAATGAATAGTGGTATTGTAAAGCGCTTTGGGTGCCTTGAAAAGCGCTATATAAATCCAATCCATTATTATTATTATTATTATTAATTTGTAGTTCTAAATTAACTCTAAATGCATTTAAGACGTTTTTACTCACTTCATGTCTCTTCCACTATGTTATTTCTCTCTCCAACAACATAGGTTACAATTATATTAGCATGACCAATCATGCAAATTAGCCGATGACGTCATTTAGCGACTTCTAGCAACTTTTAGGACAGCCAATAGCGATTTTCCTTACTGAAGAGTTGGCAACACTGGGTGTGTTGTAGCGGTCAGTGGAAGGATCTGGGAGTTTCACATTCCCGTGGCAGTGTACTGTCGGTGCTTGCTCGGAAGTTTAGGGGGTTTTTTTGCTGTAAAAAGAAGTTTTCTTCCCAGTGAACAGAGGACGCTAATGTTTTTGTCACTTTTTACAGAATCAAACTCAAAATAACGCTTTAAACACTGCACGGTCATACTCTCTCCCGCACTCTATGTTAGCCATTGTTGATCTGCACACAGCTGTTGCCACGAATGTCGCACTCGCTTACATCATTGTCATGAGACACTCTCCCAAAAAAAATCACAGTTTTAGTAACGCAGCAACGCTACATGCTTACGGGAAAGTAACAGTAATCTAATTACCTTTTTTGCAATAGTAATCCCTTACTTTACTCGTTACTTGAAAAAAGTAATCGGATTGCAGTAACTTGTAATGCGTTACTGCCCATCTCTGGATAGAAGGGCCAATGACAGTCTCTGGAAATTCAGGAAATGTATCTGTATGTGTTGGAGATGAATCCAGTGAATTAGAATCAAAAGTCCTTCTGAATGTGATCTATCTATGTTGTCTATTGCATTAAAATGCTGAAGGATTGTCTTAGGGAGTCTGAGTCATGTCCACAATAAAACACAAAGCATCGTTAGATCCGTAACACAAATCTGACCTGTTTCTAACAGGGCTGGTTCTCTGTTTGAGCTTCAAGGAACACTGGGATGATTTGTTTTTTGAAAACTGAAGGTGGATGCATTAAAAAATATATATATATCATTTATTTTTTTGAGGTTATCCTTCAAGTCAGACTGTACGGTGGAATGCACAGCAAATTGCCACAGGACCATGAAACAAAATTATAATACAAATGATTTCCCCAAACACCTGTGAATACTGGGTATCACGCCAGTGAAGTCAGCCTAGGACAATGCATCATAAGAATACCAAAGCAGACATCATCACTCTAACAGTGCCAGGATGGTTGTGTTGAGAAATGAGAATCATTGAGGGCTATGAAAAACAATTATGCAGCAGCCTTTGTGCACAGTATTTATGGAAGTGGCAATAAAGCATCATTACTGTCATCATAATGATTTACACAGTAGATTTCAACCAAATAGTCACCAAGCAATTTAATTTGCTATAAAAAAAAAAGTGTAATCTGTTTGAGCTTTAAAAAAACAAAACAATGTAAAACACATAAATAGGACTTCGAATCAATCAAACAAACAAAAAAAAAATATTAAGGCCAGTTATCAAACTGAACTATTTTCTGTGATAATTTTTAAAATGATAGTTGTCATTTAATCAAACTTGCAGTTTGATCAGTTACCAAGCATCAGGATTTTTTATGTATCTGTTGAAGAAATACTTTATGTGCTGCACATGTAATAGACAACACATATAGTAAGTTTAAGTATTCCAATACAGCAAATTAGTTATTTCGATTCAGCATATACAAAATCAAACAGCAATGTCACGCAATGTATATTTAAATTTAAATATATTCTCATCACCCATATGGAAAAGAAATAAAAGACTTGCATAAGATTTGGCTTACTTCATATGGTGAATCATATAAGGCTTATATGATTTACTCATGAAAGTGGCCACTTTCTCATTACTTTCATATATTGTTTTAGTAAGTATCCAAAACATACAAGTTTCATTTATATAATTTTTCAAGGGATCTTACACTGAACAAAAATATAAACGCAACACTTTTGTTTTTGCTCCCATTCCCCATGGGATGGACGTAGAGACCTAAAATTCATTCCAGATACACAATATAACCATCCCTCCCAAACAGTGGTCACAAATCAGTCCAAATGTGTGGTAGTGGGCACATCTGCTATATTGAAATAATCCATCCCACCTCACAGGTGTGCCACATCAGGATGCTGATCTGACATCATGAGTAGTGCACAGGTGTACCTCAGACTGCCCACAACAAAAGGCCACCCTGGAATGTGCAGTTTTGTCTCACAGCAAAATGCCACAGATGCCACAAGCAATGAGGGAGCGTGCAATTGGCATGCTGACAGCAGGAATGTCAACCAGATCTGTCGCCCGTGCATTGAATGTTCATTTCTCAACCATAAGCCGTCTCCACAGGCGTTTCCGAGAATATGGCAGCACATCCAACCGGCCTCACAACCGCAGACCTCGTGTAACCACACCAGCCCAGGACCTCCACATCCAGCAGGTTCACCTCCAAGATCGTCTGAGACCAGCCACCCAGACAGCTGCTGGAACAATTGGTTTGCACAACCAAACAATTTCTGCACAAACTGTCAGAAACCGTCTCAGGGATGCTCAACTGCATGCCCGTCGTCCTCATCGGGGTCTTGACCTGACTCCAGCTCGTCGCCGTAACAGACTTGTGTGGGCAAATGCTCACATTCGATGGCGTCTGGCACGTTGGAGAGGTGTGCGCTTCACGGATGAATCATGGTTCACATTGTTCAGGGCAGATGGCAGCTGAGAATGTCCCAGTTCTTGCATGGCCAGCATACTCACCGGACATGTCACCCAGTTCCCACGAATATCCAACAACCTCGCACAGCCATTGAAGTGGAGTGGACCAACATTCCAAAGGCCACAATTGACAATCTGATAGACTCCATGCGACGATGTGTTGCACTGCATGAGGCAAATGGTGGTCACACCAGATACTGACCGGTTCTGGGTCCCCAGACCCCCAATAGCGCAAAAAACTGCACATTCCAGGGTGGCCTTTTGTTGTGGGCAGTCTGAGGTACACCTGTGCACTACTCATGATGTCAGATCAGCATCCTGATGTGGCACACCTGTGAGGTGGGATGGATTATCTCAATATAGCAGATGTGCCCACTACCACACATTTGGACTGATTTGTGACCACTGTTTGGGAGGGATGGTTATATTGTGTATCTGGAATGAATTTTAGGTCTCTACGTCCATCCCATGGGGAATGGGAGCAAAAACAAAAGTGTTGCGTTTATATTTTTGTTCAGTGTATATCTGTTTTCATTCTTGTTTGCTTCTCATACACGTTTCACACAAGACAGATGCAAACTTTATAAGATTTATATATATCTTTTCCATGTGTGCAGCCACATTATTAGGCACACCCACGGGTGGTCCTGGCATGTTTGGTGCCCTGGGAGAACTCTCCTGCAATCCCCAAAATGCGCTGTCATGATGTCGGGGCAGCATGGGTGCGAGCAACTTTTTTTGCCCATGCCATGATGCCGCCCCCACCACGATGCCGCCACGGGCAACCGCCCATGTGGCTACTGGGCACACCTGTAGATATGCTCAAGATTATCTGCTGAATAGGAGAGAAAGATTTAAGATGTGCTGTGGTTGTGGGTACCAGATGATGGTTTGACTATTTCACAAAGTACTGATCCTGACCCAGCGCTACGGTTTGCAGAGAATGGTCAGAAAAGGAAAATATCCAGGGAGTGGCAACAGTAATTCAAATAAGCACTTGTTAGAACAAAGGTATGCAGAAGAGCATCTCTGAATGAACAAAATGTTGAACGCTGAAGGACATGGGCTTCAGCTGCAGAAGATAACACATGCAACTGAAATCTGCAGCAAATGTGTGATGCTATCATGTCAATATGGAATGATTCCAGCAATAAGAATTAGGGCAGTTCTGGAGGCAAAAGAAGGTCTAACCCAGAACTAGCAGGGTGTATCTAATAATGTGTATGAATATACAAGCTTTGTGTCTTGTAAAACACATTCACATTCACAAAATGTTTCCCACGTGTCATTATTTTAGTCTTAATCTCAATATTTTGGGTATCAATTGCAGGTGAGTGAATCTGAAACAAAAGCCACATTCACATTAGCAGTACCTGTGAATAAATTACCAGCTCAATTTTGTGTTCAGTATTCACACTGCATAATGCTGTTTTGAAGTTCTCCACCATATAAAATTTTAAAAAGATTTAGCTCTCTGTAATCATACATGAACGAATAACAAAACATTGTAACATAATGACCGAGTCTGTAATTGTAAGACAGCGCTGATTGAGTTCCATGACCCCTGTTCTGCTGAAAATCTATTGAACCCCGCTGCGTAATCTCAGACCAACAGGACAATCAATGAGCAAGTCTTTTTTCTAACAGGGGTAATGGGAACAGCATCGCAGCCGTCTTGTATAAAAATGAGAAATGTTGCAGTTTCATGGATACAATGATCCTTGTTATACGGTAATGCTATATGAGCCAGAGTTAAATCCCATAAATGGCAGTGGTTTGCAGTAAGCAGCTGGACACTTGTAACAGTAAAATAGTTTTATAGTGTACTGAGACAAATGCAGAAACGCTGTTTTAAGCGGAGCCATATTAACAGAATTAACTTCAATGACTCCCAACAAATACCAGTCTGTTCACATAACTCAGACCGGCTTCTCTACTTTGGCCTGCCCATTCAAAGTCATTTCAGTAGGAGTAACATTATAAGACCATACTACTCTCACTGGGTTTTAATTTTTATACTGAAATTGTTATTAGTGTTTCACATCATTCATAAGCCATCTTTCCACTTACCAAAAAACATTGCTGGTTTCCTTTTTCCTAAGAAAAATATTAGATGTAAGTATAACCACTCTTAGCTACGTTTGCTCTAGGAGCTTCACTTTGTTCTTGGCTTTTGGCATTACAACAGCTATATCACTGTGAAGATAAATGTGGTTGATTATTATGTTAAAACCTTCACCCAGTGCACCAAAATGTCTGTGTAAAATTTTGAGTGAGAAGAAAACTACTTGGATTTAAAGAAAAAAAGACTAGAAGGATTCGGTATCGACTCTATACAGAAGAACTGTGCTCATCAGGGTTCAGACTGCAGGCTTTTATTTTGTAAAAGCACCTCTGAGTGGTGGGAATTTCCCAGTGCAAACACACCAGGAGATACTCATAATACAGACTGTTGAATTAAATTCTTTCTAGTGTTGTTTCTGGAGGTAAAATAAGTCTACAGCAACATTTTAAAGAAAAACACTGTTTTCTTCTGTGAGGACTTAGACAAAGAGATTTAAAGTACTGTGAAAAAGTCTTGAGTCATCCCTTATTCCTCTCAGTTTTGCTTCCAAGGACCTTTTAAGGTAATTTTTATAGAGTGGTCTTGAGCAATAGTTCGTCAAGCTTTCTGAAGGTCTTTCAGGGATTTTTCTTTTTAGACATTGGCCTTGGTTTTCCCTCATTTTCCACCCAGTCCTTCTACTTTTTTAGAGTAATGCTGTATTCGTGTTTGATTCTTTCCGTATTTTTGGTTTGTTTGGTTGGTCATGAAGCCACTAAACAATGACTATGATTTAATTAAGAATTTAAAGAAGACACTTGATTTAACAGATGAACCAGTGTAGTGTCTACCTATATAATTTTTAATCGCATCCTTAGGCACTTGTTACCATCAGCCTGTTGCAAAATATCCTAATATTTTCCCATTTCTTTAGGTTGCCAATGCCAAATAAAGCAGTCTGACAGGAATAAAATAGTATTTTTGCACCAGCAACATGATTGCTCTAAACTGAAAACTTGGTATATCTCAGAATTGTGTGGCGTATGTCCTTAAAGACCAAAGAACATGTTTCCTAAAAATAAAACCTGCAGCAGTTGAATAGTATCTGAAGGTTCTGAACCTAAGAACTAGAAAAAAATCCAGCAAGAAAACAGACAAGACCCGACTAATACATCTGACCCTTTGGTTGATCTACTGCTCATCAGAAATGTTCTCAGTGGTGGCTCTCAATAAGCCATTCTTAAGTAAAGGAAACATCCGTCCATCCATCCATTTTCTGCCGCTTATCCGGGGCCGGGTCGTGGGGGCAGCAGCCCAAGCAGAGAAGCCCAGACCTCCCTCTCCCCAGCCACCTCCTCCACCTTGTCCGTGGGAAAATCAAGGCGTTCCAAGGCCAACCGAGAGATATAATCTCTTCAGCGTGTCCCGGGTCTGCCCCGGGGCCTCTTCCCTCTGGGACATGCCTAGAAAATCTCACCCAGGAGGCATCCTTGTCAGATGCCCGAGCCACCTCAACTGACTCCTTTCGATGTGGAGGAGCAGCTGCTCTACTCTGAGCCCCTCCCGAATGGCCAAACTTCTCACCCTATCTCTAAGGGAGAGGCCAGCCACCCTTCGGAGGAGGCCCATTTTCGCAGCTTGTATTAGCGATCTCATTCTTTCGATCACTACCTACAGCTCGTGACCATAGGTGACGGTAGGGGCGTAGATCGACCGGTAAATCGAGAGCTTCACTTTTACACTCAGCTATCTCTTCACCACAACAGACAGCATCCGCATCACTGTGGCCACAGCACCAATCCGTCTGTTAATCTCCCTTCTGTAACATAAAACAGGATTTTTCATTAATAATTCAAGGCTAAGAATCTTCACATGCTGCCTGTATGAATTACTTCATCCCTGTCTCCTAAGAAGTTGCATTTATATGCATTTATTCCTTATTAGCTTTTTGAGGGGGTTTTTTCAAGAGTAACATTCAGACCTGAGTTAGGGTCAAAAAAAGAAAAAAAAATCCTGAGTAGACAACATGATGGATGCACATTTAAAGTTGGCATGTTTGTAGTCTGCAAATGAAAAAATAAAAAATGTAGGTTTACCTTTAAAATATCACTATTTCTCTTAGGTAGACTTGTGCAAAGTTTTTCCAATGTGCTTGGCAATAAGTTGTTCTGAGCATCTTGGGGATCTTGCCACAGTTCTCCAGTGGATTTAGACTGTCTCCATGTCTTTGGTCTCTTAGTGTAATCCCAGAAGGACCCGTACCGTCTGCTGCAGGACAGTTCTTTATATTTCCCACTGTGCTTAAAACATCTATAGAGCAGTGTAGATAATATTATTTTTCTAGCCATTGTCAAGTCAATAACATGTTTAATAAGTCGATCAGATGTCCTTAAAAATGTCAGAAAACATTTTAGAAATATTACAGTATAACAATGAAAGTAAGATTTGCTTGTTTGGCATAATAAAAACTAAAATATTTAGGTTCTACGCTTTCTAGAATATATCAAACAGTGCTCTTATGAAGTGCAGGATTCTAGGTCTCTATAAGACACTAAAAATTTAATAAAAAGTCTATTTCTCCAGCTTTAGCTAACTGACAATATTCAGGCATGGGATTCATGCAGGCATGAGTGCATGTGTATTTTGTATATTAGCCATTCTGTACTAAATATGCAAATCTCAAAGAACACTTGCTGAAGCACTAGTTCTCATAGTTTAACAATATTTTGCACGCAGTGTGCGACAGGGACTGATAGCACTGAGAATAAATCATGTGAAAGTGAAGAGTTCTCCCCACACGCTGTATGAGTGGGTTTTAAAACTTATGTTGTATTTGACTGACTGTTTATCTCTGAGCTTTAATTAATGACCACAGTGAGCAAGAGGGACCTTCACACCCTCTTCTCACTACACTAATCAAGGCTGGAAGATCCCCTAATAATTTTCTCTTCAGTGTCACCATTTATTAGGTAGAATATAGAATTTAGTTGCTCGTTTTATCGCCTACACTCTGACGGCATTAGCATATCCACGTCCATTAGTAAGTTTGCTGTAGGAGATATTCCGGGAATGGAAAAAGGTGCTGATTAATTTTACAGTTATTCAAAGGATAGCTTAATGCGACACCACCTTGTGAGGTTTTGCAGTTCTCACGACTGAGAACAGGCAGTGAAATCATTGAAGATGTACTTGTTTTGGCTACATTCTGCCTTTCTCACATAAATTAAACACCTGTTAGACTGTACAGAGTTTAAAACTCCTGAGAAACATTTATATGCATCACTACAGCTGAATGTGGATTTTGACTTTTTAATTCAACGAGCAGTGAAACTTCAGTCTAAGGTAAAATGATGGAGATGCTTCTCTTCTGAGTGATCCAAGTTAAACTCCACTGAAATTTTGGGTCAAGCCCAAATTAAAGTCTAATTTGCTTCAGATATGAGTTTTACATAATATTTAACATTTAAGCAAACCATTATTATGATTGTTTTTGAGTTTTATGCCTGTGACTTTTATTCAAATTCAAAACCAACATGAGAAACACATTAACATAATGAAGTGAGTGTCTGAACCTGGCTTAAATTAACATAATCTTTTTTTATTGTGCCATACACAAACACATAATAAGACTGATTTGGTCAATTAGAAATACTTTGCCTGGTGTGTTTAGGATTGTCTGCAAATGGTTCAGCATTTCTGCGGTAAGGACGGGGAAATGTGTTTTGCCTTTCAAACAACAAAGAGTGCAAGCTGATACACGCTCAGTGGAAACTCTACACCAATTGTCTGCACTGCTTTAACTCTGCGCTCTGGGCAAGAAAAGAGGAAGTCAAGCTTTACCTTTAAAGTAAGTCTGCGCTTTGATGTGAAGGGTTTTATTATCACAAAATACTGAGGAAATGTGAAATGAATGCAATGGGAAATATTAGGGAGTTTATTTAAAAGCCAGTTAAGGTTTCTGGAGGGACAGGAGAGGTTGTGCAGGGAGATGAAAGCAGATACCTTCAGATACGCAGACAAGCATGAAGTGAAAAAAATAGAATTCCTAAAGTAGCATATATAAAATCACAGGACTTTATGGTGCTTCAGAAGCATCATTTCAGTCATAAGCAAGCTGTCACATCAAGGTGTTCGTGTCAGAATTACATCAGCTGTGTCCTTGTATAGGACAATTCACTCATTTGCATAAGCAAGAGTCCAATGTACACACAATTTTCCATTCACTTGCCGTTTTCTTTTAAGTGCAAATGGCTAAAATTAGCTCTAGAACTTTCCCTGCGGTATCCTGCTGAAAATCTATTCACAGATAGATATATATCATAGTTTTACATCTATTGGCATTTAAATGCATGCCAGCTTTTATTAAAGGGCATGGTATTTAATACAAAAATGCACCCTATTTCATTTGCACACCTCCAGGATGCAGCTATAGCAAGACTGATACATGAACTTGTGAACTCCAAGTCTTCCCAGCTAGAAACAAGGTATTCATAGATTGATTGATTTGTAGTGTGTGTGTGATTTAAGAGCAGATTTCAGATTTATTTATTTTTTAATTATGCATAACATTAACGTAAAATGTGTTTATCTTTCAGTTAAACATGGAGTAACAAAGACTAACTATTCTGATATCCTGAGTATACTTGGAAGCAGAGAAATACTTCATGCCAAAAAAGTGCTTTGAGGTGTTTCATGTGCATCTTCATCTTTTTGCCTGTGAAAATGCTGAAATCAGTTGTTACGAACACAACTTCAAGTAGCTGCTGTTCTCAGTGAAGAAGAAAAACACAAACATTTTACATGTTGCCTTTTAAGCCTGCAGGAAGTGAATATTTGACACTCTAAAGCTGCAAACTATGTACAAACCAGAAGTTAACAAAAGTTTATGAAATGATTAAGTAGATAAGCCTGCATATATGTAATCTGATTAGGACTTTGGCTGCACCATAAAGCTTTTTGCCGGTATGCTTCATATCCTCAAAGATTTTTGCAAAGTAACCTTGTGGCTACTCTCATCAAAATCCACTTTAAACCACTGCACAATCTGTTTGGTAAGTGGCACCACTACACAGAAAAATGAATGAAGCACTTCCACTCACATTACATTTACATTAAAGGTATTTAGCTCTTGCTCTTATCCAAAGCAAATTATGATGAGGGCAGCAGTAAAATTAGCTTAGGCTCAGACTGATGGTGCCCTGGTAATAGATCTAAGCAAACACAGCTGTAATGTGAGACAGGCTCTCTGGCTGAAAAGTTCTACAAAAAGAAATTAAGAGGAAGAGCACTTAGATGGTGAGGAAGAGGATATTTAAACATGAGTATATTTGCAAGAGGATCTGGAAGGAAGGGGTTTGAGCGGGTGACGTGAGTTATTTCTTGAGGAGGTTTTAAGCTTACAAGAAAAGGCAGAGGTTGTGCAGCTCTGCCTGAGATCGTTCTATCATCAGGAGTCAGGGAGACTTGGAAGAGTGAGGACCTGACTCTTAATAACACAAAGTAGGCTCATGGACTGTAAATGGTGAAGCAGTGATTTATTTGTATCACCGTGTGGGTGAACAGTCCCGCCACCCGTAATGACAAGGCCCAATTAAGTGTCGCAATTAGGTTTATAAAACTCCTGTTTGACAGCATGGAGACTGAGAGCAGTTTCTCATCCAACATTGTGCCAACTCCTCGGAGTAAAGTGTGGTGTAAGTGTTTGCTGCAGTAGCTGCATAGCTGTGCTTTTTGCTTTGGCGACACACTGGGAAACAGAGTGTATGAATGAACATGCAAATTAGGTGGTGGGTTTGATCATTCAAGGGGAAGGGTAACCGTGTAAGGCTTTGTATTTTGAAAAGAATAACAATATAGGCATCCATAATAATGGTAGGCTCAGACTTCTGTCCTGACAGTAATGGCCTGTTTCTTGAAATGAATTTAGAAACAGGCTGCTGGAAATTAGTGGTTAACTGCACGGCTTTAACAAAAGCAAAAATTATTTATTTTTTTTTTTCATTGTCAGAAAAGAAAGTTGACACTAAACAATGGAGAAAGCTGCTGCATAGAAGCCCTAACTGATTATGTTTTATATAAAGTCCTAGCAGAGTTGTTTAAGCTGTAAAATTGGTGCAATATTGAAACTGCCACCAAAGTAATATGTTATCCAGTGATATCTTAACTTTTACCAGCCCACCAGTCCACAATTTGAGCTCAGGCCAAAGTAACTAACAACTGTTTGTTGAATTTCAATTAATTGTATTAAAGATATCTCCACAGATATCACTGAGCTCCATATCATGACATTCAAACATTCATAACAATAATGGTAAACACTTCAGTTTGTTGTTTATTTGTAAACAAATATATCCAAAAACAAATATTAGTATAGTCAGACTCTGCTGACCTTTGGGTTACAGCCTAATTTGGAAACGTTAACATGCTGGCCTGCTAAGATTGTTAATGATTTTCAGCATTTTTATCATCGTTGGCATTTGCTTGGTCACAGATGCAAACTGTGCGTTTACTGCCTTTTGTTGTTGTAGATAGATAAACTCTACAAATATATCACTTTTGTAAGTCGTTGCGATCCAATATAATATTTAACGCTAGTTTATTAATTCTATAACTTGGTTATTTTAGCTGTTATTAAGTATATCTGACACATTAGAGCTTTCAGGGACCTAAAATCCACCTATTTGCTCAGCTCAAGACATAATAAACACACAAATTAAAACAGCAAAATACAAAGGATTTAAAATTCTGGTCAGTTTCTTTTTTTGTTTGTTTGTTTGTTTGTTTGTTTGTTTGTTTGTTTGTTTGTTTGTTTGTTTGTTTGTTTGTTTTTGTATTAGTGTGCTAATCTGTTTGCATATGTGCACTTGACTGAATTTTAAGCTTTGAAAGAAAAAGTTATGCCACTGATCTGCTTTTGGAAACTGCATGAATGAGAATATTAGTCTTTAATCTGGTGTTTTAGTTTTCTTCTGGGACACAGAAGAATTGAGCAACAGCTGCTACAACTGAGCAGTTTCTTTTCAGGCGTTAACAACTACATGAACCAGTGACTTGGTATTACTTGTGGAAATCTGCTAAACCTGATCTGCACCTTAAAATACACAATAAATAAACTAAGGTGATCCTCAGGGGGTTTTGTGGCCTGAACTTTTAAATAGGTGTGTGATCAGCTGCTTTCCAGCTGCTTTCACCAAGGAACCATTAAATTCATTATCATGTACATAATCGTCACCTCATTACCAACCATGAATTTGAATTCCTTGTTTTGAATTTGATTTCTTTTTTAAGAGAAAATAAAGAACAACACTGACAAGTAAATGCATGACCAGATTTGCTTGACGATTTAACTCATCTGCAGAAATTGTGTCAATTTTACCCCAATTGTATCCAGAGTGTATGCCACAGCTTATGTTTGTTCTCTGTGCTGGATGATGCTTATTTGCAGCAAATGCTTTTTGTGTTTTCTTCGGGTTGATGAAAATGATGAAAATAACAGGAAGGATGTCAGCTGTGCTATTTGGTCCTCACATAAGAGCACAGTGTGATCATTTAAAGCTTATTCACACTGAAGCATTGGGTGTTCTGAGATAATGCTGAGTTCAACACATTTAAGTGATTTCTTAGCATCCTCCACAGGCTCTGTTAGTGACATCTCCTGTGACAAACCCACACAAATGTGAGCATGTATGCAGAAGAACACATCTTCATTGCTTTGTTGAAGTCTTTGGATGATTTGAGAGGCCATTCACATTCTTCAGATAGCAATCAGCAGAACTGTACAGCCCAATTTATTTTCTAATTCATATCCTTCCAAGATTGAAGTCTCATTTCATTCCACTCAAAGTTTCTTTTTTCTTACTCTGAAATTCATAATCTTTTTGATGTACTAATGCACTAATTAAATAAAAATTGAAATTGTTCATATTTCTGATTGGGTTGTTGAAGAATATGGGGAAATTGTAAATGTTAATATAAATCAAGTGTGTTTTATAATAACCGCAGTCACCAAACCAACCATTTTACGTGTCATTTCATGTCGATTAAAAAGTTTTTCCCAAAACAGAAATCCATTAAGAAGTGTTTGTCATTATACAAATGTATTGTATTTAGCAAAACTTCCCTTCAGTCAGCATTCTGAGTTCATTAACGGTCTCCATTTTCTTGGATGGGATTATTACAGTTGGGAAAAGTTTTTAGAAAGTCCTGCAACAGGGCATTGAGTCTCCCAGAGGTCTTCATTATATGAGGACTTAGTGCCACTAGCTTTTAGAGTCAAAGAGTCAAGCTTTTCCTCCTGGGCACTAGGACTATCCACATTCTCCACCACGGGCACTCCCTCTTCACAGTCAAGGATACAGTAGGCAGCAGAAATAATGAAGGCCCTGTGCTTGTTAGCCACTACGTGCTTTATGCAGTCTCGATGTCATCATGGCCCGCTGCACTGACTGTGAAGTTTCCAAAACTGTTCTTGCACTTGAGTAACAGTCTGACTTTTCAGGTATGATGTAAACATCAGAAGAGAGCTAAGAAGGAAATTCCCTTTTCTTTGTAAAACAGAGTCAGCAATGTGCTCAAAATGTTCCTCAGAGATTCTTGACATGATAGCATCAAACAGTTGCTGGATGGGTGGAACAATGCTCAGTTGGTACCGAGGGGCTCAAAGTGTACCAAGAAAGCATCCACCACGCCGTGAAACCACCAGCAGTCATAACTACTGATACAAAGCAGGATGGATCCATAATTTCTTGTTGCTCAGAACAAATTCTGACTCTGCCATCATCATGTCGCATCAGAAATTGAGAGTCATCACCCGAAACAACGTTAATCTAGTCTGTATGAAATGGCCTGTATGGCCTGTGTTTTTGTATAGTGCTTTACTAGTCCCTAAGGACCCCAAAGCGCTTTACACAACATTCAGTCATCCACCCATTCACACACACATTCACACACTGGTGATGGTAAGCTACATTGTAGCCACAGCTGCCCTGGGGCGCACTGACAGAGGCGAGGCTGCCCAACACTGGCGCCACCGGGCCCTCTGACCACCACCAGTAGGCAAAGGGTGAAGTGTCTTGCCCTAGGGCATTGAGTCTCCCAGAGGTCTTCATTATATGAGGACACAACGACCGAGACTGTCGGAGCCGGGGCTCAAACCGGCAACCTTCCGATTACAAGACGAACTGCCAACTCTTGAGCCACGATCGCCCCTGGTGAACTGGTGTGGTCTTCTGCAGCAGACATGATTTTCTGCCTAATGAGTTTTTGTTAGAGTTATTGTTGGCTTCCTACCAGCTTAAAGCAGTGTGGCCATTCTCCTCGAATCTCTGGCATCAGCAAGGCATCTGCACTCAGAGAACTGCTGCTTTCTGTAATTTTCTCTATGAACCCTAGAGATGGTCGTGTGTGAGAAATTTTAATGGATCAACAGTTTCTGAAATACTCAGTCCAGCGTATCTGGCTCCAACAACGATGCCATGTTCAAAGTTCCTCAAATTAACTTTCTTCCCCATTCTGATGCCCACTTTGAACTTCAGCAGATTGTGTCGACCATGTCTACATGCCTAAATACATTAAGCTGCTGGGTTGTCATTGGCTGATTATACTGGCATTTTTAATGAGATAAGGTGGCCTGTGAGTGTAAAAAAACAACAGAAAATGGGTCACAGGTCTTTGCAGGAAAAAAAGTTTCCTGTATATTGCCAGTTCTGGCAGCACAGTACAGCTTATTGAAACTCGTCCCTTTCTAAAGTATCCTTTAGACACTTTCAGTGCTCCATAGAGGGCCTGCTTGCTAGCATGAGCATCAGGTACAAGGCCCTAGAGTGTGTAACAGCAACATCTGTGCAGCCTGTGGTGCAGCTGTGTTTTCTTAAAGTCTTCTGGGGTATCTGTCTGTTTTGTGACTTAATTGAATATTTCAAGATAAACTTTTAAACAGCACAACAATAGCTTGGGTTGTTATTGTGAAAAAACTAACAGAACTTTCTTTTCTTTGTATTTGGAATACTTAAATCCAGGTGTGGCAGTGTGGAGGCAGCATCGAAGTCCTGCCTTGTGCTCGCATCGCCCACATAGAGCGTGCTCATAAACCCTACACTGAGGACCTGACATCGCACGTACGTCGAAACGCCCTCAGAGTTGCAGAAGTTTGGATGGATGAGTTTAAAAGCCACGTCTACATGGCCTGGAATATTCCACTGGAGGTCAGTGACCATGTTAATGACAACAAGCACAAGTCACACATGGATTTGAGGGTGGGGAATGTCAGCTTACACCTTGTCAGTAGTGCAATGTGCAATGAAAAAAGTTAATCCCTTGGAAATTGTTGTGATTTTTTTTACACGATTGTACTGCTGATACTTTAGATGTGTGCAGACAAGGAAAATAAACAGCTCTTCTTTAGTGGCATTCATTCACTATTCAGAAAGAGTCTTCAAAGAATGATGGTTCCTTTCCAAAACCCTAAAAATAACATCAAAACAAGAACTTCATAATTTCTCACAGCATAATTGACTGTTTTCCTTTTGTGACATAATCCAAAGGGAGTATTTATAAAGTCAGATGTGCAAACCCACAAATAAGCGATCATATCAGAGAAAAGCACCATAAATTTCAGGATGATCAGGCTGAGTCCAGTCTTCAGCTACCTAATCTAAATGTTGAGGGTTGAGTGTCATCTGTTATCAGCTGCTCTCCTCCCATCACAGATGCTTAGTTGAACGAGGCCCCTGACACCTCCTGAAGGCTCAAATGAAATGATTTTCTTGTGACTTACAGACTGGCCTGAATTAAATACGTGCCACTGAATAAATAAATGCTTAATATGATTCAAGAAAATGGTTTAAATGAGGACATTAGCATTTAGAAAATCCATTGTAAAGGCTGACAATAATAATTTAAAAGATTAATTAAAGAAAGTAACTGGATTATAGTGTGACTTGGGAGTGAAATAATGAATAATACAGAAAGAACAAAATTAAATGCAAAGACAGGCGCTGTACGTCATTTATTCAATATGTTGGAGCAGAAATGCCGCTGATTTACTCTTTTCAGTCTTTTCATTTGAGGCATTTGAGGCTATACTCACATATACTTACGTAATATTTTCAGCGTGTTTTCACAGTTGTATTAGTGTCAAATTTCAAGGATTTCATAAAAAAAAAAGATTTTTATTTGATCTTGGATTTGGTCAATCAAAATAAATATGCACGCTGTGTCATCTTATGTTAAATGTAGCATCCCTCAAAGGCAAAGTCAAATGTTTGTTCACTGAATCTTTTTTCTTGTCCTGAATAATCTGTTTGAATATGTAAATCCATGTTATGAATAGATGAACATCTGCAGGCAATTCATTCAGTCAATAATGAGGCGTTTAACAGAGCCTGTACTCAAGAAGCATGAAATTTTGCCCCAGCTTTAGCCCCATGAATTAACCACACAGTGAAATCATCAGTGTTAATTTACCTCTGAGAGCCTCAAAATGAGCATAGTGCTCATCCGAAGTTTGCATCCATCTGAGTTCACTTTTGGGGGAATTATGTTAAAATGCTCTTCATAGACTACAGCTCTGCATTTAACACCATAATTCCCTCCACACTCACCACCAAGCTGGAGCATCTGGGACTCAGCTCATCTATGTGTCAGTGGATCTCCAACTTCCTAACTGGCAGACCACAGGCAGTAAGGATGGGCGGACATGTGTCAGCCTCCACCACTCTCAGCACTGGAGCCCCCCAGGGGTGTGTTCTGAGCCCCCTGCTGTACTCTTTGTACACATATGACTGTGTGGCCACTACCAGCTCCACCACCATCATCAAGTTTGCTGACGACACCGTCGTGGTGGGCCTGATCTCTGATAACAACGAGACGGCCTACCTGAAGGAGATTAGGAATCTGGAGAACTGGTGCCAGAGGAACAACCTCCTTCTAAACGTCAGTAAGACAAAGGAGCTGATAGTGGACTTCAGCACTAAGCAGGAGAGGAACTACCAGACCCCCGTCATCAACGAGTGCCCAGTGGAGAGAGTGGACAGCTTCAAATACCTCGGAGTTCACATCACGCAGGACCTGTCATGGTCCTGTCACATCAACACCGTGGTGAAAAAGGCCCGACAGCGTCTCTACCACCTCAGACGCTTGAGAGACTTCCAACTGCCCTCCAAGGTGCTCAGGAACTTTTACTCGTGCACCATAGAGAGCATCCTGGCGGGAAACATCTTAACCTGGTTCGGGAACAGCACCATGCAGGACAGACGAGCTCTACAGAGGGTTGTGCGGTCAGCTGAGCGCACCATCCGCTCCGAGCTCCCTGACCTGCACTCAATCTACAGCAGGCGGTGCTGGACCAAGGCCAGGAAGATCGTGAAGGACCTCAGCCATCCCAACAACAGACTGTTCTCTCTGCTGAGGTCAGGAAAGCGATTCCGCTCCCTGAAGACCAACACAGAGAGACTGAGGAGGAGCTTCTTCCCGCAGGCGATACGGTCTCTCAATCACACCACCACACAGTACTGACCCACACATATGGTTCTTACACACACACTGGACTTTCTGGACTTTGGTTTTGCACAACACTGGTCACTATATTCTTCATTTCCAGTTAATACTTGTACAGCTGCTGTTATTGTGTATATATTTATTTATATTTAGATTTCTTCATACATTCTTATATAGTTCTATATTGTGTATTGTGTATTTTGTTGTACAGTTATTTTATTTTCAACTTTAATTTATATATTTATCTTTATCTTATTCTTCCCAGTTAAATTTACCCTTCATTCTAATTTGTGTTGTACAGTTATTTCATTTTTAACCTTAATTTATATTTTATTCCTTTCTAGTTAAATTTACCCTTTTTAATTTTTCATATTTATTTCCTATCTTATTCATAGCCTTTTCCTTTTTTGTTTTCTTTAGGTCACGAGCAGTTGTCCAAGCATTTCACTACATATCGTACTGTGTATGACTGTGTACGTGACAAATAAAATTTGAATTTGAATTTGATTTGATTTGAATTTGAATTTTGTGGATGTTTTTGAACCACGGAGAGCCACATCAGCAATATTTGCATCCTCTTCATCTTAATTGAGAGAGGCGTTGGTGGTGCTAGAGGCAATGCATAGGACAACATGCAGCAGATGGTAACTGTGAGTGGTGGAAGAAGTTTCCAAACCCTGGACTTAAGTAAACTAGAGGTGACACATAAAAAAAACAACTCAATCTTAAATCCAAGAAATTCACTTAAACAACTGAAATGAAAGCTGTACTTTTAAATATACACTTAATCTAATGTTATTTTTCACCACTAGTAATATAAGGCAAGCTCTGGGTATTGAAATTTGAGGTGGCAGCTGACTAGTAAAGATGGATTTTAAGTCAAAACAGAAAAAACATTAAAACTTTATAGGGGCTGTTCAAATGCACAACAAACGGCTGCACAATGCACCTCAATGACACATTATTTGAGTCATCTTTTTACAATCTACAGGTAATCAATTCTGTACTCTGCGTGAGCATCTCTGAGTTGTCCTGTGTGTTGCTGTTTCCTTAATGCAGGACTCAGGGATTGATATTGGCGATGTGTCTGAGAGGAAGGCTCTGAGGAAGAGGCTGCAGTGTAAAACTTTCCGCTGGTACCTGGTCAACATCTACCCAGATATGAGGATGTACAGTGAAACCATCGCATACGGAGTAGTAAGCTGCCAACTCTCTCTTCATCCTAAATTCAGTTCGGTGTCTGCAAATGCCAACGCAGGGCTAAACCGTGCCTGAGCAAATCATTTTAATCACTTGTGCTGGGATATGGATGGCTGCAGTCAGGAACACAAACAGTTCATATAGACCAGGTTGCTTCAGCAACTCTGACACTTGCCTACACTACACAGCTGAAGTATTTATTATTTTTTTGATTCTTATGATTTTTCTTATAAACTGCAGTAAGGTTAATTAAAAGATACCTGTAGCATAGTCTTCTAGAGAGCGTTGCGGCACAGTTTTCAGTCAGAAATGCCAGAAAACATAACACCCAATTGGCATGCTGGCAATGCTTCTATTTGCCCATTCCTAGGTGTTCTCAAACAGCTGCATTTCCACGGTCCTCCCACGCCACATCACTACGATCCACCCTAATCCACAGTGACACACAGGCCACACTATTATCACACTCATTTTTATCTTTTTTTCCCCCCCACATTAACTGACAGTAGATAGTGGATGGATACAGACAAGGGAATAGATGAGTCTCATTACATTAATTTCCCAGAATTAGTTGACCTAATTACCCCGTATTTGTGCCATGCATTCACGGGTTACTCAGTTGTGGTGTCATGTGGGTTCATTACGTGCAACAGATTGTCAACCTTGTCTAATGAAAACAACAAAATACAAAGGCAAGGCGGCAGTGTCAAACTAATTTTTCAGTATTATTTATGCTAAAGATAGGTGTTTATCTCTGTGTGTGTGTGTGTGTGTGTGTGTGTGTGTGTGTGTGTGTGTGTGTGTGTGTGTGTGTGTGTGTGTGTGTGTGTGTGTACACGCAAGAGAAAGACAATGCGAGAAATTGCCTATTTGGATTTTGTGGATGTATACAATCAAATGTGATTTAGGTTGATTAGTTAACCCAGCCCAGCAGATTTAATTTGATTTGATTTGAGTCTCCCCAAGGTATACACTCTTCCACATGCATAACAAATACACTACTGAGAGATAAAGAAAGCTGATATTTCATGTGACATTGCCATGCCATATGCCATGCACTAACATAAGAAATTACACTTTACAGCTAGCTTATGAATTATAGCTAATGGTGTGTATTTGGATCTTTACCTATAAAGTTGCCAAGGAACTGCCAGTGCCTCTACTTTTACTTCTAGTAATGCAGCTAACTGAGTAGCCCCATTCATCATGCATAATTACCAGCCACATCCATTAAAAGTAACTCTCTCCTTAATGATCTGTGCACTTCTAAGTTTTTACTTTACTGGCCACAAAAATAGGCCCCATGGATCTGTTATTTTTATAGACTAGTATAGACCGTAAGTACACAAGATATTGCCTTTATTGTAATATGAACAATCTAAAAGATGATGGCCACAGTTTAGCCTTCATCACCAAATTGATTATTTATTCAAGCAATTGGAGGGGGGCAAAGTATACAGTTCAGTCAGATGACAGAACACATCATAAAATCCAGTTTGTATAACCTATTCCTACCCAAAGGTCTTTCTGAGCTTCCTACTCGAAAATGACATGGCCAAAATGAATGGAGTATTTCTCTGCAATTACAAACTCTCTGTAAACAATCTTGGTATCAAAATAAAGCTAATACACCTTTAAAAAGAGCCCATGAGGTTGCCATCCCCCTGGTGGAATGAGCTCTCACTCCCTGGGGCAAAGCAAGGCCCTTAGTGCTGTACGCCAGTGAGATAGCTTCTATAATCCAGTGCACGCACTGGACAAAGACAATGCATCCTCCTCTGCTCTTCAGCTGCAAAAGAAGGGGAGCAACTCAAGCTCCATTGAGTTATAAGATGCAGGCATGATCTTGGGAAAATATGCAGCATTCGGACGCAATATGACCTTGCAGCCGACAGCAGAGAACTGTGTGTGGAAGGGATGCACAGGGAGAGCATGAAGGTCACCCATTCGCTTTGCCGAAGCCAAAGCGAGAAACAATGCAGTCTTATATGAGATAAATTATATATCCACAAACCCAATGGTTTCAAAAGGGGAGCCACAAAGGGGCTCCAGCACCAAAGACAAGTCACGCGAATCCCATTTAAAAAAACATATGGCGAGGGGATGTGCACCTGGTGCCACCCTGTAAAAAAAAAATAATATGACAAGCAGATAGCTGCTAAATAAACCTTAATTGTAGAAAATGAAAGGCCCTTATCCAGCAGCTCCTGCAGGAATGTCAAAACATCCACAATAGAGCACTAGAATGGGAGAGTGTGGCGGTCCTGGCACCATTGCTTGAAGCCTCTATTGGATGAGACCCTAACGCTCTGAATTGTCGCCACCACACTAGGTGGCAGGCCCCTATTAACCAAGTTTGACCTTTCAGCAGGTAAGCATATAGGCGCCACAGATCTGGACTCGGATGAACCACTTCTCCTCCTGTCTGGAAGAGGAGATCCCTGCGGAGAAGAAGCTGCCAAGGACTTGCTGCTAGCAGACTGATTATCTCTGCACACCACGACCTTGTGGGCCACCAAGGGGCCACTAGAATCAGAGAGACTGCCAACGCACTCTCTCTAGAACCAGAGGGGAAATGCATACAGGAGCATATCTGGCCATTGGTGCGCCAGCCCGTCCATGCCCAAGGGTGCATCGTGGTCGATTTTGGACAAGAACAGTGGGCAGTGAGCGATGAAACAAGGCCACTCTGTGCTGCAACAAACGTGCATGTCTGGAAAGCCAGCATATTTCCAGGAATGAAATCTGCTGACTTGGGATTGGCGAGCTCTTTTGAAAGTTCACAAAGAAACCGAGTGTCTGAATGTGTGACAGAACCAGTGACAGCTGTGTCGCCGCTTGCTGTCTGGAGCAAGCTACGAGCCCAGTTGTCTAGATAGGCTAAGATGCAGGTTCCTCTCTCTCTGAAGAGTCTGAGTGCTGCCTCCGCACATTTTGTAAAGATGCGAGGAGCAGGCAACAACCTGAACGGCAGACCCAGGTATTCATAGGCTATGCCCTCAAATGCAAACCTCAGGAACTGCCTGTGGTTCAGGTGTAAAGCCACTTGAAAATAGGCATCCGTTAGATCGATTGTTGCAAACCAATCACCTGGGCCGGCTTAATTCAAAAGCTGTCTGAGTGTTAGCATCTTGAACTTGTACGTTCATAGATACTTAAGGTCGAGGATGGGACAAAGCCCTCCCCCTTTTTTCGGAACAACAAAATAACATTTTCTGTCTCCGAAGCAGGGACCACTCATATTGCTTTTTTCTGCAATAGCGCATTTATTTCTTCCCTCAGTATCACTGCTGCCTCGTTGCCAACAGTAGTGTTGATGACTCTGCGGAAACGAGAATCATCAACGGAATTGCAACCTGTAACCCATAGCTGCGGTTCGCAACACCCACGGGGAGGTGGCGCAAGCATGCCATTGAGGGAGCCAGCTAGATGACCTGCAGCACTGCTGGTGTGACGTTGTCAATTGTAACATGGTAACATGTACATTAACACATTTTGTTGGAGGCACCTTTCCTGGGGCACAACAATGAAAAACAGCGGGAATACTTGATGTGGTCACCTGAACATTTAACACACCCGAACCAGGAGTTACAACCTGAGACATTTTGTGTGCCAGGGGTTTTTGCTTGGGAGACGGTGTTAGGAAAGTGCAGCGCCTTCTGGGGCTGACAACCTGAACAGAACTTAAGTGGTGCCTCTTGGGCGGCAACAGAGGGGGAAAAGCAGTGTCTCCACTTTCTCCACTCAATTCCACAGCTCAGAGGGTTAACCTATTGTGATGGAAATTTATGTATTGGTCCCACGTTTTAGTAATATCGCTTTTGGGTGATTTAATCCGTCTTCGGATTCGGATGAAGCCGGGGCCCCAGAGTTGGAGAGGAGAGTGTCATGCCTTGCAACAGCCGTCCATCCCAGGACTTTCTCCACAAACGTCACCCATCTTTCCAGGGTTGAGCACCAGAGCTGGTGACAAAATGTAGAGGCTTCCGGCTCTGTCAATGCTCTCCTAGCATGGACAATCCCCAGGCAGACAGGGCAGGCATCGTGCTGGTCTTTGTTGTGAAAACAGAAACCGCACCACTGAGGACAGGGGTGGACAAAAGATTTCTGCTTTACTCGCTTAGGTTTGGAGTCCATTCCAAAGCGCAAAGCAAAACGATGCACAAGAAAAGTCGAAGTTAGTGCTCCAACTGCGTCAAGTCGGCAGACAACGGAGCTAACTAGCAACAGCTAGCTAGCCCAAATCAGCAGAGGTATTCTCAGTGAGGTGAAGAGCGTAAAAACTGAGGGATGACTGTGATGACAGGGGGTATATGTGCAGGCGGGGCTGTGCGTATGTCATCACAGGTCATCCACCTTAAAGGCGTGAATAAAGGTTTCTTCAGCCATGACACGCGAGGATATGATATCCCACACTTATGTGTTGTACTGAGTGAATTGACTTAAAGGAAACTTGAAGTCATTGTGGGTTGCATACCTCTTGAGCATTGGGGCTCAAGAAGATATATCAGTTCAAAAATCATTAGACTAATCATAAGATCATAAGAGCTCATGGGTTGTTTGGGTTATTCCTACTGACTGTAGGAGAGAAAAGGACAGAGCATTGTTGTGCCGTATTTACTGTTTTTTATTTTTGTCTTTATATTAAAATCTCACTGACTTTCTGTTTACAACATCATTACACTTCTTATAATCAGATTCACTACAGAATGCTTACTTTTAATAATTTTATTACATCTGTTCATTTTACATACTATTTCAAGAGCAAGAGTTGAGGCTCAGGTGTGAAATTTATGGTTTTCAGGGTTTTTATCAATTTTTATCGTTATTTTTTGATCGTTTTTATCGTTAACTCAGTTTCCCTGTGTCTTTTCCCATGTATTATGAATACATCTTTTTTTTGGTACCGGTACAGATTTTATTTTGTTGTATTACCTTAAAGCCCGGTCTGTGAAAATATTGTAGGACTGTTACCGCGCCAGATCCGCGACCCCGAACCGTAGTAAGGAAACCTCTGGCAGTTACTTGAAGGTTCCGTGACTTGCTCGTAGCCGGCAACTAGCTTACTGTACAGGTCAACTCCGCTAGTAAAAAGATCAAAGGAGGCGTAGGAAAACTGCTTCACCGAACTTTATTTCTTCTCCAACGCACAAACACACCGTGTACAGTGGGCTGAAACAGTTTACTCACAACGAGCATCGCCGACACAACTCTGGCTGCCAAGGGAGTTATTATATTCCTTTTACTAATTTTCTTTCCGTCTCTTCTGTTGTTAACCGTTACTTTTTCCCCTTCTCGTCTCTCTCTCCACACAACTACACCAGGGCAGTCCCGCTACACACATCCCAAATACATTTCCCATCAGGCTTCACCCTTAAAGGGCCATGCTTGTAATAGGACATAAACCGGTCCGTGGCACAAAAAAGGTTGGGGACCGCTGCTTTATTTGGTGTATGAAGCTGTGGGAATCACAAACTTTTTAACAATAAATAAAACTGCAAATTCTGCTGTTTATTAGGTGTAATGTTTATCACATTCACTATGTTAGCCTAGCTAATGTTAGCCTAATGTTCGCTAATCTGCCCTAGCACAAAGTCAAAAGTGCAATGAATGAAAATTTGTTTAGTTTTCACAGGTATTTGGTCATAAAAGAAAAGACTGGATAAACTGATGATCTGATGAATTACCTCTGGCTGGATAACCCAGTATCAGGCCAAAATGGGTAATATGCGCACAAGCCCACCATGTCCATTTCCATGCAGAAGTCACAATAAGTTGCAGAAGGCTGCAGTACCAGCAGAGGGAGACATTTTATTTTTAGCCAACATGAAAATAATCACAGGAAAGAATTTAAACAGACATTATTAACACATTAGCATCTAAATACATAGGGCTGTTCGATATAACGATATATATCGGTAGAGAAAGAAACCAGACTCATTGATCGCAATCCTCATTCAATGTTCTTAACGGCAGTAGAAGAAAAGGAAATCATTGATATTGTTGGGAAATTACAAACAAAAAACTCCACAGACTCTGATGACATAGATATGGAAATAGTCAAGAAAGTGATAGAGGGCATTTCCAAACCCTTAACACATATCTGCAATTTGTCCATACAAACTGGTACATTCCCGACACAAATGAAAATAGCTAAAGTAACACCATTGTTCAAAAATGGTGATAAACACCAATTCACAAATTATAGGCCTGTCTCTCTACTTTCTCAATTTTCAAAAATACTGGAAAAGGTTTTTATTAATAGACTTGACAAATTTATAGACAAACATAAAATAATAACGGATAGTCAGTATGGTTTCAGATCAAATAGATCAACATCATTGGCATTAATAGAATTGATTGAAAATATCACTAACAATATAGATAAAAGACAATGTATAGCTAGTATATTCATCGACCTAAAAAAAGCTTTTGATACAATTAATCATGAAATATTACTCGATAAATTGGAGTATTATGGCATTAGAGGAGTGGTGTTAGAGTGGGTAAAGAGTTATTTGAGAGACAGGAAACAATTTGTGAAAATTGGGGAACATCAATCAGAGTGTATGGACATTGTTTGTGGAGTTCCGCAGGGGTCAGTATTGGGACCAAAGCTGTTTATCCTCTATATCAACGATATATGTAGAACATCAGATATATTACAGTTTATTCTGTTTGCAGATGATACAAATATTTTTTGTGCTGGAGAGAACTTACAGCAGCTTTTGGAAATTGTCACACAAGAAATGATTAAACTGAAAACATGGTTTGATAGAAATAAGTTATCATTAAATTTGGAAAAAACGACATTTATGTTATTTGGAAATTATAAAAAAGATGCCGAAGCAAAGTTATTAGTAAATAATGTCGAATTAGAGCAAGTTTCGGATACAAAATTTCTGGGTGTGATAATAGATAACAAAATCTGCTGGAAACCTCATATAAAGTATGTACAAGCTAAACTGTCAAGAAGTGTCTCCATACTGAGTAAAGTTAAATATTTTTTGCCTTCCAAATCACTCCGGGTACTTTACTGTTCACTTATATTGCCATATTTGGAATACTGTGCGGAAATTTGGGGAAACACATATAAAACTTCACTTCAACCAATATGTAAAATTAAAAAAAAAGCAATCAGGATAATTAGTAAAGCTGGATATAGAGACCATACTAACGCCATGTTTTTGAAATTAAAAATATTGAAGTTTATGGATCTTATAAAATACAAAACGGCAAAAATTATGTAGATACAATATGTTACCAAGAAATATACAGAGGATGTTCTATGACAGAGAAGGAGACTATGAACTAAGGGGTAAATTGAATCTGAAGATTCTTAAAGCACGGTCAAATGTTAAAACCTTTTGCGTAACTATTTATGGAGTAAAACTGTGGAATAGCTTTACTGCAGAATTACAGCAATGCTCAGGAATTGGCAAGTTCATAAAGACACTTCGAAAATTACTCTTGGAAGGATATGATATTGAAAAAGACAATCACCCATTGTATGTATAAATATGTCAACTCGTATTTAAATTATAAATATCGTGCCAGCCTTGTTGATATAAGTTTTCTTGTGTATTGTGTGGAATATGTGATGAGGAGAATTAGGTAAATATGTGGGATTAATAAGATGTTGAGCAGGGGTAGGAGTTAATAAGTATGTGCATACTTCTTCCTACTCCTTTTCAGACCAAACAACTGTTATCTCATGTTAGACGAATGTGTTTTATTTTATTATATTTTTCTTGTTTGTCTGTACAAATACGTGTGTGTGTGTATATCTACACATATATTCATATTCGTAAATGAAAATACATGTAGACGAGTATATATTGGTTTTTTTGTTTGTTTTATTATGTCTGAAATAAATAAAGATACAAATACAAATACAAATACGATATAAAAACTTCTATCGTTTCCTAATACGCTATCGTTTGTTTCGTGGTGTCGTAAAATAAACTGTTTACAGCAATATTTTTTCATCATTTTGATGGTCATTGTAGTGGCTATATTAATTTCTTAAAGTTCTCTCTTTCTCTTATATTTAATATAACCACACGGACAAGTGCCTGTTTTTACATGTTGTTGTTAGCAACAATGATGGTAAAACCATCGCGTGGCTCCGCTGTCCGCTTGTTTGTTTTCTACTAAACCTTTCACAATAAAGCTCAAGATCCTGTTGAGACTTTTCAAATAAAACTGAATCACGTGAAAGAGTATGCAGAGAGTTTACGGATGAGAAGAAAAAAAAGAAAAAAGAAAAAGAACTGTTAGGTGCTAAAAAATAAACCTTAGACTCAAACTTTGAAAGAAAATGTATAGTTTCATGCATCGGTTAAAACACTCGAATCCAGATAAAGGACGCCCAGCTGGAAAAACTTCACGCAAGTCGAGTTGCCCGAGCGTCACAGAATTTACAGAAAATATTACATTTTTGTGATTTATATTGTTGTCAGGACGATAAACGTCTTATGATATGAGATTTTTGTCATATCGCACAGCCCTATAAATACATATTAGCCGCCTATCTTAATTGTTTGCAGTGATTAAGGACCCTGGAATGTATTTCATACCTTCCTTGCTCATTAGTGACTTCTTGGCTTTAAATATATTATCTCCGCCTGCTGTTATGGAAACTTCTGCATGCGTGTCCATTTCACACTTTGAAGAAGCAAAGCATAAAATGGAAACGGTGGCCCGGTGTTTCTGTTACACGCTTTGCAGTGATATCGGGTTGGGTTGTAGGCTATTTTTTTAATTGTTGTCATGTTGCGGCATTAATTAACAGAAACAAGATGTTGCTCAATCATAAAACACATCTGTAGTGTTTTAAACCTCTGAGCATGGGTTCATAGTCTTGACCAAAGTGGTAAGCTGATCATTTTTATTTCGACAGCCAAAAATGTCCTCACATTTTCAATTCACGTGTTTCAGGTCTATTTATTTCTCCCTCATCTTGTCCTCTACAGCTTTGTATCTAATTCCTGTTCCTATCCAGCTTTGTATTTGCTGTGCACACATTAGAGCAGTCCAATCAAATCTGAAGGATTTCATTTTTAAATCTCTCTTGTAACAATACTCCACCCACATATTTTCTGAAACATGTTTCATGCATCATCTTTCAAAAGCTAAAGGTCCTGATGGTTCAACGTGACTGTTTTCCCATAGGTGTCGCTTACTGTTACATATTTATTGTTTTTATAGCTTTAGAATAGTTTAGACCTGTACTGTTGATGTGGCCATGTGCTGCCTGTGGATCTACTGAATATCAGATACGAGTAGACATCCCCGGAGCAACTGTGTTCTTCTGATCTCACATCTTTGCCTAATTCACTCCTTGCTCAAACCACTATCCCTGAGCTCCCTGCGGTGCACTTTGTATCTTGCAATCTTGCCAACCTTTGTCATGACGCACATGAATAACCCTCTGGGCCTCAAAATCTGAGTCATGTTCATGAAGCGTAACAGTTCTGATTTACATTTTTATAGAGTAAAAATTAGTTTAAGAGGATTCAGAACATGATTCATGTTTAGATCTTTCGACCCACTCACGTCCATTTTCCTCTGTATTTCCTGTAATTATGCTTTAAACCTCATATTCTGTGAGTTACAGTGAAGATGTATGATTGATGTTGGTATTAGATGGTTTCTGTGGGATGTAAACCTCTCTGGCCTCTTAATTAGTTACATCTTGCTTGTACTGGGTTGGATCACCTTTTGCCTTCAGAACTGCATTAATTATATGTGGCATAGATTCAAAAAGGTGCTGGAAACATTCCTCAGATGTACACTTGGTACTAAGGAGCCTGAATTTTGCCAAGAAATTTCCCACACACTATCAAACCAGCCTGAATCATTGATACGAGGCAGGTTGGAGCCATGCTTGCGTGTTGTTCAGAACAAATTCTGACTGATCAAATGCTGACTGATCCAGCACAAATTGAGATTCATCAGACCAGGCAGTGTTTTTCCAACCTTCAATTGTTCAATTTTGGTTATATTCAAGTTATACAATCATGTTTCATGTTTTTAGCTTCCTGTTAACAGGTATAACCAATAAAGTGGCGAGTGTAATTCTTATTTGTCTTTCTGGGTTTTTAGCTCCAAACTTACACAGTTTTGTAGAAGTATTTTCGAAGCAAAAACAAGCACTGCATCAGGAAGTACTAACTGTCTCGGTAATAATTTCCTCCCCTATGGAAGAAGAAATAATGCAGTGCAGAGTTGAACAGAGCTTCCTCGCTCTGTTCGTGGACTGTTTTTGGCTTATTGATCAAACATGTAGTACTCTGACATGTCCATCTGCATCTAAAGGACAATGGTCACTCTTTCGAGGATGCCAATGTTCACATTTTGGAAAGAGAAGCCAGATAGTTTGAAAGAAGAGTGAAAGAAGCCATCTATGTCCACTGTGAACGACCATGTTTGAACAGAGGCGGTGGCTTGCAACACCAACTGTCTGCCATCTACAATCCAGTTTTGAGATCCCTTCCCAGACACCTTAACGCCCACTCACATCCTGGACCATTTGACCTCAGGAAATCACATGATAGGGTGGGGCCAGGTTTCACAATGAGCTCACCCGAAACCTTGGCTGATTGTGACCTACACCCGTTTTCACACCTTGGCTCGTGTGATTAGGTAAAGGATCATTAGGGGGTCCTTTTGTCCCTCTCAGGGGGACACTCCCACAGGGTTTAAATCTGGGACTCTCCACCATTTGACCTTAGAACTGAAGAAGCTTCTCAGATGAGAGGTGAAACGTCTTCAAGCAACTTAAAGAAGTCCAGATGCTTTTCTTTCCAAGCTCCTTAGACTCTGACATGTAGTACTTTGGATTACAAAAGCATCATAATCAGTACATACTCCAGCATAATAAATAAAACTGACCATGCATACAAAACAGCACAGAAAATATCATTGTCTTGTAGCAGTGTCCTCCGTACACCATCGATTTTTCACACATTTGGAGTAACAAATTGAAGAACTAACAGGACTTCTCTCAGACAAAGAAAAGACACTTGCTGCAGCAAGCATTATAAAATGGTACCAGGATCAATCGACGGAGTAATAAAGTGACATGTAATTTACCACCTTAAATAATTGCCTTTTTTTGCTCAGTTAGTTAAACTCTTAAGGGTGGTCAAGAATTCTCCCTTTGAGTACAATTGTAATTCTGCAGGACAGCAAAAATCTTTTTTTTCTCGCATGTTTCTTTTCAGTTTTCTTTGTAGCTACTTCAATAAATTAAAGGAGGTGAATAAATCAAGCTGTACTAGAAAAGAGCGCATCGAGTTGTCTTTTAATTATGACAGGCTTGAATGGAAGCTCGGCACTTCGCTGCGTGAACCTTGTAGAAATTAGATACTACTGTTGATGGAAGCACATATTTCTAAAGGATGTAAAGGTAACATAACAAACTTCATTTAGTTTATAGTGTTACCTGCTTGTGCCACATGTAAACACAGTCATAGTACTGACTTTAAAAACTAAATTTTGTTTCTTTGTGCATTTCCCCAGTTGAAAAATTCTCTGAAGACTGATCTGTGTCTGGACCAGGGGCCTGATAATGACAACATGCCCATCCTGTATCTCTGCCACGGGATGACACCACAGGTTAGTGCTCTCCTAAACATCCTCTCTGTCTCCGCTTCACTTCAGCATGGAGCAAATACTAAAACTGAATATAATACCTATATATCTTGGGTTGTCTTACCCAAACTTGTTTTATCTTATCAAGATAACCTTAGCAACAGTCCCGGGTGTTTTTAAATACATATTAAACTTGTCTCTAATCGCAATACACCTCAATTTAGCTGTGAACCTTCCTGAAGGAATTCAGCTCGGAATAAAATTCCACATTATCAACAAAACAAGTTGCAAAGACCAGGGGCCCGTTCTTCGTACCTCGCTAAGTAAGTTAGCCGGATTTGACTGTTGACGATTTCGCGTGATCCTGGATCGTTCGGTTCTTCGAAGCCCATCCGGGACTTGCTGTCATAGCAACAGAGCCGTAAGCGTAAACCTGCTCGGGAGCAGGTTTACTTTATGTAAACAGGATTAGATCGCGGCCACTCAGGTATTTCCGCTTCATGTATACGAAAGCAACAGCGATATTTTACCACTGTTGTACCATAAATAAATAACATCAATGTAACTAAAGATAATGCAGCACTTGATCCTTTTATTGATGTCACACAGATACATACAGGTCATTTCCTAAAAAAGGGAAATGTACTATTAACATTCTATTACATGTATGTGATTATTACAGATGTAATTCAGATTTCAGAGTAGTAATTGCAATTTACTTCGTGTAATCAAGATGGGAGACCACGGCTATAAAAGCGAAGGTGGATTTGGGAAGCCTGTTGCAGCCATGTCCTGTCCGTATACGGGAGCCACCCATTGCGGAAGGTGCAAGATTGATAAGGAGAGTCCTCAGAATCCAGCGTATATTGCGGGACAGACAGGATCCTTTAGCTCAGCGCGACAGTGTGCTCATAGAGAGATATCGATTTTCCCGTGAGGGTATTATTTACTAACCAACTTGTTGACGAGGGGGTGCAGGACCACCACCTGTCTTTTTTTGCGCTGCCCCTTTTCTTGGTTGCTGTTATAAACAAACAAACAGATTATTTCAGGGTCTCTGTCCAAGAGACGAAAAGCAATATAAGTGATCAATATTACCATTCTGTAGAATATTCTTATATTTCACTTTTACTTGTTCCCATGTTCTAGTGGGTCCTGTTGTGGCTCTAATGTGAAAGGGGATATAATATAACATAATGTAATATAATATAATGTAATATAATATTGGATAATATAGTGTGATATGATAAATCTACCCTACCACCTACTGGTGTTGGCCAGAGGGGCCGATGGCGCGATATGGCAGCCTGGCTTCTGTCCCAGGGCAGCTGTGACAGCTACCAGTGTGTGAATGTGAGAGTGACTGAATAGTGGCATTGTAAAACGCTTTGGGTGCCTTGAAGAGCGCTATATAGATCCACTCCATTATTATTGTTATTATTAAATTACTTACGAGTTTAATTTGTCAGCAACTTCCTGCCAGCCCTCTCTCCTTGCTTTTGCAGCCTTTGCAGTGTTCCCTTGCGTTTTAATTAAACTCTGAAACTCCTGAAATCCCTCACTCAAGAGTTCTTGCTCTGCTGCCGAAGAATACCGAGCGCGCTCCTTCGACATTTTCGCCGACCAATCAAAGGGTTGCCGATCAATGTTTCTACTATCGATGCGTAGCCCCTGTTGGGCCACCCAGTGATCTCACATTACTTCATCCAGCTATACTAATCGTCAACAACAGGTGTGTTCGGGGAACCGGAATAGCAAGCTCAGAGTTAGCGCGATGATTTGATCTTGGATGTGTCATTTGATCTTGGATGTAGTAAGCGACGTACGAAGAACGGGCCCCATGTTTTTGATTACAATATTTTGTACCTTGATCTTTTTCTCCAGCTTTCTGTTTACACTCTGTCTTTTTGTTTTTAATCAGTTTTTATTTGCTGTTTGTCTGAACTGCTTATTCAGGATATATGTCAGCTCAAATAGGAGGGAGTTTGTGTCTTCAAATGTTAGTACAGCGTGATTATCATTTGCTTTCTCCAGTCTCTCCCAGCATATCGATTCCATTACATCTGAGCAGGTTGTTTTCAAACTGTTTAACCTTGCTGTGATGGTTGTAAACTTGTCTCATAGAGTGTGGTTTGATCTGACATTATCCCTCTCTATTTAAATGAAACTACTGGATGTGCTTCAGACTCAGTGTGGCCTGTGTTGATGTTTACACCACTGTACAATTTAAAACTCATCCCAGAGAAATCTTCGGTGATATATCTGTAAGCTTTAGGAATGTTAATAATTATTATTTCCTTATTCTGCTTAAACAGCTCTTTTTTCAGGCCTAGATAACTTAAAACTTGTTAATTATAAATCTGTTTTGAGCTATAAATCCAGGCATATCAAACAAAGGATTGGAGTAGCACCAGCATTTCTAATGAGATTAGGGATCTCTGCTGCAAGACAAATCTGGTCTGCTCTATTTTTATGTTTCAGTGTTACATCATCGGGAGGAATTAGTCCCTGGATTGCTTTTATATTGGTACAGATACAATGACTGTTGCAAATGCATGCTCTAGTCGGTCAGAATGAGTCATTTTAAGCGTCAGCTACTTTCTGCAGATGTTGCTTTTATAGGCTTTGTGTCCAAAGTGCTGTGGTAAAAGCAGTACATAAATGTGCTAAAAGAAACCTGCCAAGGTACACATGAAAGAAAGAGTAATACAAAGCTTACACTCCCACAGTAGAACATGTTGTCAGCAAACATACAGCCCTCCAGCTAGCTCGAGCAGTAATAAAACATACCGACTTAAGCACAGCAACAACAGAAGCCACTGCCACAAAGGCCTGGCAGCTTGCACATTTCCAAACGTGAGCAGCACTGATTTTTTTTTTTTTAATCACTCTTATCAGATTTGTTTAATGCCTGGTGCAAAAGAGGCAGGAAGTAATTTGGGAATTAAGAGACAAATATGATTAGAGTAAAAGTAATACAATCTAACTCTGTGTTTTTAATAAAACTTTAATAAAAGAAAGTATTTTGAGTATCTTTGACTGATAATAGAGGGGATGATGTGGGATCCTTTACTTTTGTAAGTCTACTAGTAAACAATGTGAAAATACTAGAGTCACAGTTCTGCTCATGTAAAACCACAGCGTTGACAGCACAACGTGTAAAGCTGTACTCGCTCTGCATACAAAGGGGTCTAGTCAGACACTTGATACTGATCCATTGATGTGTAAGTAGCATTTTATTCTTTTTTTATGGCTGGTCAAGGTGGAGGCGTGGAGCTAATTTTAACTGTTTTCTGGACTACACAGTTAGATACTGTGGCAGCCAATGTGGGTGTTGTGCCCCTCCACTGGGTCACTAGATAAATCTGGTGAGTTGATTAGCGGGAGAAGGGAAAAAACAAAGCGACATTAATTTCTTTTTATTGCTTTAGGCGTCCAGCTGCATTTTCTTTTTTGTTAAAGGTCATATAGTTTTATCTTTTTGAAATATCTCTGGTAAAAAAAAATGAGTGCTAACATAACATGTTTTTAGTTTTTTAAAAATGTAATTAATTAATCAAAGAGTTTCGAGTTTACTTATTTACCTTCCACCCCTGCACGATTGAGCACATTCAAATCATCGGTACACAGCATAGCACATTATGTTTGTTCAAGACGTCGTGTTTTTCACTCTGTGCTCTTCACCAAACCAAAGCAAGTTTTGTGTCAGTGAATACATAACTCGTTCCTTTGCTTCATTCTTGCAAATGATTTACAGCTTTGTCAGCTTAATATGAGCAAACATTTTCCCTTGGAAAAAAGCTGTTGGGAAGGTTTCCATCAGAGAAAGCACAATTATTTCTCTCCCCCCCCAATTCCTGAATTAACAATGAGCTTCTTTTGTTGCCTCGCCTCGTCTATCTTTTAGCCTGTGTTCAGTCAGGAAAGCAGTATAAATATGCATCTTTAATGCATGTAAATCAGCCTCACAGATCTCTCTTTCATACTGAAAGAAAACCCAAGAGCAAGCCTCATTTGCTGCATAGTTTAACACCTGTATAGCATATACAGCTGGAGAAGGGCCAACCACGCCAGTCTGAACATGCACAGTAAAGGAGCATGCAGTTTGCTTATAGCTGGGTTTTGTGTTTATTTCAGAATGTTTACTACACCAGTACTCAGCGGCTCCACATCGGGCTCCTCAGTCCCACCATTGATGACGATGACAACAAGTGCCTGGTGGATGTGAATAGCAGACCCCGCCTCATTGAGTGCAGCTATGCTGCAGAAAAGCGTATGAAACTCCACTGGCTCTTCACTCAGGTAAAAAAGAAACCCACAGCACAGATCTTCAGAAAAAGCCTTAAATAGCTCTTCCAAACACTTCCTGGAAAACTCATCACATTATTACCATCCATCATTTTAGCACCAAATTTTCACTGAAAGTATAAATTGTGGCTGTTGTTCATTCATTTTGCAACACATAGCAGTGACAATTGTTCTGTGGTAAACACAGATACACGCAGATATTAAAATGTGTATGTGTATGAACATAAGAGGAAAAGAGGTTTCAGTAAATCCCCTCAAACAATAGAAAGTGCCTGAGAAGAAAGTCAAAGAAACTGTACTAAAAAAAAAAAAAAAAAACAGGAAAAAAAACCCAGAATCAATGAAGCTTAATCTCACCTTCCTTGTTGGTCAGGCCATCAGACTTTATTCACATCCATGGGATGTTTTTCTCGAGCCTGTGAAAGAAAGTTGTGTTTATAGTTTTGTAAAAATGGTGTCATAGCAGAAAAAGGGCATTCACACACTTAGTTTAGTTTAAGTGTTAATGGTGTCCTGGTTCCAGGGCCGTGCGCTATCTCTGAGTGCTGAATCATTCGTCTATATATGTAAGTTTGGGTTTTCTATATTGTAGTATTTAAAGTTTTGACTCATCCGTTTTGGGGTTTGAATTCTTGTAATGGTTTTATTTTGAAATCCCTGTCTTGGTTTTATTATTGCTGTATTGCTTTTCAGTTTTGGGATATTATTACCTTTTTTCTCAACGTTTTCTTTGTTCAGTGTTATTTTTCTTGTCTAAGTATTTAGTTGGGTCTTTTTGTTATTTCCCATTTTGTTTTCGTAGTTTGTGGTGTTAAAATTGAGGTTTTTTCTTCCTACTGTCACCAAGTAGCTGGCTCACATGGTATGATCTGATTGTTGGGGTTTTCTCTGTATTATTGTAGGGTGTTTACCTTACAACATAAATCACCTTAAGGCGGCTGCCGTTGTGATTTGGCGCTATATAAATAAAACTGAATTGAAAAATAATTAAGGGAGCACTTAAAATCTGACATTCCATTTAAAGTACATAGACCTGTCTTCCCCTTGTCCTTTGTCATGTCATTTTCTAAGTCCAGTGTGTGTTCCTCTTTTGTGTCTGTGCTTGGATTGCTTTTCTCTTTGTGTTTTTTGGATGTGGTTCTCACTATAAAATGCTCGCTTCTCTGTCTCCTGCGTTATGCATCTTGGATCCCCTAAAATCTACAGTCCGCACAGTCAACTGTTTGGTTTTAGACTTCAAGCATCAGTTTAAGTATTCAGGAAAATATTATAATCATGTAGGTGGCTAATTTACAATTTAAGTTCTCTTCAGCTAATTTGGACACAAAGACTCACTGAAAATTAATGACTGTCTCACTCCATTAGTAGCTCAGTGGTATTTCAATAGAACTGGGGGGATTTTGATTTACTTTGTGCTTTCATTTGGCTCCACATATCCTCTGCTTTGCTGTCAGAGTACAATCAGATTCATTTTTATGTATAAAATCCCAAAATAGTGCTTTTAAAGAGGCTTGCTGTAACAAGGACAGCACAGTTTTCACTCCAGTGCCTCTAGACCTGTGTCTGTTTGGTTTGGCATAACAGACACACGCTCAAGATCATATGTCACACATTCCCTTGTTGATCTTAACGTGGCAGTTTTAGTTAACTTTGTATAATTTAGTAAGTGGAATGAGGGCATATCAGCCAGGCTGGAGCATACGTCTCTGAAATGTGCCATCAATTATTGACACAGTTTTAGCTGCACAAGGAGTCAAACTTCAGCAGAAATAGATTGCCTTGATGCAGCTTCTCCAACTCTGAAAGGAGTGCTCTGCAAATAAGAGGGAAAAAACTTTGATTTATCTTAATTCAAATGCTGCACTGTTCTGCACAAAACCTGGTTAGATAAAGATATTTTTAATCTCTTTCTAATGAAATGTGGAAAATTGCCTCACCTCCTTTACTCACTCTAAAAGCCTCTCATTAGCCACAGTGTGATTTCCATTGTCCTCAGTTTGAGAAATAAATGAATTGTTTGCTTTCATGTAGATTACTCACATGGTGGTAGATTAAAAACAAAACTTAAATCGTAGAGTTTGGTTTGGTTGTATAATTTGTGGGCGATGCATTTTTTTTAAATCACTGTTACAATTCAAGTATCAGCCGCCCTGTCTATGATATGTATCCACACATTTTAAGAAGGCGTACCAAGATTTCATGTAGACAAGTTGGCTGATTAAAACCCCGAGTTTCTACTTTTATCACCCAGTGTTACAGATTTACAGTGATTCTGGCTTTTATAATGGCCAAGTTCCAGCTCTGTGAATCATCGCCCAGGTCTTTGGTTTGTTCAGCAATTCCAATAAGTCTTGCATTGTGTTTATTGACACCTGTTTTCCCAGTTTGCAAATCAATGGGATAATTGTTTTGCAGGCATGAATAAGAATAAATATGTCATCCCTCCATGCAAGAGCCAGAACAATAGCTGCATCCCCAGATTAAGTTACAATTGCATTTATATAATTATCCAAAAAAGACATTTATAAAGGTATGAACATACCCTAAGTTTTATCATTATTTTATCTTATTTTTTAACACACTGTAAATCTGGAGTTTACATGTTTTAACTGGTAATTTTTGGGCCAAAGACATGCATGTTAGGTTAATTCAGTGGTTCCCAAACTTTTTTTGCTAGGCCCCCTTTGTTTTACAACAAAATCTTTTTGT
This sequence comes from Rhamphochromis longiceps, assembly GCF_057381845.1. Classification (NCBI taxonomy): domain Eukaryota; kingdom Metazoa; phylum Chordata; class Actinopteri; order Cichliformes; family Cichlidae; genus Rhamphochromis; species Rhamphochromis longiceps. Next base: position 21,184,079 of record NC_140557.1, read on the forward strand.
TTTTTATTCATACCACTTTTTTTAGCCTTAGCTAGTTTGATAAAAACTAAAACTCCAGCTGGAGATAATGGGCTTATGAAGGTCATTATCAACTTTCTCTGTTAAACCCAGTTTAGTGCTTCAAGCTCTGAGTTTCACATGTCATTTGATGTTTCCATCCATCCATTCGCTTCCGCTTATCCTTTTCAGGGTCGCGGGGGGCGCTGGAGCCTATCCCAGCTTTCATAGGGCGAGAGGCAGGGTACACCCTGGACAGGTCGCCAGTCTGTCGCAGGGCCAACACACAGGGACAAACAACCATTCGCACTCACATTCATTCGAACATTCACACCAATTTGGATTATCCAATTAACCTATCCTCACAAGCTGCATGTCTTTGGACGGTGGGAGGAAGCCGGAGTACCCGGAGAGAACCCACACAAACACGGGGAGAACATGCAAACTCCACACAGAAAGACCCTGGCCTGGTGTTGGAATTGAACTCAGGACCTTCTTGCTGTGCAGCAACAGTGCTAACCACCGTGCCACCGTGCTGGCATTTGATGTTTCATCAGCAAAAAAAATGATAAAAAAGATGCTGATGATAAAGTGGTCATTAAAAAAATAGTAAAATGCAATACTTACAAATAGGATAATGCTGCAGAAAATCATTGATCTTGTTAATATTACACAGAGCAGTATAATAAGCATTTTATTTCAAGTTTTATTATTTTATCACTCGCTGAGCACTGAGTGTGCTCTCAGTACTGCACATTAGAGCTCTGAAACTCTAATCTGGACACATTTGAAGAGGAAAGAGACACAAGGAAGACATTGTGGACATATTGGCAGATCATTCTAATCTTTTTTTGTGTGTTCTCTGTTAAGAGACTTAAAACCAGATTAGAATGAAATATAACATCACTTATGATATCTGCATCACCACTCCCACGACATTGATATGCACATTTTGCGCTTCATTCAGTGGTTTTAGTAGCCGTAGTGTTGGGAGGATAGTAGAATGCTCCCAAACAGGTTATGTGTTCAGCATTAGTTACCATGGTGATTCAGCCAGGTAAAAAGAGAGACATTTTTTGTGGCATAGCTTCCTAAGCAACCTCGCTTCATAATACACCCCTCAGCTCTTCTGCATAATTTATGGTGTCCATTTGTAAATGGATTTCCATATAGTTAGCTAAGAGAGAGGTATTTTCCTGCACATTCCTGAATGTGGATGATGCTGTCTATTGTTGAATTCTGATTGGTTGACAAGTGGGTCGGAATAGGAAAGAGAGTGAAGCATGACTAAAAAAAAATATATCAAAAATCAAAAAATACAGCATGACAAATGCAGACAGTGGTAGTCACTGTGCAAACCTTTCAGTGCTTTTTATATTTTATTTCACTTCAGCTTCTTATATGTTCTAACTTCGCTCTTCTCTAAGGCTGCCTGATGGACCAGAAACAGCAAAAGCAAGAATAGGCGACAGACCAATTGTGTCACATACTTTGTGCATGATTGACAACATCTCTGCAAGTAGATGGGCCGTCCACAGACTGCCTGTGGACTGGAAGCATGTTGTACTTCAGCCTTACAGATGTACAACCTGACACAGGAGGACGGGCTTTAATCCCAGCTTTCATTTCAAAAATCAGAGAACATTTATAAACAAACCTCAAATAGTGTGATGTTCAGAATGACACAAACGTAACCTGAAAAAATAAAAATAAATGAAAAGGGAAAAGTGTTTTGGGGGGTTATATTGCTACTGCACACCCCCTCAATGCAGTCAGCCCACGGGAAATACCAAATTATTTGTTGCAATATTCTTCTACATCGTATCACAGCTACAGCTGTCGCTATATCTGCTTATGGAGAAGACATGTGTGCCCCTCTGGTACCCTTCACCTCATGCAATAGCTGTGCCTCGTGTTTAATGCCCCCCTCCCCCTCCTGTGGAAAAAATCCTCCTCTTCTTGGTTAGGGAAACCTGACAGTTTGAAGGTGTCTGCTCTAAATAGAGCAGCCATTGTTCTCTATATTTGAAGTCTAAGCTTATTAGACATTAACTGTTATGTAAGCAGTGAGAATTTAGGATACTGTGGGTAAGTTAGTGCAATGGCTGGTTACACTAAAACAAAGCCACCTTATTAAATAATAGCAATAATCATATCTCGGTGTAGGTCCTGTTTACTGGGGTTCGAGCACCCTGATGATGAGCATAGGGCTGAAACTGGAAGTAATAGAGCTCATTTTCCATTTTTTGCTTCTGTAGTCAGATTTCATTATGAGATTTGACCTTGCAAATCATATCTTAACAGTATCTTAAATGAATAGCAGGCTGTTGTCATATAAAATATTCTGTTTCTATATCAGGAATGGGGATCTGTGCCTATACAGCTCCAATCCTTTAGGTTATTTCCTTCATTGTGCCACACAGTGCCCCATCGGGTGGTGCATGTCTTAATGGTCTTTAAATGTCCACTTCCAGAGTTACTGCAAATCTGCTATCTGTAAAAATGTCTCTTGGACTTCACACATGGGCCAAAACTCGTGAAGACATTGAAAGAATAATTTAGCACCAGGTCTGTACAGGCTGTCCAATCCTTGGGTCTTTTTCCTCCCACATCCCTTTGCATTCCTCTCATAGCACTGAAAAGAGCTCTCCCCACACAGCCCTCTCCACACTGTATTGACTGTTGAAGGCCTCCTCTTCAGTCACTTGCCCTTTGTCAGCCCTGACACTGTAATGAGAAAATCCTGCCTCATTTCATGAAGACATGCTTCAATATTTTTACTGAGCTGATGGTCTCATTCTGTTCAGACTCTGGCAGCAGATGTCATATTAAAGTTTATAAATTGCTGGACCTTAGTTTTTGCTCTTCCTCCATATGTCCCATCCTCCAATAAATCAAAGACTTGTCTATTAAATGAAGGTGTTTTTTTAAACAATATTGTAATAGCTCTGAAACCTAATATGAGGTGTTTGTGTCCTTCATGCCCTGGTTTCAATTTCTCTTCCTGTTTGTCTGGGATGTCTGTTGTTGTGTTTGTGTCTCGTTTTCCTCTTTTGAGTCAAGCCTTTTTTATCCAGAGCCTTGCTAGGAAAAAGGCTAATGACAAAGCTGGTAATCACGTTGCTGTTTTTGCCCTTAACCATGCTGATGCTATCTGGTGGCCCAGTGAGGATGGTGTGAATCAGCCAAAAAAAAAAAACCCCAGCTTAGGGCTCCTCAGTAGCTTACATCTATAACCATTCACAGCAGTGTGGGTTTAAAAAGAGGCAGGTTATATTGTGCACACATTTTTTTGTCTCTTCTGGATTCTGGCACAATTTTAACCAGCCTGCTTTTATCTTTTCAGGGAGGATCCATTCAAAACAGGAAATCAAAGAGATGCCTAGAGCTTGTAGCAAGCAGTGACAATGAGTTTGGCTACCAACTGGCTCTGCAGAAATGCACTGGACAGAAATGGTTCATCACAAATGTGCTGTTTAGCAGCTCCCTATGACTGACTGCCGAAGGAAACACTGGAGTCAATAGCAACTGGACTGAATGAAGTCGTCTCTTTTGTGTGCATTTGTGTATGCAAGTGTGAGTCTCTGTGTGTGAAAGTCTGGGAAGCGGGAGCACTCATTTTGAGAGCCACGATGTCTTCTAAAGAGCCGGTCGACATCACATCATAAATGTTAAACATTTTATTTTGCCTAAAGGAACAGCCATAGTTGGCAGATATTTTTCAGATCTGGCAATGTAGTATATTTAGTATATTTTGTGGTAAATACAGTACAGTCAGATTTTCGTTGACTTCAAATATGTAATGGGTACTTGTTAATATTTGCTACTGTGTAGCAAGCTTTCAGAATCTGTCCCTGCTGTAATTATTTTTTATTTTAGTGTCTCGGGTTTGTAGGTTTATTATGCGATTGAGCTGTACAGTTGTGGAAAATATTGGAATAAATCTGAAATTGATATTTTCTAAATGTAAATATTTTTGAATATTTGTAATATATAACGTTGAAATAACGCCTAATAATTATAGAGTGCAGTGCCTTTTTTTTTTCGAGGCCAGTATTTGAAATAACAGGTCAATCTAGCAGTAATTATCAGCTGAAAGGATTCAAGCTGGGATAGGCTCCAGCGCCCCCGCGACCCTGAAAAGGATAAGCGGAAGAGAATGGATGGATGGATGGAGGATTCAAGCTTACAATCAAATCAACAAACACATTTCACACAGGGCCTTGGGTGACCCCAGAGGGTAGGGTGGGGTGTGCCCCCCGAGGCCCTGGGACGTGCCCACACACACTCACACTACAAGAAGACTGTTGATTTATGTATCTATATATTTTTTGATTTATGTGTTCCAGTAGCTGTGTGTTTGGCTTTTCTTACAGCAACACCAGTCGGCGATACACTGTGCACTTCTATTTGTGCTTTATCATTTTATTATATCTCCCCCATCCCCCCCTCTGCTTCTTTTTTTTCCTGCCTGTCCTGCCTTAGACATCGACATACAACATATAGTGTAATAAGTGAAATAACACAAATAGAAATGATTAAATAAGGAGATAAAAGATTCACATGAACAACAGGAGCCTGTAGAGATTTTATATAGCTGTTCTTGCTGAAGCAAAGTGTGTTTGGAACCAAAATGCATTTAGATCACAATTCTGATTGCAAAAGCTGGCAGACAGGACAGGATTTTAAAAATCAAAAAAGACTGTATACACACTGTGCTACAAAGCTCAACACACCCAGGATAACTTTCCATTATTGGCTTCAATTGCTCTAACTTGTCAGTCAGGCTAAGCAGTTACACAAAGGCGGTTGTCAGCTTGATAATTTAACCCAGAGTTTTTCAATCTAGCTACAAGTGCACTCACGTGGAAGGGGTTAGCGTTGGCATCATCTGACTTATTACAAAAACGGTCCACAGGCAGAGGTGTGATTGATCCTAAACAGGAAGATAAAACTATGATATTAGAAAAACATCAAGAAGTTAGACACTTTTGTTACACTGCTAGTACTGTGTCATGAGGAAAAGCACTTTACAGTCATTTACCGTTAAAAGTGCTGCATAAATGTGCGCAATCCAAACAATTTTGATGTTAAGACTGGAAGAGACCTACTTAATTAATAACATTGTTTCTTTGAATCCAGGAGGAAAGTTGGGCAAAATGCTAATTGTAGAAGTTAAGAGTACCAGTACTTTGTCATTAAATCACAGGAAAATCTGATGGAGTTATTCATTAAACTGATATTTTGATGAGCATAAGATGTTATGCCCATCTAAATATCAGTTGTAGTTTAAAAATAAAAAAAATATTTTTTTCAGCAAACAGGAAACGAAATCAAAGAGTTGTGTTTATCTTCTCTAAACATCGTACTGCTGCTCATCAGGGAAATACAAAGACTTTAGATGATATTAAAACACTTTAGACCTTTGTTTTATCTGTGCACAGAAGTCTGGGGGACTTCCAGGAATGGTAACAGGATTTTTTTGAGCTCTAATTGTTCAGCAAGTGGTAATTTTCTATCTCTTAATCTAGGAACACGATCTGCTTTGGAGCAGGTTAGGCCTGCAACATAAGTTACCATGGTGACAATAAGGAAAACCCAGGGTTAACCCTGAAGTTGCCTGGGTAAGACCAAATCCTCTTTCATAATGCAGACCCCTGTTAGATTTAGAAATCACAAATACAGAAATACTGGAAGTGGCACAGATAACAGAGATAACTGTTGGGAGTTCAAACACTCTCAAAACCATCTGTCAGACAGAGGAACACAAGGCAAGACAGACAATGTTTAACTAGACGTTTTTGTATAAATTTCCTCAGAGTGGCATCACAAAAACTGAAAAATCTCTCTTCAGATTGAATTGTATATACAAATGCTGCAAAATTTCACAGTTGCCACTTTTTAAACATGCAAATGGGCTCCACTCCATTTCAGTAATTCCAGCTTTAGGCTGTTGGTTGGAAAAAGTAAGCACTGTGATGGTGTCACTTTGAACTCTGAGACCATTTTCTGAATTTTTTGCAAATCACTTTCTTTCAGGAAATGGTTTGCTAATGGTTTTGTTTAGGTTTCAGACACCTGCTGAAAACATGTTGGGGCTTTCACTTGGGGATGGAAGAATTGCAGTTTAGTTGTTTAAAAATGTGTTTTTGCTACCTGTCAACAACAAGGAAGATTAAACATTAAAGAAGCCACTCGGCAAACTGACCCAATTAGATGTAGCACAAACTTTTTGAACTATAGAGCATCATCAATTGCCTGACAGCAAACCTACCAAAACACAAAACCGTGGTCCTCCGACTGGTCCAATCAATCAATCCAAACACTTGGAGTTGCTGTGACACACTGATTTACTTGTAATTTGGGGTAATGCTGGCATAAATCTTCCGAAATCTATACTTTAAAATATTTGCTGTGTGTGTTATGTGTATATGTGATATATTTGCAAATAGCCTCACTCTAATGTCTCTACATAAGAAGACAAGTTTACCTGGAGGTTAATATGAGACAATGGTGACAATGTAAGAGAGAAAGCTGCACTGCTAAGGAAAAAAATTAAATAACAGCGTCCGAGCTTTCTAAAGAAGGACCAGTTAAAAAGAACAACAACAAGATGCTGAGGCTGAAATTTTGCTCTATGTTGAGATTTGACCTTCAAAGAGACCTTTTATTTAACTCTAACTAAGACACACACATAGAACATTTAAAAGGTACAGAGCTACGGCAGTGATCTTGTCAGTTTGTACTGATAAATGCTGGGGCAGAAGCGGAGAAATGGGGCAGCTATCTAGTCTAACTGTAGGCACCTGGGGACGAGGCGAGTGGCACAGACTGCTTCCAACATGCCAGTCCTCGTTACTATTCACATTCAAGCAGAGCTCAGCAAACCATGGCATTAAATATACATGGAAACCCACTTTCATCAAAAGGACTTCCCCACTAACACGTCCTAATATATGCAATAAGAGAGCCTCGGCACGCTTGAATTTTTGAATGAAAGAACTCTAAAACAGTGTTCCCATGCACATTGCTTTTATCTTCTTTTAGCAGAGCTCTTGTCTTGATTGCCCGCTGATGCACTCTGTAAACCTTCCTTTCACCTTTAAGCTGGGCATGTCTGTTAATAGGGGTTCTTTGTTTGGATATTTGCTAAAATTCATTGTATTTAATGCATATTTCACCCTTGTTGATTTAGCACATAATCGTGTGCCTCAAAATAACTCAATAAAGGGTTTACAAAGTACACAGCAGAGAATTAAATTCCTGTAAATGTGGAGATGTAGCTACATCTAAATGTATCCCACAGAGATGGAGCTGTGGAGCTGCTCTTGTCTGAGAATCAATGAGTCACATTCAGTTTCTCAGAAAAGCGCTGGCCTGGTTTTGATGAAGCCACAGTGATAATATGCCTGTCTTCCCTTTGAGATATAGCATTTGCAAAATTACACTTCTCGTGCTATGGGAATTAAAAACTGACTTTTAACACGAGCAAAAATTGACTTTTAACTTTTTTTTTCTGGCGTTCCGCATAGTGAGAAAAGTTTTCTTCAATTTAAACTTAGCAGCTCTGATTTTATCTTGTACAAGTATATATCAGATATTTTTAATAACTAACATGAACCACAGGGCACTGAAGGAAATGTGTTTACAGTTGAGTAAATGAAGTGGCTCTCTAGGTGAAAATGTGTCCAGCAAAAACATTTGAGTTCCTGACTCCCCACCGTTTTTCTCCCTGCTTTACTGATTAAATTGATTTTTCTTTCTTTTTTCCCCACACAGTTCAAACTTAAAGTCCGACATAATGCTGCTGAAACCTTTGTTTATGTTGTGGGACATTTCTTGTAGAGATTAATGAATAATGATTTCACTCTTTGTTTAAGAAGAAAATAACAATTTTGTGTATTTTTAAGTAATTTTCTATGTGTTATAAAAGGGAGGACAGAAAAAATAACTGCAAATATGAAGCTGAGCATCATTAACAAAAATTACTAAATTCAACAAATGTTATAATAAAGTCTAGAAAAAAAACACTAGCATAAAATAGCATGAGGGACAAAGGCAAGAAGCACAGACGTGGAACACAGGTAATGGTTACAGATGAGCTGACAAAGACCTAAGAAAGCACATGAGCTAATTAAGGCAGGAGGGCAAGGTAACAAGGAACAGGTGAAACTAATCGGGACCGATCAGGCAATCACAAAGGCAGCTCAGGGAAGGAAACCAATTTAAAAACAAACAAAAATGTAAAAAGCCATAGAGAAAGGGAAAGAAATGTTTCCACATTAGCAGAAAAAAGCGCTGTAACTATAACCCTGTAAACCTTACCCAATCTCAGCATGGTGACAGCTGCTAATGGTTAACCACAAAACCCTAGTAAAACCCTATGTTATAACTTAACGCTGTAACCTGACATTTACCTCACTGGAAATGACCTGCACGTCACATAAACGCAGTTCACAGTAACTGTTCCGGCAGTTCCTTACACTCTCAGAAATAGGGGTACCAAAGTGTACCAAAAAGGGTACAAATGCTTGTCGCTGGGGGTGTTCCTTTTTGAAGGACATTTCTGTACCCTTTAGGCTTGGTACATTTTTGTACCTTATAAAGTTGTACCATCTGAAGTACAATCATGTACTTTCCTAAGACATAAATGTACCTTCAAACTATAGTACAGAAATGTTCCCTTGAAAAGGGTACAATAGGGTACCTATGAGGGTACCCCCCCAGCGACAACCTATTTCGTACCTAAAGAGACAAAAATGTACCCCCAATAGTCCAAAATATTTGGTTATTTAACTATTTATTTTCGATAATAGAATCACATCAAAGCATTTAAACAACCACAGGAATACATCCTTGATTACATTCATACATTGCCATAGGACATGTTAAGAAAAATACATTCATTTAAAAAAAAGTAAACAATCACATAAAGACATTAAACACCTGAACACAATGTTTTGACGGATCACAGAGATGTCATGTATTTAAAAAACTGTCCACACAAATGTTTTGCTCTACTTCATCAAGCCAGAATATATATATGTCATATATATAGACAAAGTGGAAAATGTTCTTGCAATCACGTCACACAGAATACCTCAAGGACACAAACAGTCTATCATCAACTAAATAGGTGTCTAGAGCTTGAAAATCTAATTCATTTCCTGGATTGAACAGGATCCAGTCATTGTCAACTGCCACTTGGTAAGCATGGAAATGACATTCATAAGTGCGAGGAAGTAACAGTTTCCCACACAATACCCAACAAGTATCAACATTCAAAATATACTTGATTTTAAAGAATATAGGTATGGCTTCAGTGTGTACATGGCCAACTACAAAAACATCCTCAAGTTCATATTTGACACTGCTGACAGATATAGCAGACACACGCTGAAGCACTTTATCCTGAAAATGCACATCTGTAAAACTTTTGTTCATTTCCAGAGCATTCTGTAAGTCACCTGGCAGAGATGAAAATGGCACACTGACACTTGTGCTGAGTGAATGTTCAAAGTCAACAAGCAACCTACCTGAAGAAAACTCCCAGCACTGTTTCATTTGATGACGATTGCTAAGAGTTGCAGTGATGTTTACAAAGTTTTTGCATTTACTCGCTATATTTTTGAAATATTGATGCTTGCTTTCATATCTCATACACCATAAAGGGCGAAGAGGACCATACATCAAAATCAGCCTTGGGTAGTGAATAAGGTAGTGACACTTGGGTGTTAAAACATTTCCAAAGACTTTTGTAGTCATTTCAAGAAATTCTTGAATAAGCAGGTTTAAATGAGCAAGCTCATCTTTTCTCACATTTGTAGCCATTACACGATCTACGATTTCTGAACATAATAAGAACACATGCCAATATGGAGTGCCAGGTGGAACATGGGGAGCCATTAAAAAAGGCAAGAGCCTGAAAAAGCACCATTTTTGACTGGCTGATCCAACTATGTTAGAATTTCGAAGCATCTTTTCCGTCAGTGGCACTGGGCTGTTCGGCTTGTCATTCCTCCCAAACTTCACATTTTTCAGCTCATCATTGATTTCATATATGGTGATGTGCTTTTCCCTGTGAGCTTTACAAATAACCAAGTTCATTACCAAAGGAATAACCCCCTCCAGCAAGTCGTGCATTACATCTGGGGGAAGAGACTGGGTCACATCAAAATAAGGCAGTGCATCAAATGTACAGTTACCATACACACCGTACAAAGCAGCACTCTCTGGGTTGTTTTCCACACAGTTTATGTGGTACTCATGTACTTTGGTTGTTCTAATAACAAAATGGTCCTCACAAAAGTGCTGTTGTATCTCCGAGTGCGAGGCCATACAAAATCGGCATATTCTGCCTGTATTGAAAGACATTGAGAAACGCCCAATCATATGAGCAGAAAGGTTGTCGCATGAAATGGTAGCAAGAGCAGCATGAACTATGTGCTCTACTTCATCGACACAGATAGTGAAACCCTCTGTGGACAGCATCTTCAAGTCAGTTATCAAGGGCTGAAGTATAGTTTCAAGCCCACACTCTTTTAAATGTGAATGGCGAACCAGTAAGGCTAAATGAATGTGACTCAACTTTGAGCGATGTTTTCCACTTATGTTTCCTATAGTATAATAAAATGCACAGATTTTGTATTTATTTCGTTTTGCACCAAGTGGGTTCACAATTTCAAATTCATCTTCATAAAAATGAAGTCTTAGAGCTTGAGGATGGTCTTTGAAAAATGAGTGGTCTTTAAAATACATGCCATCTTTGTAATCAGTCAAAACATCATCATCTTGATTTCTGTGGTTATCCAGAACAATTTGTTCCCACACATCCTCCACCTGACAGTATTTGTTTAATACCTGTAGGATTGGAACATACGAATAACTACCAATTTTCACACCAGAATGGTCTCTTACTGTGTAACTGATAGGTTCTGTCATGTTCATTTTTGATTTGCAGTGTTCTTTTATCATAAATGGTGAACGAATTGAATCACATGCTTTCTGGAAAAAATCTGAAGTAGACAAAACCTGCTCAAGTTCTGGACAATCACTGAGGCGGAAACCATGTTTATCCAAATGATAACGAATAAACGAGTCGTAGTTTTCTTTAAAAAAACACAAAAGAAAACTAAGATCATCAACGATGTCTTGCTGAACAGAGTGTGGAAGGTTATTTTTTTCAGTACATTTGAGAATAAAGCTAAATAAATGATCTCCTAAATTATCAAGCAAACTGTCCATACTAGGTGGTGTGGGCTGCTGAACTGTGTGCGTCTCGTCTGAACTGTGTGTGTGTGGGTCTTCAACCTCTTTGTGTGCATGGTTTTCAAATCCATCTTCAACTACCTCAAGGCTATTCAAAACAGAGGGTTTGTGTTTGCGATACACATGGCGTCGAAAAGAGTGATACTTGGAAAAAGCTGCCTGGCAGTCATTTATTCCACAAGTGTTGCTGAAATGAGGCTCATGTGCGTGTACTAACCCAACATGTATGATCAACTTCCTCAGAGTAAATGCCCTTTTTGAACATTTTGAACATTTGTGGAGTGGGGGCATATTTAATAGAGTTGGTTAAGTACCCTGGCGACACTTACTGGCAGGGGTTTGTCTCCCTGGTCTCCTATGTTGACAATGCAGTTCTGAAGAAAGACAAGTGTTTTCTTGAAGTATGCAGGGTAGGTCATGTTGAACATGAAGAAGGTGGAGAATGCTGAGATGTAGGCCTCATCCAGCGAGACCTTCTTCAGTGGCAAATCCTTGGTCATTTGAAGAACATTTTGAAGAACAGCAGTGAAGTTTTCGCTAAAGCGGCGACAGATGTTGTCTTGGCAGGGATGCATTAAATCAACCTCATAACACAACTGGAAATGAAAAGAGCAGAATAGACAAAAGAATGACATTTTACATTGAGGATTTAAATTTTTGACATGTTTAAAGACACAGACTGGAGATAAATGTAAAGTGCTTTAACCCGTGAACAAAAATTCTAAAGATAATGAACAGATCGATTAATCAGTTAGTACAGAAAATAATAATCAGATTTAGAGACAAAAAATCATTAGCTGTTTCCCCAATCATCTTAACAATTCTTACCCCTGCAGATGTCCCCAGGAATGGATATCTCTTTAATAGGTCCACAGTACACATTCCTTCAGCTACCTCTCGACGTCTCCATGCAAAGGTTTTTGTCATGCGGTCTTTCACCAGTGCTGTGTCAGGATGTAGCTTCTTGTGCTGATCATTTAGCACCTTGATATGAGCATCAACGGAGGCTGCATCTTCCCCCACAAAGCACGAATCCTTTGTCAAAACAGATATCAGTATTATCATAAGTAAAATCTGATAAGTTAATGTTACTCGAAATGCGGTAATTTGTACACCAAATGCTTTGAAAAAAATGCAAAAATGTTGAATAGGAATTGCAAGTTGAGCTGACTTTTGTTAAATCAACTGTGAAGTTCCTTTTTCTATGTTAATGTTATCTGTTAACATGTTTCTTTCAATTAATGTTTACTTTTAGCTTTACAGTGAACATAATAAGACTACATATGTTACCTTAGCTCTTAAAGGCTGAGGGTGTGAGGACTTACGAGAGAGGGCTTCAGTCTCTTCAGACAGGAGCTGCTGGATTCCTCTGTGGTCCGATGTTTCTGCGTGCGTCCAAACTTTTCTTTAACCCGGTTCACTTCTTCGTTGCTGATTAGGGGAGCCCGTTCTGCTTTGAACTTTCTCTTGAGTTGGCTGTGCCAGGTGTCCTAGTTGTTTCAAATGTATATAAGTAGTTAATTATGCTTACTTTATATTAATATAATCTATAAAAGAAACAAAAAAGGAGAGGTACTCACATAACCATTTCCGTGTACATCTCTTAAAGGATACTTCACAATCAGGGCTTTGATTACCTGGATGTAGTCTGAGTGGGTTGGGTACCTGTTTCAAACATAAGAAAGACAACCCACAGTGCACTGATTACTCTTATCCTTTCCTGGGGGCTTTTCTGTTCTTCAATTCTTCTAATCATATTGTTATTACCGTAAATAGTATGTTGTAGACCAATGTCAAATCAATGTAGCTAAAGTTGATTTTAATTTTTTAAAAATGGGCGTGGACAAACAGCCACATCTCTCCCAAACTTAATAACATAATAATAACAATAAGCTATCATTGTGAATCTGTCTATATTCCCCAAAAGGAAGTTACAATTAATTCTCTTGATTAATTGTTAATATAAATTAACTGGTAATATAAAAATGTAAGTAAGTGTACTCCCTGCACAGAGCTTACAGCTCTCATATTCGAAAATCCCACTAAGTAGGTGGAATGGTACAAATGTGTACCTTCCATTGTTTAAAATCCCTTTGAGCGGGAAACAAGTTAGATGGGATAAATTTTGCTTAGAAAACGATTTTGTTAATAGCTATATTTACATACTAGCATGTTTTGAGAAATTATTGATTTTTTTACATTTTTCTACACGGTTCGACACTATTTATTGATAAAACACTCGAATACCGCGGGCAGACAGACGTTGAACATTCCACCAACAGTCTAAATAGTCCACATTTGTACCTTTCTTTGTTTAAAACTTAGCTAACTGCTAGCTTTCGCCCATGTTAAATCTAGCTCTTCGGACTTTTGCTAACTCTACTGTAAAATTACACGTTGTAATTTTTATAAAAACACAAAATCACACCCGACTTACCTCTAAATCTTTGCGCCTCGTCGTCTGACACATCAATGCCTTCTTCCATCAACCTTTTAAGGAGCTCCTCCGTGGATAACCCCCTGAGAGTCATTTTCTGTGTCAACGCTAGTCAGCGCGGAGGCGGAGCACTCATCACTGCTGCCTTTTCGGCCTTTGGGATTAATGCGCGTTGCGAACTTGACACATGAAAATACAACATTGTGGTATTAATGCGCAGTTGTTTAGAAACCGTTATGCTGTCTTGGCGAACTATATTTGTAACTTACAAAATGTAGTCACCGTAACATAAAAATCTGCTTGACATTTTAACTTCCAAAGAACCTCGGTTTAACTTGATGTTGCAAATTCCATAAAAACCTCACAATTAATGAACAATTCTAGGATGTAGTTAAAGCAAAAAAGTAAATGGCCAAACATAACAGTAAAATGATTTCACGTTTTTGAAAGATTTAAAACATTAAAAAATTATAACTGGAACTTAATAAAATGGAAATGGACCAGTTTTTTTTAACATCATTTGGTTGTGCCTGCATGTCATTGTGTGTGTGTTTTTTTTAAATATAATTTAACATAACTTACACAAAGGTAGGTTACAGATATTCTTTGCATCATAGGATAATTTACGTACAGAGGAGAGGACCAACAGATTTGATTATAACATGTAGCTTTTATGAGCACACTCACATCTCATATGAATTTTACAATTAACCAGGCCCATCCAGATTTTCCCATGCTGACCCATTACCACATTCTGCCACTGCAGTACAGGTCAAAATGGTACAGATTTGTACTTTATTTCAAATTGAACCTTTAAAGGGGCATTTCTGGACTTTTAAAGACCAGTATTGTACTTTTAAGGGAACATTTTAAAAAAATGTACCTATAGGTACAAAAATGTTCTTCTCTCGTACCTCTATTTCTGAGAGTGTATATGCTGCCATTAATCGACTGTAAGTGAATGGACCACCACCAACTAGTGTTTTCACAGCAAAATTGCAGATCAGTGGTCATGCAGAGACTTGTTTGATACTTCATGTTCATTGTTCTTCTGTAAATTATGGACGCTTTTAGTGTTCAGAATGAAGATAAACAAAAGCTTGTTTTGGGATTTGCAAACCTTGTCATTGACAGGTCAATACTATATGAACATGCAATGCACTTTACAAAACAGGACTTTGGATTATGGATTGTGCAACAGTTGCTAGTAATCTTTCACATACAATCTTTCAGTAAAACAGAACAATTATGTGTACTTCAAACAAATTAAGCTCTGATTATATTTTTCATTTTGACATGTAATGAGCAAAAACTGCTGCTGAATATAAGCTGCATCAGATCCTCTGCAAGTATGTGATAAGTTCCTGGTAATTTACACGTATTTGAAGTGTAATTTATTTCTTGAGTCATCTTATTTCTTGCATGTCTTTCCTCAATTTAGTTCAGTCTATGATTTTTTTAACACAACAGTTGATCTTTTGAGGAAAAGAAAAATATCTATTTGCACACTTGTTACTCAGAGTCAGAAGTTGGTTACTGCTTTCATGTCATAGAACTTATTGTAGCATGAAGACTGGACGCAGAGGGGAACGGAAAACTCCAGATCATTTCAAAGGTAACAAAATCCATCCATCCCATTTTACAAGGGTTTGTGGGTCAAATCATTTCTGAGCTTTCTGAGCTGAGAGCTTGAGCCAGAGTGTCACTGGTCAATGACACGAAACACTGAAAATCACAGTGTCAAAATTAATTTGGGTCACTATTGCAGTTAAGTGCTCAGAAAGGTTCAGTGCTTAGAAAACCACACCAGGCACAGGTTTTTTGCCCCAGTGTTAATTTTATTTCATTTTTTGTGTGTTTATTATTGTTATGCTTTTGTTATTACCCATATCTAAAATATTGTAATACGGAAAAATCATTATCTCTTCCATAGCTTCTTTAAAGTAAACTATCAATAAGTATGACTATGTCTAGTTTTGCTTTTTGTTATTATGTCCTTTACTTATCTGGATTTTAGTCTCTGTAAGGCCTAAAATTCCTCTTTTCCAGAGTGACCTAGTCAATATGACAGCATATTTCCAATAGATAAAAGATAAAACACAAATCACAAACTAAGGTAATATTTACATCTGTGTGTTTAAGGTCAAATCTCAACTTTAACCTCAGTCCCAACCACCATATTTTAAGTGGGGTAAGAAACAGATTTTAAAAAAGTAAAAATGTGTAGAAACAACCAATTCAGTAACAACTGGTACAGTATGAGTGCTGTACTGACTGTGAGTGATTTTAGCCAATGATTTCTAGGATGCACAGCACTAAACTGTAGAGATATGCAGATTGTATGAACTTGTTCTAACTCAACAAAAAAGCAAATAGGCGCATTTCCCAAAATGCCAAACCATTTCTTAAAATAAAATCTGAGCGCGCCTCCTCTTTTCTCTTTTCCCTCGATATCTCAGTCTCTTTCTATGTCTAACATTCATCTTTTTGCTTCTTATGGGAGCACGCTCTGAGAGACAACCTATCACATCTTGTCATTATTTTCTGCCCTCGACACAGAAGCATGAAACATTGAGGAATATATTCCTGGCACAAGTCAAGATGTGATCAGGGGATTCAACTGAGTTTAGAATACCATATGGCAAAAGGAAGCAGCTTGTCAGAAGTGAGACTATCTGAGCACCCCCTAGGATTGAGACAGAAAGTTTTCTCTGTTGTCTCTCCTGTAGGTGAGCCACAGGTAGCTGAGGGGAAGCTGTCAGTACTGCAGGGTGTGTGGGACATCACACACAGAGAGAGAAGCAGAAACAGGGAAAAGCTAAAGCAGGCACTTTTGCGTTAAAAATAAACATAAACCCTGCCAAAGATGAAACGAATCTTCCCCTGCAATGTACAGCAAGCCAGAAATGTAATGGAGAATGTTTAAGCAGAAAAACAGATTCGCCAGAACAATGCACGTGGGCGTGAAATTTGTGTTCACCAAGCAGCCAAAATGTTTCACATGTGGATAAATGTCACTGTTAATTGTTTTCTGTGAGAATGAATCCATGTTGTAACTGCGTTTCCATGGCTACAACTCCTAAGCTGCATATTCTCAGATATCCCCCAGGAACCAGACCATAGGTGAGCGTATTAACTGAAGAGACCTGACAGGATGTAATTGCATTCAGATACATATGCACCTTTAATCTTTGCCCTTTTAATCCGGCACTGGAATGACCTATGCAAATTAACGAATCTGTTTGTTTTTGTGCATATCTTTGTGCGCTGCATGGAAAGTAAAACAGCATAACGGTGGGTGAAAGATTTGCCGCAGCAGACTTGAAGTTCCCCGCTTGGATAAAACCAAGAGGAAGAATCAGCTGATGTTTGACCAGCCAGGAGATTTTTAACTGATGCCAGCAGGGCTTTCACATAACTACACATACAGTAACATCAGCCAAAAGAAGTAATGATATTCTCACAATGCGTGTAAAAAAGTAAAATAACAATGATATCAATAGTGCTTACAGATATATATTTTTTTCTATTTATGGCAAAAACACTCAAAATATGAGTATAAAAAGGTGAAAAGTAAGTATGTAACCATGACTGTTTAAAAGCAAGCAAAAAAAAGAGCACTAATGGATGGTGAAAAGGCACCCATTGCATCTAATAAACAACTGATCCTAACCTGTGCCATCAAACTAACGACAACTGAAACAAAAAGCTGAGAGCACAGGTAGGAGTTTGATTTTTAAAGTGGCACAACTTGTATAATTCCATGTATAATCACATAAAATTAGATGGCATTAGATACACTCAGTGAATAATGAACACACTACTCTTTAGTGTACTATAAATCCTTTTTTAAGATGCAGTAGAAAGTGTAGACATTAATAACCTTATTGTAAAAACTGACTCATGAGTGCTGACTGAAAATGAGTTGTGCAGCTTTATTATGTGTGCCTACTTTTTGATGTTTTTAGGATGATACCAGTAACAATTAACAGATAATCCTGGTAGAGTGGCAAACAAACTATGGCTCAAAACTATGAACAGCTTTAGGATTCTTGGACTCGTTATTATAAGGATCCACCCTGGTAAAGGAAACTCAGTAAGTACTGTGCTTATGAGAGAAACTAAAGAAAGCTCTATGTTCTAGCACCAAGTTACTGCTAACTTGTACAGACAAAAAACAGAAAGCATCCAAACTGAAAAGAGCCCCAAATAGTAGTGTGGACAGCTCAGTACCAGAAGGCTCTGCAGCAGGTGATTAAAACTGCCCAGAACATCATTAGCACCCATGCACTTATAATTGATATGTGTGCTGTCTGTGCACAGCCCAAAGGATACTAAGAGACAATACTTACTCAACCCAAAGTATCTCCCGCCATACCACCAGACTTCGGAGGAGTTTCTTTCCTCAGGCTCTGAGACTAATGAACTCATTGTCTACACTTCACCAAGAAGAATCGGTTTAGGTTTTAGGACCTAATGCTTTATTCAGTCATTTACAGTTTTCTTCTTTCTGTATGTTGGCAGCAAAAACGGACTGCAACAAATAAAGCTGAAGTTCTCAGCAACAACTTTCACCTTCCACATAATTTAAACTTGTGAAAACACTGATTAGGGCAATTCTGAAATCTGTGTGCTCTTTTTCCCCAGTTTAGAACTGTGGGTCATTAATTTCCACATTGTTTTCATGAGTTGAAACAATTTCTTTCTGTGTCTGCCAGTCAGTTGAGCCATTAACGCATATGTTTAAATGGCTCATTGTACTGCTCTTGTTCCACTCAGTATGTGTTAACAAGTAGATGTAGATATGGTGACATTTTATTCATTACAGCTTAACTGGATGTTGACAGTGATGGATGAGGTTCCATTCAGAAGCCCATGAATCAGATTAAACTGTGAAAATGAGTATTGACTGTGATGTCTGCATTCTGTTTGCTGTTACATTTTAGTAACTTCATACTGGAGCCAAATGTGCCTTCGTGGAAAGATTGTGTGCATTTTTTGTTTTTCTTTTTTGTCTTCTTTAACATCCATCAGCTGCCCCTCAACAAATTACTGATCATAATCTTATGTTACTGAGTTTAAGGAATTTAAGGAGTCAAATGTCCTAAACAAAACTAAACTGGAAGAACCAACCTTAGCTCTGGATACCACCTGTGTAGCTGAAATGTTAGACTGTGCCTCCCATGGCAGTTCCCCATTAAATACTTCGAAAACTACAAGAATGTTGAAAAAAGATTATTGAACTGATTACTAAGTAATTACTTTAATAATTTAATAACAAATATTTAACTAAATATTAATTAATATGTAATGATAACAGCTGTGTTAAGCAATCAAATATTGCCCGTAGAGAAAGGTAGCAGGTTAGATGAAATGAGCTATAAATGATAAAAATTCCAATAAGACATTTTTTTAACCTATACTCTCTACATATACATACATATATATATATATATATATATATATATACATATATATATATATATATATACATACACACACACACACACACACACTTCAGTTAAAATGTTCATATATGTAAAACAGAGTTTTCAAAATGTGTTTTTGGAACTAGTGTGAAATTTTGGGAAATGGATTATTTACAATGCAACTGAAAGTTAGACGTGACGACTTTCCTCCCTGGCATTTGGCAACAAATGTAAAGTTGCTGCAAGAAACTGCTCCAGTTACCTTGTTACAGACTGAAAATAGAAAGAGCAAAGTGTGTCCAAAGCAAAGACTCACGCCAGTTCTTAAATCTTGAGTGACCAAACCAAAAAAGTGTTTTTAATACTGTCTAAACTATAAGTTTGTGCTTTGACACTTATGAATAAATCCAGGCTGTTTCCGGTCTTTATGCTAAGCTAAGATAACTAGATCATGGTTATAGTAGATAATCAGAATCTTCTCATCTATCCCTTTCCACATCTGATTTTTGCAACCACTTTTTTAAAGAAGGCCCTTCAAATATTAATCAGAGCAGGAAATCCTCTTCTGAAGACAGAAGTTATGGCGTTTTGCCTCAGTGAAGCCCTGCCTGTCAAATCACACAGGAACAAGGAACATCTGAGACAGCTTGGGTTAATCAAAATTTAATCACAACTCAATAGCTGATTCAGTCTGAGGCTGTCATACATAGAGTGCATTAGGTTAGATCAGACACATATCTATAGTTCATCTTTCTTATACAACAATCTGACTTCAGACTGATTACTGAAAATACCCCTTGACACCCCTGACCTGAAAAATTCTCAGACAGCGCATTCATCTGAAGAAGGGAAAAAGGCTTATACTCATGAAGTCACGTCCTAGACGCTCTAATCACTTCAATCTGGTTTTAGACTCCACTCCCACATCAATGTTGAAAAAGACATCTTGTGAGTACTGGAGCAAAACTCCATTTCTATTCTTGTTCCCTAGCGCACAGATCCCCCGTCCCTCCAAACAGGAAAACGCATCACAATGGATATCCAGGTTCTGTTCTTCCACTGGATGAGCTTGTTGAAAGACTTCACTTTGTCTATGTGAACACAAAAAGCCGTGTGGTTTCATGTTATTGACAGCTGAGTTAATGTGTCATCTCTGGAGTCACGCAACTCCTAAACACTATGCTGTTCTGAGATGGTACCGAATGCTGAAAGCTGGTAACACAGAGGAGACACGAGCTTCTGTGCAGCTGCCTCACACAGTGTATCTCTGGTTACTTTGTCCATGGTCTTATCTGTCAGGAATAGAAAACAATTACACAGAGCAAGCGAAGTAGTGCTCTTCAATAGAAACTGGGGTACCTGAGTACTGCCATTCATCTTCTTCAGAGCATTTCAGCTGGAAAAAGTACACTCATTACTCGTTATTTTTCAGGATATTTTATATTTTAAAAAAAACATTTTGCAAGCCACAATTTTAGTAATAGCTAATTAAAATGTGCATATTATACACTGACCTGATACATAAATACTAAACTACAGGTTACAACTCTGAGCTGGCATTTTAACCCTTGTATGGTGTTCGGGTCTGTGAGACCCGTGTTCAGTTTTTGTCAAAAGAAAAATTAAACAATTAATTATTTTTTCACGTGTAAATGTGTTGTGTCTTTCCACTCACTCCACTTGATTATAACTGATTTATTTATAACATTTTATATAAAAGAAAAACGAGAAGCACATTAATTCATAAATGTGATCTAACAAAGGTAAAGGGAAAAAATTAACCATGTTTGCTGTTCATATGTCTTGTAATTGGGATGAAGTAAACATCTGTTGAGTAATTTAACATAAAATTGTTTGATAGTGTTAATTTGGAAAGCCAAAACTCTAGCGGGTCCACCAGACCCATGAACACTGGCTGAGTAACACAAATACGAACACCACACAAGGGTTAAATGCAGTGCACCATGTTGTTCCTAATAACACGCTGAAAACTGCGGCAAATTAAATGGAAAAATCTGTATGATGTGTGTCTGAATATCCAGCAGCACAGCTACAGATAAAGCTAAAGAGCAATACTAATTTGATCTGTAACAGTGGCTCAATTAAGTTAGAAGACATCCTTCTCATCTTTCATTTGCATCCTTTTTGGATTTCATTTTCATGTTTTCATTTGTTTGATGTTCAAAGCTCCAAACAAATGTTCTGACCTAGATGCAAAATTAATCATTTCTAGCAAACAGCATCTGTCAAGCAGATGGAGAGCACTGATCTAATGGTATGTGCTGCAAAGAGAGAGAAGCACATTTCTATGACCACCTGACTCTGAACTTATCCAGGGTACACACACCACACAACAAGCTATAATCCCCTGTATATTGCAGGAGAAAATCCATCAATAGCCTTTTTCTGAATGTCCTTACAGAACTCAATTAGATGAGGTCCGGGAAAACAGATTGCTTGCCATATTGAAACTCTGAAATAGGCTTCTATCTGACAACTTTGCGGTATTTACTTTTTGAACCACTTCTCGGTTCAGTCCATGTAATCATAAAACAGTACCGCATTACCAGTTGTTATAATCTTGTCAAAGCCACTCTCCTTTCACAAACTAACAGAGAAACAAATGTTGCATGTTTTTATTAAGAGTAAAAAGAGAAATTTGTATAGCGCTTTTCTAGTCCCTAAGGACCCCAAAGCGCTTTACACAACCTGTCATCCACCCATTCACACACACATTCACACACTGGTGATGGCAAGCTACAATGTAGCCACAGCCACCCTGGGGCGCACTGACAGAGGCGAGGCTGCCCAACACTGGCATAATAGATAGATAGATAGATAGATAGATAGATAGATAGATAGATAGATAGATAGATAGATAGATAGATAGATAGATAGATAGATAGATAGATAGATAGATAGATAGATAGATAGATAGATATAGACAGAGGCATGTATAACTCATTTTTAAGAATACACAGCTGGTTCTGAGCTGAGATGCTTCCTAGATGATGCTTAATTGCATTGACTAGAATGAATATTTATTAAAAGCTAGACATTTTAAATTAAATAAGAAAGAAAAGCATTTCTTTGTGCCCCCCTCTCCCTGTTAATGCCCTACCTGGCCCCCTGGCAAAGCTTTGCTAGATCCGCCCCTGCACAGTTACCAGCTGTCAGCTACTTAGAAAAGGATCCTGGTGTTATTTGTCTCTCAGAAACAGTTCATAACTTCCCTTCAACTCATTCATGTCACCTAAAAGGTAAACCTGTTTCTCCATCACCTGTTCAGCTCTGATGATTCAGTAAGGACATCTCCTGGTTTCATCTTCATGTTTCCCTCTCACCACATATCCAAACCGATATCATGACCAGCAGCTTTTACAGCTGTGGCTCCAGCAAACATCAGCTGATACTAGAAATTAATATTAAATAAATTCTAACAACAGCTGATCAAGCTTAAACGTGCTGCTGCTGTTGTTTAGCTTGACATTTGCTTCTTTCCTCTTTCTGGCGCAAAGTGGGCGATAAACAAACAAGACAGACGGGACTTGCGTCAGAAAAGCTGATCATTGATCAGTTTCATGATTGAAGTAGCAACAGGAAAGGGAGGGGGAGAGAATGAAAGAAGAGGCAGCTGTGCAGCGTAAAGAAGCAGAATAACTCCAGCTTTGTGTCTTTTTCATGTGTTCCTTTTCAGCTCAATACGAAGCGTGTAATATTTTCTCTGAATACGAGACAATTACATTTTTTACAGGACGGTTGGCAACTCTACTAACGAACCTTATGAATAAAATAAAGTTCACTATCAGTAACATCATAGCACCCACCCAGCAGTATATAAACTCCGTCATGCTAGCTAATACACAGTACGAGTTATTGTAACTAACTGTAAAAAGTTAGCACAAATAATAAACTCCACCTAAACTTGGTTTATATCTGACCCAGATAGACTGTAGGTCATAACTCCTCACCTGAAGTTCAGTTCACCTGACACTCGGACCTGCGGCCGCCTCGGGTCTCTCCTCCTGCCTCCCCTTTCCCTCATCCACTTGCTGGCCTCTGTGGAAGCTCCGACATAGCCACCACCACCAAACAACTGAGTTATTTTTACACATCGGTCAGCGTCTGGCCAATCCGCCACTTTTCATTGTTTATACTGTTACCAAAAAAACCAAACATACAAAAAAACATTGGCCCATAAAAACGAAAAATCACCATCAGCCCACTGGGCAAATGCCCAATGTCCAGTACAGCTATGGGTTTCATCCATGGCAATATGCATTAGAAGTGGGGAAAATGGGCAAGGATTTGCACAAATTTGAAAAAGACCAAATTGTGATGCAAGATGGTTGAGTCAGAGAATCTTGGCCAGTCATTCGTCTGAGATCAATGGAGTCTAGCTCAATTTGTAAATGTGTAAAAGATTTTCTCATGCAAAATGTAGATAAAAGTGTATACAAAAATAGAACTGAAACACTCTGTTGTTTAAACAAACCCTCAGACTATTTTCTGAATCTTTCCAACTATTCCTTTCAGGTGGATACAGAGAACTGTTAAATGCTTTCAATTAGAGGTGCAAAATTACAATTCCAAATTTTTTTAACCTACAAGAGCAAACCTGCTGTTCTCCACAGAACCAGCCAAGGTGTACTCTCAGTGGCAGGGGAACAATATGACAATATGAGAACAGCACCACCAAGGCTGGAGACAGAGCAATACCGGAAGAGTGTATGTGTCAGGATCCTGGGTCATTCGACCCAGCGTTCTTAGTTTTTCCTGTGTTCCTGTTTCATGTCAAGTTCATTTGTTATTCTTGGAGTTATTTTATCAGTCCTAAGTTGCTTAGTTTATTGAGCTTCCCCTCCTTGTGTTACATTCCATGTTTTCCCAGCCCGTCATGTCTGTGCTCTCCCTCGTGCTTCTCTGTGCTTCCCTCTGGTCTGTGTCTCTGTGTATTTCCTGTTTTAAAATACAGGGGGCTGCAGGTAAGCCTTGATGAAACGCTTCACAAAAATCAAGAGTTGCTTCAAAAGAAAAAGCAACAGGACATAAAACAAAACGAAATGGATTGCAAGCTTGAAGACACGGAGGAAAAGTACAGAGTGCTCCAAATAAGGCTGGCAAAAAAATAAAGAATTTCTTCAAGAGGAAGAGCAACAGGAGATAAAACAGAAAGAAGAAAAACTTCTTCTTCTCCAGGACTTTGAGAGGAAAATAAAAAAATAAAAAAAATGCAAGAATTTTATAATACAATGAAGTACAAAGTAGTGAAACTAGCAGCTATAATATAGGCGGCTTACCCCAAAACCAGAGGCGCTATACTGCACGGTGGACGTAATTCAAATGCTTCTCCCCACCACGGCTGAAGTAAAAAAGAGAAACGGCCGCGCTACAACGAGCCGCAGAAATATTACTACTAGTTTCACTACTTCTGAGAGAAATCAGAGGTCAAAAGGAAGCCTACCTGTAGCAGTCACACGATCCGATCGTCTCGGTAAATTAACCTATAACAATAGGCCAGCATTTACTGCTGTGTTGCGCCAGAAGCTCAGGAGGAATGAACCAACAAAAAAAACGGCTTCCCTTTATACAGATAGATACCACCCTGTAATCAATATGCAGGTGGGTTCCTAACTAGGAGTGAGTGCAGAGGAAAGAGAGAGAGAGAGAGAGAGAGAGAGAGAGGGAGAAGTGAGCAAGCAAACAACCAAGAGAGAGAGACACGCGCAACCCATCCGGCCACATCTACCCCCCTTTTTGCATAGGTGCCCCGACAATGACTCAAGGAAGCACTAACACCATGGCCTGAATATGGTAAGCTGAGCAGTAGCAACTGGTCCAGATTCGGCAGGACATGGCAAGCGATGAATGTTAGAGAGCCCACCAGCTGTGGAGCGTGCTGTTCTCCGCAGTTGTGGCCCACTCACCTCAGACTGTCCAACAGAGCCTGAGGAAGAATCTGGGGGAGCAGAGGTCGGGGGTGCTACAGGCACGTTGGAAATAGGCCTGGGCTACACCAATGGAACTGTTGAGGTGTCGGGAAGTGACGCCATGGGTGCCACAGATTGTGAGGGTACCTCAGGGACGAGGAGCCACAACTCATCGTCACTCAGAGAGGTCCGCTCTAAATCAGCAGGCACAGGTGGGGGTGGAGCCTGTGGACAAGGTGCAGGAGGCCCCGGGCTGACCTGTGTCTTCAACATGTCGTGATGGACATGTCAAACCTTCTCCAAGTCTCCCACGGGGGCAATGGTATAAACAGCCCCGTTCCCTTGAGGTGTCCTATGCACCTGATAGACAACAGAGCTCCACAGGTCCTGGATCTTGTGCTGGCCCCGGGCGATGTGATCTCAAAGATACACCAGCTGACCGACCTTTTAAAGTGCAGGCTCTGTGCCCGACAACCGTGCCCGAGCTCCCTCAAAAGCCACCATTAACCTGGCTTGATGCTCGGCCACCCAATCCTGTACCTCTCTAGGCACTGGGTCCTGAACCCGGCCTAGAAGGAAGTCAATAGACAGGCTAGGATCCCTGCCAAACATCAGGAAAAATGTTGACTCTCCAGTGCCCTGATGGGGTGTGCTATTATAGCAAAAGAGCAAGTGTGGTAAGCACACAGCCCAGTCGCGCTTCCAAGATGATGGCAGGGTCCGTAGGAGGTTGTGGAGGGTTCAGTTAAACCATTCGCACTGCCCATTACCCGCAGGATGGTCAGGAGTTGTACGGGACTTGGCTACCCAATACAATTCACATAGCTGTTGCATCACCAAACTCTCAAAATTTCTACCCTGGTCGGAGTGGAGGCGGCTAGGAACGCCAAACTTTAAAAAAACACTCCGTTAACAACACCTGGGCCACAGTAGTATTTGTGGCCCACTGTATTTGCTGAAAACATCAGTCATGACCAAGACGTTTTCAACTCCACTACGGGAAGGTTCCAACACTGTAAAGTCTATGGCCAGGATTTCATTTGGCCTAGACGCGAACAGGTGGCCCATGTAACTATAAGACCCCAACTCTGAGTCTTTTGCAACCTGACAACGTTCACAACGCTGAACCCATTGCCTAACACCACCTTCTATGTCTTGGGAGAGAACTGCACCCAAACCACTGTGACTGGTGTCAATCTCCAAGATAAATGGGCGTGTGAAGTCGGCATACGCCAGCACAGAGGCAGACACAAGCTTCGCTTTCAGGGCCTCAAAACTCTCCTCGCACTGATTTGTCCAGATGGCACTCAAGGTCTGTCCCGAGCCCTTCTTTGACTTGGTGCCAGCCAATTTAGCCACCACTTGATGGAGGGGAGCCACCAATGTGGCGAACCCCTCCACAAAGCGCCGGTAGTAGCTGGCGAAACTCAAAAAGGATCGCAAAACTGACACGGAACGAGAACACTGCCACTTGGTTACTGTGTTGACCTTGGCTGGATCGGTGGAGACACCCTTGCAAGAGATTACATGGCCCAAGTAGTTAACCTTCTGCTGGAAAAAGGCACATTTTTCCAGCTTAGCCTTGAGCCCCTCTTGCTGCAGCCTTGCCAGCACCATCTCTAACCACTGCAGATGCTGAGAGACCGACGAGGAGTACACAATGATGTCGTCCAGGTACAGCAGTAGCGACTGGCACAGCTGGTCCCCGAACATCCTCTGCATTAGGCGCTAGAAGGTACCGGGAGCGTTGCACAGCCCGAATGGCATACGATTCCACTCGAACAGGGTTAGGGTCTCATAATCGGAAGGAGGAATACACCTGTACCTCTGCCGGACAGGTACGTCATCAAGCAGAGGTATGTCGTGCGAAATGAGGTTTGTGCAGCCCAAGTCTCCCTCATGAGCAGAGAAAACAGAGCGGTACTTCTGTAAAAGTAACCGTACCTCATGTTGTTCTGACTCAGCGAGAGCAGACAGGTCAATCACATCCACCATGTCTTGAGCAGAGCTGCTTGTAGTATGGGAGGAAACTGTGACGGGAAAGGAGTGTTCCTCGCTAACACCAGCAGGGAGGCTAACAACAGTAGCTTGGCTTATCACTCCTAAACGGGCCCTATGGGTGGAGAACAGCTTCTGCTGTCCCCACATTAGTGACTGGGATGTAGGTAACGCCCTTATCCACCTGGACCAAACATGGAGAGGCCAGCAACCCAACTGGCAACCTGGACTCAGGAGGCTCAAAAAGCATAGCCTGACCTGACAACTGCTGAGAACAGGTGGTGGCCACCAGCTGCATGACACCACCAGGTACCCGCAGGCCCTGTACCTTGACGGTACCGACAGGGTCCTCTGGGGCTTGGGCTGCAGACTAGTGACACTGATGTAAGGCCTCCAAAACTGGTCTCGGTGCCTGTGACATAGAAGGTGAATTAAACAAAGAGCCCAAGGTGCGTCCTCCTCCCCTGCAGCGGCGCAGCAGACCATGCCCCGCCACATACATTAACCAGGTAAAATACATATTTAGGCAGAATTTTGCAAATATCTGTTTTTCTGTTTTTAGCAGCATAGTGCTTTTTGTCCAATTATTTTTTTAAAAGTCAGGCCAAGGCTCCAAAAGCCCAAAGGCGATATAAGGGTGGCGGCTCACAACAGTTTTTGTGTGCTACATGGATCATTTTAGTTCAGCTGGGTGTCTTCCCTTTGGTTATATTTTTTTAAGACTTCAAAATGTGTTAATTACATAAATAAAGTGTAATTTTCTTTCTAGTACTTCATGGATTTCATAAGCAACACACCTTAGTTGTTCACACAAAGCATAAAAGTAAAAAACAATATATACAGTGTTATCTTCATTTTAGATGTCAAAAAGTATTTGCGGCTCCCAGTGTTTTCTTTTGCGTGGAAACCGGGTCCAAATGGCTCTTTGGGTATTAAAGGTTGCTGACCCCTGTCCTAGACCAACTAAAATCAGGTAGCGAAATGCTAAAATCCTGATGCTCTTCCTCCTGAACCTGGATGCTGCTGTCTTGTCTACAATCACATACAAACAAAATCTTCAAACAGGTGGGTTATTTCTCAGCAAATATAAAACAAATTATTAAACCAAACGTCTACCTCAAATGTGCATCCTGTCGACCAACGTAGCTAATAGTATTTGTAAATTTAAGGAGATTAAGGTTATATTTGCCCTTTTGTTTATAGGGTTCGATTGCTGCCGCATCCTCTCAGTGACCAACCACCTGATTTTAAGTGAGGAGTCGAAACGCCTAGCTGCTGTCTTGTCTTGTTTTGTCTTGTGTTCCGTTCTGTTGGCTGTCCAGTTTTGTTCCTGCTGCTTTGCCTCGCCTCGCCTCTGGGGGCTTTGGGTCTCACTTTAAGCCCCTTCTGGACTATTGTTTGCACTCTCGCTTCCGCGGCTGGCTAGGGCGATCCTCAGCTGCATATCGGGCTGGTGCTACAAAACTGGTACTGCCTCCCCTGGTTGCTCCCAGTTTGTGGAGAGCTGCATGAGACTGAGTGAGGCTACGGACAATCATAACCAGCACCAGCTGTGGGCTGCAAAGAAGTGAGTGCAAAGATTTTCAATCTGTGCTCTGTGGTGTGTGTGGGTGTGTTTTATTAAAGATTTTAGTTTTTCTTTTAATTCTTTTTTTTAAAATTATATAGAGAGCCTGTTATTTGGTGTCCCGTGTTTTATTCTTTTCATGTGTATGTCTTGTGCTTTTATTTCAGCGAACTGAGGATCTACCAGCGGCCGTGGGACCTCAGGTGGCGGGTCGTTTTCCACACTTCCTTTGTTGTACAGCACCGGGTGGTTTTCTTTTTGGTCCACCGCTGCTGGTAAGTCCCAGTTGTCTGTTTTATTTTTATTGTAATCTGGGACACAGTTTTAGATGACACTACATTCAGTGCTCTGTCATTGTTGATGTTTTTATTTTATTTTATATTAATAAATAAAATTGTGTTAATATTTGAGCCGGCCTGAGTGTGAATCCCTGAACCTGTACAAACGTTGTTGGTTCTTTTTATTACATTTTATTCCCAAACAATTTTATTTCCTGGGGGTGAAATTCCCCTAGGTGGCGTTGTCATTTTATTACTTTTTTTATAGCCCCGCCAACCACTTGGTCACACAAAGTAAGATCAATGAAATGCTGAGGAAAAAACACAACTTGAGGAACTTTCTAACAACTTGAAGTCCAAAAGCACTCTAATGGAGGCGCAAAAGCAACAACAAGAGAAAACACATGAAGACCTGTAGTGTACGATTCAAGAAATCCAGAGAAGTCAGCAGTTAGAAGAAAAGCACAACAACACACAAAAGAGAAATAAAGAAATGCACAAGGCAAAGCTAATACAAGAGGCAACATCTAAAGAACTAAAAGAAAAGCTTGAAGAAAAACAAGGAAAAATGGAAGCCATGGAGAAAAGATGCAAGAAACTTGAAACTCAAAATGCAGAAACAATCAATGAGTTGAAAATCCTCATCCTAGAGAAAAAAAGGGCTCATGGAACAGTGCCTGAAAAAGAAGCAAAAACTCTTACGCTTGTTCCAAAAGAGGGAGACTGCTGCTCCTCGCCTGATGTAATCTCATCTTCCTCCACCTCTGTTCCATCTTAATTCCCCCCCTCCCTCTTTACCTTTTTCTCCTAACACCTCTCCCCTCCTTTCTTCATCCTTTTTCTATTTCACCCTCACCCCCAACCAGTCTTGACTGCCCCCTCTATTTCTTTTGTTTGGTTTGGCTTGGTTTGGTTTTTTTAACCTATTTTTCCTTCTACCTTTTCCTTTACTTCTGGATCCAAATCACAGAAGGAATTAAATAAAACAAAAAGACAAACAGAAAAACAAAACAAAAATATGTTTCTCTCCCTTCCCAGGTTAGGTTTGGTTTTAAATCCTGATTCGTATCAGCTACCAGTTAACCTATATTAGTTCCTTTTAAATTAATCTAAGCTTCTTATAGTTGGTGTTCTAACTCTCTGATCAATACGAGTCCACTCAGTTCTAATAGCGCAATTTAATTTGGCCTAATTCAGTCCACCCAATGCTTTCACTCACTGTATGTGCAAAGTGGCTGGTTATGAATACCCAATAACATTTCAATAAGTTACCAATACAACTCCAACAGAATGAGTTTGATTGCTAAACATGAAATCGACTGTTCACAATCGACTGTTACAAGAAAATCAGTTGAATTCCCAATCCAGTGTGTAATCACTTCATGGCTTAAATCATCTGCACGCTGCAGTAACAGAAAATACTGTCAAGGCATACTGGGTGGTAGGTGGAGAGCAGACCCAAAACGCAGGAACACTCAGACAAAAGTAAACTCAAAGTACAGCTTTATTAGCTAGAACCATCAAGCTTAACAAAAACGGAGAGATCCTCCGCCTGTGCGTTGTGCTGGTTGGTTGTAATATCTGAACCTATCCAGCTGGCTTGCTCCAGTGTTCATGGGGAGCTGTACAGGATTCCTCTTCTTTTGAGGGACCATGATCAATATTTTAACAACCATAACCAGCACAGGCCACTCTTCACTCGCGTGGTGCAAGTTCAGTCTGTGTTTTGTATTTTATTCTAAGTGTGTGTCCGTGTGTGGTTCTTTATTTTATTAAAATGTATATTGTCTCCTGATTGTGCTCAGCAAGCTCTGTGCTCAGTGTCCTTTTAGAGTTTTTCTTTGACTTTTAATGTGTCGTTTAGTTTTTTATTACAGCGAACTGAGGACGCCACCAGTAGCCATGGGACCTTTGGTGGTGGGTCGTTTTCCACACGTCCTTTGTTGTACAGTACCTGGGGTGTAGACATGATTTTTCGTGTGGTTTTCTTTTGGGCCTCAACTAATGGCAAGTTCAGTTCAATGTACGGTTTTATGTAATCCAGGACACTGTTATAGAATAAACTGTGCCACAGTCAGCCTTTATTGCTTTATTCTTTGTTTCATTTTTATAAATACAAATAAAGACATATTTGAGCCAATCTGCCTCAGAAGTGCATCCTTGAACCTGTGCGACCTTTTCTGGTTTGTACGAAGACTTTATATTTCCTCGAGGGGAAATTATGTCACGGTTCTGGGTCATGTTGACCCAGCTTTCTGTTTTTTATGCTTTGGTGTTTTTCTAGATTATGATTTATGATTTTATTAATCAGTGATACTGTTTTGATTATGATTATTATTTAGTAGGCTTTGGTCAGTGTCAAGTCTGTCTCTCTCTGTCTAGTCCGTGTCTTAGTAAAGTGTGTTTTGTTTCCTGTTTTACTTTGAAGGTTCTTGTTCCTGTCTGATGTCAGTGTTCCGGCTTTGCTCTCCCTGTCTCGTTAGGTCTTATTCCTCCCAGCTGTGTTCCCCTTCTGTCTCTAGTTCCTTGATGACTCCCTCAGTGTATTTAAGCCCAGTGCGTCTTTGTGTCAGTGTCGCGTCGTTAACGTCTGTTCACCCTCGCTTCCTCTGTGTGTTCCATTTGCCAGCCTGCCAACCTGTCT
This sequence comes from Rhamphochromis longiceps, assembly GCF_057381845.1. Lineage (NCBI taxonomy): Eukaryota > Metazoa > Chordata > Actinopteri > Cichliformes > Cichlidae > Rhamphochromis > Rhamphochromis longiceps. The sequence goes on from NC_140557.1 coordinate 21,215,627, forward strand.
AGTTATTCTGTTCACCCAGTTTAGTTAGTGTTTTTCCTGTTCAGTTTCATACCAGCAATAAAGCTGTGTGCTTTGAGTTACTTCTGCCTCCGTGAGGCCTGCGTTTTGGGTTATCTCTTCCTGCCTGCCTACACACAGACATGACAAATTGTCATTTAATAATTTTTATGTAACTCCTTTTGACCACTTTGTCACATGTGGAAATAAATTGCAAGAGACCTTTCAACACAAAGAACAATGCCATATATCAGCATTTTACCAATAAATAAAGTTGTGGTCCAGATCCAAAACTATTTAATAGGTTTTGGATCTGGATTAAATTTTATTTTATTTTATTTAAATTAAATTGTGGAGAAAACCAATGTTTTCTCTACAGTTTAATGAAATTTAGTAATTTTTTAAAATTTTGCAGACAGATGAACCGTGCTGAAGATGTACTGCCTTGGCAAAGTGGCAAAATACCATTACAAATCAAATCAATCTTTTTTTTTTTTTTTTGTGCAAAAATAATGGGTGAGTTGACTATTACCCAGGAAGTACAATTGGGTGACTTTCTCATTTAAAACGGTGCCAAGGATTTAAACAATCCCTTGTTTAATATGCTTCTCATTCTGCCATCCTCAATGAAAACAAATGACCTGAGCAGCATGAGACATGGGGTTAGCAACTCTGATCTTGTTATCCCAAAAGAAGTGATGTGACAGATTTTTAGATGCTTCAGCTGTTTGAAATGCAAATAGAATAAATTAAAAAACACAAGGGGAACACCCATGAATGCCCATAAGCATATGTAAAGTATTCAGGTCTCACAGGCACACACAAACACATGCAAAGACAAAGTACTGCGGCAGCAAGTAGAGTATTTGTTACTGCAGCGATTCCACTGAGAAAGTCTGCATTTTAATGTTCTGCGCAATCAACACTGCACCTGAGCACTGCTCTCATTTTGGTTGTACAGTATTTGACAGAGCAAGCAGAGTCATCAAGGTGACGCAGATGAGTATGAGAAGAACTGTGGGATTGACAGCCATGGTGTAACAATTTTGCTACCCGAGCAATCTGCACTTTGGTCTCAGACCTTGCTAATAAGGAAGAACTAAGCCACAAATCAAAGCTTTGGATTTTACTGCCCAATCCTTGTCAAGACCAAGGCCTGTACATACACTTCAAATGAGAAGCCACTCAAAGGGAACCCGCCACACTTTGAGTGACAGGATGAAGAATTTGCATTTGCAGGGGAGAATGGCATGCAGCTGTTACACCACCTGAAAACAGGGGGGAAAGAATCACGAGTGATTTTCAGTTGCTTCTCTCATGGAGTAGTTTAATGCAATCAAAGATGAACATTAAGTATTTTACATTCCGTACTGCTCAATGTCACACAGTAGAAGAAAGAGCTAATTAATAAACCAAAATAATAATGAAGTTCTTACTATTTGTATTTGAACATTTCCTTACAAAATGGATGACAATAGACATTTTTAGTTTTTACCGTTAGCTTAACCGCCTGAGGCGCATAGCTGCTATGTCTAACTACTCAAAACTATAATAAAATGCTTCTAAAGCTCACAAAACAATGAAGGATTACCTGTAGCAGGGGTGTCCAACTCCAGTCCTTGAGGGCCAGTGTCCTGCAGGTTTTAGATATCACCCTGGGTCAACACAACTGAATCAAATGATTAGTTCATTACCAGGTCTCTGGAGAACTTCAAGACATGCTGAGGAGGCAATTTAACTATTTAAATCAGCTGTGTTGGATCAAGGACACATCTAAAACCTGCAGGACGCCCTTGAGGACTGGAGTTGGACACCCCTGACCTATAGCATCTCTTAACAATATAAGTAAGTAGTATTCAAAGCTCCTCTTTGGATGTTGTCTGCTTTCAGTTCTCTGATCCCACACTGCTTCAATAATGTTGAAGTTTGGGCTCTGGGGAGGTCAGTCCATGACCAGTCATGTCCCGTTGTATGTTTTTCTGTCCAGGTATGCTTTTATTGCAATGGCACTGAGGTTATTGTCATACTGAAAAATAAACTCAGTGCTAATCTGACACTTTTCAGAAAGTACTGCATGGTGGGTAAAAATCTGGCGATACTTTCTATGCTCATGATTACATCAATTCTGAGAAGACTGCCATCTATATATATTTGTGGTGTGTGGAAAAAAACAGAACTTTTTATTTTTTCTTCACTCATTGCAGATAAACATCTGTTTTATATTCTTATTTCTAATTAACTGTATACAATTTAATAGCACACAAAATACATTTTGTCACATGAGTGGGTGATGCTGAACCAGTGTTGAGATTGAAGTTTTTGACCTAACGTCGTTCTAGTATTATGGAGAAGTAAAATAAAAATTGCCTTAGTGGAAAAAAAACTGCCAACTAACCATGCACCCTAAAATCTTGAACTCATATAAACTCAAAAGCTTTCTTGGAGGCCAAAGCAGTGTTTATGTTGGTTGGCTCTTTGTTTATTTGGTGTTTTATTTATTACAAAATGGGATCCGACACATTGCAATAAATATTTATAAGTAAAGTTTTGCAAGCAGTTAGGACTTTGTTTGGACCAGGTTGTAATAAATATGGAATTCAGGTAAATGGTTCAGGAGAGATAGATGGACGGCACAAGTCATCACTTTATTTACTTCTTGAGCACATTTTCGATTTGAATTCTTTACTTTTGGTTTCAACAAACTGTAGTTTTGTTGCTGCACGCTTTATTCTTGGCAGTTTGTTGCAAAATAAAAAGACATAATGGAAGACAACACTTTAACACCTAATATTTTTTATTTATTGCATTGCTACTCTACACATGATGGAAATTCCTGTGGAAAGTCCTGTAAAGCTGATGAAAAAGAATGAAACAGCCATGTGACAAGTTCATTAATGAAGTAACTGACATGGCTTATTTAAACTTCAATGAAAATAACAAATAAAAATAAAACTTAAAAAAATGTCAAAACATCAGTTTTTGTAAAAAAGAAAAAAAAAAGACAAATGTTTGTCGGAACAATTTCACTGGAAGCACATCTCTGTGTTTTAAAGAACCTATAATCTCACAGAAAATCACAGCACTATATAAAAGCACATTCACAGTGCAACAAGAGAGCGCTGAGAAGAAATAAAGTCGACAGGAGTGGCTCACAGTTATGTTTAGCAAAGCAAGGATGACAATGAAAAAGAACAAAGGAGGCATTTCTTCACACCATTTTCACCAGGAGAGGTGGGTTTGTGTGTGCTGTCCAAATGTGAAGCATTGGTCACACACTTTGCACCTCCAACAAAATGTTTGCATTCCATAGCTCCTGTTACATTACTTTCCCTGTGCTGTAAGAAGGGTTTGAATATCCATGAGCCAAAATGTCCCAGTAGATTTACGCCCCTCCTCGTGAACAAGCTTCAACACCAACAGAGGGGGGCGAGTGTAGAGTCTATTTTAAAACCATGCATATGAATTTCCTAAAAGAAGAACTTAGTTTCTCAGCAGTAAAAGCACATTTTATTGTGCTGCTTATTGTAATTGTAACCTATCCTAATAAGGTTTTTGTATAGATTTGTATACAGCATTAATCAAAGGATAGGTGTGACAATGATACATATTTTTTGTATCAAGAAATGTTACAAATGCACCAAAATCATAAGTCTCTCCATACTTTCTGGCTCGTCTCTGAGTTCCTTTCCTTATACGGAAGACAAAAGCTTTAAAAATTACTTGCACATATAGTTTCATTTCTAAATGAGGCTAACAACTTCCAAACAGGAACTAACAGCTGGGCAGTCCACTTTTTAACAAGCAATTTTAAAGCGGGAATAAAAATGTTGCTGATTATTTTCGGGGATACATTTTATGTGCTGGTGAGATTTTCAGGCAGCAAGAATCAAAATAAACTACAGCGCCGACATTCATGGTAATGAAGGAACATGTCACCCCGTGCAGAAGTGTGGCTTCGTGGTGTATTTTAATGGCTTGCGTACTGAGAAGGAGGTCTGTTGGCACAGAGGGAAAAGCTACATCAGGCTTTACCTACCCAGATAACACTTGTTAGTTTGATCGACTTCATTTTTATCTTTTTGTGAGATGTGCTGATTATTTTTTTTCTTTAATGCTCAAAGTGCAAATTTTCCTAATAGGCATTTGAGATTCACTGCAGTCAGAAAGCTATATGCACATTTTGTCCATTTTTCTTCAGCGTAGGCAGGAAGGTCCATTAGGCCCAAAGAGTTCTGGTTACAGCATTTAAATATTTAGAGTATGTATTGAGTGCCATAAGCAATGGTCTGGACTGATCACACAACTGTGCAACATTTAGTTTTTATAGCTCAGTATTTGCTGTTGCATTCCTAAATGTTCCTTCCAACTGTTTTGTAACTATTACACCCTCATCCCCTCACCAGCAGAAGTGTTTGCTTCAAAATATAATACAGACAGCAGTCTTTTTCTTTCTCCTTCACTGTGTCAGTGTCTACAGGCACAGAAATCAGACTGCTAGTGCTATGACAAGTCAGCGCCATACCACACCAACGGCATTACACGGAGCCCGGGAACAACTTCACATCCTGTCAAACAGTGTTAGCTCAACTCAAAAGCAAGATTAAGGCAGAGACTTGTTTGCTTGATGGCCACAAAATCTTCCTTTCTCTGTGAGGTTACTGCAAGGCCATTGCATGTTATGTATCACCATCGTTCTTTGTGGATTCATGAACACTTATTATTCTGCCAGAGCCCTTTCATCAAACAAAATCTTCTCATTCTCATGTATAATAATCAAATAGCAGCAGTGTCTTCAGATGCTTGTTAAGAAAGAAGATGTAAATGTTTGTGTGCCACGTGATGGAGTGGGTGGAGGAGGACTCGACACTGAACAAGTCTAATCTTTTATTTAGGCAAGAACAAAGCCCCAAAATGCCAAACAGACCAAATTCGCACAAACACAACAAAATGTAGACGGTAACATGTGGGGAAGATACATTCAGCAGGGAGGGCAGACAAGCAATCTGACAAGACCAATGAGAGAGAGGAGGGGGATGAAAGGGTTTAGACAAGTGAAAACAATCAGGACAGTCACAAGGTGGCAAGTAAGACTGACACAGTGCATGAAGGAAAACCAGACTTCAAAGTAAAACAGGAAGTTATCAAAAGGGTAATGCAATCAAAAGACACACTTAACAAGAAGACAAGGCACACTGACAACAAATGCTTAACCACAGGACAATGAGAGGGGGGAACACTGAAGGAACTAAACACAAATAACAAACTCAGGTAGGAAGTGATAATAATACATGAAGCAATGTAAAAAAAAGTACCCCAAACTACATACAAACTAAGTAAGAACCAGAACAGAGATACTATGATTAAACTACGTGTCATCATGCTGCTGTAAGGGTGGAGCCCATCCCAGTTACCACTGAATGTTAAACAGTACAACAAGAAGCGATGCTAAAGATTATTGGGTGTAATTAAAACTTAAAAGTATATATACTCATACAGCAACAACCCACTGCAGTACACTACCAAACACAGTCATGTGCTTATCCAAGTAAATGAGACTCTAAAAACGGCACTACGGAAACTAAATGTATATTTATGCAAATTATTTTTGCATTGAGTATTTTTTACAAGTTAACCCTGTAATACCAAGTGTATCATATTTGATACACAGGTTTTTGAGACCTGTACATGATCAGTGTAATCCTTTTTTTCTGGAAAAACCTGATGTTTAGAGTTAGACACATGCAGTGCTACTCTGAGCAGTGAATTACACAAAAATGCCAGATATAGTGAAAATGATACAAATTTAAACTGATTTATGAAAATTAATTTCTGTTTTTTTAATTGTCAGAAGGTCCAATAAAAAGACAAATTTCAGCTTCAAAAATATATAAAACGTTTTTGCTTTTATTTCATGGTTCAGGCTTTACAGAGGTAACAGTATGACTTATTCTGATGGTCATGATACTCTATATAATTGTTTTTATTGTTTTATGCACATCTATTTTCTTTTAATTCAGTTTACTTCCATCATTTCAATAACTCCATGTGACAGAAAGTTTGCTGAAAAATATCTAAAAAATTTTGTGATGCGACTGTTGAAAGAAATGTTTTTTTAGAAGTACAACAGCTGACACAGAAAGCTGTTAAAACTCTAACTATCCAAGTCTACCTTAAAAGAGATTCCTGTTGATCGCGTCTTGATAATAAAAAAAAACTGATATTTCAGGCCCTTACCATGAGAGTACCTAAGGGGTCATAATCTTCTGAAGCTGTTGTTGACAGAATCATCCTCGGTTTTTAATATTAATCATATTCACAGTCAACATAACAAACCTGGCCTTGATTTTGCATTTAGAAGTGTAAGAAGAAGCTGCCACGTGGTTAGGTTGAAGTTTTTCCACATATGAAGTTTCTCCATACGCTCGATAGGATCTGATTTAGAAACTTACTATAGAAACAGTTACTTTCAGGTAATTTGTTTCAATAAGAAGAATAACAACAAATACAGAAACAAAGAAAATGTCACTATAAGAGAAACATTTAACAGAATGAGTTGTATGTGTTGTACTAGTATTGTTATATTTAAGGACTAATTTTATAACTACCAGTTTTCAATCCATTCAAAGAAATCTGTAGCTCCTCTGATTCAGGCTGCAGGGTTATGGTAGATAAAACAGACTGAGAACCATTGCATCACTATTAGATTTTTAGCAGTTGAAGCTGTAAGGCAGGTTGGGTATTTTTCGGAGTGTGGCACGTACCCCACATAGCATTTCCCTTTGTGTTGTTAATATGCTCCGGATGAGCTCTGAGAAATCACTGCAGATGCAGGTAAATTTTAGCCCAAAGTACAATAGCTGTGATCCCTGATGACAGACTGAAACTGCAGACAAGACTTTAGTATTTCCCAGAGCAGATTTGAGTAGCAGGACACAGAGATAAAGAGACAAACAGGCAGCAGCTCAGCTCAGCCGTACGAGTGCCGAGCAGACGATCTCGGGCCTGGTCACGTTACCTCAGCCTGTCTCTCAGTCGCTCAGCCGAGTCCTCACCCTGTCACTCCGCTCTGCTGAGATCTATCTCTGTCTGATTCTATGCGGGAAGACATCTGTCAACATGTGTAATGCACTCCAAGAACAAAACTAAAGCCTGTTCCACGTGGGAGTTAGCTATCAGTACCAATACATGTCAACCTGCAAGAAGAAAGCGGGCGGGTAGTGGGAATAATCTAGTCATTCAGAGTTAATTCAGAAAAAAAATCATAAACATAAGTGATCTGAAAAGGAAAAGTAAACCACCATCAGCAGTGTTGATAATCACAACATGCACTGTGTAGATCATGAATATTCAGCAATTTGATGAAAGGGTCACCCAACAAAAGAAGGTAAGTGATTGAGGGATGGTCTGATCTCCTCAGCTGCCTGATATCTCAGCGCTTTTTTAGCAGTTCTATATTTAGTCCCAGGAAAGCAAAATAAATGCCAATACAGCTAATCAATATTTATATGACAAAACATGCAACACATTCATCTGTTGTGCACTGCCTTCCTACTCTGCAAACAAAGCGGGAAAGAGAAAACCTTGGCTGATAAACAGAAAAGCTGTCTTCTTTCAGGCAGGAGGAGCAGAAAAAGGTGATTCTGACTCACTAAGAGTACAAAAAAAGTCTCATGTTCTTATTTACTTGTTAGGAGAGGTTCAACTCATGAGTTCCTTGCTGTCTAAGTAAAACCTTCAGTTTTTTTTATTTATGAATTTATTTAGTGGAGTCAATGGGGGGGTTCAAGGATGCAAGTGTGAAAATGACACCGCTAACAAGGCAGTTTTTTTCCCTTTCTTTTCATTAAGCACTCTGAATTTTCTTTCTTCAAGAGTACGTAACCTTTGCTGCACGACATTGCTTGATGTATTTTTAAATCTATTCATCCTTATTACTGTCCTTTTTTCATGTTCTGAATACCTGACATATTATTTTCCCCAGCTAGTAACAACAGCGGCTCTTCTATAGTTTGGCTTTCTATGGCTTTCTCTGCCCACACCCCCTCCCACAAAAAAATGAATTTTTTTAAAGCTATGCATGCCACAGTTAGTCGTCTCTTAAGTACAGTTTTCAAAAACACTGAACGGTAGCTTTGCTTTATATGAGATTTTGTCCTGCACACTAACTCAAAAATAGTAGTCCACATTAAATTTGCGAGAAACAGGTCATGTCACTAAAATATATAGCAGACCCTTAACTAGAACTCCATATGTCTCCATATGCCCTGAACCTCTCAATGAAAGCAGCAGAAAGCTTTCACTGATAGCTAATAAACATCTATTGCTCGTCCTTTTTCGGCCTCAGACTCAGGCATTGAGTTTTAGTGCTCGCTGCCACACTGTGATTTTGATAAATGACTTTATTACTTGTTTGGCTGTTGAAGGAAGACATTTCTCTGCTGCCCAGTACATTAGTTCTTTGCCCTTACAGAACGGCTTCACCCAAGGCAGACAGTATATTATACTGAATGGTTTCACGCTGGAGAAGAAACACCTCCTCTATTTTTCTAAGCCCAACCACAGTGATGCCTCACTTCTTTATATAGTGCATTGTCACCTACTATTTTGGGAATGAGTAGCCAGCCACCTTCTGGCTGCAAGATGGCTTGATGGGTAAGGACACTGTCCAGACAAGGTCACAGGTAGTGTGTTTATGACAGCTGGTATCCATCCTACTCAATATATGCACGGACAATCTGGGGAATTAGTTATTCTGTGCATGAAGCTTCTCTGTATCAGAGGTTAGCGATTTGATGGACACGGGGTTTGATGGGCTGTCTATGTACTCCCATTGAGTCTGGCTAGGAATCATTTCTCATCTCTCCCCTTCCTGTCTGCTCTAAACTGCATATTAGAAAGCCAAAATTACCTCCCAGATTAACACAACAAACCTCATGTTCTGTTTATATAAAGTCCCTGAAGGATGATTTTTTTTCCAAAATTGTTTTGTGTTGCCTTACATTAACTTTTGTGTCCCTTTGCAATACTTTGTTCAGTCACTGATCCATAGAAACAATTCTTTTGTTAATCCAGTCCATCCTTCCTACAGAAAGGACACATTATGAGACACATTACACATTTACCGCTCATTCCTCCTCTCAAAAGGCACATTTTCCAACACAGCTGCAGCTGCTCTGCCTGGCTGTGCTGGCTGACGTTGTGGCTGTGGACAGGGTTATTGCTTGGAGTTGAACTGATGGTTGAACTGATGCCGCTATGGATGTCTGTGGCACATGTACCGCGACAGCCCTTACTGCTCCTACTATCACTTAGCAAGAGAGCTTTGTTAAGCTACACTGGATTGAAACCCTGTGGTGCTTCTGTTATCAAAGACATGACAGATGTGTTATACCACTACACCACAGGAGCCCACATAGCTTCACTTATATGCTGAGCCAGCTCAATTATCACTGCACGGCCACAGCCTCCACATGTAGTTGATGTTACAACCATTTAAAAGTAACGTGACACAGCCACACTTATGACAACCAGTGTAAGTTATAATTGCAGACTGTCTCAATCAAGCTAGATAAACTCACTCTTTGCTAGTTGACATAAGATAATGCGATAAGAAATACTTATGGTGTGACCAACTAAAGTAGTACTGCAACATGTGTTAAGAAGAAAAGGCTTTTAGCCATATCTCAGGAAAATTAAATCTTTTTTTTAATCGAACAACTGTGTCCACATCTTTTAAAATGTTTTCACTTTTAAATTTAATTTCTCCAAGAGGCAGCATGTTCCTGTAGCTCCTAATGCACCAGTTTAAAAGAACAGTTACGGTTTTTATGATATTTTAACAATCTTTATCATGCTCGTGAGCTACATGATGCCCGATTTTTCCCTGAGGGAATGAATGAAGCATGTATCTATTCATCTATTTATATCCTTTTTTTTTTTTTTTTTTTTTTTTTGATCCCACAGTTTGGTGAGATTATGGCTAAATTGAGTACTGTGTTTGGATTAAACTGACATGCTAAAAGGTAACATGGCCCACTCTAACCTCCTAAGACCAGAACTCTTCCATGGCAGGCATTTTTAATTTCTCTTTGATATTCGGGCATATTGGGACCCAACGAATGTAAAAACAAAGAATTGCCAGATTTTTTTTGACCTGATTTTTGTTTCTAAGAAAAATGAGAGCCACATATGGATATTTGTTTAAAATTTCAATAGAACAGTAGCAGTATAATGTCATCGTAAGTGGATATCAGGTGCTTTTAGAGTAAAATTAAGTATTTTGGTCTAAATAACCCAAAATGTCATGTCCACATATGTGGACGCCAGGAGGTTAAAGACGAACTATGGTCCTTACAGTCTCCATGGACCTCTTATTAGAGCGCTATGGTTTTGTACATAACAATGTATTTGAGTCTTTTCACTAGGCTGTTGTTTTACTTGAAGGGACTATAAAAAAACAAATATAATGCAAGGGTACATTGATTTCTCTGATCCTGTACTTCTATAATAGGCTGGTGTTTTGAGATAAATGCTAATTTCATCAAGGCAAAATCGAGACAATGGCAATACTAACATGCTGAATGAGGAGCTGATCAGTGGCAGGGAAGAAAAAAACACTATGGCTATGTTTTTCTGGATTTCTTAGAACTGTTTGTGATGTATGGGGAAAAGCTCTGTCGAAAATTGTGACAAAGAGAGAAGGGTGACAACTGGATTAAACACTATAGAATTAAAAAGACCACCCAACATGTAGAGCAGATAGCTGCCCCTCCCCTAGCCTATGTCTGCCAGAGGTTTCTTCCTGTTAAAAGGATAAAAGGAAGTTTTTCCTTCCCACTTTCACAAAGTGCTTCCTCATAGGGCGATGTTGGATTGTTGTGGTTTTCTCCATAATACTGTAGGGTATTTCCCTTACACTATAATATACCTTGAGGGGACTGTTGTTATTTGGGGAATATAAATAAACCTCAATTTCACCTTTATGGTTAAGACATCCTCCAACAGAGGTTCTTCATTTCAGCGAGTTCAGTAGACTCCATGCTTCAGGGAGAAAGGCTGGTTTGTTGTGACTCTTCTGTGTATTTTCATAAATATGTACAAAAAATTAATCAAAACAGGCACATGAAAATTTCAAAGTGTATGAAACAAAAATCATCTCACACAGTAGTACTTCATGTTCTCAGAATGTGGCTTTGAAGAAATTGGTCACTCTACAGTTAATTTGAATGTCATTACTTTTGCAGTTATTTGGACATAAACTAAATTAGTAGACAAATAATTCCTTCAGTAAAAAGAATATTGAAGCAGAAATGCTCCAGTAGCCTACTGAAATAGGTCTGTTTCTATTTCGACCCCTGGAGGACCAACCTGGCAATCATGCCTTCCTCCACAATCATGCTACTACTCATAGATGTTTTCACTATATAAAACTGCTCTTGCGGCCCAAAAATTAGATATTGAATATTTTTTCCTTCTCCACTTTTGGCTCATTACAGAGAAAACACTTTAACTTGTCTCTTGGGAACGTATTCTTCTCCTGATAATACCTTCAGAGCCCCAGGTAGAGCCCTGCCTGCACAGAAGCAGAGCTGGAATCAGAGACTGGGCCTGTCAGTGATGACTCAGACAGTCCCTCAAGCCCAACACAATTTGGCGCACAGGACAGCCACCACTGCTCTACCTCAGCATATTCATGCAGTGTGTGCCCAGAATATTAAAGTCCTGTATGTTCAACTGCAGTTTTATCTCAGGCCACACACCACATCTGTCATGTACCCCACAAGGAAAATTAAAGAGACATTTAGATAATAAGAAAGCAAGGGAAATCTCTCGTAATATAAGAGACAAGTCCTGGAAAAATCAAAGCAGCAAGAGGCGGCGGTGCAAGCTGGGGAAGTGCTACAAGTTTATGACACCACCTATGTGCTGCTGTACGGGTGCAGGGTTTAAAAGGTCGGTGTGTATGAATAATTCAGCCAAACTATGGTTGTTCCTAATGTGAGTCATGTTCTGTATGCTGAGACTTCAGTCAATTTAATTTGCATTCCAAAGAGGATTATTTTTCCCCTGCTGTCTCGATTCCTTAATGGACGGTTTCTAAACTTGTTGACCCATCTGCCACTGCAGGTATAAAGCTCGCACTCCTGAAGTGTTTGTGTGTCCCTGGAATGGCTTATGACCAAAAATGCACTTTGTCCAAGATTCAGAGGGAAGAACGTGTTAAACATAAAAGGCAAGGAAATCTGAATAAATGCAAATTTACATCTTAAAGCAGCTGGACACATTCACAGACATGTCAGCATATATAGGGGTGTTTTTTTTCCTGTCTCCCAGTTAATTTCCAAGCATTATAAACCTATCATAATGTATATAATGCATTTTAATAAATATTCTCCATGGCACTACTAGCTACTAAAACCTTTGCAACTACTGCAGGTCCAGCTTAAAATAATCATAACATATATTTTCTTCAAAAAGAAATAGGCTACATGACATCTTTTTTAAGATTATGTGTTAATCATGTTTAATAGTGACAGTAAAAGTAGACGATGCAAGGAGACAAAAAGGGTTATGGCATGTATTTAAGGTCCAGATCTTTGTAGTAGGGGAGACCGGGGATAGTTGTAACGTGGGTCAGTTGTAACACTTTCAATTTCTCCAATCAGGGCTAAGTTTCAAATGATGTGACTCATCCTGTGCATGCTCAATTCAGTTCTGCTATCACATGTGAAAAATCAGCACATTTTGTCGAACACAGACAATTTAACATGAAAAAATTAATTTGTATGCCAAAAAGTAAGTTTTTCTACTTTATTTCAATTTGTAATAGCATTATCTGCTTTGCAGTTAAACTCATCAAACTTAAATTATGTTATTTGTATGTCTATGGGGATATATTCTGTGTAGGTCTTTAGTGCTAATGTTTTAGCCGTTGGCTGTAATGTTAGCTAGTTCATGGCTATAGGAGTCTGGGTCAGTTGTAACAGCAACAGTCTGGGTTAGTTGTAACAATAATGCAGATGTTACAACTTACCACACTATTACTTTAACTTATATTAAACAAGTTGGGGCAACGACATCAGCAGAGAGAGGTTCACTGGTCGCATTTGTATATGCGGTTAATGCCATTGGCAACACAATTCCTCCACTGTTTGTGTTCCCACACATACATTATGCAGACCACTGTGTCAGAGATGGACCAGTAGGAAGTACTGGTAGTGGAAATAAGTCAGGATGGGTGTAAGAAACAGATTTCCTCATCTTTCTGAAGCACTTTGCAAACCACACCAAGGTAAGCCATGAAAAAAAGTAATGGAATTGCGATGCTGGTGAACAACTACATTTTTTCAGCTTCATTGTTATGTTCAAAATTGGTGCAAGAGTTGTAGGTTATAATGCCCACTGAGCCAATGAGGCCAAACTCAAGGAAGACCAGCCAAAATTAATGAAATATTCAGTTGCAGAAAATTCCATAATTTGTCTTTTTTGGGGGGCTGGAATATGTTCAAAAGCTAGATTTCTGCATTCTGTCACACACACACACAGCTACATAAATGGCTCTAAGTGCATTCATGTGTTGAATAAACAAAGATTACACGTTAATGTTTTGTTAGTACCCTTATTTCATTGTGTTACATTTCACCCCAGGATATGTTACAACTAACCCAGACTATGGGGTTAATTGTAACATTTCACTCTTCGTGTTTGAGACCATACCATGCAATGGGTAATTGTGCTGCAGAGAAAATAGCTGCACTATTTAATAGCAGAGACATGTAAATACTTTGCATTACATTTTGAATCCACTACCTTAAAAGACCTCCAAGTTACAGACAGAAATGTCAAAAATGTTACAACTATCCCCGGTCTCCCCTACATACATGCAGCCCCATATCAGTAGACTTCTCGACATCCGATTATTGCTCATCTGAGGGTTCCTGTGAGTAATACTTAAATATTTATAATGTTTTTGTCATTCAAAATGTGTGTAGTACTTTACTACAGGAAACTTTTTGGGATATTTCTGATTACATTGAATCGAAGTATGAACATGCATTTACATTAAAAATTACACAAGGAATCAGTCTTCATTTCAACTTGTCAGTGTTTCTTCTAAAGAACAACACATATTCAGGTGTTTGACCTTCAGGAACCTTCTACTGCGAGTCCTAAACAACAGGCTATGATGATGTTAAGGTCAAAACCTGAGCTGTTTGGTACATCACAGGCCAATATCAGCATGTTTGTAAGACTTCTTTTACGTTTACTGTTAGTCATTTAGTAAAAGATTTAGAAACCAAGGTAGGTCCTCAACAAGTACCATAAGATGATTTTGATTTGGGGGTTTTCAATAATTTCTCTGTTTGCATTCTGCAGTATTATTGAAACTGAATCATAGAAATAATAAATAAACCTTTTTACATTTTCTATAAAAATAAAAATAAACTCCATTTTAATTCTCACGAGAAATTTTAAGTCGGTCAGTTTGCACTCAGTGCAATGAGCACGACTGATGCCTTCTGTTTGAACAATAGAAAGATTTCTACAAACCTCTGTTGCGCCATCTACTGGCTTCATAATGTATCGAGCATTAAGTGTAAATCAGCTGCAAGTTTTCATGAGTCATATATTCAGATCTTGCAGTCCTTCATAAATTATTTTCTCATCTTAGGTGGGAAAAATGGAGACACACTGTCATTCATGTTTTTCTGAGGGACAGCTTCAATTATCTTTAATAAGTCTCTCCCTGTGGTTTCAAGTCCCCTGTGATGGTTAAAATGAAATTCATAATGTCCTTCTTGTAATAATGTTCGAGCTTTGAATGAAAACAGTTTCTCTCGTTTTAAACCATGAGAGAGATTTCTTGTAATTCGCTGTTGAATGTCAGGCCATGTCATCTTATCTGGCAATAGTCACAGTTTAACATGGGCAGCTGCTGCTCGGTATAACCTAACGTCGTAACGTAATATTCTGCACAAGATAAGCAAATGTTGTTTGTTTCCTGAGCGCAAAGCTGCTGTTTTATTCAGAGTGACTGATCTGGATAAAATTTATCAAACAGGATTTAAAAGGAGAGCGATGGACACAGTTTGGCTCAGATTTAATGTCTAGCTGGAGCACATGTTAGAGTGAACTATTCGTTTGTATGTGTAGGATTATTTTTTTAACTGTGAATTTTGAATTAAAACTAACGTCAAAAATCTTTTTACAAGGAGGAAAGAGAAAGAGCATTTCCACCGAGAGGAGAAGCATGTGAATCAGCATGTTAATCATGAAGACGTTTAACTGTCAACAGCTTGTTAGGAAAAACTATGAAACACATCCGCAGACTTCTGGATATTATGCTCATGAATAAGTCTAAATGCGGGTGTCCTTTATAACTAAACATGTTAATAGCGCAACAGGTTGTAGAACCACCTTTAACAGCAAGAGCTTGAATGATTTTCTGTAAGTCTTTATCCGTCTCTCACATCATTGTAGAGGAATTTTGGCCTACTCTACTTCACATTCCTTTGGTTCACTGAGGTTTGCAGGCATTTGTTTCCCTTAAAGATCCTCTTAAGCTCCCATCACAGCATTTCAATCGAGTCGAAATCGAGGTGAGGTCCGGGCGTTGACTGGGTCATTGCAGCACTTTGATCGTTCTCTTTTTCAGCCATTAGATTTTAGATTTGCTTGTGTTTGGGATCATTGTCCTGCTGCATGATCCAGTTTCAGCCAAGCTTTAGTTTTTTCACATTTAATCACTTAATTACTTTACTTCATGGTCAACTAAGTGTCAGGTGCCTAGGTCCAGAGGCTCCAAAACAACCCAAAATCATCCCCCCTCCACCACCGTGCTTGTGCAGATATGTTGTGTTTGGTTTTCAGCAAAGAACATTTTTTGTATTATAATCAAAAGTCTTCACATTTGTGTCATCTGTTCAAAGGACATCGTTCCAGCAGTCTTGCAGTTTGTTTAGATGCAGCTTTGCAAATTTCAGCTGTGCTGCCAGGTTTAGAGAGCAGAGACTTTCTCCAGGTAACCATTACAAACAAACCATTCTTGTTCAGTCTTTTTCTAATAGTGATAATGATAGTTTCTAATAGACTCTGAGATGTAGCTCTTGGGTTTTCTGCAGTTTCTCTGAACATTGCACCATGACCCTGGGCTGAATTTGTTGCAATGTTCCCTTCTGGGAAGACAGTGGTATTGTGTTAACACACATCTGAACTAGAAAAGAAAAGAAAAGCAAACTGCTAAAACTTCTGCTTTAATAGAGGTGGTAACACTTGCTAATCAGTTAATCAAGGTTATTTAATTATCAGCACCCAGCTGCTATTTACCCCGTTGATTCCTATGGAAGCAGCAAGAGTCGACTTAGTTTTCCACAGAACTAGATTCCTGTTCTGGCTCAAGTTATTTTCGACCTGACAGTAGATCTATGAGCATGAGTCAGTTCAATGTACTTTGGGGCAGAGTTTGGGACGTATTGACACAATGAGGACACATCTGTTTTTGTTCATGTCCATAATTAAAACTGCCGCTCAGTCGAGTTAAAAAGAGGTTTCACTCAAAGGAACTTCGAAGCATGTACAGTCACTGTGAGGTGTCACTCCAGAGGAGCTGATTGATGTTCAAGGGTGAATTTTTTTTCATTAATGTGTAAAAAGAAAATATGAATTTGAAATTATTTGATCAAATTAGATTTTAAATTATAAATTAAAAATGTATTATAAAAAAAATATCATATATATTATCAATATTATTTTAAATTAGATTTAGTAAACAAATTGGAGTTTACTGAAATTTGGAGTAATAAGCAATATCATCTGCCTGATCCACTCAGCAGCTGTTCTGGAGTTCTCCTAACAGAAAAGCAGACCCATCTACTATGTAATTCAAATTTATAATAATAATAATAATAATAATGGATACTTTATTGATCCCCATGGGGAAATTACTTGTTTTTCTCTGCATTTGACCCATTCACTCAGTGAAGCAGTGGGCAGCCCACTAAGCAGGCGCCCGGGGAGCAGTGTGTAGGGACGGTACCTTGCTCAGGGGTACCTCAGGGTAGCCGTTAAGTGGATTCGAACCGCTGACCTTCCGATCATGGGGCGACCACTTTACCTACTGAGCTATCCCTTTGGCGTTATATTGTTGTTTGTCAACACCAACATTTTCAATAATAAGTAATAATATCTCACCTTATAATTTGAAATAACTGGCTCTGTTAACAGTGAGTTTCCTGCCAACCTAAAGGCATGACACAGTTTAGGAATAAGTAATCCTGCAATTACCCCTGAGTCTCAGAAATGCACACTGCCCCTATGTAGTTATAAATCGGTTAATGTAGGGGGTAAGCTTCATCAACTTTTATGTCTGTTTTTTTGTTAGTAACTTATTTATATATTTTCTCGCTCTTAATTAGGAATAGTCATACTGAATACTTACAACATAAATGAATGTGCCCGATAAAGTTGGTATTCTACATATTTTTGGTGCAGTGATAACTAACTTCAAGCCAGCTCAGACTGGAACTGGACCAGCCTTTTCTCACCTTATTGGCACACTGGGCTTAATTAACTGTTTACTGTGTTTACTGTGAGACAACTGGTTTCAATTTGCTTTTGATGAATGATTGATGCCCCTCGGAGGTGAAGAAGCAGATGATTACAGGCACAGAAAGAACTTTAAAGCTTCCTTGACTATTATGACAAATGATAAAATAAACATGGTGAAACACACATCTTCACAAGCGATGGGATTAATCAGTGTGTGTCACTACAAATGCCTGCAACAACAGATCTGATAAATGTCACTCTGTGATTACATTTACATACGGTACAGTTGAATAAACAACCCATTTGCAAACTGGCTGCTAAATAATCCCAAATTAAGATCAACTTTTTTTCAGCTGCATCTATATCGGGAAATAGTTCAACATTATCATTTCCTACTTTTTATTTTGCCATTTGTAATGTGAGAAACTACGTATCCCCTCGTGTTTTTAATTAGTCAAAGAAAGGAAACATCCCTCATTACACAAACTGCTCATAAACACGTTAAACTTTTTGCACTCTAATCACCAGGGTTTCTTCCTCACTGTGACTATTTTTTAAAATTCAATAGCCAAACATGTATTTAAAAAAACAAAATTTTCCTGACAGTCTGGATGTGCAAGTCTAATTGCAAGTCAGCAAAAAAGCACTGGTTCACACTTTCAGCTGGTTAAACATAGATCTAAACTGTCTGTACATTAAAGCTCCTTAAAGGAAAAACCTGTGAGTTCTAGGAAAACACTTACTTTTCATTATATTTTTTTCTTATCTGAACTGATTCCATCATCATACCAGGAAAGATTAGAACTGCCCTTATTGTGTACAATGGGAAGCACAGATTAATCTGAGCACAAAGGGGCGTTACCTGTACAGTCTTGCTCTGTAGTCATTTACTGGTACGTGGAGGAAGTGACTCATCTAGCTAGGCCAGTGAGGCAATATCATACAAACAATCCACATAACTTCTTATTAACATCACACTCCAGACCTTCGCGTCCATTAGCTAACAAAGTTGTCAAGAAATACTGAGCAGACAAAGTGAGAGATCTTTGTTAATACACTGCCAGAAAAAAAGAGTTTGTCTGTACAAATGCTGTTCTGAAGAGATGAACAGAGAGAGAAGAGGATGTTATTTTGTGCCAGTATGCTTCAGGGGAAGTCTAGTGACTGCTGAAACAATATGATTCTTCTTTTAGAATAGCCACATCAAATTTTAGGGATATATTTGATGAGTGTTTTAACTTTGGCATGCTCAGCAAACTGAAAATCACTGGAATTCACTGAAAATCCTCTCAAAAGTATTCATATCTGTGGCAACTTCATACAAATACTTTATATCCAGTACCTGTGGAGATATTGGGCTACTTGCAGCTGCTCTCTTGCCATAGCAGGTAGCTTTGTTATGTGTGATTTGGCAGAGTTTTAAACCACTAAATATAAATGTTTTAATCGTAACAGATTTAAACATCTCTGGCTAGTTGCACTTGGGTATCAATATGGCTGATTGGAAAGTATCAGAACACGCATTAATAAATGTCTTTGCTCTGTCTTTTTCCCCTCACCACCAACCAGTCGCAGCAGATGACTGCCCCTCCCTGAGCCTGGTTCTGCCAGAGGTTTCTTGCTGTTAAAAGGGAGTTTTTCCTTCCCACTGACACCAAAGCACTTGCTCATAGGGGGTCATCTGATTGTTGGGGTTTTCTCTGTTTTCTCCGTATTATTGAGTCTTTATCTTACAATATAAAATGCCTTGAGGCAACTGTTGTTTTGATTTGGTGCTATATATAAAATTGAATTAATCTTTTTCCTGCAACATTTTGAGTAAAAAGACTGAAAACCCAGCAACTTCTGTGGCTGACTGTGTGTTTGGAAAAGAGAGCCCTAGATTTAAGTTTCACTAATGGAGTTAGTGTAGTTCCATGAGTAAAGTTACAATACATCTAGCCTTCATTGACATCTCTTTCCTTATACATGCCAATCTCCACCTATTCAGAATAACAAAAAAATATATAGAGTGGATACAAGCAAAACATCATCTTATAAATATGGCTGGAAAATGTGAGATGTTCAATGAAAACATATGTAATTAAGCAGTCAAAAGAGTGAAGTGGAAAATCTAACATGTCAAATGTATGAACCAGTACAATTTAAAAAAGGTTAGTTTTGATAATATAATATTAATATTTGTATCCACTTTAAACCACTGAATGAATTAAAATATAAAATCAAAAGGCAAAATAGAAATACAAATCAATGTCATATTAAGGTCAGTTAACTCAATTTTATTACAGTCTGAAATGTCACCACATTATTTCATAATTTTAAACGAAGATTGAAAAGATTGGAAAAAGGCAGATGAAATAATATGTAAATAAAAACCTAGCAGATAAACCAGAGCCAAATGCATTTGATAGCAAAGGTTTATTTACTTACTGTACCTCATGATGGTTACTTAATGAGACAAAAAGTTCGACCGCTTGCGTAATTCTTTTAGTTTGTGCTTGGTTTGAAGCTTTTCTACTCTGTGACAGAAAGTAGTCCCTAACACGAGAAAAAGTGAGTGATGTGGCCTGACGTGATTCTTAAATAGTGGTCAGATTTTGTTCTTGTATGTCTCCCGACGTTGAAAAGAAAAACAAACCTGCCTAGCGGGTGGGGTGAAACTGAATTGCGAAACGCAACATGTGACCGTCGGCAGGGCGTGGGTGATGACGTCAGAGCCATCCCATTCAAATAGCAGAGTTCATATGACGTACCTATACAGCCGTCGCTCTTTCCTTCGCCGTAGCAAGTAGCTAACAGAGCCAAGCCGTCGTGTTCTTGAGGGCGACATTGCATAACCCTTATAGGTTAAAAACTAATTTTGAGCTCTCGTTTCTTTCTTGATTTTATTTTTTATCTCTTGGTTGACAAGAAAACAATTAAGCTGACGTTCCTTTTGTAAAGGTAAGATCTTGCGGGGTTTTTTTTTTGTTTGGCCTGGCTAAGGTTAGCCGGTCTACTAGAAAGTTCGCTTTAGTTGGTGATGGTGGATAAGAATTTGGGGCGGCGGCAAAATATCAAGTTAGATATGTCTTCTTTGGCGTTGATTCGCCTGGTCAGCATCGAATAAGTTGTGAGGTATGGGGTTTATGGCCAGACTGAAGGCTTTGAGTTGTTTACAGCTTGTTAGCTCATAGCTTACCGGCGGCCTACAGAACAAAACCAAAATGTCGGTGCGTGGACATCCGGTTTCTAAACAAAGGCCTCATCAATCCCACTGTTAGGATTTTCCAGCTTGACTAGGGTGAAGAATTTTCTAATTATTAAAAAATGTATAAGTTCGTGACAGTTTGGTTGACATATTAAACATGAGTTTTGGTTAAACAAAAGACTCTTTACCAGCGTGCTGGGGTTTTTGGTAGCGGTGGAATCTCAAACATTCGTGGGGAATGCTAGAAAACGGGTAACTAAACGTGTACTAACAAATATGTTTTTATCCGCTGTCGGTGGAGTTAAAATTATAGATTTGTCCTACTTTCACAAAGCGTTTCCTGTGACGATGCCAATTGTTATTAGGATTACGTTTATTCTAGCTGATTTATAGATCTCCATGCAATATTCTAGTTTCAAAAGGTAATTTGAATAAACATAGATAATGGAAAACCGGGCGTTGACTTCTCAGTAGCTTGTTGTGCTAGGAAATGTTCCAGTTACGCAACGCTAGCATGCTCTGCTTCCACATTACTGGTAAGGGGACACGTGTTAGCGTTGATGTACCTTCGCAAGTTCCCTGAAACGTACTAAACGGAAACCAAAAGCGAAAGAGTACGTTGGGTATTATTGTCTTGTGTTTGCATGTGTCTTCATAACAGTCAGATGTGCTACTGTGGCCTTGTTTGTGTATGACACGTTAGGTGTCATACACATACACGTTAGGTCTTGGCTAATATGCTGCTGTGTCTTGACTTCCAGGTAGCTCTTTGCCCCCCCCCCCCCCCCCCCCCCCCCCCCCCCCCACTCCCAGGACTCAATTCTTTTCAGATATTCTTTGTCAAGCCGCCAAAGTGGAGAGTGTCGTCGCACCAGGAGGTCCTTCTCGTTTCAGGTATTCAACATTACTCCACCATGTCTGGCTCCATTTACACCCAAGCACCTCTCACATAGTTCCCAAAATGTTAAGTTAAAAAACATTTTTCCTCTTTTTGTATCACAGTGTAGGGGGAGGAGGTGGGGGTGCACCTCAGCACTATCCCAAAACTGTCGGCAACAGGTGATTGTTGTTGTTTTTTTTTAACTTTATTATACATGTAACACATTAGTCATCACATCATCCACATACAGATGTTTACAAGAATCACAATTAGTGTTTCACCTGTTATACTCAAAACTGAAATTTCATAAATGGACGTGTCAGTCATCAGTCTGACATCTTACCCTTGACAAATACTCCCCAATTGTTATATTGTCTTTTTTTCAAAAGTGACCCTAAACTAATATTTAAAAAAGGGAAAAAAGAACACACAGTTGACAACTTCTAAACAAATGCTAAATTGAAATGTGCACTGACAGTGAAAATGAACTGAGAACACAAATTATCAAACTGCCAACTGCTGTAACCTACTAGTGATCAACTTCAAAAACGCATAAACCTGAGTAAAGTATGACTGTCTGGTTAGACTTCATGCTTTAGGTCTTTTCATGTGTAACAACATGAGTAAAATGCAAGTATTATATGTGACAGAATCGAGCCCTTGTAATCTAACTACAAAACTGGGTGTTCCAGGATGGTTGTTCAGCTGTGGTTTATCAGTACTATGCTGAACTTTGCAGTCTTTTGTCTGCACTTTGTAGCTGTGTACTATCACATGGTGAAATTGTCAAAAATATGCAATAACTGGATGTGTGGGCTTTTCTTTTGCTTTTTTTGTAGATAAGACAATCTGAATAAACATGATTTGTTTGCAGTTACTTAAGCGAGAAACAATCATAGCAGGTGGTGGTGACTGTGGCTCAGTTGAACCCAGCCTGATTCAGTGTGTTGTTTGCCTCCTGAAGTGTGGGGGGTGGGGAGCAGAACTGGCAGGGAGAAGACCAGTTGAGGCTGGTTTAAACTACTTGTAGAAATAGATCATTGTTTACAAGAAACTCCAGTAGCTTCCCTCTAATGTTACTAAAACAGTTGAACAGAGTGTAACTTTCACTGCCATATTCATGTTGAAACAAATTGCAGTTGGTTTAGTGAAGCTGAAAAGAAAATGGCTAAAAATGTAAGGATATGACTCAGTGCCCTGGTAGGACAGTAGCTTCCTTTTGTTTAGGTTAAAGAATCTAAATAAAGTCCTAATCTTGGAATTTCAAAGCCTTCTGTCACAGCAGTTTTACAAGTTGGTTCAGTGTTGCCAGTGTGAACGTTATGACACTGGCAACACTGAACCAGCAGCATGTGAATTGAAGCGGTCTGACTTGTACCATAACTTGTTCTATAATAAGTCACGCAAACTTCAAGTAGGAGCACAATATTTGTCATTCCTGGCTAAAAGTGAGACTCTTAACTATGTTGTCTGTGTAACCAAATCCGGGCTAAATATCAGCAAGACAAGACCATTTCCCTGATAACCTTTGCTGTCTTTGTTGATTATAGCGAGTTCCTGGGGAAAACCCCAGGTTCTAGCGTTCAGAGATGGGTACCTTCTCGAAGCACTAGACGAGATGCCAGCTCCTCCAACGAGAAAGGGCAAAATGATGCAATCTTCAGAAAAGTGAGAGGGTACGTTTCCCTTTAAACGGATTTGTACTTATTTTACGTAAACTGTAATTTGTATTGTTTAAATGTCATTTTAATATGGATGTTGAAGGCTGCTGTTTGTGCTGTATTATCATTTAAGATTTTTAATACAAACGTTTCTTTTGCCTTCAGCATACTTAATAAGCTGACTCCTGAGAAGTTTGACAAACTATGCCTGGAGCTCCTCAATGTGGGTGTAGATTCAAAAGTTGTCTTAAAAGGAATCATCTTGTTGGTGAGTATTTTCCTAACTGCTGTTCTCCTATTCATAGAATATTTAAAAATGGGATCTTAATGCGTTTTTGTGTTTCTCAAGATTGTTGACAAAGCCCTCGAAGAGCCCAAGTATAGCCAGTTGTACGCTCAACTATGTCTACGCTTGGCAGAAGATGCACCAAACTTTGAAGCCCCAACAACAGAAAGTCAGGCAACACAAAAGCAGAATAGTGTAAGTTTTAAGCATTCAAATGTACTCTGTACTCCTGTTGAGTATCTTCTGTCTGGATTTTGAATGACTTCTGTCTTGCAGACCTTCCGAAGGCTTCTGATTTCTAAGCTTCAAGATGAGTTTGAGAATCGTGCCAGGAATGTTGACCGTGAGTAACTTGCATTTGTAACTGTGGACTGTTACAAAATGGGAATTTGGTCAAGGATTTTTTTGAGAGCTGTTATTTAAACTTTTTTTTTTTTTTCTTCTTCTTTCTTCTTCAATCCACTGTAGACTTCGACAAACATGACAGCCCACTCACCTCTGAGGAGGAGGAACAGCGTGCAATTGCAAAGATCAAGATGCTGGGCAACATCAAATTCATCGGTGAACTGGGCAAACTCAACCTCATCCATGAATCTATTCTCCACAAGTGCATTAAAACAGTAAGTTCTAATAAAGCGCAAGTACATGGGATGGTTTTATCAAAAATCCAGTTTTCATTCCTGTGGTGTAAGAAATTAACAGTTGTTTAATTATTTTGTTCTTTAAGCTGTTGGAGAAGAAGAAGAGAGTCCCACTTAAGGATATTGGTGAAGATTTGGAATGCCTCTGTCAGATAATGAAAACAGTTGGTCCTAAACTTGATCATGAAAAGGCAAAGGTGAGTGTGTGGAAATTAAACTGAAAAAGATGAGTCTTGTCTTGAAGTCCTTGGTTGTTCAATAACTTTTTTTTTAAATTATTTTTACTTTTTCTCGCTTACAGTCTTTGATGGACCAGTACTTTGCTCGCATGCAATCCTTAACCAACAGCAATGATCTGCCTGCACGGATTCGCTTCCTGCTGCAGAACACGGTGGAGCTGCGACACAACAACTGGGTGCCTCGGAAAGCTTATGTTGACAATGGACCAAAGACTATTACCCAAGTTCGTCAAGATGCAGTAAAGGTTAGTTGACCATATCCTTTCAGTTTATCACAGGCTGATGAGGATTGATCTGATTTGCTGGATGACTAATGTAGCCCACAATCGGTGTATCCTTGGATCCTGACTTTTTCTGTGCTTTGTAGGATTTGGGCGTTTTTATTCCACCTTCAAGTGATTCAATAAGGAATGACTTCTTCATGGACAGTTCCTCCTTCCTTCCAGGAAAGATCAAGTATGATAGGGAGACTCTTGGTGGGCTGGCCGACATGTTTGGACAAATGCCTGGTATGTAGAGTCATGCTGCTTTCTTTGAAGTGTAACTCATGCAGCGATTTCAGTCTCTAAAGGCTCTGTCTTATGTTGTGTAGGAAGTGGCATCGGCACAGGCCCAGGGGTAATTCAGGACCACTATTCCCCAACCATGGGTCGCCACCGCGGCAGTGCTCCAGGGGTAATTCAGGACCACTACTCACCAACCATGGGTCGTCACCGTAGCAGCCCACTCTTTAATGGCCACAGTGGAAACAGCAATGGGTCACACCAGCCATATGAAAATGAAAGCAAGCCGTTCATAAAACCGAACCAGGTACATTATAGTTCAGCTCTGTTTGTTTTAATCTGAGATGGTCAGTGCAATACTCATTCTGTTTTTAAACTTTTCAAAGGGGAGAAATTCACCAGTTTTCAACCATAAACAGAATCACTCAGTCCAGATGCAGTCAAAGGATATGGCTCCAAGGTTCAGCAAGAAGGGGAAAGTCAATGCAGATGAGGTACAGCTGCTTACATTGATGGTTTGTTAGTGTCATTGTTGCACATGATTATGTGATAATAAATTGTGGTTAATCTGATGCATTAATACTCCGTCATTCCAGATCAGTCTGAGGCCAGCACAGTCCTTCATTATGAATAAAAACCAAGTGCCAAAGCTGCCGCCACAGACAATGATGCCTTCTCCAGTTGGACAGGTAACAGACAATAGACTTAAAACATGTGAGCAGAGCTGATGGGGCAGTTTCAGGAAATGCATGCTAAGTTTTCTTTTTGTGGCCCTACAGCTTGGTCTTAAAGCCAATCCTCCTCCAATTCAGGAAAAACCTGCAAAGTCTAACAAAAAGGCTCCTCCCACAAAGGAAGAGTTGTGCAAAATGACGGTAAGTTTGTTCAAAGCTTTACCCATGACTTCCTAAGTAATGTGTTATATATGGGGCCTTCATAGCCTGATATTTTTTATTTATTCCCCCCTCATCTTTAAAGGAGACACTACTCACAGACTACCTAAACAACAAAAATGTTAACGATGCAGTGAGTGCTGTGAAAGAGATGAAGGCCCCCAAACACTTCTTGTCAGAGATGCTGAACAAGATCATAGTCTGCTCACTCGATCGTTCAGATGAAGATAAGGAACATGCAAGCACTCTGATTCACACCCTCTGCACAGAGGGCCTCGTCACTGGTGACAACATATTGCAGGCAAGTTTCATTAAAGTTTTTTTTTTTTTTTTTTTTTTTTTTTTTTTTTTTTTTTAAATTGACAGTGTAATCAAATACACCATATTAACCTTGTGCCTGCCGCACATTTTCAAACAGGCCTTCCTGGGTGTTCTGGACCAGTGTCCCAAGATTGAGGAAGAAATCCCACTGGTGAAGTCGTACCTGGCTCAGTTTGCAGCACGAGCGATCATTGCTGATCTGGTCAGCATTGCAGACTTGGCCCATCAGCTGGAGAATGGCACACATTTCCCACTCTTCCTGCTCTGTCTGCAGCAACTGGTGAAACTGAAAGACCGTGAGTGGCTGACTGACCTTTTCCAGCAGAGCAAGGTCAACATGCAGAAGATGCTGCCTGGTAGGTGAAAGGACACACTGGCCACACTGGTTTTAAATTCAGTGTCATTTGGTTTTCTTTTCTCTTTAGGAGGAAGAATTGGTGTGTGGGTTCTCTTTGTTTTTTTTGTTTTTTTTCTCTTCTTCCCCATTACTGACTAGTAATTATGCTCCCATAGAAATTGACCAGAACAAGGACCGGATGCTGGAGATTCTGGAGGGTAAAGGCCTCAGCTTTTTGTTCCCACTGATGAAGCTGGAAAAGGAGCTGCTGAAGCAGATCAAAGTGGATCCTTCTCCGCAGTCAATCTACAAGTGGATCAAAGACAACATCTCTCCAAAACTTCACACCGACAGAGGCTTTGTCAACATTCTCATGACCAGGTACAGCAGTGGACAGTATTTATAGTGACTCGGTCTGCATTGATGAAGCAAGCACATGCCATCAGCCACTGTATTTTTGTGGTTTTCGGTCAAGTGCTTTAACGTGTGTTGGTCTTCTGGTCCTCCAGTTTCTTGCAGTACATTGCTTACGAGAGCAACCCTGACGATGATGAAGAGCAGCATGCATCGCCCAGTAAGGACCAGCTGGAGGAAGAGAAGCAGCTCCTGCTCTCTTTCAAGCCGGTGTTGCAAAAGTTTCTTCACGATCACATTGAGCTGCAAGTCAGTGCACTGTATGCCCTGCAGGTGCACTGCAATGCCAAGAGGTTCCCTAAAGGTGCGTGCATGCATGTGCAGTTACAATAAAACATAACCTTAAATAAAGCTGGTTGCTAACTTATTTTCCTTTTTCCAATTAGGCATGCTGCTACGCTACTATGTGAACTTTTATGACATGGAAATAATTGAAGAGGAAGCCTTCCTTTCATGGAAAGAAGATCTCACCCAAGAGTATCCAGGGAAAGGAAAAGCATTATTTCAGGTAATGTGCAGCCATTGAAGTATGGCTTTGTGTGGACTGCCTCCATTGACACCATTGTGCCTATTTGTAAATGAAACACTTCAGTGGCTGTATTGTTGTTCTGGTGCAGGTGAATCAGTGGCTGACCTGGCTGGAGACTGCAGAAGAGGAGGAGTCAGAGGATGAAGAGTACTGAGGAATAGGCCAAAGCCATGTCTTATCAGATGCAGACTTGTTTTGGGGGGTTTTTTTTCCCTCCTTATTTTTCCATCTTTTTTGTTTTGTTTTTTTTCCTCCCGTCTTTCACGCTCTTCTTGTAACCACTGTTACAGTTCATTTCACAATGAGATTGTTCTGCCAGCATCACAAATCTTATTTATGCTCCAAGTTTCTATACTGTTCTCTTTGATGTCCTACAGCAGATGTTTTATACACTTCAATCAACTTGGGTTTAAGAGTAGACAGTATTTAGCAGGAAAATGCACCAGCACCCAGAACTTGACCCATTTTTGTCACCTTTTTACATCTGGTAGGAGTCACCAAGTGCTGTCGCAATTATTTAAAAACTGTTTACAAAAGAGGGAGCTCGCATTGCAAAGAGGCTTTCTCCTTTTTTAATCTACATTTGCTAATCAGTTTTTAAATGCACTTTGCTTAAACATCATGAGTCGTTGCAATAGTAAAAATTTAACTTCCCTTGATTTGTTAAACATGATCATGACATTGTTGTCTGCCATGATTATAATGAGACTAATGCTTAGAAATCGACCATTTCTTAACCTGGGTGAGGCCTGTTTTACTTGCACGGTGTGATTTCAGTTACCGCCTTGTAGTTTAATGAATCGAGAGGGGTTTTTTTATGTATGAAACAAGTTGTGCTGTCAGGAATGAATCTGTGTGGCCTTTTTGTTTTCTTTTTTAATTTATAAGGATATACCTCTGTTTCTCGGACTATACTTGAATGTCTCGGGTTTTGACATTGAGACAGCCAAAGCTTGGTTTCCTTTGCTACGGTTGTTTGTCACTTGTGGAAATTTTGTCCATCTGCCATATTTGTCAAGTTCTTAAACGGTCTTTTTATCTTCATGAAATTACCAAGAATGTACTGTTTGTGTACTCTTCTTCTGGAGTGTTGTAACATTGTGTGCTAGAAGTCGAGTGTACAACTACAGATCAACCTTGAATAAAGTTTAACAGTTGATGGCTTTGTCCTGCTGTGTCCTTTTTCCACCTCCCCAGCCAAAGTCATAAGACTTGAAAAATGGTATGTCCTCCTAAAAAGCTGTGACTTCTCAGGTTTAGGCCACAAAGCACGCGGATCACAAGAACATAGTTATGACACTATGAAGTGACTATTGTAGTGTATATTACACCACATAAAATTGCAATATAAAGTTGAAATTGAGGTGCCCCTCTCATGCTGCCGTTTTCTCTGTAGAAGATGTGTAGGGTGTTAAGGGTGTACATCTACTGCAGTGTGTATACTTGTACTAATAGATGGAGGAATTGTACAGAGAGCCACAGCAGGTAATGGTTCCCTGTGTTATTCAGTGGTGCATTTGGGTAATCTGTCTTACTGAACATGTGCCTTTGACTGACCAGCACATCATGGAGTAGGTAGGTGAGAGGCAGTGTCCTTGATTTAGAAACATACACCTTCAGTTTATTAAAATTATAGCATAGATTGAACAAGCTGCTGAAAACATGCTTCAGATTCTGATCCATGTTGACATGATAGCATCACACAGATGCTGCATATGTGATATGAATCTCCTACCACATCTCAAATGTGCCCCATTGGTCTGAGATCTGGTGCTTGTTGAGGCCATTTGAATAAAGTGGATTCATTGTCATGTTTAAAAGGATTTGAGGTTTGTGATATGACACATTATCCTGCTAGAAGCAGGTATGTGGGTACAATGTGGTCCTACAGGAATGGACATGGTCAGCCACCATACAAAGGCTGTGGTGTTTAAACAGTGTTTAGTTGGTACTAAGGGGCCCAAACAAACTATCACACACCCTCAGAAGCCTTAACCATTGATACAAGACAGGATGTATCCATGCTTTTATGTTTACACCAAATTCTGACCCCATCATGTAGCAATGTAGCTGAAGTGGAGACTAATCACAGCAGGCAATATTTTTCCAACCTTTTATTGTGTAATTTTGGTGAGCTTGTGGGAATTTTAGCCTCAGTTTCCTGTTCAAGAGTGGCACCCACTGTTGTCTTGTACTGCTGTGGCCATTAAGACATGACATGTTGTGTTTTCAGTGATGACTTTATGTTTACTTTGCTTGTAACAGGTACTTTGAATCACAGCTGCCTCAAAAAAATCCTGATCTCAGATATCAACAAAGCAGAGAACCATCACTCATTCATTGCATGTGTCCTTTTTTTGGGGGGGGGGCATTCTCTTTAAACCCTCGAGATGGTTGAGTGAGAAAATCCCATCAGTTTCTGAAATACTGACACCAACAACCATGTTACATTCAAAGTCACTTAAATCACTTTTGTTCTCCATTTTCATGCTCAATTTGAACTTCAGTGGGTTGTCTTGACTACATCTACAAGCCTAAATGAGCTTCCTGCCACGTGATTGGCTGATTGGATAGTTGTGTGAGTTGAACGGCTGTACCTAACAAAGCAGATGGTGCTTACTGCAGGTTGAATTGTTATGACTTTTACGTACTTGCTACATGTTTGTCTATAGTTTTAGTGATTTGTCTTCATACACAAGTAAAAACAATGTTAAATCAAGTGTTTCTCTCAGTATTTTATCAACACCACCTTACCAAAAATGTAAAACATAAATATAAATATACCTGTACTTGCATGACAAATTATGACTGTGGAGGAAATAGAGATGAAAAGATGTGGTATGAACCCATTGTTAGTATGAATGAATAGTAGTCTTATTGAACATCAGCGTAACCAGGCATAGCAGTCAACAATTACAGTGATGTGTCGACCTGATTTAACTCAGCAGGTGTTTGATCACATCACGATGCCCCTGCTGTCGAGCACAAGTATAGGACACCTTTTTTAATGCTCTACTGTGGTTTACAGCCCCTGCACACCTTACCGGTACTTTTCAAAGGCAAATAAACATCTGTACAAAATAAGCAACAAATTTTTTGGGGTTTTTTTATTTAACTTTTTTTTTTCTTTACACATTTTAGCAAATTTTAACAAAACATCAAGAAAAGAAATTCCCAGTAAGATGTGACCAAAACGCTATGCGCAAAAAAAATTCTCATACGGACAGAAATTCTGCTTTTATTTCAAACAAAAATGCAGATGTTTAAGAGTTTTCTCAGCGTTACACGAGTCTGGGTGATGTGAAGAGTTAATCACTGTCATCATCTTCGTTGTTGGAGGCCTCCTGCTCGGAGCCATTGTCAGAGCGGCGTGGGGAGCCCTCGTTGTCAGAGCGGCGTGGGGAGCCCTCGTTGTCCGATCCCGCTTCAGATCCTCGGTCCGATGCCGGAGCGGGTGATCCAGCCCTAGATTCATCATCTGATCCCGACCGACTCCTCTTGCTCTCATTGTCCGACTGTTCAGAGTCAGACTGCCTCTGCACCCTTCTCTTCTTCACTGGACGGTCGCTGCCAGATTCGTCGTCGTCAGAGCCGGCGGAGCGCCGAGGGCTGCCTGCCTCACTACCGGAGCGGTTACGGCCGCCGTCGGAGTCGCTGTCAGATGCAATGCGCTTCCTGTGGCCGACTTCATCGTCAGATCCCGAACCACTGTCTCTTTGATGTCTGGATGGGAGAAAGAGCGCCATGAGGTTTGTGTCAAATAATGTTTTCAAGGCTTCGTAATACTGTAAAAATCTCACATTAAGCTTTTACCTGTCTTCTGCTATTTTCAGTCCATCCTCATCTGAGGAGGACTCAGAAGACGAAATGATAGCCTTAGATTTGATCTTTCCTTTAAGAGACGGAGGCAGACGCTCAGGCTGAGACTGAAATGAGAAAGATGTTACAATTATAAGAGAAACTGGAGCTGAAAACTGATTTTGTAAATTCTGAAAACTAATTGAGACAGAGAAAAACAGCAAATAATGACTAAAGCGGACCTTCTCGATCTTCTTGCGTCCTTCTTTGGGTTTACGCTGCTTCTTGGGTCGTGATGTTCCTTCCTCATCGCTGTCATCTTCTCCTCCTTTAGCAGGTCTGCAACACAAAATTGAATCCCAGAATCTAAATGTTGTGCTCTGCAGTCAGACTAAACAACATTTTGCATTCACTGCAGAACACTTACCTCCTCTTCTTCTTCTTCCTCTCTCCCTTCTCATCCTCCTCCTGTTCGCTGCTACTGGCCTTTCTCTTCTTCTTCTTCTTCAACGGCAGGTCCTCGTCAGACTCGTCATTAACAAAATCGTCCATGTCGCCTCCTTTCTTACGCTTGGAGAGAAAAACAAAAGAAAAAGTGTTAACCACAATGCATTAAGTGCAGTTTAGAGCTCGCTGCTGGGTTTAGCCGTATTAACACTCACACGTCCTCCTCCACCACTGCTGCCCTTCTTCTTTTCTTTGGGCATTTCCTTTGATCCCTCTGCAAAGGTCAGCAGGTTCTTGGTCTTTTCCACATACAAAGCTCTTTGCTCCAAAAGCTTCTTCTGCTCCTCCACTTCTCTGTTCCTCTTTTCCTCCTAAAGAAAGTTAGTTATTGAGACAACCCAACAGATGACTGATTAGTTTATTTAAAAAATGAATCACAGTCAGACATTATGGGCAAAATGAAACGCATCATGGTGATTACTTAAAAAAAAAAAAAAAAAAAGGTACCTGTTCCTTTATCAGCTGTTGGCGCAGCAGGTCTCTCTCCTGCTCTTGTTTGGCTCGAAGCTCTTTCTCCTCCTCGTCCTGCTTTCTGGCTCTAGCTACATGGTACTGAGCTTGACTCAGCAAGTCAGAGCACTGCCTGCATTCCCAAAACACACCAATATTCCAAATTATGTTACAAAAGACACCAAACACAGCACCCCCCCCCCCCCCAAAAAAAAAGCTCATTAAATTAAAGACTGATAGAAGTACTGCCAAATCATCACACTCCATTTCAAACTGGTCTTTCTACTCTTGGGTCTGTATGATGTCAGTGGGAACCAGATCCACACCACAACCCCACAAACCTGCTGTTTTATGAGGGGCAGCCAATCAGAAGACTGGGGTTCAGAAAGAAGCTAAAACAATCTGTGGATGAACTAAAAGGTTGCACTGACCCAGGATCAGTATAAACTAAATAAGGAATATTTTGAACTGTGAAACAACTCAGACTGACCTGGCCTCAGAAGCAGCGAGAGCGAGGTCAAACCTCATCTTGTCTCCAGCCTTGCTGAGGTAGCTGAAGTACCTGTGAGGGAGATGACACTGCAGGATTAGTAAAGGACGGCCAGAGGAAGAGACAGGGAGGTGGGAACATAAATCAAATCATTACCTGTGAGCCAGTTCCAGCTCTTTGACAGCACTGAGCACAGCCTTCAAGTTGCTCTTCTCATCTTTAAGCACAAGGGTGGCCAGTCTCTGAAGCACCAGGGCCACATTAAACATCAGCACTGTGTCATTGGGTGCCACGTGACGGGCCTTGATGTAGGAACATCAGAAAGACAGAGTTACACTTCCCCCCACACTGCAGAATGAAGCATAAGCCTCTGATTTCATTTTACCTTCAGAAGCATCTGTTTGCACTCTTGCAGTTTGCCACATT
This sequence comes from Rhamphochromis longiceps, assembly GCF_057381845.1. Taxonomy (NCBI): domain Eukaryota; kingdom Metazoa; phylum Chordata; class Actinopteri; order Cichliformes; family Cichlidae; genus Rhamphochromis; species Rhamphochromis longiceps. The sequence goes on from NC_140557.1 coordinate 21,248,736, forward strand.
TGAAGAGCGCACGTGCGAGGTAAAGCAGCACCTCTGTGTTCTGATATTTGTAAAACTTCTTCAGGCAGTTCTCGTACTGTCAGACAGAGAGAAAAAAACTTAAATGGAAAAAGCAAAGGAAAGACAAAAACTGTAACAGTTTAACACAAGTGAGGCGTTTACCATCTGCACGGCGCTGATGTACTGCTTCTGCTCCACGTAGATGTGAGCCAGATTTAGCCACACATCACTGATTTCGGCTGTGGCCTCCCTCACCTGCGCGAAAACATCTCGCGCCTCTCTGAAGTAGCCCTTGTGGGCAAGGACAGCACCTAGACATAAAAATATATGCATATACTTAATGCAAAACACACACAGCAGAACAGATAAAAAAGATAAGAGAGACTGAAGAGTGGCTGACCGATGCCATTGGCGGCATAGAGGTTCTTGGCATCATTTCGCAGGACTTGCTTGTAGATTGCCAGGGCTCGATCTTGGTGTCTCTTTTCCTGCCGAGACATTTATCACCAGCGAGCACATGTTTTACTCAAGTGCCTGCACATAGCTGAACTTTGTAACAACTATGCTAACCAGCTGCCTGTGTTTATTTAGCAATAGCATTCAGTGAACTGCTATGCTGTTTTACAAGTGTTCTTTAAGCTCTCTCACACAGTTAAATATTCAATCGGTGTCCCGACAGCAGGTTTCCACGTACCTTTTCACGGTCTCTGGTGGGCTGGTGCAGCGTCTGTAACCACACGTTACCCAGAGCCAGCATGGAGTAGGTGTCGTTCTGCGTGGACGGCTGCTTGAGAATACGTTCAAACTTCTTTTGACCTGGACCCCACTCCTGTTTGGCCAGGTGAAGATTTCCTATCAGGGACCAGGCATCCGGGTGATCCTGCAGAACAAATATCACTTAATGGAAAAAGAAAAAAAAAAGAGTTTTTGCAGCAGACTTTGTCTATCGATGACATTTAACACCAGGCTGTACCTGATTAATCTGAAGAGCTTCTTTGAACCAGTCGGAGGCTTCATAGAAGTTTCCTTTGTCCCGAGCCATCGCTCCAAGACGCAAATAACCTGCAGGCCAAAATAAACAATCACAGAGTGGAAACTTGTTGTTTGTTTTTTTTTTTCATAGGCTCATGTTTTATCGATGCATGCTTACAATCCACATAGTTGGGATGTTCTCTGAGGATGTTTTTGTAGAGTTTCTCGGCTTCGTGGAATTCACACATAGCCTCGTACAGACGGGCCAGATTGTAGGAGGTGGTGACAGAAATGGCATTGTAGTAATGCTCGTCATGCTCTCCTTCGGCTTTGGCTCGCTCCAGAGAAGCTAGAAAATATTTCTGGTGGGAACAAGACATGACCCCGTCTTGAATTAGCTCTACTATTTATACAGAGTTATGTACACTCGATGATCAGTAAATACCACAGGCATCCAGTAATATTCTGCAGTTCCATATTAACTGAATAAATTCCCAACTAAATGAAGCTATACTTAGTTCAGGAGCTCTCAGGTTAAACTGCATTTATGGTATATTATTAGCTACCTTGGCTTCCCCTAGGTTGCCCAGTCTGAAGTGCAGAGCCCCCAGGTTGTTGAGAATCTCGGGGGGAACGTCGGCCTGCACCTTCTCCTGCAGGATGCGCGTAGCTGTGCCGTAAGCGGACAGCGCTCCTTGGATGTCTGTCTGCTCCAGAATTTGTGCCAGCTCAATCCACGCCTCCACATCATCTGGGTACTGCTCTGTTACTTTCTTCAAGTGCCCCTATGAAACAAAAACAGTGGAATATATCCAGTAACCATTAAGCATATTTATCAAAATATGTCTGGCACAATTTTCCAAGCTATGAGATAAGTGACATGAGAATACACACTTTTGCAATGTCTCTTTTTTCCTGATCGTCAGATGTTGCATAGAGAGACCCAAGGATTTTCATAGTCTCATAGTTGTTGGGGTAAGCCTTTAAAACCTTTTCAAAGCACTGCGCTGCATTTTCTTTGTCTCTTCGATATACATACATCTGCCCCAGGCCGAAGAACGGCAGCACAAAGGTGGACGAGGCAAACTGAGTGGCTTGGTAATAATACTGAAACGCCTGGTCGTAGTCCTCCTGTGGAAGAAGAAAGCACAGATATGAATGGCGATCTCAGTAAACAATAACAAGCTTGCACGCAGCTGGTTGGGATCGTACCTGCACGTGAAACGAGCGAGCTAACTGATAGCAGCTCTCAGCCTGCATGGCCTCAACTTCGGTGTTGTGGAAAGCGTGCAGAGCGAGATGCTGCACTTTACTGTAGTCCTGAGAGGAAGCAGAAAGCACATAGGCACGAAGAACAGTTAATAACAGCGAAAGGCTAAAACTTATATTTTCACCGCATTTCAACAACACAGCCGTGATTACCTTTTTGAAGAAGAAGTGGTTGGCGAGGTGGTTGAGCACCATGGGGTTGCTGGGGTCGATGGTGTAGGCCCGCGAAAGGAGCTGCACTCCGTTCTTGATGGAGTCTGCCTCTTTGTTGTTGAGCTCTAAAACAGCCAAACCAACGAGCGCTCCCACACACTTTGAATTAAGCTCCAGGGCTCGACCGAAAGCCAAACGAGCCTTCTCCAGTTTGTTGAGCTTGACGAAACAGTGGCCCATCCCCAGCCTCACCTCAGCTACACAAAAACAAGACAAAGAACAAGTTGGGAACATTCGTTTTAGAACCAATATGAGTGAAGGGCAAATATATTATCTGCGGTCCTGTGTTTTTAAAATCAAGGATCTTCTGTTCATAAATTGTATTTGTAAGTTAACAATGAAGTGGCTCATTACCTACATATCTTTGCCACATAAAACATGAACATGCTGGCTCTTGTTGCTGCTGCAACAATAATATTTTCATCATAATATTGATGATCATGACAACAACAATAATAAATTAAATACAGGCATGCGGGGACTGTTTAAAGACATAACATGTTATTGGTTTACCTGGGCAGCCGGGGTTTGTACGCAGAGCCTTTTTGTAGTATGCCAATGCTCCTCTGTAATCCTTTTTATTGAAGGAGATGCAAGCCTTACCTGTTTAACAACAACATTGTTATTACTTCAGTCAATCAGTGTAGTGCATTTCAGTCCTACGCTGTTTCATATTCAAGTTACCAAGCAAAGCAGGGATGTTATTAGTGGACTGGTTGAGGACAAAGTGGAACTGAGCATCGGCCTGGTCCATCTTGTCTCCTTCCAGCAGGCAGAAACAGGCTCTTCCCAACAAATGGTTCTGATTGAGACAACAGTATGTTCAATTTACTTGAAATGCAAGAAACATAACCTCATTTATCACCTGCTATGCTACTTTTTTTCCTACCTGATCATACATGATGATCTTGTCTGCCATAGTATACAGGAGCGTAGCCTGTGTGATGAGCTCTTTCTTGGCATCTTTGTTTTTCTCTTTACGTGCTTGCTGGACATAGTAAGCTGCCAGAGTGTCCAGACAGGTCATCTGGTCTTTTTCGTGGTCTCTGTAGTCGAGGTTTCCATCAATACGTGCTGCCTCTAAAAGCTTTACAAAGTCTTCTGTTTTGCCCTGTTTGTAGTACTCCAACTTAAGAAGAAATAGAAGGAAAACTGTCACACTCGATTGGAATTTCACATTGTTTGTACACGTTTCATCAAATTAACATTTATACACACATCAGTTGATGCAGTAATTAATCTGAATCTAAGAACTACCTGATTGACAAGAAATTTACTGTTTAAAATTCACTTATTGAAATTTTCTGGTTCTCAAATGTGCGATTTTGCTTCTCTGTCACATCTTTGTATTTTGGGTTGAGAAAACAAAATACTTCGAGCTGTCACACTGACGTTTGGGATAAACTGAAAAAAGAGCTTAATCATTATTTGTAGAACAACAACCATGAAGTCTAGGGCCGATGTATCGACTCACCGCCAGAGCAATCCAAATGTGCAGCTGCGTGTGCTCCTGCTTCAAGATACTGATGACCTCATCTCCTTCAGGAAGTTGGTCGAAGTCGAGCTCGATGACCTAGAAAACACAGATATGTATGTATGTTATTACAGTAAGTATCTCAGCATGCATGGTGTTGCCAGTGGAAAAACATATCTATGCAGATTATATGTGCATTATATTATTTTATTGTAATAGTAGTGTAAATCCTGACACATGTATCAATTCAGAGTGTTATGAATTAGAAACTGGAAACTTTGTTACGCACTGCAAGAAAACCACCTGCATCCTAATGTAGCAAAGACTAAGGAACGGGTTGTGGGCATGAATAGGCCAAGAACTCCAGCGACCCCCATTTCCATCCATGGGGTCTGTGTGGAGACGATGGGGGATTTCAAATACCTCGGTGTTTACACTGATTAAAACACAGAAGTCCTCTACAAGGAGAATCAAACTTGTATTTACTGTCTAATGAATGAACTTTAATACTTATGGGATGATGCTCCCAATTTTTTACGAGTCTGTGCTGGTCAGTGCCATCCTCTATGCACAGAACCCAGAGATTGATAACCATGCCTACCTGTGGCCATCAGACTTTATAACTCTGTACTGTACATAGTGTTGCTTTAATTTTGGAATATTTGATTTTAATTTTACATTAAGTGTGTACTTATATTTTTACTTTAAAAAATGGTTTCCATCTTCTCTCTTGCATATTTTCTATTTTAACAAAATATGTTTAACAAAAAAAACATTTTGCATTTAATTCTTCAACGTCAGTTTCTTAGGTAGATTTCACTTGACCTACACAGTTTAATAGAAAAACTTTGCTGCTGCAAATGCTTACAAGGTTCAATAAATGTGTTGGTTATACTGACTATTACTGGCATATGTTTCTAATACTTGGTCCACTCCTAACGTAGCCTAAACACTAATGCAACCGACTGCCTGCAACTACAACACATCTGTCACAAATTCGGTGATGTGTTGAAATACCACAACGCTTATCAGGCTCTTAAATTAAATAGAAAACACCTCAGTAGAATTTAATGTTTACTGCATCACTGAGAACGGCGACGACAAAACATCGCGATAAGTAAGCTTTGCACAGGCGCCGAACGCATATTTAAGGAGTTGGAACAGCTGACAAGTATTAAAATGTCACTATGTCTAAACTCCAGATTGCAAACAAATACACCAGGCTTTCGTTACAATGCCACTCTGTAAGCAGGTACACAACATCAGCTCAGGCTATCCGCAGTTAGCTTAAGCGGCTAACAGCACAGCTAGATCCTCTTAGTGAAAACAGGTTCACGGAAAGATTTACCTCATCTGTGTCCCGTAAAGGGATCTCGATAGAGCCTCGAGACATCTTGAAAGAATAACCAAAACGACCCGAAGCTAGATTTATCTAAAAAAAAATTGTAAAAATAAAAATACAATTTCTTCCACCCGTTGTCTGCTAGTAGCTAATTCATGCTTCCGAAACACACGGATGGCGCAACTGAAATTATGTCCGGGCAGAAACCATAAACACTATGACTCAATGACTGTAGAAAAAAATACAGTCATTACTATAACTCAAAGAGAAACTGCCACAAAAAAAAGACGAATTTAGTTAACAATGGGAGAGCCATCGCTTACAATACAATAAAACAATAGTGTTTTATTGGGAATAAACTGCCACACACACTCACACTGGAAGGTAGTTACTTCCTACATTTGCTGAATTCAAAGGGGAGACTGTGCATTTGATGTGTTAAACGTGTGAATTTAAATTTACTGTGTGCATCATTGTCACAAACCTCTCCAGAGCTGCATTTTGGCAAGCAGTGGGAGGAGGGTGTGGAGGGAGGCTGAGGGGATGTCAGCTGGTTTTGATGTGAGTCCTGAAAACCAAAGAAGCACCTTGAAGACTTCACAGTATTTCAGAATTAAAGAGTAGAAGACAAACAATAAGGTGATGCTTCTTACTGAATGATTTTCTTTACAGAAAACCTTTCCGGACTGAAAAGTAAGATTTTTTTCTGACTTGTTTCTGTTTAAAAATAAATGTTTAAAGGCTATATGAGATAAGACCAAAAACATATGTGTCTTCCAATCTAACTGTAAACCATATGAATTGTCTTCCCTGCAGAAATCTTCAGAGGTGGAAATTTGGTTCACGTGACAGTTCTTTAACACAACTGTACTGTCTGAAAACCTGCATTTTTTAACTCATTTTTTATGAAGACTGGCTAGATTTAGTTTCTAAAAACCATCTATGATCCAATTTGCATCAAAGATAATACGTAATTCCAATTTCTGTTCAATTTTATGATATTAGTCTGTTAGTTTTAGCCTCCAGACACAATGCACAAAGTTAAAAATGCATTTGTTTATTTAAATTTCAGGTCATGCAGGGACATGACTGTCCAGCATAGTTGCTCTCTGTGGCTTCAGGAGAAACAAACACAATGTCTGACGACAATAATGGTGAGTGTTTCAGTTTATCCAGTATTAGTATCAAACAAGTATACAGCATATTCATTTCTTTTTCTAACATTTTCTAACACATGTAAAGTGTGGGAGACATCTGGCTGTGGGATGAACGATGTGTTTGAGGACAGCAAAGACACAAGCGGATTATCTGAACATGAACTCCTTGACATCGTGTATGATACGTGTAATAGCAGCAAATCAGGTACACAGATGGACTGAATTTCATTTAGACAAAAAAACGGTGCAGTAATGGTGTGACGTCTTTTTCATTTCCTCCTTTTCCCCTCTTGCCTTCAGGAGAAGTGTTAGCCTCTACCATTTTCGAGTATCTGCACACCATGACTGCTCAGAGCCCAGGGCAGGACCGATTGGCTGCCCTGCAACGGCTGCTTGACCCTGACTGTCAGGACCCACATGTGAGCAGAGAGACGTTTCACTCCACCATGAGGACGTGGATCACCCAGTGCAGCGAGGACAGGTGAGACTTAAACTCTACACAAGGGATCTTATTAGAGATGTTTTGCAACCTTGGCATTACATCTAAAGCTTCATATCCAATTAAATATATTGTTACTACAGATTAAAGTTCCCAACAGTATATTTTTATTTTGACTTTTTTTAAGTTAGCTCCACTTTAAATAATTACCTTTGAAGGTAATCATCTAAAACAAGGGGAAGAATAATTTAAAGATGAAGGGATGAAGATGGTCTACCACAATGTCTATCACATTTGATCTTTTTTACAAACACAGCAGGCCATATGCAGTTAAATTTATTTTTTTCCCTACTTTTCTATCAATAAAATTTTTTTTTTAATCAGCTGTGATATCACTCAGTTTTCCTGTGTTACAGTACTGATGAGGACAGCAGCCATGTACCTCGGCCAAACACATCTGAAGAGCCTGTAAATGCAAATGGTGTGTTTCCAGGTTTTATTCGGAGTTTTGAGACTCAGTTTATTAAATATGAAACAATTCATTACTCCTGATTTCCTTTCAGGGCTGGGTTTGTCATTTTGTCAAAGTGAAGAGACGTCATCAGAAGGCCAGCTGTGTTTCTGGTTGGATATTTTATTCTAGTTTAACCATTGCTTCTGTTTGCCTCCCTAATCAGTTTGATTTCACACATTAGTAACCATTTCTTTGGCTTCAGCGATGGAAAAGACCTGTCATGTACAGTGGCTGAACTGAAGCATGCCAACCGCAAACTTAGTGAGCAGAACAGTAGTCTGCTGAGGACTGTTGCTCAATGTGAAGACACAAACCTGCAGCTCACTCTGGACATCACTGAGCTGCGAGCAAAGCTGGTCAGGTGAAGAATAAACTAATTTCTCCCACAGTTAACTGCATTTCAAGCATGTAAGATTACACTACTGTAATAACTTCCAGCAAAAGCAGATTGTTTTATTATTCAAGTTTTATTATTCAACTATATCATATCATTTATTTGCACTTCAAAAATGAGAAACTGATCACTAAAAGTGTAATAAACATCTAATGACTGAAAAATGAGCAGAAATACCAATACCAATCATTATAGACTGCACATATTTCATGTAGGTAAACTCGGGTTTGGACAACACGTATATTTTAACAAATATATCTTAACTCTGAACATGATCAGTGTTCAGATTGCTCAGATTAACTTGTATCAAACTATTGTGAAACTAGTTTATGTGAACTTATTCATATGAATAAGGCCTAACAGACACACCTTTGTGAAGTGACTACATATTCAAAAGCATATTTAAACAAATAAGATAAACTCTGAAAACCAGCTATGGGTAGAAGTTCACATGAACTCATTGTGGGCACAAATGTTATTAATTTTGGGCTTTTAGTGATTTCTCTGTACTTTTTTTTCCAGGGTGGAATGATTGTACAGCATTCATCTTTAATGACCAAAGAAGCAAGACCTTCATTTAGACTTTCTCAAATCCACACAGGGGCAAAATAATATATAAAGGCTCTAAATACATGTACATACACCACCATTAATATTTGTTTAAGCATCCCTTAGCAAGTTTCACCTCAATTGAATCCTTCAGTAAGCATCAACAAGCTTCTGGCAGGATATTTGATTATGCTTCTTAGCAGAATTGGTAGAGTTAATTTAGATTGGTGGAAGGGATGAAGTGAAGATGACTTGCCAGACTCGTTTGGTACCGTCAACAAGCTTCTGATAAAATTCTGGATGGAGATTTGACTTCTTCTTGGCAGAACTGTTGGAGTTAATTTAAAATGATTGATTTCGAGGCCCCATTTTGGAGTGCAGTCATACATTTTCAATAGGTTTACGGTCATCGCTTTGGGAAGACCAGAAGCTTAATGTTTTATCCATTCCAAAAGAAGTATTGATGTCTGTTTGGGATCACTGTCCTGTTTGAACACCAAACTCTGTCCAAGTTTCAACCTTGTAGCTGTTGATTTGAGGTGAAGTTGAAGAATAGGTAGCTAGCCTTCTTCATCATTTCATCCATTTTCCACTACCGGTACCAGTGGTAGCAAAACAGCCCCAGAGCATGACGCTACCACCACCATGCTGGTGCTGTAAAACAAACCCCTTTTATGCTGATAAAGAGAAACTACCAGTTGTAGTCAATCGTGATCACTAATGAGAAGTAAACCGACCTTGGTGATTTATATATACATATATATATATATTCTTTTGATCCTGTGTGGATTAGAGAAAACTCAACATAACATTTAAAAAAATCCAAAACCCAATTCTTTTTAAAAATTTTAAAGCTATAAAAAATGCATGCTTCACAATCATTCCACCCACCATACATATATAACAAGCCCATTTCTTAAAAAACATCAACAACATAATAAGCATCAGTTACTTACTCCAAATGGCACAAATAGGCCCTTCAGACTTTTCCTTAAGCAATCTTCTCATAGACACACATTTATTAATTTATTAATTGTTTGGTTTGTTCTTGTCAGTATCTTTTTTCATGTAGTCAGTCATGTAATTACCTTGTAATTTGCTTGTCTTGGTTTGTTTGTCATGTGAAGTGCTCAGAGGTCAGCAGTGAGAGTTAGATCTCTGACAGAAGAACTGGAGGAGACACGTCAAGCATTTAAAGAGGCCCGGGAGAAAGCCAGTCGGACCCAGAATAGCTGCTCCAAACTGGTATGTCAAACTCTCAGCAGTCCCACAGTGAAACTTTCTGCTGCGTTCGGCTTATTTTATATGGCAACTATTTACATTTAAGTCTCTTTTTTTGATCTTCAGAGCAATGAGGTTGAATGTCTTCAGAGTGATATTCGAAGGCTTGAAGACAAGGTAATGTACATCTTAAAAATATGCCCAATCTGTGCGCTTTCCATTATATAAAATAAAGCTGATGTTTACATAAACGAGCATTTTTCATTTCCACACAGAATGAAAAACTCATCTTTGAGAAAACATGCTCCGAAGAAAGCCTCAACAAATTGAGGAAGGTCAACACTGAATTGAGGGTAAGAAGAGATGAGTGTAATTGTTTCTACACTGTAATGAGTTTGTGTTGTTAGTAAAAGCCTGTATGTTCACAGGCTGGAGTTGAGGAAACTCTGATTATGTTGACACTGAGAGACAGAGAAATATCAAAGGTAAGTAAAAAAAATTCCTAACGATGAAAGTTGAAATTGTCACATTTAAAAATTTTTTTTAACCTTAACTGTCTAGAAAGACATTCTTATGGAAAAGATGAAGAACGCTCATGTGGAGAATCACAGAATGATAGAGGTATGTTTGATATTGTGGAGCTTAGAGTTGAAGGGAGAATATTCGATACTTTAAATGCCATGACATCATATTGAATGCTAATCAGATGTTACTAGAAAAATGTTCCTCTATTCCGGTGTTGTAGGGTCTGCAATCCGAGCTGATGAGGTTACACGAACATTCAAACCAAGTTCTTCAGAGGTATTTTTAATTAATTGCTTATAAATGTAACATGGTGCTGACTGTTGCTTTCACTTCTCAAAAGGGCTCCTTTTGAGATTCATATGATTCTGAGAATTATAGGAGAATCAAGTTTAGCACAATACTACGCTATTAAACTGAGTGGCAAACTGTGTTATGATTTGCACTGTAGCTTTAAAAAGGGAGGATGAAAATCAGAGCAACAGAGACTGGGAAATCTCGACTCTCTAACACGAGTAATAGCCATGTCTGGAAATAAAAGATGGATATAGCCAGCATAGCTTATCACTATGGTAGTTATCACTATGGTATCACTATCACTATGGTAGCTACCAGCATAGCTCTCACTTTGAACCATCAATTTTGGCGTTACTGCATCCACAGACACAAGTAGCTCCTAATTGGGCAAAAGTAAAAATAAAAATGCTAGAATTTTACTCCCCAAAACCGGGGAGAGAATGCAGACTTCCTGGACAGGCTGTTAGTAAAATTAGCTGTACATGAAACTTATTTGTCAGACAATTGCCTTAATAACCTAAAGGCACAAAATCCCACATCAGTTAGCCCACTAGTAAGCTGATGTGCTAGCATAAATAATGCATAACTTTAATCCTTAATGGAATTAACCAAGCGAGTGAGTAGCTTTATTTTGATGGGCACAAGATGCGACCAATCACATGCAAAGAGCGACTGGGGTCATACCATTATGTGACAGAAGGAAGGGGGGCAGACGTTCTGATGACAGGAAGCGTGATGGTATAGGCCAGGTACACAGGGAGACAGGGGGAGCCAGTGTTGTGCCAAAAACTGATCGTCTTCCAAAAAGTGATTTTCTATGTTTTTGTTTGTTTTTTTTAAATCTAATGTATTTACTTATATTAGTAAATAGACTGTAATAAAAAGGATTTATGAAGAGGTTATATATAAAATAAAGAAATTACTTGTTTTGGAAGTATCTTTATGATGTAATTGTACCCATATAATCATCGGTTCTGTCCTTTTTCGTCACTTCAAGTAAGTTTATAAAACTGTGATGTTATTTTTACAATTTCTGCTGCCCTCTTGGTTAGATCTCCTTAGAAAAACACATTTTTAATTTCAACGACACTTTTTACCCCAATAATAAAAGTCACTTTGCCAAAAACTGATTGCAGCAGCTGCTTCGCGATAGGAATGTTCTTTTTGGCTCTAAATTACTAGATGTTCTCCACAAGAGAAGCTTTGACAGATTTTAAGTCAACAAGCCAAAACAGCTTAAATTCCATCAATAATTTTTTGGCAAATACCGGAAATCACTTTTTGGCACAACACCGTATTTTACTGCTAGCATGTCAGAAAAAAGTGAAGGAACGAAAACGAAAGAGGGGAAATGTAAAATGAGCAGCATCTGGCTGGATTTCAACTATATTGGAAAGTGCAGAAACTATAAAATTAGGAACTGGCCTTAAGTGATCCCAGTTTTTATTTTCAGCCATTTTCCATCGTGGAGGACAAAAGGTTTCTAACTTGTCCGGGCCTTAAACCTCATGTGTGTTCTCCCCAGTATAGTGGTAATTGCACAAAAATAAGGTTTTTGAAATTACTGAATAAAAAAATGCTACCACAAAACCATGCCTCAGAGTGTCTCAATGAGTCTCAGAGGCCTAAATGTGCGATTGAAGTCATTTCTAATTCTTAACTTGTTTGATCTGCTGCACACCAAAAACAAGAACAAGCATAAATTAAGGACTTTTATCTTTACTTTTATTACTTTTACATCTTTATTGATAACAACCTATCTTATGGTCATTCATACTACACAAAGTAATTAATCAATAAACAATTACAGTTTCATTGTTTTGTTTTTTTTACTTTCTACTACAGAAATTTCTTTCTATAACAAAACAAAACAAAGCCAATGAAACTGGACAGTCTGGGCAATGAGCTACAGAAACTTTTGTGTAATTCTATAAAGTCCAGAGTTGTGCTGACGGATTCCTTTCTTTGTCACAGCAGTTTTTTCTTTATCATGTAGAAACAGTTAAATATGTGACTTCTTCACGCTGAAAGAAAAGGAGATTTGATGGTTCGGCCCCCTTAGGGCCAAAGTGGGCTGCATGTGGCTCGCCATGAAAAATAAGTTTGACACCCTTGCTCTAAGCACATGCCACTTTCTATGTGAGCTGTATGTCTATGTAAACTGATTCCCTTTTGCAGCCATCCTCAACTGGCCATTTTGTGCAACTGCAGTTTTTGGCACTTATACACTGGCTTACTTTTTCAGGCACTGTGAATGTGAATTGAAAAATTTATAAATTATCTTAACAAAACACATGGTTTATGAATGAGTGATTTTTTTTCTGCTGAATTCTGACAGGTATGAAAGACACTGTATCAGCCCTCAGGGACTTTACAGTCGTGAGCCTCCAAACCATCGCTCTCTGCAGAGTGAGATGAAGGATATGCAGCAGGTCAGTAATGCTTGCTGCCTGCAGATTATCTTTTAACAGCACCGCTCATTTCATGTAGTTCATGCTTCCTTCATTTGCAGGAACATCACAGAGTTTTAGATGATATAAGTCTCCCATCCCACACGCACGACGATATTCAAAGCATCATCCAAAGGATCACGAGTGCAGAAATAGCTCACCTTCTTCACAATAAACATCTCGAGAGGGTGAGGATGATGTTCATTATAGCAGTAATGTACATATTAAGAAATCTCACTCGTCTTCTCTCACAAACAGGACTGTGCTCCTGTGGAAATGCAGGAGAGGCCTTTTCCTCAACAGCAACAGGCAAGAATCAAGCAGCAGCTTCTCAATGTGTATGTGATTTTTTTGTAACCTCCCTTTCTCCTCTTATGGTAACAGATTGGTTTTGGTTGATGTTAGTCTTTCTTCTGAGAAGCTAAGCTAATAAAACGAGTGTCTGGTTTTTACAGTGTATTTATGGGCATCTCCATTACATAATCATACCAGTTACCATCTTCCGTGTGCAAGACCGTATCAGGGATAAGTGCACTTTTAGTACCCCTTAGTAACTATAGACATTACAGTGATGTTTATAAAGCGGTGGTGGTGGTTTCAGGCTGCAGGAGCTCGAATTGTACAAGTATGTGTGGGAGGATAAAGGGGAGAAGGTGGAGGATCAGCAGAGAGCCTGGGATAGGGAACAAAAGGAAAGTCAGAGTGGGAGCCAGATTCCCATCAAGGAGGCCAAGAAGGTGGCTGTGGCGAAGTGGTGGAAAGCCCTCAGCGTAGAGGGGGCTAAGGTCCGAAGTAAAGACATTAAGTCAATTCAGGAGCTCTCTGAGATGCAAGCAAAGCTCAGGGAAGCAGAGCAGACGATCACTGATATGAGGGAGCAGGTCTGCCACCTGCAAGCATCACTAAGATCGTCACAGGAGCACACCAAGCAAAAAAACACCAATAGAGTTCTTCATACTGACAAAGGAAGCAATACAGAGAGAAAAGAAGAAGACAGAACTGCGGCGAAAGAGCTGAGAGATCAGAAGGATGCTTCAGTGGTCACAGATCCTGTTAGTATCACAGACGGAGCAGCTTCAGAGCAGGACACCACAGACAGGCTTCTGGCAACCCTGAGGAGGATGGAGGCGATGGTCAACAACGCGTTGGAGACTGCCCAGCTGGTGAGGAAGAGCGAGCAGAGGGTGAGCCAGGTGAGAGTGAGGATGGAAGGGATCACTCACAGGGTGGAGGAGGCTCTGGGGAGAGCTGCAAACACTGATGAGGAGCTAAACATGCTGGAGGCCAGGATCACAGAAAATGCTCCAACTCAGGTTTGTCTGTGTTAGAAACCCATCTCTGCTTTACATAAAATCAAAGTTAATTGTATCTTTATTTAAACTTTTCACGCACAATTATGACAAGCTCAATCAGGATTTTTTTCTTAAGTATTTTTATTCATCTTTAGGCATGAAAAAAGATTTTTGAACTTCATTTTTTTTAAAACATGTACTTTTCAAAGAGTTTTTTACATGTTCACTTAATCAGTCCACTGACCAGTGGGTGACAGGATATGGAGTGACACATCAGTGTCCAATGTAGTGGTTTATGTGCAAGTATACCATCAACACTGACACAAACACAAGAAAACAGCCTTTGAATAGCTGTCCACTGTAGTGAGCACTATGCGTGAAAGGGTTAAATAAAATAAAACCACGTGGAAGAATTCCCACCAGCATTCTATAAAATATTTATTTCAATCTAATGTATTATTTCTATGGAAAAATGGACATTTTATTGGTCAGTAGAATTTTATTCTTGTTGCTATTTTTACCTGCGCTATGATCCACTGTTGGAAGCGGATGATTCCAAACAACTTCCAAAAAAGAGCAATGCTCATTTATTTGCATTTTCTGTGGTAATGCAGTAGCACAATCAGCAGGATCACATAAACATTCTCACAGGATTTAGCAAAGTGTTCCACAAATTTTTCATGTGTACAGCCTTAAAGCCCATCACCTATTTTACTTGTAATCCAGTGGAAACAGTAGCAATCAGTTGTTTTTGTCTGTATTTTCCTGAAGTCTCCAGATCTAAATTTGCCAAATGATCATGAAGCAGATGCCACACGGTTAACGGCTGAACCCGAGGAAGCGTGTGGAACAGAGCGTTCTCCTCCTGCACCTCCATTAAACCCAGAAGTCAGTGAGCCTCCACAGAAGTCCATGAATGGTATGCATATCAGAGATCCATCTTCTGTGTTAATGTGGTTCTGTTAGATGCACATTAATTAAAGCTACTTCCTTTTATAATGGCAATCCCTGAGGATGTCTGGAAATAAACTGTGCACACAGCAGCTGGTACAGTGAGGGGGAAGCGGAGAGCTCTGGTGGGAGTGTATGATATCTATCAAAATGGGGCATGGGGAAAAGCAGAGGACGTAGACTAATGCTTTATGTAAACACACTGAAGTTCAAGTACTTTTTTTCTACAAACATATTTTTAGAGGCTTAACGTCACTCTTAAACGTTTCAGATAATCAAAAAATAATATATGACAAATATAACCAAAGTTAATACAAAATGCAGTTTGTAAATGATGTTTTCATTTATTAAAGGAAAAGGAGCAATCCAAACTTATCTCGTCCTGTGTGAAAAACTAACTGTTCCCTGTTTAAATCATGAATTAACTGCAATAAACTGCATTTTTTGGAAATCTGAGTTCAATGTCACCAACCCCACCAAAGGCTGATCACTTCCAGACCTGCTGAATCAAGAAATCACAATAGAAACCAAAGTAAAGCAGCTTAAAGGATCTCAAAAAGCAACACAGCATTCAGTGATCTAAAGAAACAACTGAGAAACAAAGTCAATGGCGTCTATCAGTCTGGAAAGGGTTACAAAGTCATTTCAAAGGCTTTGAATCACAGTGAGAGCCATTATCCACAAATAGAGGAAACCTGGAACAGTGGAGAACCTTCCCAGAAGTGGCTGACCTACCAAGATTACTCCAAGAGCACATCAACTACTCATCCACGAGGTCACAAAAGAACCAAGAGAAACATCTAAAGAACTGCAGATTCTGCAGATTGAGCAAAAATGGCATCAATGGGAGAATTTTTAAAGAGAAAACTGTGGACTGATGAGACTGATGAGTCCTGTCACATCTGGCTTACATCATAACAACAGGCAAACACCGTGGTGGTAGTGTGATGGTCTCGGGCTGCTTTGCTTCTTCAGCACCTGGACGAGTTCTGGATGAGTTCTGTTCTCTACCAGAAACTCCTGAATGAGAATCTCCATTCATCAGCTCAGAGAGCAGGACAATGATCCCAAACACACCAGTAAGTCTATTTCTTAAAGGGTTTGTAGTAGTCTCGTCTAGTCAAAGTCTGAACTTAAATCTGATTGAGATGATTTTGCACGACCTCAAAAAAACATTCATACTCAAAAACCCTCAAATGTGGCTGAATTAAAACTATTCTGCAAAGAAGAGTGGGCCAAAATTCACCCCCAGCATGTCTCATGATCAGTTATCAAAGGGTAGTACATACAATTATTAGGTTTAGGAGTAGGCTTGGATTGCTTTTTCCCTTATGAAATAAAACCACAATTTACCAACTGCATTTTACATCATCTTAGGTTATCTTTGACTAATATTAAAATTTGTTTGATGAGCTGAAACATTTAAGTGTGAGAAATATGCAAAAAAAGAAGAAGAAATCAGAAAGGACACCGTATGTTACATACATCTGTTCACTAATGTGTACACTAAAGTACCTACCGCAACATGTATTATTGCGGTAGGTACTTTGGCCAAAGCAAAGGTCACTTGTGTCCCATCTTGTCAAGAAAGGTCAAATATTTCCACTTTCTGCTTTCTCAAAAACAAGCCAGTCTTACATGTAACTGTTTATTAGTGATACAGAGTTTGGAGCTTGTAGAAACTCCTGTGAACCAGTGGGTGGATTTATATTTTCATGCGATGTTAAATGAACTTACAGTATTTGCCTCAGTGTGCAATTGTTTATTTTATCCCCCCATCTAAAGTTTATATTCCAGTACACTTATGGTTGTTTTTTGCTTAGCATGTGAAGCTGCATCCACACGGGCAAAGGCTGCGTCAGAATGAACAGTAAACACTTTATCTTACATGGTTATAAAGGTTATTCTGTTCTGTTTGACGTCTGTTGATTTGAATAGTGTGTAATAGTAAACTGTCACTATGAGGACGTCTCTTTTCTCTCCACATTCATACATGCACACATATAAAACTTCAATACAACTAAAGACTATATCCCATATAATCTCTTTCTCTATATAACCTATATAATCCCTTTTACACCTTTTTGCTAGTTAGAACTGTTCTGTAATGTTGTCCTGAGGGATTATGGATGGTAGTTTTGACAAGCAAAACTTAACACAAACGTAGCTAAGAGAACAACTGAACACTCAGCTTTTTGCAGTGTGTTTTAAGCAAGATGAATGCTGCACAACTGAGAAGTAGATCTAACTGAGAAGCTGACAGGACTGCAGTCTGCACTCACTCATGTATTTTAATGAGTTACAAAATGCAGGAGGCCAAAGCTTACACGAGAAACTGGGACTGTGGTGGAAGGTCGCGCCAATAAGCTGAACTCACTTCTGCTCAGTTTATTTCTTTATTGGCTTATTGGTGTGTTACCCTCGCACAACATCAGTGTTTACTAATGTCATAAATCAAGTGAAAAATGGTTAATTTTCAGTAAGATCAGACTTTTGCTACCAAATTAGCCTGACTAGCCATTAGAAAGAATGCAAGTTTCAACTTTATACACAACAACTTCCCATTTAAGTTAACTGCTTCGATCGTTTTATACAGTCTGTGGAAAGCTATGCCATATTTATCGTCTCATTTCAGTCAACATGCAGGAATTATTTCAGTGTATAAAAACCATCTTGTGTTAAGGATCATATGACTAAAATCAGTGAAATTCATCCCACTGAGGAATAATCATAGCACTCCATCAGCTAGGGTTTTTTATTGTGGACTGTATTGGTGAACCTGCTGAGCAACTCTCTATCATTCATATCATTCATTATAAACTAGCAAACAGTATGATTAAGAATAATAAATATTCAGGTTTTAAATGTCTCTGAGTGCTGCAGTGCCTGTGTTGGTGGCTGTAAAACTATTTTATACACTTTTCAGTCTTCCTAGAACTAATAAAGCATTGATCTGGGATACTAAATGAACACTAGGCATACCAACCTGCTTTTAAGTTATATGTCTCTGTTTAAAACAAAGCACAGTCAGGTTACTAAAAGCTTAAAGATCCCCTGAAGCCTGAATGTAAATAATTTAGAAAAGCAGTGGGTCTCTGTGCTCTGCTTGGTATGTGGTGGCTGTAAACGGTGCGCTCTTTCGCGGGGCAATCTTTAGGTGAGAGAAAGGTGGAAATAACAGCTGGAAGCTGGAGTGTGAATTCATTTGTAGGCAGGTTGAACTCTTCTTCCACTAATAGAAAGAATTTGATCTGGCGAGGAAAAAAAAAAGTCCACGTTTTTTTTTCTCCCTCATGGACTTGTGAAAGGATTTATAAGGTAAATACTAGCTGTGAATGACTGCATTGCATTACGCAGAATGTTTCAGAGTCTGATTTGCACTTTTTCATAAGCTACAATTCAACAGCTGGAACATAAACCCAGTTGAGAGTGTTTCTAGTACTGTATCCCCCTTTGTGTCTTCTTATGCAGGAATAATACTTGTTCTTGAGCAGCTCTTTCATTACCTCTAAAGTGACACTTTGATTTTGAGCTCTGAGGGTGCTTCTGTCTGAAAGTTGCTGATTTTAAACCCTTTGCCTGGTATCAGGAGCCCCTAAAGCAGCAGACAAGAGCTTTCAACCAGCGGCTCAAACACCTCATGCACTTAAGGTTGCCAGGTTATTGTTGCCCCTAGTTATCAAGGTGGTTTGTGGGGAACATACTTCCTGAAACGGGAGTTCCAGTAGTTCTGTCAACCTGATGAATATCATGCTGCTGGCAAGAGCCTCACAGAGCAGAAAACTCAATTTATTTCTTCCCTATTTGTTTTCTGTTTCTGTTTCTGTCTCTTTCACTCTCTCTCTCTGCATGTTTCACTTAGTCTTTTCTTTTTTTAACTCTCCCCTGACATTTGCATTGCACATGCTTTCCTGTTAAATGCAAATCAATCTGTTTTCTCTGTCTGTGCTCTGGTTCTCACAGGTGGCACAGGAGGAAGCAGCTACAGCACGGTAAGTAAGCGCTCCTTCTGTTCCATTACTGTAAAATGCACTATTGTTTTATATTTGAGAGGCAGAACTGAAGGTTAGGTGTGATTATTATGTCTTTTATGGTTTTTGAAGTGACTTGTGAGAAATGTGTATATATGTTTGGCTGCCAATATAAGATAAAGTGTGACTGCTTCGTTTGACTTTAGGCCATGATTAAAAATAACTAAATTTGATTTCTGCTAATGTTTTAGTAGCAGTTATAAGCTGTTTGTACTTCATATGATTGTTTCATTGAATATTACTTCTAGCCCCTTCTTTAAAAGGGAAATAATAATATTTTTTTACTCTTTAAATAAACTCTAGTTGCCCTAAAAATAAGTGACAGTGTACTTTTATCTCCTAATGGAACATGTAGAAGCAGGACACAAACATTTAATGAACCTGAAAAACCCTGTCCTATAAAGGTATAGTATCATGTTATGATGCACTGTGCATCTAATCTAATCCCATTTAGTTCACTGTTGAACCATCAAACATACAAATATATTTTTTATAAAATATTTGTGTCTGCCATCTAGATGCTTGCAGTCAGAGTACCTAGAGCAGTGTTTCAGCAAAGATTTATCAAGTTTGGTCCACTCGTCTAGGAGGAGATAAGGAACATACAAACATGCAAAAATAGATACATATGCTAGGATCGTTATTTTACGATAGCTGATGAGATACTGTGGTAAAATATGTTTCGGAAGAAGTATGCGTTCTTGTGGAGCTAGTTTATATTATTATGGCTGCCTTTATTTTCTATTAAAGTTAACACTTATCTACTTAAAGTTACATAATAGTGTCTTATAAACTTGGTGGTGTATCATAAACTTCTTATATACTGGTTGTTTACAGCACAACCAGTATATAAGAAAAAAAGCTTTAAATAAAAACACATTAAAACCAGATAAAGTAAAGTGAGTAATATTCATCACTTGGCAAGGGGTATGTAATGAGTAGGACGTCTCTGGCAGATGATAGGAAATTATACAAATGGTTGGCTTTAAATAGGGCCAAATTACTAGACTGTACATACAGCTGTTTAAAAAATGTATTTTTCACAGGACTCTATACAGACCTGCAAAAATGTAAGTATTGCTTCCAGAGGATTTAGGGAGATATGTCACAGCCAGGTGCTGATAATCAAATGACCTTGTCTAATCGATCATCAGCATTTGTGAGCCTCTCTGGAAAAGTGGAGGCTTTGGCAGTTTGCTGGTCTCAAGCATTCAGGTGTGTGTTTACAAAATGCTGCGTTCTTCAGTAAGTGGAGGTTCCAGCAAATTCACCCCAAGGTCAGACAGTACAATACTTCTCAGACTCTACAGGCCTCAGTTAGCATGTTAAATGTTAAAGTTCATGTCAGTACAATTAGATATAGACTGAAAGAACTGTGAGTTGTTTGGAAAGCCTCTTCACTCTAAAAAGAAGAGCATGGCTAAGGTTTGCAAAGCTGCATCTGGACAAACCACGAGGCTTCTGGAACAATGTCCTTTGGACAAATGAAAACATCATCATATTTGGGTCATGCAACGAGACAATGATCCCGAGCCCTGAAGCAAATCTACAAGAGAGTGGCTGAAAAAGAAAAGGTGTTGCAACCTGATGGAAATGCTGTGGCAAGGTGTCAGCAGAGCTGTGCGTAATGCAAAATGCCCATAAAACTCAATGAACTGAAGCAACACTTCAAGATAAGTGAGCCATATTTCCTCCCCAACGATATGAAACACTGTTAAAGCCGTACATACTTCAAGTCATTGCTGCCAGAGGTATTTCTACAAGCTACTGAATCCTGGGGTGTACTTATTTTTTCATACGAAGATAAAATTATAATCACAAGTTATTTTGTGACCCTTTGAAACACAAAATCCCCACCCACCCCAGGAGCAACCCTTATAGCAGGTAATTGTTTAGTCACCAGATGGACTAAATAATTACCTGCTAAAAGGGTAAAATAGGAATTAGTTTGTCTGCAACAATAATCTGATAATTTATTTTAATTTATTTGTAGACTCTAGTATCATCATCATCATTGCCTGCTTAATAAAACAGCAGAATGTTATTGGCAAAATAGCATTAAGATAATCATCGCAATAGTCGTATCAAATAAGGAAAACAGCTGACTTTTTATCACAAGTTCCTCCTTTTAACAACTGTTTCCTTCACACATGATTACTTAAGACTTAAGCCCATGTTAAATAAAAATTTTATGCTGTAATTTGCTGTAAAAGTCAGCTGTACTCATACAAACAATGTGACTGCTGTCCTCCTTTTTTATACCATCAAAACTCAAGATGATTTCAGCACTTTTAAGACAAAGTAGCACAAATAACAGAAGCTTTGGAAGGGCAGTTTACCAAACATTAATGGACCTCAAGAGCCTGGAAGTGGATGCATGGATTCCTCCTAGCCAGCAGAGTAAACACAGCTCAGGCAGGCACAATCGATCCATCAGTTTCTCACAAACATGCAAACGTACCACAACATGCAAAAAAGTGTCCTACGCATCTGACAAAGTAAAAAGTGAAAAAATAACACACTTACACACACAAACTCTGAAGCAACAATAACATCATTTTGTATCTTTCTTCAGCTTTAAGTTAAGTTGAGGGATGATCAGGGGAGCAGCGGTCTGACACACACACAAACACACACAGAGAGACACACACTGCACAGCAGCTCACAGAGCCCTTCTCCTTAAATGGTCAAAGCTCCCAGGAGTGAAAGAGAGGCTGCTGCTGAAAAAAGACAGGGAACAGAGGGGACGGGAGAAGGAAGGAGAAGCCCTGAGGGTAGAGGAGTTTTCTGAAGGAAAGGCTGAGGGTGACGCTTTGACTGTGGGAAGTCGGTCTGACTTGGAGAGATCAGCCGCGGTGTGTGTGTGTGTGTGTGTGTTTCTCTCTACAGCACTACAGCACCCGACTCAGGTAAGGTGCATGCTCTCTGTGGACAGGTTTAGATGATCGGCTGGTCACAGTGGACTATCCACAGTGGTGGACGCATGCAGTTTCAGTTTAGTTATGGTCTCTGCAGCCTTAACAAACATGTGCATGAATATTTGTGGGTAAATGATATTCTAGATAACTGTTGGTGTGAGTTTACATAAAGTGTTTTTTGTTTGCATGTGAAACTCTGTCTCATGTTTCCTGCGCCTTCATATGTGACCATGCATTTTCTGAAGCCTGTGGATTTAGTCTGCTCCCTCATTCAATCCATTTTTTCTTTCTGACACTTCCTCTGACTTGTTATCTCAGATTGCGACTGCGTGGTAACCACTTCCTCTGTTGGCCCTGTGCTCTATGCTTCACACAACCAAATTTTAAACAAATCTGGCTAGAGGGAATGAGCTTATGTAACAGGAGGAGGGGAGCAGGATGCTGGTCCTTATTTCTCCCTCCACAGAAAAAGTGACCACTAAAGTACGCTGCAAAATGAAGCTTCCTCATGAAATCAACAAGTACTTTTGTTTTACTTCTCTTTGTGCAAGTAAAGGAAAGAAGTCTTTAACTATTGCCACTCGGGCCCCTGTGTTCTCACCCCCCCCCCCCCTTTGCAGGAAATAATTAGAGTGATTCAGTTACTATGCAATATTTATCTCAGTCTCTCGGTCTGCTGAATAAACACCACACCATTTAACCTCCTGCAGAGTAGGTTGACTTTGTTTGGGCTTCTTCTTAGAATTCCTCTTGGTCCCTGGGTCTTGGACCCAGAGTTTTGAGTTTCTAGGGTGCTTGGGATTTTCTGGTTTTGTATTTCTGATAATCTTGTATTTGGGGTTTATATATTTTATATTTTATATCACCTTTTGTAATCCCTTTCTGTGTCCCCAGTCGGATATGTCCCCATGTTTGTTTATATCCTGTTCCTGTTTCAAGTTCACATGTCGTACTCCTGGATTGAGTGGTTGTTATTTCCTGTTTTATTTTGATAGTCCCTTGTCCCCTTTGTGGTGTGTTTAGTTTTGCTTCCCCTTGTCTCATTAGTTGGATTCTGTTCGCCTGAGTCTTGTTTACCTCAGCTTTCTTGCTCCCTAATTACCTGGTGTGTATTTATGTCCACAGTTTCCTTCTGCTCTTTGACATGTTCTCCCTCATGTGTTCTCAGTAAGATTCCTTGCCATGGCTTATTTGTTGCTGAGCAACTTTAGTTTGTATTTTTATTTCCATTTGGATCCTACTTTGCCTGCCTCACAGCGAGCCTTAACAAAAACATAATCATTGATTCCTTTATTGTTCAAATTCTTTGTCTAAATATTTCTGTCCATAATTAGAAACAAATCAGGTTATGGCTGAATAAAAAATCTTTGCACAAAATTAAATAGTTTCATGAGTTCAGTAAGTTCAAGAGCAGTTAGCTAGAAATAACCAGTAGCTCATTTGTGAGTAACTCAGAAGGACCTCAAACTTGTTTTTTTCTTCTAAATTTATAAATAGCACCTGAAGACTTAAGACAGTTAATTACAGAATTAGAAAAAAAAGAAGATAAAAACGTCCTGGCTCTCCTCAAGAACAAAGCAACCAGTATCTGTCTAACTCTTTTCTGCCAAAGTGAAATATCGCTTTAAAGTATAAAAACATCTGTTTTAAATGCTTCCGTCGCATATGACACTGTCCCTGCATTCAGGAAACGTCCTTGCTGCTCGCAGGGAGGAGTTAAACAACCCATTTCCTCCCCAGTGACTCACAGCCTTTCTGTCCCCATATGTTCCCAAGATCTTGTCATCTTTGTGATGACACTGAGCAGCACTCAGCATATTTTGTCCTTGAATTCTCAGAGGATTCGTCCATCACACGGCCACATGCCATACCTCTGAAATAACCATTCATTCATCACACCTTCCACTTTCCTGCGCATATTATTCAAAGCTGCTGCACGTGATTTGAAAGAGAAGGCAGTAAGAAGGCTCACATCTGTGCTGATTGGACCTATGTAAATTTCTCTTTTTCTGGTGAAATCAAATGAATGTGTGCGTCACATTAGCACACACAGGAGTTGTGTAGATCATGAGTGCACCGTGCTCCTCCGCAGAGTGGTTTAAAAATACAGTACATGTGATTTGCATAAATTTGTTACTGAAAAGGGAAGCGCTGTGTGTTCAAACAATGGTTCAAACAAGCTGCACGCATCAAGTCAGGTTGGCTTGTAGCTCAGGGAGCCAGGTAACTGCTGCAGTGTCCATGGTAAAGATCAGCTCAAACAGCTCAGACCTGAAACAAATAAATTATTATTTTTCCAGTGTGAACATCAGATGTGGTGATAATGTGGTTTTGTTACATTTTTGTTTGACTCAATAAGACAGCACTTTGTAAAATGAATACATGGTGGTTTTTAAAAGTCATTTATTGAGAATTGATTAATAGTTTTGTTGTTTTCACATGTACCACTATGATATATACTGAATCAAACAGCCTTGTTTTCTTCTCTTAATAAAATATTCTACATGTACACATTTGCAGGAGCCGCATCATAAATTTTGATTACACAGCTTTTACAGCTTCAGCTTTGATGATTACACTAATCTTTGCACTCATTTAAATTCATGTTCGCTGATCGTTCCCTGCTCTTTGGGTCTTATCTTGGGGCCAAGATTATTTAGGTTTTTATATAATTGGCAAATTTGAGGCATTTTTCTCATTTTCATTCTCCTCAAAACTAAATCCTGCTTCAGTTTGTTTGCAGTTGGCTTTTTCCTCTTAATGCTGCCCATATGTTGTTATATCGCTGTGTATTTTTTGCACTTACATGTTTTAGATCATCAAAATAATTTTAATATTAGACAAAGATATCGGCACGGTGGTGAAATGGTTAGGTCTGCTGCCTGGGTTCTCTCTTGGTACTCTGGCTTTCTCCCATAGTCCAAAAACATCCATGAGCTTAGATTGATTGGTGATGACTGTAAATATGAAAGGTTGACTGTATCTATGTGTTGACCCTGCACCAGACTGGCTTCCTGTGGCAGCTGTGATAGGCTCCAGCTGTCTGATCTAGATAAGCAGAAAAGATGGATGGACAAAGATAATCCGAGTGAATATGAAATGCAGTTTTTAAATGGTGATTTAATTTAATTAGGAGAAAAAAATATTACCCTGGTAACTGGCCCTGTGTGAAAAAAGTAAATGCCCCTAGTCAAATCCAAGCTTGGCAGCAAGAATTGCAATCAAGTGTTTGCAATAGCTGCCAATGCCAATTTTACATCGCTGTGGAGGGGGTTTGGCCCAATCTTCTTTGCAGAATTGTTTTAATTCAGCCGCATCAGAGAGTTTTTGAGCCTTAATGGCTTCGACTGTGACTAGGCCACTCCAAAACCAGAGGTGGACCACTAAAAAGTTTAACTTTTGTCTCAACAGTCTATGAATATTTTCCCAAAAGTCTTGGGAATCATCAAGATATTTTTTTTCACAAATGTCAGTTGAGCCCTTCTGTTCTTTTTGCTCAGCAGTGATTTTCTCCTTTGATGCCATTTTTTCCAAGTCTCTTTCTTATTGTTGAATCATTAACTCTGACATTAACTGAGGCAAATGAGCCCGG
Organism: Rhamphochromis longiceps; assembly: GCF_057381845.1. Taxonomy (NCBI): domain Eukaryota; kingdom Metazoa; phylum Chordata; class Actinopteri; order Cichliformes; family Cichlidae; genus Rhamphochromis; species Rhamphochromis longiceps. The sequence goes on from NC_140557.1 coordinate 21,274,333, forward strand.
CAGATCTTTAGATGTTCTTCTTGATTTTTTGTGACCTTCTGGATGAGTTGTCAATGTGCTCTTTGGTTGGCCAGCCACTCTTTAAAGGGTTCACGACTATTCAGGTTTTCTCCATTTGTGAATAAGTGAATAATAAGCTCTCAATGTGGTTCACTGGAGTCCCAAAGCCTTAAAAATGGCTTTGTCATACTTTTCAAATAGATAGACTTTGTTTCTCAGCTGATTTTTAGATCCTGGTATGATGTGGTGTTTCTTGAGATCTTTTACCCTATTTTACTTTGTCAGATAGGTTCTAGTTAAGTGATTTCTTGATCTGGCAGTAATTAGGCCTGGGTGTGACTAGTGAAACTGAACTTGGATTAGTCTTTTTTAATAATTGCAACTGCAAGTAACATGGGTAACTTTTATCTAATATTAGTTTTTTTGATGATCTGAAACATGTAAATGTGACAAATATGCAAAATTAAAAAAGGAAGAAGGCAAATACTTTTTGGCAGCACTGTATAATTTTAGTCAGGAAAGCTTTAATTAATTGACTTTGATTGCCTTCATGTGAATGAGACATGAGTCTCTTCCTCTCAGTAATCCTCCATCCACCATCCACTAAATCATTTTTTCATAATTTATCTAGAAGTCCTTCTGTTTGTTTTGCGCTGCCCCTCGGGAGCTCGTTGCCTCATTCAGCCTGTGAGAGCAAGTTAAACTGACTGTAGCAGCGTTTTATAACAACAAAGCGCATCCCAGTCACTGTTTGTGTTCAAAACAGTAACCGCCTGCTGAAAGTCACAGTGTGGGAAGAAAAGCACATGAAACATTGCAGGCTCACTCGTGAGCAGTGCTTGTTTGTGATTTCAGTCACTTGTGCTGTAAAGCAGAGATGCTGCATGTTGTTTCTTTTGAATTTAGACAGCGTGTCATTAAGATCATGAACCAGACAAAGAAGGATTTCTTTTTTTTTTTTAAGTGTTTCATGGTGTAGTGGTTTACGCATTTGCCGAACAAGCAACAGCTCTCCTGTTCAATCCTGGAAGCAGACAGGAATGCCTTTGGTGTTGCTTTAGGAAAAGCATCTGATATAAAAATCTACCAAATCGAAAATGCAGAGCTACCCACTGTGGTGACTCTGTGTGAATAAGGAAGCATTCCTTGAAGTCTTGTTGCTCCTGTTAAAACTCCCAATATGAACTCCTGGCATGTTTCATGTTATTTTATTCTCTGACGCTTCCTGATGCTCTGGCTGGAAATCATCATGCTCACATGAAAGTTTAAAACCCATACATCCGATGTGAGTCACGGTGATTTCATTTCTGATGCGTATGTACAGTATGCTGGGAAATCTCACTAATGTGCAGAATGGAGCTATTTTGGGAGTTGTTTGTGCAGTGCAATGGTTTTCTTAGTTCTGGTTTATCCTTTTTTTAGCTGTGGTTAGGCAGAAAGAAAAGTGGCTAAAGTACTAGTTTAATAACTGCTGCTGATCGGAAGGAGCTCTCCTCAGCATGCCTCTAATCATGCTTAAAATGCATGTATTTGGTTTTCTGTGTGTTTATAGCTCCAGGAAGAAGAGCGAGACTTGCTGCAAACATCTCCTCTCGAACAAAGTGACTGTAACTTCAAGGAGTCCGGTGACGCCTCGCCTGCTGCTGAGACCCCTTTTGTTTTCCCGCACACCCGCTCTCGCCCTTCTCTGCACCCGGCCATGCCCACACTGCCTGAGGAAGAGGAGGACTCTCCAGAGGAGATGGACAGTTCCCCGAGCTCTCCCAGCACAGTAAGTGCAGCTGCTGTCCCTGTTTGATATTCTGTTTTTAGGTAAAACATCTGACTTCATACTTCATTTGGCCCTGAAAGGAATTTTTTTTTATCAATGTTGAGTTTTCCCTCAGAAAAAAGTTCCTTCACTGAAGAAGTCACTGATTCATTCCTTTTCAAGTGAGAGCAAAGCAATATTTTCCTTAACTAAGCCTTCTTCTGTCACAAATGTTCCCTGCTGTTGTCAGACCAAGGCAGTGCTTTGCAAAGAATGACAGAAGTTAACAAAGTGAAATTTTGGCAACTGATTTGGTACATACTTTCCTTTTTTTGCACTCATGTTTTAGTTATTTCCCACTAAATGTTTGGAAATGAATTTCATTCCGGTGACTGATGAATGCTTTACGATTCTTTGAAAGTCACTTCGGCTGTCATAATAACTTTCCCTGAGCCAAGGTAAAGTGAGGTGTTTAAAAAAGGGTAAAAGCTGCTTTTACGTTTGCACAGCAGGATTTTTTTTACTATCTGACAAATACCTTGGCTCTGTAAAATATCTGCTTCATGTCCCTTGTGACAAATTTGAGCCCTTTGGTTAGATGGGAAAAAGCAATTTACCAACTTTTAAAAGAAAATGTGTGGCAAAGTTTATAAATGCAGGTCTTTTGCTCCTTATCGTTAAAAAAAAAGTATTGTAAAAACTTGCATAGATGCATATGTCACTATTTTGTACAACTTAAATGATTGTAGTTTCCTTATAGTGGAAATGTAGCTGTCCAGTGATGCCTGTTGCCCGCTGTGAGGTCACATAGATCAAGGCCTCAGTCATTTTTATATCTAAAATTACTTATGAAGCTAAATACAACAGGATAAAAAAAAAACATGCTTAAGAACTTCTTCGGGGAGACAAGTCCACTCAGGTTTACCAGAGTTGGACTGGGCTCTCAGGTTTGGAGCCATGGTTTGAGTTCCCGTTCAATGACCACATCCTCTATCTGTTTAATGTCTGTTTAATGTCACATGACTCCCCTACCCCACCCCCACCAGCTAAACATCACTACTTTAAATGATATTGTGTTTAAAACACCAGAGTTTACTGCATTTTTCTGTGACATCAGTAGCATTTCCTGTCCTGATCCCTGTGATTGGTTATGTTTTGGGGGGGTTTGTTCTTAATTGATCTGTCTGAGTTATTAGTTTTTTCAGTATTTATGGCATAGAGATTAGCACTGTTGGCTGACAGGAAGAATATCCTGGGTCTTTCTCTGTGGAGTTTGCATGTTCTCCCCATGTCTGCGTGGGTTCTCTCTAGCTACTCCGGCTTCCTCCCAAATTCATAGACATGCAGTTAGTGGGATTAGGCAAACTGGCCATAGCTGTGAACGTGAGTGTGAATAGTTGTCTGTCTCTCTGTGTTAGCCCTGTGATAGGCTGGTGGTGATGGTAATGGTAATAATCAGAAGTTTTATCTGTGTGCCATTTGAGCGATCTCACCCTTGAAATATATAAAGATTAGAAATGCTTTCAAAGACTTTAAGGACAGATCTTAATGGGGCAGACTCCGAGTTTGAGTCATTAATTATCCCAGAGATAATAAAGAGTTAAACAGGCTAAACCTCAGAGAACAGTGACCTTTACCTCATAAACACACAAGCTAGATAAGAAATCTCTGAAGAAAGTAATGAAACTGTGTAATATAATCTTCAGTGCATAAGTCAACACAATAAAAGTATCCACCCTTATAGGAACAGAGCCACGGTGAATCAGCAGCCTGTCTGCAGCAGAAAGACTCCTTTTTCAAGAATCTATTGCAAAGATAAGCTTTAAGAGCACCTCTCAAAGAATAAGGGTTTCATGTCAGTCTGTATTTATTTGCGTACTTACCTTTAGCAGCCTTTTGAAGCTATTCCACAATAGTGTTCATCATAACCTACTAGAGGTGACAGACCTCTTTGTGCTTAAGTGGGTCAAATCAATATTCTCCTGTTAGTGCCAGATTTAAACTGGTTTGTTGAAATTTGGCTCTTTTTTTGTTTTTTTGGAATATGTAGTTTAAGGTTTAAGTTAATGTTCAAAATCTACCTTTAACCCTTTTATTGTGTAAGTTCAAGCTTAATTTAAAAAGATCTGCTCCTTATTAAGGTTGTGTTTAATCTAATATCACAAACTGGCTGATGTGTTAAGTGATGCACACTTAAGTTTTTTTGTGTTGCACAGTTAGTACCAGGTGAAAGTCGAGCTGTTGTCATGACTGCGCCCACCATCGTCTACCCAAAGCAGGCTAAGGTTGTCCATCAGGATGGGCGTCCGCTGGAACAGGCCAGGTAATCGTCCAGTAGCTTTCTCAATTTTAATTTGAAACAGAGACAGCATTTCCAGATCATCACAGTTTTCTCTCTCAGACCACACAGTCCCAGAGCTCGCTTGGTCAGAAGCTCCCCCGGGGTGCCCATCACCACAATTGGTGGGTAAATCACACAAACACACATACATCACTGTAGTTTTTACAGTGTTATGATGTAATAGTTATTATTTGATGTAGTGCAGCACCATATAAAAAATTTCCACTTTATTTTTAAGTGTTTTTCCATAACTAAACCGTTCTTAGGTAAACATTTTTAACACTGTGTCAAATCGCGACTTCTCACAGTGACTTTTTTTATATAAAAGATATTTCAATCAGATTTGTTGAAAGACCTGTCCAGCGATGTATAAAGATAAATTAATGTTCTCACTGTGCGTGGATACACAAGAACTCTTACAACATTAAGACTAAGTTTGGTCATCTGCATCCTGAGACTCACACATGCTTGAAATGCTTTTGGCGCTTTGATTACTTTTGATGTTTAGCTTGTTGCCCGTTTCCGAGAAGAGGAGACGATAAAATCATCCCCAAGTTGGCGAGCACTCATCACCTGATTTCCTGGCTCATATCCATCCATGAATTATTCCTTGCTTTGAGATTTTAGACCAATGAATCCCACATAAATACACTTGAGACACAGCTGCTCCGATACAACAGAGCATACACTTTTGATCTGATATATTTTGAAGCCTAATTTTGTGTTTTGTTTTGTTTTTTACGGCATATTATCTGCTTATATTTTGGTACCAGAAACAAGCAGAAATTTTACGGGTCTGTGTGCATTTGTGTGTCACGTGTGTATTATCTTTCTCAGACAGCACAGGTAATGTGATTGACCTGGTGAAAGATCCGCTCCCGGAGCTGCAGCTCTCCGAGGAGGATCGACAGAAGAACCTGGAGCTGCTTGAAGAGGCCAAGAAGGTCAGCGATCGCTTCCTGACACGCCGAGGCCGGCGATCCACCAGCAGCCTCACTGATTCGCCCACAGGTAGCGCGCACGCACAAACATACACAAACATAGAAACTAAAACATTGCACATAGATTTATGAGTGTGAAGCTGGTGTCTGAGCGTTTCATTTAAATTAAAGATGTTTATAGCTTCAATTTTTATTTCACAACCCCGCTACCTCAGGTCTTTCACCGACTCCAACGCCATCATCCTCACCGTGTTCATCGAGAAGCAGCTCACTTACTGTGGCCCCTCAGACCGGTGTGTGCTTTCTGTCTCATGTCTGGATTCTTTGGATTTATTAACAATAAACTACACTCCTCATTTTTAACCTTTTTCCTAATTTGGCGTCATTTTTTCACTCCTTGAGTTGGTGAAGATGATTTGTAAGTTGTTTTCTGCTCTTTCAGCAGCAGGACCCTCGGAGACGATCCAGGTAAAGAAACTGATCTCACTGTTAAACAGCTTTCACCCACAGTGGTGTGAAGTATGACATGTTTGCCACATTTGGCTCTTTTTGTGTGTGTTTTTTTAAATGTTCCTCTATTTAATTTGCTTTATATGAAGTGGAACATTGTCTCTGGAAAAAAAAAAACAGAACAAAACAAAGAAAAAAAATCACCATTGGGCAAATTTTAATCAGGTTAGTAAATTTTAACAGAAGAAAGTTGTTATTATCTCTTGTAGTATCAGGAGGTGTTTCCAGGGAGGGAGCAGCCTGATGCAACCAGCCAGAACCAGGAGGTACGATCAACAGGCTTACTGTGTTTTTTTTATTTACACACCAAAACTCAAATGTCAAATGTGACGAGGAAAAACACAACTGATCATTGAAAGATTCAAAACGCCTCCCTGTGACCTTTGTCAAGATTTATTATGTTATTCTCAGGTATATATTATAAGTTGTCTGTTGTCTGAATTTCACACCAACCTCAGCTGTGCAGTCATGTGAAAAAGAAACACTTCACAGGACTCTATGCAGTCCTGATTCAGTGGCTTGTAGAGACGCCTCTAGCAGCAATACCTCGAAATCTTTATCTTTATCAGTCTCTCACAGCGTTGTGGAGGAATTTTGGCCCGCTCTGCATCACATTGCTTCAAGTTTGTTTGGTAATGATGAGTTCTTTGAACTCAAGGTCACGGTCAGAGGTCACATCTTTGAAAATCTCTTTGAATTCAAGATTCAAGAGCTTTATTGTCAATACAGTAGTATACACAGTATACAGTGTACCAAAATGCTGTTTCACCCTAAGGCCCCCCCCCCCCCCCCCCCCCCACGTTCCATTTATAAATATATAAAGGATATATCTCCAAGAGATATAAAACTAGGAATTACAAATAAATAACATGCTAAGTAAAAATTAAGAGATAAAAAGGTACTAATTACTAACTATACAATTCTATGCAATACTAATGCATGCAATGAATGCAACAACTCAAAAAGGGAGTCAGCTAGAATTTTAACATTTGTGCCATATGTGTATTCACTAAGAGGCGGAGGGATTGCACCGACAGCCTCCAGGTTTTCTTTAGGTTCTCGGAGTGTTGCACGGCCTAAGCTCTGCACTGGGACGTCCACTCCTGGAAAAACTGTGGCATTGTGTTAATAATAAACTAATAACAAACTAATGAACTGACAAAGCTTCTGCTTTTATAGAGGTGCTCACACTTGCTGATGATCAGTTGATTAAGTGTATTTAATAATAGCACATGGCTGCTGCTTACCTTCTTAATTCCTGTGGAAGCAGTAAGGGTATACTCCGTTTTTCACAGGACAGTATACTCTGAATCTCAGCTTCTAACTATTAGTTTGTCCTCACAAGCATGCTGTAGTGCTACCCTAGCTTCTCTTATGAAGCACCAACATGTCCAACTGGAGTGTTATCCAACCGCTTTAATGCCTGATGAAATGCACATACAGTATTTCTCTCATATCTTGCCAACTTTAGGGAAAGCTGTTGGTGGACTGGAAGTTAGCTGACAAAAGGAAAGTGTCCTCGGGGACTCTCACACCTCGTTTTGCTGTTCAGAAAAACGGTGAACCCAAGAGTCCTACAGTTGTCAACAAATCAGACGAGTCAAATCGAAGTCCAAACCAGGCTCCAGCCACAGGGGTCGCCAAGCCTGTGCCCAGACCTTCTACTCAACAGGCACCGTGTACAGCAGAGATTAAGACTATTGGGGCCTTTCCACCACTAATGAGAGCTGTTTCCTGGGATGCTGTAGGCAGTCTTAACTCTAGAAATGGAGCCCCGGTTTTCCCTTCAGAAACTGAGGACAGTTTCTCAGACAAGCCCAAGGATGCTGGCTTAAAGACTTCGGGGTACAAGGATTTCCCCACCCCACCGGTGGGTGCACAGAAGCTGTCTAAACTCAGAGAGGTAAAGCAGCAATTCAGTCTTATTGTTATCATTTCCTCTTTTTATGTGCCAGCTGTCCATTTGGTAGAATGTTGTAACAATTATATAAAAATGCCATAATGTTTTGTGTGTGTGTGTGTGTGTGTGTGTGTGTGTGTGTGTGTGTGTGTGTGTGTGTGTGTGTGTGTGTGTGTGTGTGTGTGCGCGCACAGGAGCACAAGCTAATGCGAAACCAAAGCATCGTAGGATCGAAGTTACCAGAGCTGAGCGAAGCTGCTGAACAGGAAAAAGGTGACGCTCCTTGTTTGCCCTCTTGCCCTGTGTAAGACAGAAAGTACTTTCAGAAGCACATTCAGCACACTGAGGGTGTGCACTTCCTGAAATCTGATTCGCTTCAGAAAATGACGACTTTTTCTTTTCTTTCTTATCTGTTTTTTTTACCTCTATTCCACCCCTGACAGTACTGCAGCAGAAAGGAAACTTGTGCTCTCGTTTTTTATCAGCAGATGGCATTATTGTTAAAGCTTGTGAACCACAGAGCACCTGATGAAAAGAGGAAATTATGCTTATGTTCTGAGACTTTAAAAAGTCCAATCACTAAGATTTTGCTTGGAATTTACTCCGGTGAGAACTGGTTTGACCACCCAAAGATCGATGTATTTATATGGGACTAGTAGTAGTAACAACACTCTCCTCCTATCTCCTATTTGGTTTATGTCAGCTTGCACAGAAGATATCAAATTACCTTAAACTTAAATTATTCTCCAGAAATAATTTTGAGCTCTAATTTGTGTAGCATTGTGTCTGCAGATTCGCCGTCATCACTGAACACACCTACCAGTGACACAAATGAAAGATCCGACGCCATGCCCAACATTTCAGACTTGATGCTGAGAAAACTCAAACTTCATCGGGGTCTGCCTGGCTGGTGTGTAACAACCTGCTGCTGTAGTTAACATTTAATTTATAACCATCTATCTCACTGTTATGAGTAATGCTTCCATTCTCTCATTTCATTCCAGTGCTCCTCCACTCAGCGAAAAAGAAGTTGAGGTTGGTACCTGATCTCTGAATTTATATTCTCACCAAGAACTAGATAAGAGGATGGATAATGGGGTTTAGTCTGTAAATTAAAAGGGAGCAATACTGACACACTGGCCCTTATTCTGTTTATGCATGTGTACACTACATTAGGTACACCTAATTCAAACGTTATTAATGAAAATATCCAATCATGCACTCAGTGCATTGATCAGGGACATAGACACGATCAAGACGACTCACTGAAGTTCAAACTGCATCAGAATAAGGAGGAAACGTGATTTAAGAGACTTTGAATGTAACATGGTTGTCAGTGCCAGATGGGCTGGTCTGAGTAAGAAACTGCTGATCTGCTGGGTTTTTCCAAACAATCGTCTGTTCAAAGAAAATTTCCAGTGAGTGGCAGTTCTCTGGGTGAAAATGCTTTGTTGATATCAGAGGTCAGAGGAGAATGGCCAGACTGCTTTTGGGCTGATAGGAAGGCAAGAGTAACTCAAAAAAACACCCATTACAAATATCTCTGAATGCACAATGCATCAAACCTTGAAACAGATGGACTACAGTAGCAGAATACCACACTGGGTGCCGCTCCTATCACTAAGAACAGGAAACTGAGCACCTTTGGGACTGATTTGAGGCTACACCAAGCATCACTTTGACTGAAAATAGACAATAAATACTTCCATACTGATGTATCTGTGAAAATCTAATTTTACCTAATAATGCCAGTCGATATGATGTAATATAAAGTAATATTTATTGCAAATTTGGGAAATAATTTTGTTACAGCAGTTAGTTTGATAACTAATCTTAGTAAAAGACTGGAAACAGCTAAATGATGGTAACAAAATCCACCTAACAGCACTTCTGAAGCTCATTCACATATTTTCTGTGCACAAAGTCAGTTTACACAAATAAATGAGCAAATATGTTTCTATAGAAGCTAAAGACACTTTATCTTATGTAACGTTTGGAAGCCTGAAGGGAGTGGAGACTCGACCAATTTAAAAATGTAATTTACTTCTTTAAACAAAGAAAAGAAAAACGAAACATAAGTTTAAGCAGATTCCAAATGTTCCTTTTCAAATAAGACATATTTGCTTTAACGTTCTGACTTGCGCCTTTTAAATTATCCACAGTGATTAGCTGCACATGAGTTAGAATATAGCAAATCATAAAAGTGACTGCCAGCAGTAAAGTGTTTGCTTTGAACAGTGACTTGTGTTCAAACACTGGAAGCAGATGGATTGTTCCACTCAGGTTTGAGCTTTTTCAAGTACATGTGCAAGTGTTTGTAATAACCTGTTGTGTTCCCAAAGCAGATGCTTAGAATCATAAAAACTTTATAATTCCCTGCTGGGGATATTCTTGGGTAAAAGTTGCTCATGGAAGTTGTAAAATTATACAAGAGATGCAAAAACAATTACATGGTCATCAGAGGTTGCCTGCCTGGCTTCGGTGGTGTTCTGTCAACAGGAAAGTGTTTTTCTGTTCCTGATCAGTCCAAAGAGACTCTGTGTGATTTCCTGTGGAGAAAATCCAGGCATCTGTGACGCTGTAAGCCCCGGACTATAGCCTCTCGCGCTGCTCCCTCTGGGATGTGTCTGGATCAGGACAGTCAGAGGTCATAGATTTCCTCTCAGGCGTGTATGTTGGAAAAACCTCTGCAGATTAGCTTTGATCAACATAACAAAACATCAAGAGGTCGAATGCCACACTCACAGTTTGTTCCCCATGCTCATCTCAGGGACGCTTGATTCTCACACATCAGTAACCGCGTGCACCGACTCCCGTCTATGACTATTTACAATGAGTTCATGTGTTGCGATCACAGGCAGCTCACCTTCATTTTAATATGTTTCTTAATCTGAGTGTTGAACTGCATTAGCTTTCTTTCTACAGAATGCATTCGTCCAGCTGTCACTGGCGTTTCGTAATGACAACTACACTCTGGAGACGCGACTCAAGCAGTCAGAGAGGGAGAGGAACCTGACTGAGGAGGACACGGAAAAAGAATTAGACGACTTCAAAGGAGCGCTAAAGGTTGGTCCTCGAAAGCAGAGGCTGATGTAAGATAGATGATAACTTACAACAAAAGGAGATTTCCCCCTGGCTCTTTAGTGCTCATTCATTTATTGAATGTTTCCTGGACGTGTCCCACAGTAAATATTTTTCTTGCCTGAGTTAATTCAGGTGCAATAAAGGACGCACACTTTCTCTTCCTGAGATTTGCAACAACATGTTGTGTTTCTTGCAGATGACTGCGCCGATGTGGCAGAACCTGGAGCAGCGCGAAGCCTATCAGCGCCTAAAAGAGACGGTAGCAGTGCTGCACAGGCTTGCCACACGGCTCTCCAGCAGAGCAGAGATAGTGGGCGCAGTTCGCCAGGTGCAGTTACACACAGACGAATGAGAATTTTATACAATTTAGTGAAACATGCTGCGAAAATACACGAAACAGCTTATTGTTTAAACAACTGGTACTCCAGGAATGCCTGTTTGGCAGCGTTTTTTAAATTATGCTGAAGGATTTTTATCTGATGTCATGGCTGACCTCAGGCCAGCTAATGAAAACATCAGGAAAAGAGCTTCAGCTATTTAAAACCCCAAATCAATCAGATGAATCATTGCTTTTGTGTACAGCTACCAATCTATTAATAGCAATCTATTAATTCCTCTTTTTCATTCATGATGAGTGTGGATATTTTTAGAGAAATACTTGTTTGTGTTTTCCCATAATATCAAATAAATAATCTGTGTGTTTTCAGTTTATTTATAGTGTCATTAATTCACCTTTAAAAACATTTAACTTCACTTAAAATATCAGCAACATGATGGGAGAAGTCAAAGATATGTTGGACAAATCCATAAATACACAGGTTATTGTGTATTTGGTTTGTACATCTGTTGAATGATTTCCTCTCTATGTACAGTTTTTTAGTGGAAGCTCTTGTTTTTGTGCTCATGCTGTAACTTAAGCCTGCTTAGACTGGTTTTATTGTCTAACAGGAGAAGCGTATGAACAAGGCCACAGAGGTTATGATGCAGTATGTGGAAAATCTTAAGAGGACGTATGAGAAGGACCATGCAGAGCTCATGGAGTTTAAGAAGCTGGCCAACCAGAACTCGACTCGTTACGGAGTGTCTGTAGACCCTGGAGGTAAGATTACACTTGTGTTCCCTTTTCAGCACCGCTGCTGGCTTCATCTTCACTCGTATATTCCGCTAGGAAATTCCCACAGCGCCTGGAGTGTACTAATGCTGCATTACTGAGCAGCTTTACTGTCGATGTGGGAGAAACATCAGCATTTAAATGGTTACTGTGCTTTATTAATGCTGGTTCTTTGTCTCTCTTTATAAAGACGATGGACTTCCACGTCCATGTAGACCAATGCCCCTCATCCCTGGAAAGGTAAGCAATGAATTTTTTGTGGTTTTTTTCTGCTTCACGTTGTTGCACAGGTTTTGGATGTGCAACTGCCAGTCAGACAAAACAAGCAATATAAAGATTCAACCACTTGGCTGATTGTCATGGTTATTTTTCACAGTAGCTGTTTAAAAATATAAAAGTAAATCTGTACAGGTTGGTAGTTATCAACAGTGTCCACAGATCCAAAATTCTATTTAAGCGAGTTTCACAACTTGGGGGCCACAAATTCAAAAGCACAGTCACCTTTTGCCTTTTGTCATTAACTTCTTCTGACGCATCACCAACAGGATCAGCTGAGCTCAGAGAGCTAGTAGTTAGATATGGTTCCATACAGAAGTTCACTATTATACGGAGGCATCTGACCATGAAGAGCTCTAAAAGTGATTTGAAGAATCTTAAATTGAACCCTAAACAACAATAAATAAAATAAAATAAAGAGACTAGACGAGGATAATGGTCTTAACCTCCTCGCCCCTATAAATTATGTCCCCATCGGCGCCTCTAGGGACCATGATTCCTATTCACTGACCAGTCCAAAGGGTCAGAGATAAATCCGTCCGCCAAAGTGGGTGGCAAGTATGACCATACTGTCATGCTGCGAGCACACCTAAAAATGTCTCGCCCTCCCCCGTTTTTACAGTTTTTTTCTGTTTCGTTTTTCTTTACAAAAAAGAAAAGTTATAGTGACTCTGTTTTTGTAAAACACAGTGCTCCATGTTTTGTCTTCTTTTCACCCGACCAGGTGCCTCGACGCAGGGTGAGCGTAGCGGTGGTGCCAAAGTTTAATCTTCTTAACATCCCGGGTCAGACCCCGGCCACAGCTGGCCAAGGCTCCAACGCAGGACCCACAACTGGTGCTGCTCTTCCTGTCCTGGTAGGTCTTCCTGTCCTGATGAGAAATGATGGGAAATGATGTATTAAGCATTTAGTACAATGACACCCACGCTCACAGATAAACTGCTGAGTTAAAGTTTCTCAGCAGGTGGGCAACATATTCATCTCTTGTAAAATAAAATACTTCCACTCAAGTATTTCTGTAAATGTAGCTGGCATTTTTACAGACACAAACAGTTTTTAAAAGGAAAAAGTACTTTTTTAAAACTTTTTTTATGTGTCGTATGTGACAGATTGCTTGATACAAACAAATGTTTTTCTCTTTGATTCTCAGAGCAGTCCTCAGTAGCACATTGAAATAAAACTGTGGAGTTTCTGAATGAGTTCCTGCTAAAATAGTTCATCTTTATAAGAAACATATTAACACCAAATATCTGGCATATAGAAGATTACTCCTATAGAAGTTTACTTTACTTTAGCAGGGTCACTCGAGGTGCTTGACCATCGACATGAGTCGAAACTGGTACAATAAAGTCCATAAAGTATCAGACTGTCTGTCTCATATTAAAGCAATGATTACTGATCAGAGGACCCTGCGTGCAAAGTGGAGTTTGCATCTTCCTTCCTGGGTTCTCTCCAGGTATTCTGCTTATCCAATACAAGGTTCCAGGTGCTGCTGGACACTATGCAAGGTATCACTGGGCATCTCAGGATAGCGAATTCAAAATTAGTTTCTGAACAAGTAGAGCTTGATCCTATAAATAACTCATCACTTCAATCTATGTCATCAATGAGTTCTCCGGGTTTACCAGAAGTGAACGTAGCTAGAAAAACCTTCATTTCCTTTGGGAAAGTCAAGGAAAGGCTAGATCTGTCCTGGCTTAGCAGTCAGTCAAATCTGGTTCCATAAACAAGTTGTGACATTCTTCTGCCACAGTGAAGGGAACCTGGCTGGACACTTGAATCCTCTCGAGGGACAATCACTAAAAACAATGTCAGCTCAAGAAATTCGAGGCAGTCCTCACAACACAGTTTTAGTCAGATTTGTTTTGCTGTCCTTGGTTAAAACTGTTGTATCACTCTGTCATTTTTCTTTTTTCTTTTTGAGATAATTCACATCTGTTGAGTGTGTACAAAATTCAAAATACACAGACCATAGCACAAAAACAAGGGTTATGTAACTGTGCCAAAAACCTTCTGAAATGTGAAATTAGTATTTCTCCAAGAGGAACTGAAAAATCAAAAATAGATAATAAAGTTTATAAAGGCCCGAAATGTTAAAGCATATGTTCATCCAGAGAAGTAAAGCCAATTGTAGCAAATACTGTTTTGTTATTAAGATTTAGATTAGGGTTACGATTTTTTTTAACACTTTTCTCCTCAGTGTGAAGCAAATGACGTGAAAGGCACCACCTCCACAGAGGCTGCACAACCAGGAACAGAATGGTATGTTTCTTGTATTAATATTGTTACACGTGCACACACACATACATGGCTGCATGTAAGTCACGTGCCACTGCTTAATTTTCAAGGTCATTCCTCAGTCCTCTCACCCCTGAACTTCTAATCATTTTTATCAAAAGCGCTCAGATGGGACTTCAGCTTGTTTTTGTGACCTTCAGGATGTTTTTAAAGTGCAGAAACAATTCCAGTGAGGTAAAAATAAACCTGAAAGCATTAAAAAAAAAAAAGCTAGAGTTGAGGGATATGCTATTACGGGACTGCTATCCAGTAATCTAAACATTTATGAAAGAGTTTGATGAAGTCCAGGCACAAGGCTCCAATCATATTGTAGTTATAAAGTCAGCCTGAGTAGAGCTCTCTCAGTGTCTGGGCTAGATGTTCTTTAAGGACAATCGCAATAACAAATGTGCAAAGTGCAATCACAGTTTTTCGTTTGTACTCATCGTTCTCGTGATGGTGGGATGCACATCCCACTCGGCCTGCGCTGCGTCTCATCCGTTATACGACCGGGCCGCAGTACTGTGATGGAACCTGACTGTAACAGTGTTTTGTTACATCTGCTGTGATCGTCACGGTGTCCAAGGCTAATTGTTCTTTCCTATCTGAAACAATGCAGTGGAAAGAGTGTGTCGGAGCAGGAAAATGAGCCAGCCAAGCCTTCAGTAAACCTGGAGGAGCTCCGAGCCGAGATCAAGGCAAATATCGAAGAGGAGGCCTATCAAAAAGGGTGAGGCCCTCTCTTCTGCTTTTTAGTGTAGATAAGCGGACAGTGTGATGACACAGTTGTTTATCAGAAATCATTTCAGTTGTGTGTCCCAATTTCACTTGTAAATGTGAATATTTCAAACGCAGCTACCAAGATGGACTGAAGCAAGGCAAGGCGCTTCAGGAAGAAAAATGTGAAGACGAAAGTGCTGCGGACAAATTGCTGGAAACAAAAAATAAGGACGAAGAGAGCGGAGAGAGGCTTAAGAACAGCAGGTGAACTCACTCTGTCATGTTAGAAAAGGAAATACAAATTGTGTATTTATGCTCATCTCTGATAGTATTGATATAAGCACAACAAATTATTTGTGCTCTTTTTGTAAATAATTCATGATCAGTGGAAGATGAATCTCTTTATTACACACAAAATGTTACATTTAATTGAAAATACATAAAAAAATTATAACAACACCACAAACCCATTTTTAAAATCACAAAGAGTGAGTTTATATCTCAGTACTCTGCAAAAGTCTTTAGCCACACCTCATTTCTCTCATGAGTTGCTGTGGGGATGGTAGACCTTATTACAGACCCACATGCAAGACGCTGAGACAGAATAACATAAGGTGAGCTTTTAATGCTGACAGCTACCAAGGTTTAAAAAGTCTGGAAAGTATCCAAGATGACGTATTAAGATGAGGAAAGCAAACATTCAGGGAACAATAGAAAGCACAAGGAAAGACCAGCACTAGGTAAGACACCTGCCAAGGACAACTCAACGAAAGTTAAGGGGAAATGGAGACAATAACTACAAGAAGTAATGAGGGAAGTGGAAACAGCTGGGAAATACAGCTGGAACTAATTAGAAATAACGCACCAAGGGAAGTAGAATTACACACAAAGAACAAGAGATGAAAGACCACCAAGATAAAACAGGAAAACACCTAACAGAGACAGAGACTTAACAGTAAGATGCAGGATAACTGAAACAAGGAACTGAGTACAAACAATGTCCATGAACAGAACCTAGATTACTAAACTAAAACTAGAAAGGCATAAAAATAAGGAAACCAACCCAGAAAGTGCTGAAAGTATAACACATAAAAAAACAGAAAAGATTAATAAGTCCAAGCACAAAACACTCAGTGATTTGTGCAGTGATTTATGGAAGCATTTGCAAACATATGTGAAAATAGAGCATAAAAGCAAACATAAACGGTACATGGATCAACTCAGGTCGTGTGTCAGGTCTTTGTTAATTTGCTATGTGTTGGCTTTTTTATGCTTGAATGATTCATTTGTCAAAACAAGAAAAAGAAAGAAAATAGTCAGGTACAAGGACTGGACTGAAAATGAGTGAAAACGCAGCCAATGTCTGGCAACTTTTGCTCAAGACCACTTTAAAAAATTACAGGAAAAAGCTCAAGACCTTTGCACAGCTCGCAAAGGTTGCACAGCTGCATATAACTTTTACATGCGTATCGCTAAATTAATCTTGTGGGATTAAAAGTGAGAGTAAAATTAGCCTCCACAGCCATTATTTCAACAAATATATACGGTCTTTTTCCCTGTCTTTTTATAGTTTAGATAATGTCTGTAATTTAAAGAAACTTCTGTAGTTCCTCCATAATGAGCACTTTCCCCTGCCCAATATTTTGTCACCTGCTATATGAACTTATTATCTTTGCAGGAGGATGGAGGAAGTCCTGGCTGTTGTAGGCGAGTTCTGCCCCAAGGTATCCACGAGTCGGCGGCTTCTATGGCTCACTTTGACGCTGTTTGTGGCTGTGTGTGTGGTGTTCAGTATTTATTCATTCTTCAGTGACTATTACAACCGACACGAGGACACATAAGGGAAGAGGAACTTTGTGTGAGACACTGATTGAGATCTTTGGACTGGGTGTAAGAGTGCAACGAAAGAACCCGCTAAACAGAATAACAGAGACCTCATACATCACGTCTCTGCCAGTTTACCATATCATCAGACACAC
Source organism: Rhamphochromis longiceps (assembly GCF_057381845.1). Classification (NCBI taxonomy): domain Eukaryota; kingdom Metazoa; phylum Chordata; class Actinopteri; order Cichliformes; family Cichlidae; genus Rhamphochromis; species Rhamphochromis longiceps. The sequence continues at coordinate 21,291,222 of NC_140557.1, forward strand.
TTGAATCAAATGACCCCGATACTCAAGGGTCAGAGACATTTTGGGAGGCTTTATGGCTCGTGAGGCCTTCTTCATGGTCAGCAGAGATAAGTTATAATCTTGCTTGAAATGAAAAGTTGAAAGGATGTTTGCTGCAGCAAAAGATAAGATGATTCTGTTTAGGGACCAATTATATTGTGTGCTGAAATAGATATTTAATTAAATTAGATCTTGTAATTATACATTCTGGTTCTGGTACTTTGAATGCTGAATATGGCACTTTTTCATTAAATGCCACAGTAGAAACATTGTATATTTATCTACACAATAGAATCTCTCAGGTTTGATAGATAATGAAGTCCCTGAGAGACTTTTAATACATATTTAAAGAAAAATGTTTTTATCTGTTGTTTTTTCTATTAAAAAAATGTTTCAAATGTAAGCACATTCCACAGCAGTTCTTCAAGTGCAATACTCAGCTCATGGTTCTCATTTGTGCCATGTTTGATTGTTACTTCAGAGCACTGAGAGATTTTTTTTTCTTGTAAACGAGCACTGTTTAGACTTCATGATTCCTTTTCTGTCTTTGCACATGCTGTGCTGTCCGTTCTCTGTTCATTTTATGGTCTGTCACCTCTCCTTTAAATAAAAAGTGCCTGAAATATTTCCTCTAGTCATTTCAGTAGCGACAAATATCCGTTGCTATGAAAACTAAGTACTGCCAATGATTCAGTAGCTTGTAAAACCACCTTTAGCAGCAATAACTTGAAGTGTCAGAATTTTGGCCCATTCTTCTTTGTTGATCCATTTCATCGAGTTTGGGGGGCATTTATTCCTGCACAGATGTTTTAAAGTCGCACCACAGCATTTCCATTGAGTTGAGGTCTGCTGTATTTGATTCTCACCAAACACCAAACATGGAGCTGTGCATTAAGACCAAATATCTCCACTCTGTTCCAGAATAATCTGATATCCCCATATTGGTGTTGTTCCTGGATCATCATATTCAATGCTGGTCCAGGGTCAATATTGCAAGTATCCAATCACATTGTTATGATATAGTTTTGGAATGCAGGGGGAAAAAACCTGCCAATGTCCACAAAATTTTTATAAAAGGGGGCAGTTAGGGTCAGAGTTATGGTTGGGGGTTAGAATGTAATAGTCGATAAAGTTAAGGGGCTATAGTTATGGTTACAGGGTCTGCGTTAGGTGTGTGGTGTGATGGTGTGTATCCACACTGCAAAACTAGACCATGCTTTGTTCAGATGCAACTGTGCAAACAGAGGCCACAGGATACTTTTGCTGGAAAAATGTCTAAATTCTCTCACCAAGACCTGTTGGGAAATTCTATTGTGTTCCCATTTGAAAGTCTCATAGTCTAATTTAGTTTAATTCTATAACAACTTTAAGGACATGCAAACCCCACTCTTAGAGAGGTGATATGTACGATGAGCATTCTTGCTCTAATCCAGAGTGTCACCTCACATCTGTCAAAAACCCTGCTGCATCTTCGTCAGCAGGCTCTGCATCATTTCCTGCCATCGGGGCTTGCGGAGAAATGTTTTTGTGGAAATAGGAGGCCGCGTGCCAAAGGCTCATCTGAGGAGACCAAAGATAATAAGCGCACACATGATGGAGAATTTCCCAGAGAGAGGAAATCATCAGGACAGAAGAGAATCTCTTCTCGAGTGTATTACATCATGGTTTTCAGAAACTTTCACAACTCTACTGCAAATCCCACCTTTTGTGCTTTCACTTTATCCTTTTAATATATTGTTTGTACAGAATCATGGAATAGAATAGAATTACTATATACAGACTCTTTATTTTCATCACACAAAAAGTACAACAAAACTGTACGCAATTCTATTCAGTGCAAAGAGAGTAAGCAAACTATTTTAATAAACTTTCTTTTTCGATGTAATAAGATTCAAAAGAGAATTCTAATAAGTAAATGTGAGTGTTTATATTATATATATATATATATATATATATATATATATATATATATATATATATATATATATTTGTGCCTGTAAAAATACTGGTTGCAGTTGAACCTGAAAACATAACTTATTTATTGAAGTTTAACAACATTTCACATTAAAAATGCTGAATGGGAACACGTGTGCACTGCTTTTCCCCTTCTACTGAATTTCTGCAGATTAGTGTTTTTGATGTATTACTTATCGTCTCCTGAGCCCTGCTCCCAGAACATAGGATGGCTCTTGATCTGACCCATGTGCACTACTTCCTTCTTCCTTTTCCGTTATTCTCTGGCAGTGACAGAGTCCACACATCCCAGTGAGCATGATCACCTCTATTTAACCGTGCCTTTTGGCTCAGAGACACATAAACCTTGCAGCAGCAGTGATACCCAGCATTCATCTGTCTTTACTCTGACCAGTCATGAACATCATCTGGCTTTGCCTCCCAGCAGCGCTGCTCGTTACTTCAGCCTTGTCTGTTCAAATGACTGACATAAGGAACCTCAGAGGTAAGTTATTTCACATATTTTCTAATATGTACAAATATATATATATATATAGATTATTGTACTACCATATATAGTAAATATAAATATGCTTTTTCCAGTTTCCCCAGGATTCAATCAAAGTATTGCAGGAGTAATGCTGGTCACATCTTTAAATGAGCTCAACCAGCCTGAGTATGCTTTCAATGCCAGTGAAGCTCGCAGGCTCTGCTGGTCCTTTGGACTGAACATTGCTTCAAAAGCACAAGTACAGAAAGCTCTTTATAGAGGTTTAGAAACATGCAGGTGAGACCAAAGTGAGAGAAAAAAATCACCTCAGTATCACCTCTGAGTAATATAACGAGGAGCACCTAATGTAATATTTTGTTCAGGTTTGGATGGATTGATGAACACTTCGCAGTCATTCCCCGCATCCACCCAATTCCCAGCTGTGGCAGGAATAAGAGCGGCTTGGTGCCCTGGCGAGCCAGCGTAAAACAAAAGTTTGATGTGTTTTGCTTCAACGAGACAGGTGAGTAACTTTGCACCTGCATTTTACTTATGAAGAGACAAAAGATATTTAAAAAGTGATTGTGCATGCTGTTCACAGCTTTGTTATTCAAAGAATAAAACAGGTCTGCTGTATAGTCTATGTAAATAAGAATACATTAGTATTAATGAATACTCTTAACACAAACTTTGATTCTTTATTGTATTCGCATTGGATTTTAATTTGTATTCAGCAGCATTTTAGTATATTCCACATAACTAGGATGGGGAAAAAAAAAACAAACAAACATTGGAGAGCATTTTTATCGAAGGTTTTTCAAATACATACAATACACTCCTAGCACTTTCCAAAACATAATCATCATTTCAAACAGGAGGAAGTACAAAAGAAAAGAAAAAATAATCAGAATTGTTTGAAAATCGTCTAATCTTTGCACAGATGCAGCGATACAACGAATGGATGAAGTAACTGACAGTCCTTTGAAGAGCACACATGGCGTGGGTCACACACACCACACCACAACACCACCATCCACATCTTCCTCCTCGACTCCTGAAACGCTCGACAGTGAGATAGAACCAGCCCGCTTTGCCAGCAGCTCACAAAGCTTTACTGCAGGTATGGGACTCGTAATCTGAACTCTGTCACAGTCAGTTAACACAGCACAAGACTAATAGACAGGCAAAGGCCTCGTTATCAACAGTGTGCATGTTTCATATTTTAGGAAAAGCTGTGCTCATCTTCTGCTCCTGTGCGCTTCTTCTGCTTATAACAATCATCCTGACATACCTCAAATTGTAAGAGCTTTTTTTTTTATAATACATAAAACACAATAAAGTTTCTCTTGTTGCATATTATTACATCTTTTTCCTGTCCATCTGTTAATAAAAAACAGAAGACGTTGCTCTCAGAAGTCAGACGTGAAAGAGCAGAAAGAGTACATCCAGACAGAAGAGTGGATCTGTGTGAAGACCCCTACAGAAACCAAGAAAGCTGCTGAGGAAGATGAGAGGATAGAAGTGGGCGACGACGCACAGTAAACGTTATTCTGATGAGAAACTGTTTGTGATCCTCGATTTGTGTTAAATTAAGAGACAGAATGGCTGTAACGTGATTTCTTTTTGTATTCTGTTAAATGGTGCATTTTAGCCACTGGAGGGCAGTGTTTGTAATAAAATGATTTTAAATACTCATACGGGTTTGGTGTTCTACACAACAAAAACTCATAATAACAGCTTTTCTGCAGGTTTACCCACTTCTTAAATCCACATTATTCTAGTTTTTACTCTTCAGTATCTCTCAAGCTTTTTTAAAAGTCACTGAAGCTTGTTTTAAGCAAACTGTTTGTTTGTTCTCTCATTGGTAACTCTAATGTATGATATGGGCTGTGAAAAGTTTCTATGAGATCTTGTGGGCTTCCACAGCTTTGCCTTTGAATACTTGAGCATCGTCCCTTACAATTCAATTTTAGAAAACCCATCTGCTATTAATTTGCAATTAGTTAAGTATTGCTCTTTTAGTTTTAGTTTTATTGAAGTTTTTATTCCATCACAGCCAGCCAGAGGCACTTTTTACAAAATAAATAAATAAAGGTAAATGTAGATATCTTAGAGTGCAACATGCTTCGATTCTGTCAAATGTGAGGTCCTCTTTACTCGCTGTGGGAATTCATAGATTCAGCCTTCACTGCATCAACAATGAAGCTGAGTTCATTGCACAGCGTTTCGTGTCTATAGGCCATCCGGACCTGGGCGACGTTGGTCTTACGGATATCGTTTCCTTCGGGTCCATCTTTCAGATAGTTCTCTCCCAGGAAGTGCATCTTATCCTTGCAAAAGTAATCACAACAGTAGGTGGAAGAAAGGATGATTAGATCTTGTGTGAGTTGACCAATGCCTGCTAAGACAGAATTTATGTTGTCTTTTTTCAAATGAAGGATGTGACCACACCTGGTGAGAAAACCCACTCTGCAGCACACTGTTCCTGGCTATTTCACACACATCACAGGTGCTGAACTTCCACAGCTGAGCTGCTATGGCGTACTCCTCCATCAGTGGTTCCTCAGAGGATACACAAATAGCAGATAAGCTTTATTCAGACTACAGAAATGAATCAAAATAACAAATACTGTATTAGTTAGGCAAACAATGGTTTTGGATCACTGAATGATGACCTGAAAACACAGTTTCCTGTAGATTTTTTTTTTTTTTTTTTTTTTTACCTTGGTGTAGTGGAACAGCATGGGATCATCTGTGGACAGGGACACACACAGACCTTTGTGCAGGAAGTCTTTTAGCGGGCTTTTGGAGTATTCCAGGAACAGGCCATTGTTGCTGAGTGGAGACATTGCAATTGGTACCTGGGCTAAGTAGTACAGGTACTGCAGCACTGGGCTCTGTAGGAAGTTTGACAGAGGTGCTGCTCGTGAACGTGAAAGATGGGAAAACACACAAATGTACACACTGTCATTGTGTGTTTTATCTTAATGCTGAGTGAGTTGGAGTCCGTACTATAGCGGTGACCTTTGGGATATTCTGCAGTTTATAAGCAATGCTTTGTGGTTTACTGGTTTATAACTCGGGACAGTCGTGAGTACCTTCCTCAGGTTGAGTCCATGTGAGATGTTGTCAGCAGTGAGAAAGGCAGAGACCAGATGAGTGAGTGATCCAGCTTCTCCACAGTGGGGACGGAACTGGAAGGTGTTCAGTCCACACTCTCTATACAAGACGCAGAAGAGTATAATAAGCAACATCACATAACAGCATTTAATCATCTTCATCACACCGAGTGCCGATCAGCTTTAAGCATCAAGTAGTTCAGAACTGGCTTTCCTGTAATTTATTAGTCACTCTTCCACTGACAGTTATACAAAGTGACAGAATAAACTGTCTTTTGAGGGCTGGACACACACTGCTAGGTCAGGGTCTAACATGTCCTACATCCATGTCAAGTCTTCCTTCATCTATGTGTTTACGAAAGAAAAAAGTATTCTTATTGTCACACAAAGGAGTTGTCAGTTATTCGGCAGGGCAGATACCTCTTAAGCCGTCTGTGCGTTTCCAAAATTAGAATATTAAAAAATGAATCAGCTTTTATTTTTTATGGTCTTCACTGCTGGTACAACCTTTCTGTACATCTGAGATAAAACATTTAAATTGGGGCTTAAAGCATGTCTGCAACTTCATCTTAACCCTAATTTCTTGTCTGTTTCCCCATCTAAAGATTAATCATTACAGGGTAGAGTAATACAGCTTTATATCATGATATACACATATAGTTGACATGTTTTAACTGTCTTTACCTTGGGTTTCATATACTTATATTGAGTCACCCATTTAGCAGACATCAAGTAAATTCAATCTGCCTGCTTCTGATACTTCACCGTACCTGGGGAATGATACTTACTTTCTGAGGTTGTTGAGGACTATGATGTTTGCGTACATGTGGAAGATGTAGTAGCTGTATGGAGGATTTTCAACTGAAGTCCACTGTTCTGGTTTTGGGCTCCTGAAGGAGAACATGTGATCGCTGTGTTTGGACTCATCGTCCACGCTGTCAAAGCCAGACACCTGCATCCACAAAAACAGTCATTTTCTGCTGGGATTTTTTAATGAAGCCCGGCAGGTATTAATATTAAATGGTTATTAGTCATTTGTTTCCACAAATGTTACCAATCAACAGTCAGTTATTTTTATATTGTGCAATATATGGACAGACGTACTGGGCCACCTGCAGGTTACACCCACAGGAGCTTATACACCTGTGGCAATGGGACTAAAAACACCTGTACTTCAATATTAAGTAGTGGAACACAATACCTTTGCCCATACAGTGTATTTCTGAACAATTTTACATTTTATGAAGCCAGTTTATATTATAAAAGACATGTTTTCATATTGATGCGTCATTATATTTTCATTGCCCTAATGGGTGCATCTGCTTACCACTACAGTATAGTCTGCTATATCACTCAACTATTATTATACTGCACATAAATGCATCATTTGAAGACATGAAGTACATCTTTTTGTGCAAAACTGATCCTCATAATATTTGCTGAGATCTGTTTTGGTACAACAAATCTTACATATTTGAGGAAAATGTGAAGTTCTTTGTGTTTCTGTGGGTTGACTGTGGCCTCAAACAAAGGAAGGAATATGTTCTCCAGCATCTTGGCAAAATTGGGTATCAGCTTCTTTAGCTTGAAAATATCACTGCAACATAAAAGTAAATTTTAGATTTCACAAAATGCATTTACATTAAAAGCCTGCATTTTCAGCATGAAGCACTTACTATATTCTGGGCACTTGAATCATCCACCTTATGTTTGGAGAGTATAATTTGTGGTCAATAAACCACTTGGACAGACTGTACCACTCGTCAGGAGACCTTCCGTAGATGGACAGGCGTGGCTCTACATGCTGATACTTGCTCTCCTCCAGGCCATGGGCCACTTCCTATAAAAAAAATGGTGAGAGGAAGAGTGCATCAAGTTTTCTCTGCATCACTCCGTCTTGAAATTGATGAAATGCTACAAATGATGATAGTACCTTTATGATGCAAGCAAAATACTCTCCATTAACAACATTGTCAGTTTTCAGGAAGATTTCGCGAAGCTCACTGGCTCCCACTGGGTTATACTTCGCATTGAACTTATCAAAGCGGTGGAAGGTTTGTCTCCCCTGTAAATGTAATAAATCATAAAGTGTGATTCAGAATCCCAGAATGATGCAAGCAGCAGAAAGACAAAATCTGAAATTCTTAAATATATTGTCTTAATGGAATATTTGAATTCAAAAGAATAGACAATATTTCTCACAGCATGTACGTCGAGAGAGTCCACAGTAAGGTCATAGGGGTCCTTGTTGAGGTGCTGGAAAACCTCTTTGAGTGTCATTCTTTGTCCACCCTTTTCTAAAACTACACGTTCTGCATCAGTCTGATACGTCTTCTGGATGAAGGTGAGCAGATGTTTCTGAGACATGCATGCAGCTGCATGAATGTGCGTGTCCACCTGCAAGAAAGAAACCGTATGTTCAGTCTGCACGCACTAATATCCTATATTTAACCCCTCCCAGTTGGGCATGCTCAGAAGGTATTCAGGCCCAGCAATCCAAGAGGCAACTAAAACAGATGTCTGAACCACCTCAACTAGCTTTTCCTTTCCAGATGGATCTCAGAGTGGAGGTGATGCTCTGTTGTGACAAAAGGAGCAGCAGCACTGAAAATGTGCTTCACTTTGTGCCAAAGATGCAGAACCAGCTCTTACTTTGGATGGTGTAATTGGTGAAGCTTCCCCTGAGGCTTCAGGCTCTGCCTCCTCTACAAACGACATTGCTGTCACATTCAGAAGTTCTTCAAAGTGCTTTTTGCCAAGCAATTAAATGATAACAGCTGCAGGTTAATCTGGGTAGTTTGCAGAGCATGCTTTAGTATCTACACTCACTTTAAAGTTCAGTCAGATGTAATGGTTGCCTCACTTCCCAGAGATGGAATACTAACCTTTCTAACATTGTAGAAATCTCTGTGAGGCACACGTTTTAATTCCTTGAGCTCAGCCATCTCATTGAGCATCTCATGGAGGTTGAATTTTGAACTCAAGAAATTTAGTCTCCTATGACAGTAGGTTTTCCTGAAAATTGAAAGTGACACTCAGTTCATTCTCTAAAAAGTGCAGAATGGATGATAACCGGTTTTTCAACCAGCATGTCTGCATAATTGTTTTGGAAACTTACGTGGGTCCATCTGCAGTCATGGCAAGCACATGACTCAGCTCTACAGCAAAGGTCTCCAAGTCTGGGTAAGGAAGGTCATGAGGCTGGTTTTGTTTGAAAGCCTCTTCATTATCATACACATAAACTATCCCATCCTTCATCTTCAGTTTATAATTTAGATCCTTGGGGATGTTGTCCATGCAGTAGGGATCCTCCCCAGCTTCTGAACATGGGCACATGTCTGGTGGTCGCAAAGGTTTTTCCATTACTTTCATATAAATTAGAACAAAGCATGTTTTTAAATTTTGTTATACATACAGCTCAGCTTCGTACATCATACCTGGAAGGACCTCATCTTCTTCGCTCCAGGTCGTGTTCTGAGCACTTCGTAGGAACTTGCTCGTCGTTCTGCAGAATCTGTGATAGGCTAGCTTTGAGTATTTCTCTCGAAGAAGCAGAGCTTTAAACAGATTTTTGGCGGCCTGATCATAGTCGTCCAGTGTGATCTGAGAGGAGGATGAGCATTAAACATAAATTCAAGTCTAATCCAATAGTAGTAATAGTGAAGGCTACACTGGATCATGGAGGGACACTGTGCAGTGACTGGCTGCTAGATTTTGAAGCAACAATGCTTTGACTGGCATCTAAATTCATCTTTTATACTTCAAAATGTAGACAGTTTTGCACTTTTAAGATTTTGAATTAATTCCTTCAGAGGGTGGCAGGAAGACATGCAGTTGTCTCTACTTCCAATAATTCGATTTTTTGGATACTGCACACTTAAATCATGCTACATTCAATTTGAAGATATTGTCATTTCACATTTGTCTGAGTTTTTTTTTTTTTTACCATTTAATATTCAAATTCAAAATATTACATATGGGATGTATATGTATGTAACTACACCAGTTGGCACTTTCAACGAGAGTACTTACACCAGCACAGTAATCTCCACTAATAGTAACCCTCTGATAATCAGGGCAGTTTTCCTGCACAGATGAGCTGGTGGAACTGGGGGACATGAATGGTGTCACTAGGCGTGCCCAATCTGCATTGGCTGGGACTTGTAGGCAAAGTGACTTGGAACGAATCATCCTCAGGCTGTTCCTCCTGAAAAGTCAGCATCTTGATTAGCATTTGGTGCAAAGCTCACTTAAATGAACGAGTCTTTACCTAAAATCATGGTAAGATGACTCATTAAAAGGGGCCTATTATGCTCAGTTTTAACTTCACATTTATATCATTAGACTCCACAGAGCCGCTTTGCATTATTTACAGTTTGAACTTTGCACAATCTGTTTTAGTTCATCCCCCTTTACCCCCACCTTCCATTTTTATGGAAAAGAAAAGATTTAAATAACAGGTGGGTGTGGCTTCAATGCTAACAGTCAGAGCTGTGTGCCTAAGGAGACTATATTACATCATACAGAATCAAGACCACAAAAGAAAAATCAAAAGGAGCAGACTGAAAACTTTAAGTCTTGGCTCATGTATATCTAACACCACATAAATAATAAGCAAAACTGAAAATATACGTCTTATAAAGGGATTTTTGTTTTGTTTTTTATACTAGGATAATTTTGCTTGCATGAACAGACTGATCTGCGGTTCAGAGTCCAAGCAGGACTTACCTCTTAAGAGTCTCCTCTGACTGCTGCTCTGCCAGCTCCTTAAGCAGTTCATGGTCTTTGGCTTGCTGGAGGCCAATTGGGCAGTCCTCAGGCATCGTGAACATCGACAAGGCATTTTTGGTTTCTTCTTCTTTTAATGCCGATGCATATACTTTCTCTGCAAGCAACTGCGTCTCCTCCTCCACCTCACTCAGATTCACCTTTAGAAATTGACGAGGCATGTCTGCAAGAGACCAGAAGCATCAGTAAAATGGCCGGCGTCTGAAGTCTCTGACTGTAGAGTGCAAAGGAGGTCTGCAGTACTTGTCAGGACGTTAAATGCTCTGACTACTGTGTGGTGTTTTGTAAACAGGGAAATCTACCTGTGCACGTGTTTGGGGACAGGGCATTCATCATCGCAGGTCCTCTCTCGCCGCAGCAGGTAGACTTTATAACTATCACTGCGCCCAACAAACGCAATAAGTTGTTTATATTATAGTTACATTATAGCCGTTAATATCCCTGCTCTTATTTGCACAGTTTTTTCTTTTTCTGTTTTTAATAATTTTTTTAATTTTTAATAACTTACTAACTGTACTGTATTTTTTTCATTATGCTGCAAATTGTTTTTTGAATCTGCGTGCTCCATCTGCCTGTCACTTTGATGCTGGAACACCCAAATTTCCCCAGTAAGGGACAATAAAGGATATTTCTATTCTATTCTGTTTCATTATCCAACTATTGCACAGCATCACCACCTAGAGAGTTCTGAGTGAACTGTTTGTTAAAATGTTAAAAGCTAAAGTTCATGTCATGCATGATGTTTTTAACACCTCTTATATAAAGGAATGCAGTCAGCGCAATGCAGTAATATTTAATATCATTATTAACTGCAGTAACATTAATATTAAGTCATCGAATTTTCACGATATTTTCTGCTCAATAGTGATTGCGGTGCAATTATAGCTTCTTCATTCATCAAGTACTTTTCTAGATATGCATGTATTTATTTATTTATGAATTATTACAAGTCATTTTATGAATAAATGTTGTATGAAAATGCTGCATTGTTGTGCTTTTAATGCCTCTTAGTATATTTTAAACTTGGGCTGAATTATCACACTCCTCCAGGATAACGTACATCCCTACAAAGTGGGTCTTAAAATTGAAAAATATGCATATATGTAAAAACACTTTCTCAGTTATATTTAGAATAACATCTGGAAACTCGTGAACGTTGTTCAATTCAGATTAGATAACGTACTGAGACTTTATGGTACAACTTCCTCTCAAAGTTGAATGAAAATGACATTTTCTTCACTTTTGTAACCAAGAATTTCAAATTAAAGAGCATTCTTTGTCTTGTATTTTTGAGAAATACAATTGTTTATATTAAGAACTCACATAAGCTATTTACAGAAATTAACACCAGTTATTTTTTGCAATGTGAAGTTTTTCTTTTTTTAATTAGTGTGCACTCAAAAATGGGACTTTAGTACACACACACACCTCTAGGCAAATCAGAGTGGGTCGACCTGAAGACTTGTAAAGTTACAAGTTACATAAAAATAAACTACACTATTGTGTGTACTATACTTTGATATAAATAATGAACAGACCTGCATAAAATTCATTAAATCCCCACCAGACATATGTTGAAAGAATTTTGAATAACTTCCATTAGTTAAGTTAGTTCAACAACATTAACCAGATATGAAAGGAATGCAAGTCTTCTGTTAAAATAAACTCCTCTTTTTTGTCTCCTCTTTTGAATAGCAGTGATTCTCTTTTAGCTCTCATCAACACTACAACTGAAAAAAAAATCCCTTATTTTAACTACAGTATATACACGCAATCTGTTTACAGTATATCAAACCAAAAACGTGACCTAACAGACAGTGTCTTGATTATCATTGTAGTGGTGAAACAACAACAGAGAAAGACTGCGTGGTACATTGTAATCTGAGGCGGCTTCTGTTCTGCCAGGGTGTTTCCAGGAAGCTCATCAATCAGGACACACAGTATCCTGAATGCATCACCATCACCGTGGGCCTTTATGGCTCTACAACAACACTTTGGAAAGAAAGACTCAAAGCCACTTGGCTGATGGGTTCATGAATCATTAAACTTCCTCTCTTGCCACACACACCTAAATAATTTAGATGAAACCCATGCTTTTGTTTCATAAAAAAACTGTAGTTCAGTGCTTCACAACGAAGGGCAGTGAGGATTAAACTGGGATTCCTCATTTCTGAGTGATTTCTTTTTTCAGGGCTACCTGTAAGCAAAAACTACTAAAGGCAACATATTTGTGTATAGAAAGGAATAAACAAAAAACTGATAAGTGTGAAAGACAAGACTAAGTATATGCATTATTTGGCAGACTTTGCACAAATTACAGCAGGACCTGGCCTGTGCTTGCAATACAGCCTAATGTTCAGTGTGCTAAACTGCCCTCGCCCATATATCAGAGTTAAATAGAGGAATGACCTACGATGTAGTCTTTGTAATAATTATATTAAAATTAATCAAGTTAAATGAACATGAAATAAAATATACATAAAGACGAATGTTTTTATAGACAGCAGCTGCTGAAACAGCCATGAATGCTGCCTTCAAACAACACCAACAACAACGTTAGCACCAAAGTTCAACCTAAACCTGACCTCAGGCCGGCCTCAAGCTGGCCTACATCCTTTTTAATAGCGTCTGCATGTCCATCGCCTTACACGACATTACATTCTGATAGGAGATCAAATTAAATCTGACCGATTCTGCACTCTGCTTACCTGACCGCTCACCTATGCACGCCATCTGCACCGCACGACTGACAAAAGAGGGGGCGGGTCTGCGAGGTGGCTTTTGAGGAAAATCTGTCCCAGGATTTACCGGAAAGGTCGATGGGTTAACGAGGTAAGTCGAGCTTGAACTCGGAGTAAAGGGGGCTCTCTAGGTCACCGCGGGAGCTCATGCTGAACACACAGACTGGTCCATAGTTTCGGTTTAAAATCGTCTGTCTGTATGCTCTATCTGCGACAGATTATTTACTGGATAAATGTGTTCTATAGATTAAATCTGTTGAGCCGCATTTTACTAACAGCACTGCTTAAGTTTTTTGTTTGTTTCTTGCGTTGTTTTGGGCTCAGTAGCTTTCACTTCAGTGGGATTTACACACTCAGATGCAAAAATGCGTGAATGTCCTTCATGTTTGTTCCTAGTCTGCTCTCATGTCTGTTTGTCATTTGACGCGTTTGACGCTGCTGTCATTTCAGATAAAAGAACACGGGTTAAAAAAGCATCCGTGCGGGCCAATTCTGTAATTCTATCATTTGCATTATAACATGTCTGCCAAAAAATGACTGGCGATGTTTGAATGCGTTTTGCCCCCATAGACTTTTTTATGTTGATGAATAGAATTTAGTCGCCATGATTTAGAACGTTATTCTACCAACTCTGCGTTTTACATTATATTCAGATTTATTTAGTTATTTATTTATTGCGACTTCTGGTGACATCTTCTGCAGATCTCTCTTGAAAAATATATTTTTATTCCCAATGAGACTTAATCTGGATAAATAAATAAAAATATATTTCTTTGTTAAACATTGATTGCAGCGCCTACCCTGTGACAAAAATGTTCTCAGAATGACTTGTTATCATTCACGAGAGATATGTTTGCCAGATTATGGGTCAATAAGTCAAGAATCACTTTTCTTTTCTTTTCTTTTTTGACTCACAGTCATTTCTTATTTTTCTCAAAGTGAAAACTGTATATTTATAGCAGAAATAACTTAAGTAAATACAGTAAGATGAGTCTTTTATACTAAAGTGTACTTAATAAAGACAAAATGAATGGTCTAATATGTAGTAATGATATTTAGAATGTGGTAACTGATGAATGGGGCATCCAATCCAAATCTACTGCTGAAACCTGGACATGTTAACCTGCACAAAACCCTGAAAATGATTTTTAAACCCACCTGTTCTAAAGCACAAGGCTGGCCTGCTTACTATTTGGCTATTATGTTTAGTCTAGCACACCAAATATCCATTATAATAAGTACATTTAATCCTAACCTTTGGGTAATAATACCAACATCTACTCATTGTTTAACAAAATTTGAACTGTTTACTTTTATTTAACAGGAGATGTAGGCTTTTTTTTTCTTTTTTTAAAAAATATTTCAACCACTTTCAGCTGGAATTTTGGATTCTTCCCCTTTTAAACTTTTACTTGCTATTTTTATCAATTTGGATTCCTTTCAGGTTCCTGTTTCTCTTTCTTATGATTTCCTTAAGTTAACTTTCTCATTCAAAGCTGCTGTGGTCCTATACACTGACACCCATTTGGAGCTGCTGAAGCCTACAGCACTCTGTTCTGGTAAAAGCTGTATGATCCAATCATGATCATGCAATCACGGCTGTGGGGAGAATAAAAAAATGGCGTGTGGTTTTGGAGAATTGTTACACCTATGCCTTCTATAGATAGTGAGAGCTGCTATGATGTGGTTTGGACACAGTGGCATTAACAAAAGGACAGCAGGTGGAAGCTGGAAGTGGAAGACTTAGAAGATGGTAAGATGTTTTTCAGTGGGAGGGACAGCTCAGGTCGAGCAGTCTGGAGACAAAGTTAGAGACAAGATTGAGGATGTAGTGAAGAAATGGTAAAATGGTAAATGGCCTGTATTTATATAGCGCTTTACTAGTCCCTAAGGACCCCAAAGCGCTTTACATATCCAGTCATCCACCCATTCACACACACATTCACACACTGGTGATGGCAAGCTACATGCAGAGGGTTGGTGAGACAGATGATCTGCTGTAGTGACCCATAAACAGAGCAGCCAGAAGAAGATAAAGAAGAAGCTTACACCATAGCAATCTCACAACCATTTAACCTGTTGTGCTTACCTTATCTGCACAACAGCCATAGCCTTATCTGAACGTGTCGTCATCTCAAGTTGGATTCTAAAGAAGGTATGCGCAGATTCAGCGATACCTTAAGAGATGCTGTCTGCAGTTTAGGAGTCTACCATCTCTTTCTATTTAAAGGAGCCAGTGGCATAATGTTGGCAGTGCTACTAGTACTGTGAATGTGTTAAAACTGGCCGTCAACAAAGGGAGGGTTTCAGTCAAAGTCAGACATAGCCTGCTGCTCTTTTTCACTATTCTGCTTTCTGTCCATTGGGAACACATGCTCTCTGATACAAACACACAGCTGTGTGTCACCTACTGTACGGTGTGCACACACGGAAATGGCGAGAGGAAAACAGACTCCTGCTTGTATAACCACCAGAGTCCTTTTTAGTCATTAATTCACAGTCTTATGAATGTGCTGGAAAAAACTGGACCCCTCCTGATATTTCATATTTTCATAAGTCACTATCCTCCGTCACTACTCAGTAGATATTAAAACAATAGACAGACTGAGCTTTTTGGCAGTACATTAAAATAATTTTCATATTATTCAATTCTGATGCTGTTGCACACGTGTTTATTAGATAACAGCAATTGAAAACAGGTGTGGCACAATTTCTGAGCGCCAGAAAAGGTTTGTCCTCAGGTAGACAATGTTTATAGGCTAGTGACTTTAACTTCTAATGTTATGAAAGTATTTGAAAAGATCATAACTCAAAGGTTATGTAAAGAGATTGAGCCATTTTTGGTTAAGTATCAGTTTGCTTATATCTACAATAGCATCAATATTCTATTAATTCATTTGTTTTTCTGTCAATTAAACCCATAAATGAACAGCTCATGACAGAATGACAGATATGTTTGTTGAGAAGATTTTTGAGGTTAAATGGGCCTTTTCTTTATTATTTATTTATTCTAACATCAGCGTGCCCTTGTCTCGATTTGTGTTGATGTCATTTGATAAAACAGTTACCTGATCCAGGGTTATTTTCTCTTATGGGAGGCTTATGTAGTCAGCCTGATCCCCTGTATGAACTGTGAGTTCAAAGCAAAGATGATGATCATATCCGTTTGCTAGGTTTTTAAAATAAAAAAGCAACAGATACATATGCATGTAATATATTCATATTATGATTAGGAGTCTATATTATATACTACACCACTGCATATTTAAATTTTTAATGGAGGCTTTACTGATTCATTGTTTTATCTTTTAAAGTAGATTGATGTTTGTTTCCTTACGTTAATAAAACTAATTGTATTTATAATTTTAAGATATTTAGCAAATTACTATGAATATGCCTGCAGCTAACTTCCACTGCACCGCTACACTGTGATCAATCTGTCGCTTAAATTACAAATGTTTGCAATCTATCTGTGACTCCTCAGCGCAGGAAAACATTTTGTTCTAGATCGTAAGAACCTTTCAGATCGTGTGTCTGGAAACACTGGATCAAATGTCCGAGAGTGGTGTTGGTCTGCAGGCAGCATTATTAGACGCTAATGTGAAGAGTATTGTAATGGTTCTCGCACTGGACTGTGCTAATGTGGGTCTGTGCACCCTCGTATTTGTGAGTCTGATTTAAAAGCACTATAATGTGGAAACATGTATCATCTCCTACTACTTGTGTAAGACCCCTAGGAGGTTTCAGGAGGCCATTAACTGAGCACTCGCACACCTATCTCAGATTCAGCTCGCTATGTTCTGCTGTCTTTATCGTTCAAAAAAAAGTTTCTCAGACACCTCACTGCTGTGGCTGACTGAGTCCCCAAATTGGTTCTTTGTCAATGTCACATCTGACAGGGAGGCCAATGACACAAGAGAAAGCCATTAACCACATTGCAGAGAGATAGACATGAGCGAGGGGTGGGGGGGGGAGAAAAGGACTCACTCTTCCCTAAGCCGGGATTTGAGTGCTGTTTTAAAAGAGGTGTGTCTTCTCTTCTCATCTTTCTCAGTGGCCAGGGTCTGGAAAACAGTACAGATAAAAAAACAAAGCACTCAACTACTAATATCAAGCCGCTCTTCTTTCAGCAATTCTATAACACTTGTCAGATAGACTTTCCCGTAAGTCTGTGTTCTTTTTATGCATCAGTGGTTTAGATATGGATACACATAAACTTGTTACGAGTGACAAATGATCGCATACAGTGTAACAAATCTGTATAGAATTTGTTTCTCCCCGTCAATATCTATATGACGGGGAGAAAAATGGATACAAACGTGAAGACCTAGCAGGAAAAATTAAAGTGATTTTTGCCTTTCAGTCTTTATGATGGTGGCCATCTCAGCTACTAGACTAGTATGTCGAATAAGTCCACTCACCTCTTCAGGCTCTGCTGTGTCTGAAGTGAGTTGAAACTGTGCTCAAGGTCTCTCAGAAACATCTAAGTCATGCTGTGCTCTTGTTGCTGAGAAAGTATTTGATTTCTCACCCACCAGCCAGCAGCACACATCGCTCCATCCTTAACTCTTTCATGGCCAAATCTTAGTGCGAGGATATGAGCTAAAACCGAATCCTGAAGTCTGCCATTAATGGACCTTCCACAACTTTATGAGGCAGGTTAATATTAGTAGTAATTACATTCGCAGCAGCTCAGTATATGAATTGTTAGGTTTTCCCCCAAATGTCTCGCTCCTTTTTTTTAGAGGCAGAGATGTCCTCTTGTGGTTGATTTGTTGCACTGCAGGATATTTTGCCGAGAAGTGGCATGGCACACACATCACATCAGCAGTTCTCAAACTTTTCATAGCATGTCTAACTTCAAGAAGCTAGGGAAAAGGTGTTTACAATCCCAAACTCACTCTTTTCTCCAATCACTGATGAAAAGTGTGTACTACACCACAATTGAGAACCACTGCATTAGATAAACACGTGGACCTACAAAGAAAGTAATGGTTTTCACTAAAAGGGGGTATTTTTTTAAAGCCTGTAATTGTGCATTGACTTAATTTGCTATAATTTCATTTTCTTAATAAATTTACATAGCATCCATCCAAAGATCATCCAAAGAGAGAGTCTTCTGGTTGTTATCATGTATGAATTTTGGCCTCAGGTTCTTGTGTTTACCTGACAGTAGTGGCAAACATTGTCCTTTTCTGCTGCTATATCCCGTCTGCTCCACGGTTTGATATGTTATCTGTTCAGAGCTGCCCTTTTGCTTACCTTCTTTGTATTGAGTGGTTGTTTGAGTTATTGCTCCCATTCTATCAACTTAACCTCCTAAAACCCAAACTCTTTCATGGCATGCATTTTTCATTTCTCTTTGATATTGTGACTTTATAGTGTTTGACAAAACCATCCTAGGAGGTTAAACTCTCGCCGTGCATCTCTGGTACCAACAAGGTATTTTCACCCAGAGAACTGTCGCTCACTGGATATTTTCCCTTTTTCAGAACGATCTCTGTAAATGGTTGTGTGGGAAGATCCCAGAAGATCACCAACAATCATGTTAGGTTTAAAGTCACTTTAATCACATTTCTTCCTCATTCTGATGTTCAGTTTGAACTTCAGCAAGTTTTCGTGACCATGTCTACAAAAATGCATTGAGTTGCTGCTATTTGACAGGCTGTTTAGATATTTGCATTAAGAAGCAGTTGAACTGGTGTATTTAATAAAGTGGACAGTGGCTGTAAGTGAATACTGCACAACTCCTCACATCGCCTCACAAGAGGACTCAGATTTACTGGTGTAACCACAAACGGGTCCAGTCCCAGATTTAGACTGATAGTGGTGGAGATTATGAGGATAATCCTCTCAGCTCAGGTTGTCAAGGTACTTTTAGAGTTGGCTTCAGAGGCCTAGCTCTTAGTCTTGGGCCTGTATCATTTTGATTGACATTATTGTTATCAGATAGAGTGTTCGCCTGTCCCCTCTCCTCTCAGCAGTGCCTCAAACAATGAAAGTATGTGGATCTCATTGTTACCATAATTCTTTTCTGCATTTTCCAGATGAAAGTCATTTGGATTTGGGTATTAAATTTCAAATAGTGAGTGGATCTTAGCTGACAACAAGCAGGACCTAAAATAATTCTCATGATAGCTCTTTGAGTTTAATAGCAACACCTAGAGTTTAGTCTGCAGTAAGCTGTGAAATGTCTGTAAGGTTTTTTACCAGCTGGTCTAGACTCATCAGTTTGCTGATGCATCACCATGCCACAGTCAGACTGGTGACGCCAGTGACAAAACATCTCTGGCGTCACCAGCTGATTGGCTTACTGAAGGAGTGACACCGTTACATGGTTAGAATTCTATTCTTAGAGTGATTTTGCAGTGATGAGGAACACTTTACAGTTTTACTTCCTGCAGGTTTTTCCTTTTGTCTTGGAATTTAATTCCCAGACGAAGTGTAAGTAAATTAATATTTAAGAAATCCATCGTTTGATTTACCACTAGATGGCACATTTGCTTTGCTTCAGTTTTATTGCACTATGTGTGGCTCTTTTGCTATTCTGTAATTTGTGGTTCACGTTTTGTCTTTAGTTACTGTTCTATATTAATTATTAAATGTATCAGTTGTCTATACTTCAAAAATAGAAAACAAATCTAAATCGTTCAAATGAAAACTTTTTACAACAAAAACTATATTAAATGGCCTGTATTTATATAGCGCTTTACTAGTCCCTAAGAACCCCAAAGTGCTTTACATATCCAGTCATCCACCCATTCACACACTGGTGATGGCAGCTACATTGTAGCCACAGCCACCCTGGGGCGCACTGACAGAGGCGAGGCTGCCGGACACTGGCGCCACCGGGCCCTCTGACCACCACCAGTAGGCAACGGGTGAATTGTCTTGCCCAAGGACACAACGACCAAGACTGTCCAAGCCGGGGCTCGAACCGGCAACCTTCAGATTACAAGGCGAACTCCCAACTCTTGAGCCACGATCGCCCATTCAGTTGTTTTTTTTTGTTTGTTTGTTTTTAAACTGTGAATGCTCACAATCGGGATAGGCAGAACTTAAATTTGTAATCTAATAATATAAAAAAGGAAGGTTCTCACCCAACACTGTTAATTAATAATTTCATTCAGCTGACTAACCTAAGTGAATAAATAATACCAATTTAAATTGTGCCATAATATTGCAGTTATGGCCGTCAAATATCTCTAGATGGCAATAGAGGACACATAACACCGCTGTGATCCTCACTTTGTTTCTACCTGCACTTTGAACAGCTGTAATATGAATTTCCACTAAATTAAAAGCAGGAATCTTATCATTCAAATTACAAAGAAAGAGTAGTAATAATCTTTGAGCTGATATGAAAGACCCATCTTTTATTCCCTCTGTGATTTAAATGAGTGTTAAAAAGTGCACATTTCATTGTTGTGAATACTTCTGAATATATTAAATGGTTTAGGAGGGGTGAAAATGGGACATCTGAATGATTTAAATCTGGTTCGGTCTTTGTTGTGCTGGAACGGGAACGTTTTGATCGGTGCCGTGTTTGAGTAGCTTTTGGGATGATATGGAAAGAATGTTAAACCGGAACCCCCCGCATCAGCCGACTTGTGTCCCAAACATCTTCCATTGAACACAGATGTAGCCAAAGCCTCAGCCTCCTCCAGTGGCTTCAGGGCTGCTCTGTGGTGTCGAGAGAGCCAGCAAATGTGAGCTGAACCTAGCAGGAATGTGCCTGGCAACCTGTCTGCCCTTTTTTTTTTTTTTTGAGTGGGATCATAAATAGGGGGATGCAGCAAGAGAAGGGAGGGGGGCTCTAATGAGAACCTTTAAACACTTAACAGAGTCCAGGTGCTCTTTGTTTTGCTGTAACAGTCTGCCCTCAGACAATAGAGTGCCACTTTGAATTCACACGAGCCAGGAGCACAAAGAAAGGAGAGCCAAACAAGGTTTAGATTTTGTATGCAAAATGTTTATTGAATGACATTATTGCTGCGACACAAATAAAATAGAACACATTTACAAATATATAATATACCTCTAAAACAGATATCCTATTACCACAGTTTGCAAGAGTAATGACAAATAGCTACAATGCCCATATATATTTCTTCCTGTACAAAAATAGCTCTATCTGTATAAGTACTTTACTGTAACTCCTATGTAATATTTAAATAAAGTAATTCATATTTACACATACCTGCAATAAAAACAAATATGGATTGCACTTGTGTTTTTTTACAAACAATAACATTTCAAGTATATTTCAGTCCATTAAGAACTGGCACGTATATCACATAATCTAAGGCATTTTTCCCTTATACAGTGTCCAAAACTTGATATAAACTGATAGCTTTAGAGCTGTGGAGCCTATCTTCGTGTTTGGCATTGTGATGAAGATGTCTTTTCCTGATGATTCATTTGACTTTAAGTCCAAATGGAAAAGTGCAGACAAGTACTGACAGTTTCATGGAACACAATGGCACAAATCCTTAAAGGATAGCACTTATCAAAGTCTTGGCCTTGAGGAATAAATGTGTTAAGTCCCAGAATATTAGAAGAGTCCTCCCCCTTGATCGAGAGGATGAGTCCACTTTGCCAGGTATTAGCACTCTTCCTCTTCCTCTGCCATGCAGAGAGCAGCACCTGTAGTTTGCTCCATGCTGTGCCATCCAGTGTCTATAAGCAGCTGCAGTTTTTCTTTTTTCTTTGAAAGTTGTACATTGCTGAGCTCATTGCAAGGCTCGGGCTTTGGACAAACTCAGCTGCAGCCAGTTTTGCTCTGATTCACTGACTCAGTCCTCCAGCCTGGAACAAATGTGCTGGAGCATACTTGGCTGTAGTCTGAGGCACTTCAAGAATTTTAAAGCAGAGCGCACAGGACACTACTCCTTTACTTTTGTTCCCAACTCCCTTTGCAAAGTGGTGCTCATGTCCGTCTGAGGAGGGCCTCAAGCTTGTGAACTTGTGAGTCAACCGTGCTCCACACGGGCCTCAGCCTGCCCTTCTCTAGCCTTAGTGAGACTCTGTATGATGGAAGGGAGCGACGCCTCCGGCCATATCCGTGTGCGCTAATTTTGTGGGCAGGTGCATTCCCGCCCCTTAACTTGCCCATCTGGTGCAGACGATCTGCCAGGTCGTGCACTGTGCAGGTACCCAGGGAACAGCCTGAAGACCTCTTGGTCCGGACGTGGATGTCAGTGCTGGAGGACAAAGGGAGAGGGCATGAGTCTATACTGTTCAATCCTGAACTGTTAATAGCTGACTTTGGATTTCTTGAATTTATATTTACTTTATAATAAGACTGTCAGAATTGCACGATCTTACCTGGAATGTGGCAACAATGCATCCCTGATGTCTTCTGGTCTGACAAGGTGCTCAGCCTCTGCTCTCTTCTCTACTGATATGGTGTCAACATCTCGCCTCAGTCTGCTTCCTAGCCATATGCTTAGCCTGTAAGAGGAAGGGGAAAAAAAATGCCATTAGTCCAAGGTAGATAATTGAAATGCTGAGTGTCACACCCTGCCTCGGGTTCAAATGAAAATCATGCCTCAGTTAACTCACCTCTTTTTCAATTCAGGATTCACTTCAAGTTCCACACAGTGTGCTACTGTTGCCAGCAAACAGCAGCAGATGAAGGACTGGAAGATCAATTTCATTTTGGCTCCTGTTTGGAGAAGGAAAAAAAAAAATCAATAGTTAGTTACTCGTACATTTTTATTAATATTTAACTATACAAATTTCCTGCTGTCCTTCTGTCCATGCTAGACTCCTTCATACTGTAATAAGTGTGCTTGCTTACACAAGAGTCCAAAAGCCAAGTTATTTGCACATATCATTCATTTATTTAGAAAGTTAAGCTAAGGTCAGATCTTGCTGGGCTAAGTAAACCTACAACCATGCTTTGGGCCCCTGGCCAGTACTGTGAAGGACACAGTCTCCCATTAAGCAGGCAAAAATAGTTCACAAACAAATGTAATTCAACTCAGTCACCTGATTAAATAGAACAAAACAGCAAAATTATGTGCAATAATATGATAAACAGCACATGGTATGCTGCCCCTGTTGGATGCTTTGCACCTTAAAGGCAACTCCTTAACAGACGCACACATTAAGAGCTGAACTGCTTATATAACCAGACAGATAACCTGTTCTTGTCTCTACACTTGTGCCCTGACCTCAAAAAAGCAAGGATAAAGCCATCAGCTAGTGGCATAACAAATCTAAGCAATGTCTATTTTAAAGGCAAGTGCACATACCTTAGTCTCTGTTCTTTAGTTGGATGAGAAAGCTCTTCTTCTTCTTCTAGAATCAGCTGGGAAAGAGTACTCCACAGGTTTCTTGAGATTGCTTCTAGTTCTGTAAGGCAGCTGTGTCACTCTGCTAATAGCTCCTACACACCAGACGGACAGCCCTTTATACAAAAATTGTAGGAGGGGCTAATGAGTGACACACTCATTCTCTCATCCTTTCCCCCCCACCCCATCCAGTACACTACTGCTGCGCTGTTGTTCATGTACTACAGCAGTTAAAACTTCAGGAATGCATTTGAAAAAGCATTAAACATGAAGCATTAAAGGAAATTTAAGAGTTGCTGTCATTGTGTTCTTCTTTCATGCTTTCAGTGAGTCACAGCACTAGATTTTTTCTTTTCTTTTTTTCTTTTCTTTTTCTTTTTCTTTTTGCACCTCAGCATGACTCTTAAAAATAAAATAATGTTTGTTTGTTTGTTTGTTTGTTTGAATTTAAGTGTGTGTATAACCAAATGGGTAGTCATTATTTATGTAAGTCAAACAGTGCACTCACTGTGCCAGTAAACGTACAACATGTTCGCGTCAGATAGCTGCTTTCTCCAGTGGGTGTTAATCACAGAAAGAAAAGAGCTTTTCCTTTGTGGCTGTAATATTTGAACTTTAGTTGTAATATTTGGACTTTAGTTGTAATATTTGAACTTTAGTTGTAATATTTGGACTTTAAGGTCACACGGCTATAGTTTTTGTTAATGCTCTTTTCAGTCCATCTGGCTAATTGTTTGAAGTAAAATTTAAGGAATGCTTCATCAGACTCCTTTTCAGGGCACTCCCTGATGTGCTGAACTTCCACATTAGCTTGAGAATGTACTGGATGATGAATTTGAGACGTTGAAAGAGACACTGAACATAATAAGGGATTAAATAATACATGTATTCCCAACTATAAACAGAGTATGCTCTATGTTTTTGTTTGTAAGAGGCAAATATTTGACTATGGGCTTACCACAAATTTATTTAGATAAATGTGAAATGGAATTTTACAATTAACTAGAAATAAAGTTACAAAAGAACTGTCACGTGTGAACAATATTAACTCAGTGTGCCAGTGTGTGTGAGTAATCTCACCTCACTTTTCACCTTAGGAATGCAAGTTCACACAGGTGATACCAACATGTCTCATTAGTTTGAACTTTATTATATTTATATCTTTTTCATTATAACTCAAAATTTGCATGTTGCTTTTACACGAAAACACAGGAAAATGTTTTAGATTTCCACAGCGCGGAAAATCAAAACTGTCTGTGGGATTCGTGAGACAGATGCTTATTACGAGCCCCATAGGGAGGACGAAAATAAATAAATAAATCACATAAAATTGCATAAAAAATAACCAGCTGGGGAGGCTAAGACTTTGTTTATCTCATCTCACTGAGCCACGGCTAGTGAAGATCTAGTGTGTGTCTGTATTTGAGATGAGCACAAACAGGTAATATGCACCCAAGAATGACCCTGTGTGTGAAATGCTGTAAATACCAACTTTTCTCTTTTTTTTCAGAATAGAAATTCCAGTACAGAAATTTCCACAAGGCACTGGATATGGTGTAAATTAACATTGCAGAGAAGGTCCAAGTATTTCTTTCAGTTTTGATGCTTGTTTCACTTTCAATTATGGGGAAGAAAAGCTCAAACTGAATTAAAGACGATGTAACGCTTGAAATTCCCCTGTAGCGCACCAGCATCCTGTAATTCGTATATCATTATAATTAAAAACTTTCTTGAGTTTATTTATAACTCAGACAACCTCATTCTTTGGTGTCATATTTCAAACTAAAAAAAAAATACATAAATGCCAAACACATGTGTTGTAAACCAGCGAATGTTTTGCAAGCACTTTGTAATGATAATTGCCTCCAGCGGACAAATAATTCCCCTACCAGAGTTTACAACAAGAGATGGTGCAATCATGACAACAAAACTCCTCTAGTGCTTTTTGGCTCCTTATATAGCAATCTTTTGAAAGTCCTTTGTGATGTTGTCCTGGTAAGATGACCCGACAGTTTTTGTACAACCTTACAGTTTAATGCATGAGTAGGTCTGTGTGTCAGAAAAGCCGAGCAACAGTTGTCATGTTTGGGAGGAGAGGGAAAAAAAGAGGCTGTCAGTCCCCAAAGCACAAATTGCAAAGGTAAGTCATAATTATTACCTTGAAATATCCATTGTGCTGTGGGGTCTGTTTACATAATGATCATTCTTGTGTTGCGATAAACACTTTATAAAAAAGGAGTTTTAATATGTTCTGCCACAGGTTCAACTCTTTGACTACCTGTGTCCTTTTTCTAGCAGATGAACAGCACGAGGGGGAAAAAAAGAAGAAGAGAGAGGAAATTGCTTGCTGTCTTCCTGCTATTGTTGACAGCAAAGGTGGTGGTGGTGGATGCCTGTCTCTCTCACTCACATATTACTCATCGACACGTGCTACTCGGCTTGTCCTTTTCTCTTTTTTTTCATTGATACTAAATATGTTGCACAAACACGATATTTGACCCCTTTTTTTACACAAAAACAACTAAAAAAATTAATGTTACATTAAATTTGTACGTCTATGGAATAGTCCCTGCATGGGGATTTTTAATTTTTGCAGTTGGCGTTGGAGTTCGTAGCATAAAAAGTAAAAATAAATCAGAAAATCCAGTTTTAGCTTCAGACAGAGCTGACTAGTGGCCAATGTGCACTTAAGGTTAAGGGTTTGTACACACTCCACTGGTTAAGAGATGTTACATCACAATCACCATGCTAAAAAAAGAGCATAGCATGGATAATAAAACAGCATGTGGTGATATAGTAACATGGAAACTTCTGCTGACTAAAAATCTGATGCAAATATTTTACATTACTAAGTGAAAGTGAGTGTGTGTGTTTCTTTTTTAATTGTTTGCATTTTAGAGCAGTTCTACTGTATATATCTTGTCTCTTCTGTTTTCCATTTATTTTATTCCTGATGTCTTTACTATTTTTTTCCTGCACGGTTGGCTGGAGCACCCACGTTGTACACGTGCAATGACACTAAAGGGCTATTCTATTCTATTCTATTCTATTCTATTCTATTTACAGAGTCTCTAGCAAATCCAAGAGTGGCCTAGATAAAATTCCCTATTAGAATTGCTTGGTTTCTTTTCTGTTATTACTTACAACTGTGCCATGAGCTGACTAATGCTGTGATATGAGGCCGTTCAAATAAAAATAATTTTCCTAAACTTCACACAGTTATAGCAAAATATAGTATTCTTTTGGTTTTGGTGGCTGTAGGTTTGGTTGCCCTCGATTTATAAAAAGAAACAGTGCTTGAGGGCCAAAACGAGCCTCTGCTGGAGCACAGAGCTGTATTTGTAAACTCGAGAGGGCCCACGCCCATGGATGTATCCCGCTCCTGCACGCAAGCGCAGTGACACTCCTTCTGTCAAACATGGCTGTGCTTTGGAAGAAGGAAAAATGCTGAATTGTGTTGGTAAATCTCGGGAAAAGCGGCAGACATGGCTAGATTGGCTGACTATTTTACTGTCGTGGGATACGATCAGGAGAAAGCCGGTAAGTTTGGCTCTCAGATTGAGCTGGCGGAGCTGAGGTTTATGTCCAGGCCGTCAGTCAGTGTGTGTGTGATGATGTTGATGCTAGATAGCATTGCGCTAGCTTAGCCACACGGCTACAAGGCGAGACTGGGAGATACTTTTTCTTCCTTTTTGGTTTTTACCCCCTCCTCCTCAACCAGCCACACGCTCAATCCAGCGGGCGTGTGTTTACACAGAAAGCACACGCCTGATGTTAAGTCACCAGTGGATGTTTACACACGAGGAGTTGGGATATTTGACTTGGATCAGCTGAAACTTCTCGTGGATTCAGAAAAAAAAAATCTGTCACATCCTGCCCTGTTGATCGTGAACCTGTTATCAGGTCTAAGGGGCCATTCAGCCACATAAAACCAAAATCTAGCTCCTCCTTTATCATATTTGTGTGCTTACTCAAGCCAGGTCAGGATTGCTATTGGTAGCCGGTTTTGCTTCTATGTTGTGTATTCTTTTTTTTGGGGGGGGGGGCGCTTGCTGTTGCACCTCAGCTGTCCTGCATGCTCTGTTTCCGGTCTGTATTTACCCGCTGTAGCCACATTTGTCAGCGAGTTGTTGTGTTGTATTTATTTATTTATTTGCTGGAAGAATGCTGAAGTGGTTCATGATGGGCGTAACATTATACAGCTGCAACAAAAGGGCAGTGCCTGCTCTGGGCCAGTGTCCTTTTCCCTCCTCTTCCCTCTCCACTGCTCCTCATGCTTCCACTTACAAGCTGTACCTCAGGTCCAGCCTCGCATTCTTTTCATCCAAGACAGGAAACAGCTTTGCACACATTTCCAAGCATTCATAGATAAAGCCATGAAAACATCTTGGCATTGCACGCATTGTTCGTGCTGTGCACAGGGCATGAATGGTACTACAGTTTATCACTTCTCATGATGCACTGTTATCCTGTGAAAGTGATGCATAATGAGCTGCCTGGAGAAAGTTTAAAAAACTGATCTAATCTGCATTGAGGATATAAAAGAAAGTTTCCCGGCCACTTTTTCAATGGCATCCGTTCAGTGCCATGTGCTTTCAGAAGGGGGCTGGAGCAGCTGAATCCCCTCAGTCACCATCGCTTGCTATGCATAATAGGTAAACAGTGCTTTTCATCAGCTCTGTGCACCCCGGCGCCAACTGACAAATGAATATTTTGTGCTCCGGGGACAAAATGTTCCTGGCGTCACCCGAAGAGTCTGAATGGATTCACATTCAGATGGTCTCGCCACAAGAAGACGCAGGGGCCACGAGTTAAGTCTTTTCTTTGCCTGCCTCCTGATGATGAAGAAGTTAGCTGCAGGGAGAGAGAGGGAGCTGTAAAAATCCACTAGCATGAGTTGTGGCTGATTATGTCTTATCTCTGTGGAAGCCTCTCTGGGGGACAAAAATATTCCTGAAGTCCTGACTGAATTGTATTCCTATCGGGTGATGGTTTGGACACCAGTCCTGCAGGAACGCCCGTGTCTGTAAGCAGCAGAACTTGAAAATCGCACTGCCTTCTATATTTGTTAGGAAAATAAACAGATGAATTCTCCACAGCGATGACTTGAGTGAGAAGAGTGTTTTCATTGAAGGCATGCTATTCACGGTAATGTGCAGCAGCTTGTCTAGACGGCAGATTTTTCCTGGCCACCTCGCTCATTAATTCAAACCAGGGATCCCTACATGGGTCATCATTAACCCTCCTGTTCTGTGCTGGCATTTGCTCCACTGCCCTGACCCACTTCTCATTGTTAGATTACTACGAATGGATCTGCTAGAAATAACACAGAGCCCACAATCTGTTGAGTTTTAGGCTGGCTCACAGTTTGTAGTAAAATTAGACTCCAGCTTTTAAAATAATGAATTGCTGTTGGTTATTATTGTAATAGTATGACATTAATGCTTTTAAAGTCAGGTAAGTATTTAAATTGGTGGCAGTGGAGCTTTTCTAATGCAAGCTCATGCATGCAAGTACGTAAGGCTGAAGTTGCAATACCATACACTGTATTTTTTGTTTACCATAATTCCACATGTATGCTGTTGTTTGTTACTTAGGTCTGCTTTTTGTTTTTCTTTGGAATCGCATGACCCAGTTTCAGTAACTTGCTTAAATTGCTGTTTTATTTCTTTTCTGTGTCCCCTGAGTGTCAACATAAATCCAGCTAGACTATTTGTGATATTTTCATTACCAGGCAGATGACCCAATTCATGAAATATAGTTCAGATCACACTTATTGTGCGATTGGTCCACCAGACTGAAGTGATTTAAAACAAGCAATAAAACACTGAAGTTTGGCCCCTTCTAAATCCAGAGTTTGTTGCTGTTGGTTGAACCTATAGCTGGCACACACTTTTGTCATTTACGTACCTCTGAAATATAAAAAATTATGTGCAGTCGTCAGTCTGATAGCAAGGAATATAACCGGCAGATTCCTCTTTTAGAAATTGGACCTGAGTCTGTGTCCCTGGGGGCTAGTGTCATGAGCCATAAACCCTGGAATTATTTTCACGAATGAGTTGGAATGTGAAAGCGCCTCGTTTGAAGGATGCAGCCTGTATCGAACCCGCAGTGTATCCTGGCTTTTTCCTTTTGCATTAAGGCGCTGTTTCCCTTTACTGGCAAAGGTTTATATACGGTTTGGCATGCGGTTCCCCATAAATTGCAATTTGCCAAGTGAAAAAGAGACATCTGCCCAGCTGCTTTTCTGAAACAATTTATTGGTGGTGTATCATAACTTTTTATTGAATCAAACTGCTTTTGGAATGTGTTTCACAGACACAGAGCCCAAACTCTACGGTCTGGATTTTCGAGTTTGGACATTGGGCAACGGCTTATGTAACAAGCACAGTCCTGGAAAAAAACAAAACAAAGAAAGAAGACCTTCCATAAGAGCAAAATACTTCTATCTACTGCTATCTTTTAAAGATAGGATAATGCTATTGGTACCCTGATAGATGCAAGTCTGCAGCTTTAGATGTGTGATTATCAGGCATACTAGTAATATGAGTCCACGCAGCCATCTGTTTTTGGACTCTTCCTTGTCTGAGTTGTGGGGACAGCAGTCCAAGCAGAGCAGAGCTTTTCCAGCTAATATGTGGAGATACAGAGGCATTCCCAAGCTAGCCGAATTGGGCCTCCTCTCGCTAAGGTATCCAAGAAGCATCCTAGATGCTCAGACCTCCTAAACTGGCTCTTTTTGAGGAGTAGTGGCTCTCCAAAACATCCAAAAAACATCTTCACCTGATCACTGATAATACCCAGAATACTACAAAAAAAATGTCCATCACGCCACTCTTGTGTTAATCTATGCACGGTCTGAAGCATGTGTGTGGGAATGTATGTGAATGTTTTACTGTTATATCTTATTAGTATTTTAAGTATTCTATCTATTTTATTTATTGCATTTTATTGTTTTATTTATATTTTGATATTGCTAGGGATGATGCAATGATCGGGGACCATTCTTAATTTCGTTGTTCTCATGACAATGACAATAAAGTTTCTGATTCTGATTCTGATTCTGAGACACCCTTCACAGGAAGCTTATTTCTGCTTTTTGTATCCATACTGTTCAGGTCACTTGCAGCTCATTTCCATCAATGAGTTTAGAAATGTACATAAACAATTCTCATTCTCTAATTCTCATCCCTGCTGCTTGGCACTCGGCTGCAAACCTCCTCTCCTCAAGCTGGAGGTCACTGCTCAGTGAAGCCACAAGTACCACGTCATCTGCAAAATGCAAGATTTTAATTCTGAGGCCACACACTGGAAACCTTCTGCTACTGCCTGGAAAGCTCTGTGCCAGAGTCCATCCACTTGTTAGTTCAGCCTAAGAGTGACAACTCTGAGCATAGTTAGGGAGTAGTTTATAAGTTGGAAAAGCTTTGGGTTCCGCAGTATTTCCCCTCTTGGATTTTCTCTTTTAATGATGACCACAACATTACTGCACACAGAAGCTGTTTCTCTGATTACGGTGGGATCGCGGTCAGCAGAAACACATTAAGGCTGGTTTCAAGATACAGACTAGATAAGAGCATTCCTGGCAAAACAGAAGCAAAGGTTTTCTCTTTTAATTTCAAGTGGTTTTACAAGAATTATAATAATAATAGATTGCATTTATATAGTGCTTTTCGGGGCCCTCAAAGCACTGTACAATTCCACAATTCATTCACTCTCACATTCACACACTGGTGGAGGGAAGCGAGGCTGCCATATCTTGTAACCTTCCGGTTACAAGACGAACTGCCAACTATTTGAGCCACGTTGGGTTTTGTATTGTAATGTCATCAGTGGGTGTGTTGCAAAAGTTTCTTATGTTCTGTTCTATTAGGTTTACCTACATGTCTGATTAGGCAATCAGTGATGGCATGGATTCAGCCGGTTGCTGGGTTGATGAGATTCCCGTAATATCCCAAATGGGAATGATGCTCAGCTAGTTGTAAGAGTAAAATGTGGTTAGATGTAGACGTCAAATGTGTATCTCAGAGATCTCTATCAAGGATAAATGGCTGTTCCCAGCTTTAATAATAGTGCAATATAGAAGCTGTAACCTGGCAAATGGGAGAGTATTGGGGTTTGGTTTATTTCTAACAAACATAACTTCCAGTTATGCAAGAAATGCGAAGCTGCCAACTAGGGCTGCCACAAACGATTATTTTGATAGTCGACTAGTCACCGATTATTTTTGCGATTAGTCGACTAATCAGATCATCATCCATTGGACGTAAAACTACAGCTTATTGCACCAGCAGCATCTGCTCTTATATAACTATCATTAGCTTACAGCTTTAAGTGTTTAAGGTCTGTACTAACTAAAAATAAAGACAAGATGATAGTTTATTAAATTTTAATGAAATTTGCAGATTGTTTCGGTGAAGTTTAATAAACTCCTTGCTATCTAAAATATAACAGGACACCGGAGTATATTCTGGAGCATCTCACACTTCTGATAATCAGTTGTCTGCTTGACGTTTATTCAGCTGTGTAAAAACTATAACTTTAATCTCAGCCAAACCGATTTACTCAGGAACAAATAAAATACCAAAAAAAAAAAAGCCATACAACAACATTTTTAATTTATCTAAGTGACTCATATATATTTAACCTGAGGAGTGAAAGACGGCGGTGGGTTTGAAAACGATTTGCGGGGAGTCCGGTGTTCTCACGGCGCTAGTGAGCCTAGCCCCCGGCTCGCTAACGAGCTAGTGGGTAACAGATGTCTCCGAAAACGTCGGAGCGCTTTTGAAAATATGTGGTGTCTTGATAAACTGAGCCGATATTTGAGGTTTACACAGCTACATTCTCGCCTGAAAATATGTTAAACGTTTATTTTGTGACCCAGAAAGAATAATAAGAGTAAAACCAACTAGCTGCCACCATTGTTGGAAACTGCGCTGGGCCGCGCTATGAATTCTGGGACACAGCTGCTTCTTCTTCTTCTTCTTCTTCTTCTTCTTCGGGGTTTAACGGTAGCTGACATCCTTGTACATGCAATGCTGCCATCTTCTGTTTCAGTCCGTTATTACACTCTTAAATCCTGCCACTTATTCCTGCGTCTTTTGTGATCTTACAAAGCTTCAAACGACGCGTCGACTATTAAATCAGTCGTCGACGATTTTGATAGTCGACGTAATCGTGACTGGTCGACAAATCGTGGCAGCCCTACTGCCAACTAGAAAATTTGATCTAAATTGTAACTATAAACTTAAGTATATTTGGAAAAACACAGTAAGTTGTCTTCATATCAGTATCATGGAAATTTTGGAAAAATAGTTAGATGGAAGTTTTTTTTAATAGGTCAACCAGCAATAATTCCATGCCAGTTTTTTTTCTGTCCAAAACTTCCATGAATTGACTTTTTGTTGCAACCTTTAACAAGTGTGTTTGTGCTGCCTTTTGAACCCACTTTCAAGGGAAGCACATTGGCCTTTCTTTAAAAAGGATGTCACTTTTACTGTTAAGAGTTTCAATCTTTTGTCCCCTTTTTTGCTCAGTTATTCGATCAGGTTGGAAATGCTTTATAAACAGCATATATTGCTGCTTCTCAGGTTTATCTTAATGGCTGTCTTCCTAAACTTTCGCTTAACTTTGCCATTAGACCATTTCTTGTTTTGCTTGTGTTGATCGGCACCACGTAGGGTTGTAGTTTCATCTACAGAATCACATCCTTTTTCAAGTTCGAGCACTATTTGACATGCAGTCATACATCTGTAGCTTTGTGGTTCCTTCTTGTCTTCTGTTTATGCCTGCGTAGTTAAGGAGCTTGTTAGAGACTGCATGAAATATAGAACTTTTCCTGGAGCTTTTTCTATTTGGAACAAAAACTTTCTTACCAGGAATTTGATAATAAAACAAATTAGGTTTGAAAAAAATGACGCAGGCAGTTTGTTCAGTGGGGCTGATTGACATGGGCTGTTCATTTTATCATTAAGTGCATATTATCACAAAAAAACAATGCTTTTACATTTATATTACTGTGCTATGTCTTGAGCTATCCTTTGTTTCTTTTTGCATAATCATACATGGAAATGGGTTGAGGTCACAGGCAGGGATAGCTCAGTAGGTAGAGTGGTGGCCCCATGATCGGAAGGTCGGTGGTTCGACTCCACTGAACGGCTACCCTGAGGTACCCCTGAGCAAGGTACCGTCCCTACACGCTGCTCCCCGGGCGCTGCATTGGTGGCTGCCCACTGCTTCACTGGGTGAATGGGTTAAATGCAGAGGAACTATTTCCCTACGGGGACTAACACGCACACATTACATTACATTACATATTACATTACATTACATAGGTCTGGGCTCTGGGGAGACTGATGCTATTCCACTGTCCGTTATTCATGTATGCTTTTAATGCAGTGGCGCTGTTGTTTGGGATTATTTTCATGCTACAAAATAAGCCCCTGCCAATCAGATGCTTCCAGATGGAATAGTATGCTGGTTCGA
This sequence comes from Rhamphochromis longiceps, assembly GCF_057381845.1. NCBI lineage: Eukaryota > Metazoa > Chordata > Actinopteri > Cichliformes > Cichlidae > Rhamphochromis > Rhamphochromis longiceps. Next base: position 21,325,114 of record NC_140557.1, read on the forward strand.
GATCTTCATGGCATTTTTCTGTATTCATAATTCAATCAATTTTGACAGGACCCCCTCCCCCCCCAGATCAATGGCTGAAATTCAGATGACAGAGCCTCCACTGTGTTTTACAGAAGGCTGTAGAGGCTCACTGTTGTACCTCTCTCCTGACCTTCTCTGTGCAACTTGATGATCTTATAGCGTGACAAATGCAAATTTGGACTAAGAATTTCAAATGTGTCTGCTCTAATCTGATTTTCAGCCCAGTTCTTGTGTAATTACATACCCCAGCCTTTTTCCCCTTTTCCCTTTGTTATGAATGGCTTCCACTGTGATGATTTGTGTGTGAGGAACATTAGATGGGTCAACTAAAGGGCCAGATCTGGAGTATAAAGGTGGTGATACTAAATATGAACTGTTATGATTACTGCGCCTTTTTCTTATTTTCTTTGCAGAATATAAAGAAATGAAGGATGCCTTAAAGCTTTTGCACAGTACTGAGAATTCATTTATGACAGTGAATGTGCACAGGAAGGACTGAACTGAGCTATGGGTGCATAACAGTTTGGGACGAAGACACACTAGGCCTTTATTACAAACTTTGTTGCAATATTGACATAGCTTTATCTGGAAGGCATTTATTCCTGTGTAGGTGATGTTAGATTAGTAAGCTCCACTGATGTTCAGGGATGCTAATTTCATGATGTATGTGGATTATAAAGTGCTGCCATGTGTCGTTTTTCTTTGTAAGTTATGTGGTCTGTTTTGTTGTTAGTGGTAACAAACACATTGAAAATGGTGGCTGGCTCTGTGTTTCTGGAAAACTCTTTTTTTTTTTTCTTTGTTTTTGTTTGTTTTGTTGTTGTTGTTTTTTTATAAAAATTTGCTGAAAGTTTGAGGTTTGTGAATAATAAATTTCAAAATGGGCTTGCAGTGACTTTCTCCATTTTTCTTCTAGTTTAGTGACAAGATAATAATGGTTACCAAGGACAGGAGAATATAAATCGTCTCAACATTAATCCGCACTTCACAGTTCTTTATTTTTGTCATCTATCTTAATGAGGGGAACACAAAACAGCCAGTCGTTGAGAAGATTTATAACGATTCAAGTGTTTATTTTTATTTTATTTTATTTAGAAAAGTTAATTACAGGTTACACCTTTAATATCCATCTTTTTTAATATCTGCTGTTCCAGTGTATAATTAGTTACTTGATAAAAATAAATATTTGTTTCAACTTTAACATTTGTGACACTGCTCCTGTAATCCTGAAATCCTTTTAGGTCCCTATGTAAGCAGAAAAATTAGGCTCTCCTGCACCCTGATTACCAGTCCTTGCATTTTTCATCACCAAGAGAGACTGTCTGTTAACAAAGTTTTGAGTTTATGGCTCTTGCACTGAGTAAGATGGCAGATGTGGAATTGACTCACTTCTGCTTTTACTCTTGGATTCGCTGCCTCCATTGATTGTTTTCTTTTGGGCTCCACATTTGGCAGCGCCTCGTTTGGAATTAAACTTTGTGGTGGAAAGAACCCTGACCACAATGGGGGAGTTCCTTCCTCTCCGTTGAAGTTTAAAACTGATATGTAGGGAAACTCCACTGGCTCCTGTTGCCCCAGTCACAGTGTGTTGAAAGGTGTTAAACAATTAGAGCATTGTGATTTTTGTGGTTATGCAAATTACAGTAAAGTTCATGGCAGGAACCATTTTCACTGTGACATTTTAAGGATAAATATATTGAGACAGATGAAATGGGTTGGTAGGATACAGCTCGATCCACACAAAATACTGTAAAACATTGGAATGGGTACAGTATTGATCCCAAATAAACTCAGTGTGTATGTATTGCCATTGTTATAAACAAACTAGTCTCAAGAATTATATCAACACATGTAACCGAAGGCTGTAAAAGAAATTGCACCTAATTGTTTGATGAAAGCTAGAAAAGGGAGTAATTCTTTGGATGGAACTGCCTCCACATGCACCGCCCGAATCATGAGTAAGACATTAATATAAGAGAGCAGCACAGCTTTTAGTTTTCATGAGCTGAGTGAAAGTGGAACTGGTGAGAATTTGACTGATTAGTATATTTAAATGTTTATGTAGTTTGTAGAAACCCACTGGGGACCACTTGTCTGTGGAATATCGAAACTGGTTTAAATTATTCTTTGAGATGGAAAACAAAGCTTTCAAGCTGTGAGCAGAGAGGAGGCGGACAAAACTGTAATCCACATTTGAGGAAGTTGCTGTCATGTGAAAAGCTTTCAAAGGGTCTATGCAGGTCCTGTAAGAAACTCAAGTGCTCCACGTGATTCACCATCTTGAATCACCTTTAGAAGATTTTCTGTATTACTTTATCAAGCTCTCTCTCACTGAAGTGGCCTATGCCTAACTCTCTTAAGGTGCTAACACAGCATTTCAGCAAGGTTGAGGTCTGGTTTTTTGACTGGATCATTGAAACACCTTGATCCTTTTATTTTCAGCCATTCTTTGATGCTGTGTTTGGGATCATTGTCCTGCTACATGACCTAGTTTTGGCCATGCTTTAACTGTCACACAGATGCTCTCACGTGAATCTAGAGTACTTTGGTATACAGAGGTGTTTGTGGTTGGAAACAAGCCCAAATCATCATGCCTCCATCACTGTGCTTGACAGTTGGTACGAACTGTGTGTGCTGACATGTTTGGTTTAAACCAGACATGGTGCCGTGCATTATGGCCGGGCATATCTACTTTGGTCTCGTCAGTCCAGGACATTGTTCCAAAAGTCTTGCGGTTTGTTCAGGTGCAACTTTGCAAACGTAAGCTGTGTTGTTCTTTTTTAGAGAGAAGGTCTCTCTAATCTCCGTAATTATTCGGTCTGTTTCTAATTGTACTGTCATGAACTGTCATTTAACATGCTAACTGACGTCTGTGGAGGCTGTAGCTCTCGGGTTAGCACTGCACGGTCTGACCTTGGGATGAATTTACTGGGACTCCTGGGAAGATTGTGGTATTGTGTTAACACACAACTGAATACTCCACACCTGCAAACTGCCAAAACTTCTGCTTTTATAGTCACACTTGCTAATGACCAGTCAATTAAGTGCATTTGATTAGCAGCACTTGGCCGCTAGGTTAGTTTTTCACAGGAATTCACAGATTCTTGTGAAAACTTTCTTTTGCACTGACTGTAATTGTCTAAAGCTCCTCTCCTGGCTTTTGACCTGGGCATGACCTAAAGGGAATTTATCTTTTTGCATGTTTGTACTAAGCTTCCTGAGTTAGCTGTTGATCTCAGCTAATTATGACATCAACAGTTGTCTAATCTGTGGTACCCTTTCACCATGCAAATAAAACCAAAGCTCACTTCTTTGCCTATCTTGAACACAGGACATCCAGAACAAGTTAGTTTCCTGATCGTGGTCAACTTTGAGGTCAATCTGGGCCTCCGTGTACTACGATGATGATGTTACAGGAAAGATTTGGCCTTTTACAGAATTTGCATGCAAATGTTTTCATACAGGAGACCTCTATAGTAGCTGAGGATTTTAAAACAAGTTTATCTTCAGGTTAACTGTGACTGAGCATCGTCGACTGTGTTGCTATTCAGACAATGGGAGCTGCTCCCCACACTGTGACTGTTTGAATAAAGAAGATTGCTACCATAGCCATATTTCCTCACATCTGGAGACTATATTGTCAACCTAAACTCTTATGGATGGAGCAGATCCAGCAGAATGTTTGTGCTTAAACGATGATTATATATTCACTGTAATAGCTTAAAGTAAATCACGTTTTTAGGTTTATGCATGGAATTTCTCCTTATATTCGGGTAGTGATAGTAAAGTGACAGAAAGTGAATTAGCCATACCTGTGAACCCGTTCCAGAATGGTCCACCTGTGTAAGTGCCTGGGCCAAAATGAGGTTAGACGGTGACGTGCATGTTACGTAAACTGGCAGAGTCCACTGGTGGCCTTTTCCATACATGGTAAAATGAGCATCTGGCTGTATTTTATCAACAGTAACAGCAGGAAGATAAATCAGAAAGATAAATTGAGTTTTTTTTTTTCTTTTTAAGAGGAGAAACATCTGCTCTAATCAAGAAAGACTAACAACTTTTTTTTTTCACTTGTTGTTGGGACTGTGCTAAATCACGCAACTGAGTAATAAATTATTAGGTTCATTCGATCTAAGTCACATATTTCTGTGTGTGTGTGTGTGTGTGTGTGTGTGTGTGTGTGTGTGTGTGTGTGTGTGGAGAAAGACTGCATGAAACTCTGCAGAATGGCTATAGAATTTAATAATCCCTATAAAAATAATTTAGTGAACTGTGAGAAATGTATTCAAGTTAATAATAGAACAGTTAAAGCATTTCTTCATTCGTCCTGTCACAGTTTTCTGTTCAGTAAAATCGCCCATAGATTTAATCAATACCCAATGTAGAGTCAGATCCAATATCAAATCCAAAATATTGTATTTCTTGAGCTGCCCACAAAGCGATGGGGATTGCCACGGTGTTACAGCACTTCCGTGCCACCTCTTACATCTCCTCTGAGATAGCGACTTGAATCTTTTGCCCTTTGTGATTTGCATTGCAACTATTTACATTTATAGTCAGTTTTAAGCAACGTTTTAAACAATGATCATATTTTACATCAAATATTATCGTGCATGAGCTTCAGGCTGCTTACATAACACTCCGGGTCATTGACAGGGGCGCTTCAAACTAGGCAGTCGAAAAGTGATCATTTCGCCATCTGAGTGTGATGACTGTTTTCTAAATATTTCCACAGATTTCTCGAGTTTCTGCATTTACAAACAAAATACCTGTTGCAATTGTGTCAGTGACCACTGACCGCACTGACTCTAGCAAATCTAGAGTTTAGTTTAAAGGCGAGATTATACTTTCCGTGTCTGCTAGTATCCACTTTGGTCCTCGGGGCAAAAAAATTGCCTGGTTCAGATGTGCTAGCCTGTTGTGTGACTGCGTGGACTCGTCCGGGGAGAATATATATTCCAATGCACCAACTGAGCATGCGCCCCCAGGCGGTGGACTTGAAGGAGACTTCAAAGAAGTGTAAAAGGAATGACTACTCAGCCATTGAGTCTCCAGCCATTTGTGTCCAAAGTGGACTATAATCAAGGCGTAAGGATTGCTTAAGTGGCCGATTAGATTTGACCAAATGATGATCCTTTTTTTACGCTTGTCAAACAAATCACTGGGCTTTTTCAAATTAGCTACAAACTACAAAGAAAGGAGTCAGTTTAAAGCTAAACATAAAGGATTTTAGGAAGACAACAAACAGGAACAGCCACGTTTTTTTCCCCCTTTCTCCTGGACACTTGGAATATTTTTGTTTTTTTATAAGCTGTTACCGTGTACCACAAACCCTTGATAAGAGTTTGCTGGCGTCGAAGTGTCAGTTTACGAGATCTATGCTTTTAATGTTTTTTCTGGAATGTACATATCTCCTTATTAAACACTTAGTAAAGGCTGTTTCACCAATATTTAATGTTCCTAGTAAGTTAGTCCCCAAAGACATTTAAAAATTATTATTTGTATGTATCGTTTATTTCACGTTTTGTTTTTTCTGTTTGTTTTTTTTCCAGCCCTCTTGTTGGGCCATACCACACGGAGGTTGTGCTTTATTGAGCTGGAAAGGCTTGGGCATATTTAGTACATGCCAAAAAACTGTAAAATAAATAAATAAACATGCGTTGATTTTGGACTGTATCCTCCCCTCGTGTCGTGCCAGCGGATGTTCAAATTAGCATGTTCGCATTCAGGCCTGGGTTCTATTATCCTCTCCAATGGGGTTCTTTATAGTTATCAGGGGGGCCATATTTGAAAGCACGGCTTGTTTTAATACGAGAGTGCAGCCTCGTGGAATGCGAGGAATTCTGTCATTTATTTTCATCTGCGGTTGAAAATTAGAACCTGGAGGACTCGAAGCATGTGATTTCAATTAGAGGAGCTGTAAAAACCTGAAGATGTAACAGTCAGGCAGACTGGTGTTCTACCAGCACAAGCCATGATATATCTGCACATGCTTTTCCGTGTAAACAACATCAGGCTTCTCTTTGTTTTTAGCCTGTAAATGGAAAACATCAATGCTTTCTAAGTTAATGACGCAAATTATTTTTGTCACTTAACTCTCTGACTTGGTATCAGTGGTACACAGCTTTCCTTGCTACGCATGCACAGTGTTTTTAAAGAACTTCGCAGGTGGGTCCTAGGGTTTTTGCCAATGAACTTCAGGGCCAATGATGACCAGAGTGATAGCCTGCACAACTTGCCAGTCAAGGCAATAGTTTGTATTTCACACCTTTGCAGTCTTTTTGAATGAATGCATGTGGGAATTTGATACATTCAGCATTTCAAAATGAGAAAAAGCAGACCGAGGGAGTTTCTGTCTGTTTGATTGATTTTTAAAAAATGAATGCTTAATGTAAATGAGTTCATGCAGGGGCTAGCTATTTCCTGCACTGCTCTGTCGTATTCTGGTATTAATCTGAGCGCGTGTGAGGGGAGAGCGTGTTGCAGAGCACATGAGACGCAGACTAAGTTGTTGATCGCTGTATGTGAATGAGGCTCTTCAGCTCGCAGAGCACGTTTTACTTTCTCTTAATGCATTAAGTAGGAAATAAACATGTCTGTGGCTGTCTCTCTCTCGCTCTCATGCAACAGCAGCTGGTAGATAGATAGCAGGACGTTACCTGAGTGTGAGGTTAAATCCATTCCCTAAGTGGTTCCAGTCAACTCAAACAGCACCATTGACTTAGGCAGTCTCACTGTCTTCTGCCTCCTTTTGTACATAGCTTGTGTGATGTTAGATTAAGGCTTACCCCCCACAGCCCCCACCCCATACCGTCTGTGTTGCAGGTCTCCTTCAACTTGTTGTGGCTGAAGATAATTTTTGACTCTCCCTGCATGTTTCTGAATTAATCTAAACATCTCAAGTGCCTAAAACCTTTGCGCAATACTCTGCATACAATTCCGAATCCAGGCCATCAGTCCCATTAAGGCCAAAGTGCTTCAGCATGATAAATTAGTTGCTGTCCTTTAGAGCAGGGCGATATGGCCAAAAATATTTATCACGATATATATTTGAAAATTTGCGATAACGATATAACCGACGATATAATTGATGCGAGACAAAATACAACTCCACAACATTACTAGCGCAAAAAGACAACCTTCCATTTATTTTCACTTAAACAAGAAGCTGGTTTTTATGTACATTAAAGCTTTATAAAAATGTAACAGTGCAAATGCAAATTCCTTGCTGAAAGTTTAACCAAAAGGCATTTCCAGTAGAAATGGGCTGACATATCCTGAGCATAACCATGTATAATATCCACTGAAGTTAAAAAGAGGTGCTTTGCAACATTAAACTGCAGTGTGCAGTACGCATTTTTCGGACCATAAGGTGCACGGGATTATAAGGCACATTAAGCGAAACAAAGCAGTCAGATAAATCAAACTTTATTAAACTCATTCTTCTTGCTTCCTCCACTTCTGTACCATTGATTCATTAATGTTGAATTCTCTGGCAGCTGCTCTATTCCCATGTTGTTGCAGTATATTAATGACTAACCTGGTATTGTGGATGGATTATCTCAGTTGTTCTCCTGACTGAAGTTTGGTCCGTTTACAGCACCCTGCCATGCGATTGCATTTGTCTCTAACCATGAAGAACCTTCACGTTAACTTTTATAAGTGGAAAAGTGTTAGTGTTCGTCCTCCAGCTTCACTGTTTATGTTATGCTAACATAGCTGTGTCGCTAGCGATCACGTAGCACGTCATTATATACCAGCTAGCCCAACTTCAGTAACCCTACAAACGTCACTGCTGTTTAGTTTCCTGTCTTCATTTATGTTGGAAGTGATAGCAGAGCTGTACGTTTGATTTTTTTCAGAAATCTCTCAGTCAGAACATGCAATATCATGCTTAGGTAACTAGCGAAACTAGCGAGCTAACTTCCGCTAGCTTCCTGCTAACTTCTAACTCCGTTAAATGTAATAACTTTTGTTTTCATGGATGCCTGGAAGTTAAACTTTATAGTTACACCTGGTAAAGCAGCAATGCTGATCGTTTTATTAAAGATGAAAGAATTTAGACAGTTTTTAACTCTAAGTGATGCTGCAGTGTTGTTTGACCTGAAGAGACGGAGTTTAGGACCCAGATTACTCCCAGATTTAAGAGCATCTTAGTCCGACAAATACGACAATAACGACGGCCGCTTGCATGTTCTGCAAAAAAATGTGCTTTGTCGTGTATCTGACAGACAAACACCAAACCAGTTCCACATCACTGAAGTTGCACCATTTTTACAAACCAATTCTGGTTCATCTGTTTCACTCAACAATCGGCCATGTGCGTATGAAAACAAAGGCACTGCGCATGCGCGTTTTACTCCCATTCTATCGCGATATTTCATTTTCCTATCGTTGCCTAACATTATACCGGTATTACCGTGAACGGTATAATATGGCCCAGCCCTACTGTCCTTTGCAGCGGTCTACATTTCATGGCGTTGCTGACAGCAGGCTTGAGGCGCTTGGTGCATGAATGCTGCAGCTGTAGGATCTCATGTCATTCCGATAATGTATTGCAGTGGGGTTTTTTTTTCCCTGTTTGTTCAAGCAATTCTGCTTCCCTTGGCATATGACCTATTGCCAAACTGTGACACAGGGGCTTCATAAGCAGTCTGTTGAATAGCTTGCTGAGTCACAGCATTTTTTGGGGGTTTTTTTTGGTTTTTTTGGGGGGCTGGAAAACCTTGAAAAGAAATGGAAATTGTTGCACATCAAAATGTATTTGTATAGTGATGCAAACTGACTCTGATGGGACCAACATTATTAAAATAAATAAATAAATAAAACAATTTTAAAAAAACGAACATCACATTGTATTCAGAAAGACATAAAATAAGGATAAAGACCATAAACTCATCAGAAAAGTGCACACTGAGCTCACAGACATAATTTCTCATCTCCACAAGCTTTGCCCATCTTTCACTTACAGTCTCTGATATCTGACTTTTGAACTCCAAATGGTGGCCGATTGGTTAATCTGTGCCGAGTATGCAGGACAGTTACAGATTCTGGTCGTGCAACAAGGTCAGTTGACACTCGGCACGCCATAAAACTGGCAGGAATCAAGGCTAGCATGCTATCGCTGACGGACAGCAGCTGGTGCGTCGAAACGTTCCAAGTGGAGCTTGTCCCAGGAGAGCAAGTATGGAGACATAAATAGATCTCTGACAGTAATTGTCTCTGAAAGGGCGTGAGTGCATTTCATGAGGAGTATGCATAGTGTTACACCCATATTTGATAGGCTGTCGTGAGCTGCTAGCCTAGCTGCAGCACAGGTACACATACAAACGCAGACTTTCGAAGAACCTCCCTGTTTATTCCTATGCTGAGCTTGACAGGTGCTGCTTATGGTTTGGCGCTCTTCCTAACAGCACTGACAGATTGTATTTACCATACGATGCTGTGCAGTGTCCTCACACATCCGAAGATGGAATATCCTCAAATCCATCCAGAAATGTCCTTGTGTGGCTTCTTGAGGGTTTTTTTTTTCTTTTTTACTGTCTGAAATTAAAGTTGCAGGTTATAAATTATGTTTAAAAGGCACATGGTTTGGTTTTGATTTCCCTAACCATTGTAACTGTTTTATATGATTTTAGTGCTAGCCAATACTTACATCATGCTTTTGATTGTGGCATGTGGAATTTTTTTTGTTTTTAAATTTTTCCATGTAGTAAATTCAAAAATATTTTCAAAGTGTGTTTTAATTATCGAGATTCTACAAAAAATGTTCAGCGCCATATGTGACAGCAAAAACAACATTTTTTACTGATTGCATAAACAAAAAAACCTCTGTAGGGCTATTTATACAGTTTAGTTAAAAGGATTCCAAAAAACGAGACACATGTATTCAATTTCTGTCTGTTTCTTTCGTACTGCAATAACACATCTGAATACTACAAAAAAATGTCCATCACGCCACTCTTGTGTTAATCTATGCACGGTCTGAAGCATGTGTGTGGGAATGTATGTGAATGTTTTACTGTTATATCTTATTAGTATTATTGAATTTTATTGTTTTATTTATATTTTGATATTGCTAGGGATGATGCAATGATCGGGGACCATTCTTAATTTCGTTGTTCTCATGACAATGACAATAAAGTTTCTGATTCTGATTCTGATTCTGACTCTCCTGATAAAAGGCAATTTTCTCTTGGCCGATGAATAGAAAGGGTGTCCTAACTGTCAGAGAGTGACTAAGAGGTTAAAATAACGTGAAGATGAAGTCATGGGGTCAGGCAATACATTGTGACAAAGTGCATGTTGTGAAACAGTTTTTGGCATGTTAAGTGGGGGGAATTTTTCCCTAATTAGATAAAAGCTGCTTTTTTTTTTATTAGCCTTCAACATTGCTAAACAAGAATGCTGCAGTCATATATCAAGTCCTACATACATATTGTTTTTGCATAAGTGAATTATTGCATCTAATTTTGGTTTTGGGGTTTTGCAAGACCCGGCCATATGGGGTCCTGGGGGAAATCGGTGAGGGAGTTATTTCAGCGGTAAAGCTCTAGATGGTCAACCTCACTAATGGGAAGTTCACTACAACTGCTATAGATCGGTATCCAGCTCTCTGTCACCACTATGTACTCTAAGTGTGGATGACATCGAATTGTACATTACATTGTACTGCATATGTATATATGCTTTCCTGCCAACATCAACAATTTCTTTAGGGAAATAACAAAAGTGAATGGCAGGGTTTATTTCAGAGGCAACATGTTTCAGATCATTCAGTAATTTCATGTAGTCACTTCACAGTAATATGCATTTAAGATTAATTATGGACTTTAGCTTGGAGCAGTGGGTTTTTATAATATGAATTTAAGTGGAGACTGTCCTCACTGGACATCTTCAGTGACAAAATTACCACCTAGGGTGGTAATTTACTGATCGTAACTGGGAATTCGAGTGAGCTAACCCAGCATTTATTAACTCAAAACGGCAAAAATAAGATGTTAAAAGATGAAATTAAAAAGCTTACAAAGTTCGTTTGTAATGCTTTTAGTCTCTATAAAAGCGTGTAGAAGTTTACTGATAAATAACTTAAAGTATTCTCACACACACCATAAGCTCAGTGTTGTCTTAGTATTTGCTTGTCCATACGCTATCACTGAAACAGGCCTGCTTTGTGTTAATGTTGTAATTTTCATGTCTCTCTCACACACGCATTCCTCCTTAAACATCTTGCCTTACTCAGTCTCATCAGGACTTTTTTCATTATTCTATCCACAACGAGTTTTTCACCAACTTTGCAAGAATGCATTTCAGAGTTATTGAATTGGTTTTGGTGATAATACTGCAGCGATGCTGGAAGATCATTCACAAAAAGATAGGTGGTATTCATCAACCATGATTCGATTCTTTTAGCACACCGTCTCACACCGACTCAATTTATTTGAAGCGTATCTTCAGTTAAAGCAGATAAATTGAAGGAACCGAGGAGATTTTTCTCCATGGGGTTAAATATGTTTATTTAATAAGGTAGTGTTTTTTTTTTTGTTGTTGTTTTTTTTTAATTATTATTAACTGTTATCCAGAAATAAACTTAAAGAATTTACTGGTACTGTTGTGATTTTAGCCACATTTGCTGACTTGTCTAAAAAAAAAAAAAAAGAAAAAAAAAAGAGGAAATACTGAAAAACAGACAACAGTTCCAGCTCCTGAAGGGGTTGATTTGATCAAACTCGGTTTTGTTTGGCATGAATTGCTCCCCAGTTCTCTGATACATTTATCCTCATCCTTTCAACCTATTTGACTTTCACGCATAATATGTTAAATTTCTTTTAACAAATGTATTTTCTATTTTTTTTTCAGTACGATTTTTTTTTTCAGTTCCCTTTTACAGGTAAAAATAATTCTTGTTATTAATGCTCAGCACTTTCTCACTTCCTGGCTGTTGTGACTTTTCTTAGAAATCATCAGATGATTTGGGTTTTTTTTCCAGATAAAGGAGAAACCAAGTAATGGCCTTTTTACACGTTACATCCTTTCATGCTGACTTTCATTTGTTATTTGTTGATAAAGAGAAATCTTTAAATTGAGGTATTGTTATATTACATATCAACATGTTGCTGAATTGGTTGACTTATATACATAAATACGTATACAGTAATGACTTTTTTCTGTTCATGGTAAATGGTAAATGGCCTGCATTTGTATAGCGCTTTTCTAGTCTCTAAGGACCCCAAAGTGCTTTACACTACATTCAGTCATTCACCCATTCACACACTGGTGATGGCAAGCTACATTGTAGCCACAGCTGCCCTGGGGCGCACTGACAGAGGCGCCTGTTTAATCTATGTTAATGCGCTAAAAGTGTTCTGTAATGACTGACCAGTCTTTGTCTTTGCTTTTACCTGCAGGTTCAGGAGAGGGATGTGGAAAGATAATTCAGCGATTTCCCAAAAAGGACTGGGAGGGAACAGCTTTTCCTCAGGGGGTGGAAATGGCAAGTCATGATACATGACACTTCTGCACTCACAACGACTCAAAATGGGCTCAAGGTTTCTAAAAGTTGTGATTATTTAGTGCCAATTTACACTCACCTGCTATTTAGCCTTAATTCTTTGTAGCATAGATGCAACAAGGGGGTGAAAACATGGCTCAGAAATTCTATCATCATTGATACAAGGCAGGATGGATTCATGTTTTCATGTTGTTTACACCAAATGCTAACCCTACCGTCTTAATGTCACAGCAGAAATATCGACTCGCCAAACCAGACAAGATTTTCCCCCTTTTTTTTTTTTTAACTGTCCTTTTCTGTTGAGCCCTTTGAAATCGTAGCCTCAGTTCCCTGTTCTTCCACTACTACAAGCCGTCTGGTTCATTGTGGTTTGATGTGTTGTACATTCAGAGATTCTCTTCTGCATACTTTGGTTGTAGCAAGTGTTTGAGTTACTGTTGCCATGCTGTCAGCATAAAAGCAGTCTGGCGATTCTCCTCCGACCTTTCGCAACAAAAAGGCATTTTCACCGCAGTATTTTAGATAAACTGAGCTTTTATGAGTAACGAGGGGGAAAAATCTAGAAATTTGACCCTTCCTTTGGCCTCTTTTACCACTACCTCCACAGCACGTCTCATTAAGAGAACTGTGATATTTCACCTTTAGTGTACACTTGTTTTGCTTTGTTTTGTTTGATAGAGTTAATTCTGATTGACTGGCATCTAAATATTTCCATCGTCATTGTGACTGACGATTGTGCCGTGCAGTGCTGACCCCACTTCGTGTTTAACGGTGGACCTTGTTGAATAACACTACATGCTTCCTGGTTCAATGTTAGGAAATGTGTTTTGTGGAAAGCGCTGCATCATAAGAAACATTTGTCACAGGGAAAAAAAGAAATCTGAAGTATTTTCAGCGACAGATGACAGATGACACCCCAGGGAATTTTCTCTTGCCCTTTTGGAGCTTGTGTATCAGATATTGGCATTTCCTGTTTCAGCTAAATTGTTTACTCCAGTTTGTTTAAACCCTTTTCACAGTCACTAATTGGGTAACCCCTTTCGTCTCCTTTTCACATTTTGCCCACCCTGCTATCTGGTCTCCATTTCTGATTCTCTCTCTAGCTTCCTGTTAAGTCATGTTAAGGGAATAGATACTAGCATGTTCCCCTCCTTTTTTCTTCTGCAGGGTGACTAAGGGGTCTGTGACTGGGGGTCTGTTTTCCTTATATGGACAATAAAATGGATGAACAAATATTTGCTTCTCAGCACTGGGAAAACTGTCAATCTCTGGGGTAACATTAGCAGTTAACAGTATCTTACTGCACAGGACATGAGCGCCTGCGTTATATCTGTTTTGTTCATTTATATTAGCTACTGCAGATAAGCTTTTAATGACTAAGCTAAATGGTTCAGGCAACCAGCAGGGAGGGAAAACAGCAAAAGGACTTTGCATCCAAACGCAGTACTTGCACATGATGCTGTCCTGCTCATCTGTACATTGTTTCATTTTTTTTCTCACTTCACCGAGGCAGCGCCTGCTCTCCTCAATGCTTGACTTGAATGTAACAACCAAACGGTTGCACAGCTTTGCCAGATTTCTTCTTTTTCTGCAAAACAATATTAAGTTTTAGCTCATGTATAATATTGTTGATCCATGTGTTTTAAAATAATAACAATAATAATAAAGAAGTAGGTTTTATAGAAAGTATAGTACTGAAAATACTAAAACTGTTAATCCTAACTACCAGCCTGTTTGGGGTACTTTGAGAATAAAGCTATGCCACCCACTTTGAGACTTCTTTGTTTCTGGGCATCAGTCAAATGAAAAGTAGCCTCCTTTGATAATCAATAAAATATATAGCTTCAAAACTTTAAATAATAGTGAAACTTTCAAAAATTGACCAGTTTCAGCTTAATTTTGACTGAAGTTCAGCTGCAGGTCAAGCGATTTTTTTTTTTTTGGAGTCAAAGTCACACTGAGCCACAGGTTCGAGACCCTTGCCTTATAAGGGAAAGATCACTGTAAATCAATACTTTATGTTATCTTGTCATGAAAGTGATCATTGCCAGGATGAACACATCAGTGGGGCCAGAGAGGTCGCTGCATGGTTTTACAATATTTGACTCATTCTGTGATCACATGCAAAACTCAGGTTTTATCTTTTTATTGCATTTTGGTAGGGTGTAAAGTTTGGAGCACACATGCTCTTCATCAGACCAACTTTTTCCTGATTGTCCTCTGATGGAGAGCAGGTGGACGCCAAACATTACACCTTACCAAATGCAATAAATATATAAAACTGCTCTGCTCTTGTCAGTGTGTTTCATACATATTTCAGCCCGTCACCTGCCTCGCTTTTTGGCGTGGATCTGCATGTATTTTTCCTATCTTGTGACTCATGCTACGGCCTTTTGCTGCCACCAGATCTCAGCCCTCTTGAACAGTTATGGAAGATTTTAGACCACATCTGTTAGGCAGCTTTCTCCACCCCATCGCCATCATCAAAACAACAAATAAAGTGAATATTTCGTGGAAGAATGGTATTCAGCCATCCAGAAGTGTTTCAGGGAGATACTCTGTGCCAAGATCCATTAAAACTGCTGTCAGGGTTGGTCACTCGACACCTTGCTAAGACACTCTGTTGTTTTTTGTTTTGTTTTTTCCTTTAAATTGTGACCCTTCTGTAACTTCACCGCATACAAGTTGCATAATGTGGGTCAGATATCTACGCCAAGATAAACTTAGTTTATGCAAACATTTGGCATTCCACAAAAAGTCATGTTTAGATGAGGTAAGTTTTTCACTATGATAGAGTAGTTTGTGGAGTGGAGTTCATAATTTATTCTTTTCATATAATATTTGAAGATTTAAAAGTTTAACATTACAGTTCTGTCTCCGTCTTTTAGATGATTTACGAAAAAAGGTTTGTTTATCTTTAAATCATTGATTAAACGATGGCTGTAAGGTATTATGGCTGCAGCTGAAATCTTTAGGATCTCTGTCACGGTCAAAGAGACGCTATTATTCCGACTTTTGTTTACGCAGCGGTATTTATAAGGCAGATGAGGACAAGTGAGGCTATTATTCCGCCACAAATGGACATATTGTGAGTGGGCGGTTTGAATGGCATGCCGGCGTCTTCCTGTGTAACTAACTGAGTCTGCTGGTGGCCGACAGGAATGTCTCATTGGGAGTCATTATTTAGATACGAGCAACCGTGTGTCATGCAGCAAAGCATAATGCTCCTCAAAGCCGACAAACCGCATCGGTGACTGGCGTAGTTCAAGAAATGAAATGAAGAGAATGTCTCTAGACTGGCGAGTTGTTTTTTTTTCTTGAGTTCAAACCCTAGTTTACTCTAAGTGTGTCTGAGAAAAAGAAACCAAGGTGGCTCTGTTTTCTCTGCATCATCCCTCAAGTATCCTGTCAAAGATTCCTCTAGTTTAAATATAGCAACACTGAAACACGTTTAGCTGAATCTATTAGTTTAGTGGTTCCAGATGTCATTGAGGACCTGCATAGCATTCTTTTTGGGCTTGTGTGGGTGTGTGAATTTTTATCTTTCCGGAGTGATCCCCACCAATGCTTCTTCATTATGTGTCAGCCTGGACTCAAATTAAGACATACTGCAATCCCCAGTTTGCAAAGAAAGCATAGGGATGATGTTTCTCACTAAAGGCACTGAAAAAAGGTTTTTTTCAGTGACGTATCTTTTTATTTTTTTTTGCAAAAATCACATTTTGTACTTCGAAGATATGACAGTATTTGCAAGTTTAGTTTGGACTTTTGAATAACATGTTGAATAGGATTCATATGTTCAAGTCTTTCAAATCTTCTTGATTAGAAACAAACAAAAAAAGCACCCAGAGGGGTAAGCAAGGACAGGAAAGAGGGGGTTGTTCCAGAAATTAACTTTCCTACTATGTTGTGTGTGACAAACTTTGGTCAGGGGCCAAATGACTGAAATTCCAACTTTGAAGCTTTAATGAAGATACACCATAGTGTTTAACAGACCCACTCAGCAATTTGCATTTTGGCCCTGTTTTGAACTGGTATGTAAACCATTATTATTTGCAGATTTTCTCCACTCCATGAAAAAGAAAATTGCTTTTTACAAACACTAAGGAGCACATCAGTGGATGAAGCTGAGCACGAAAAGCATTTTGCGGTCACAACAGGCCCCCAGCAGACTAAATAACCACAGATGAGGAATGCACCAAGAAAAAGCGTTTACAACTTGCGCTCGGAAAAATGTGTTTCTAATCTTTGCAGGCAAGTGATGATGATAGGAACCAGCCCAAGAACTCATCTGGTATGGATGAGCCAGGTCTGTAGATGGAGGTCAGTGCACCTAGTACATTTCCATCACCTCGCTTTTCAGAATTGGGGCACAGCCTCATGCTATACTGTAAATTAGCTAACTTTGAAGGTAGTGCAACTTTAGGACCCCCTAGGAGTTTTCGCAATCAAAAAAAAATGTTTTAATTATGTATTTTACCAAATTTCAGCAATGATAATTGCTATCTGGGTCATTAGCAAATAAACAGAAGTAACAATTTTTCCTTATAGGTTGATTTAAAAAAAAAAAATTTTTCCCCCCCATTACTGTTGGTAGAAACAAATTTATGTTTGGTTTTCGTTAACTTTTTCTGTGAAGGTCCTCACTGAGTCGTCAGGTGACAGAAGCTAGCTAAGCAGAATTTTGTAAATATGACTGACACAGCGATGCAAAGGTTAACCTGAATCCAATGATGATGCAGAAGGCTAAACGTGGCTCGCCATGTGATTATTGATTTTTTGCTTATTCTGTTCAAAATGAATGTGGTGAGCTGTAATAAGTCTAAGGCTGCTTATTTTCATATTTCTAGAGTAATTTACTTGCACGCAGCTAGCCCATCAACATATTCAGTTATCCAATTGGTCTTCTTGTGGCTTTAGACATGCTTTTACAGACGATGGCTTATTTAAGCCAAATAGGGAAAAGACCAATTTAAAAAAATTAAAAAAAAAAAAAAAAAAAAAGCCTGGTCCTACAGTAATAGGTAGGGAAATGTGTTACCAATTAACTTTATGTTTAATAGTTGCAGCCCTTGCTGGTCAGTGCCAGAAATACTTAGTTTAACTAAATATTTATTCGTTCATAAACTAAAGTAGTTACCGGTCATATTCAAGATGTTAAAGCATTACCCAGCACTAGTCCTGGTGGGCAGCAGTACTGTCAGAGTATTACTTTGGCGAAAATTAAGACCGTCTGGTATTATTTTTGAACTACTGAGTTTGCTTGTCTAATTGCAAGCACCCTTTAAATCTCAGTGCATGTTAAGGGCCATAAGCTGCTCACAGTTGATGACACCATATTGGTATCAAATTAAGTTTTTTTTATTCTTCCTCTGTTGTTCCCTCTCAAAAAGTCTTCTGCTTCCGACACACTCTTTCCTTTCCTGTTTTATGGGCTCTATTAATAGTACTTGTAAAGTCTACACTGTAAGACAACCACATGGACTTAAAGCTGTTTGATCTGATCTATCTATTTGTGAACAAGACACACAAAAGCTTGTCCAAGCTTGCTTTTGCTGGTTAAAGTGCAAAATGCTGGTTAAAGTTGTAATTTATGCTTGCATATTTCACCTTAAAAACCTTCATGTCTTCTACCTGCGCCAGTTTATGATGAAAAGGTTTCTCTCTGTTGTTGTTGTTGTTGTTTGTTGTACAAATGGTACATAAAAGAAATCAAGTCTGTTAAAACCGATTATAATGATCCCACTCAGACAACCTTTATTTCTCTTTTGAACATTTACGAATACAGGCTGCTCACTGTAATTGAAATATCAGTCATGAGTTATTAATTATGCACATGTTTAAAAAAATTATTATGTCATTACTGGCTGCAAAAAATAAATAAATCTGTTGCTAAGTAAGATGACGTTCATGGCAAGAAAAAAATTCAAGATTCTAGTGATTAAAAAGATCTTGATGTAAGGTGACAGACATAAAAAGAGAGAGGACATGTTATTATTTTGCTTCTAACGACACAGACGTTCTGGTAATTTGTTTCAAAGTTTTCTTGAGCAACAGGTTTCCAGGCTTATGAAGGTCAGTCAAGCATAAAAAAGGCACCTAACTCAGTGCATAAACCAGTCTACACATAACAGGCAGCTTAGCAAAGAACCAGTTCTATCCCTGCTAGTAATAAAGTGTAACAACACATCGTTTATTTCCCATGTATTTTATTTAATCTATAAAAATGCCAAAGATAACACAGTGAGTGTCTGCAGCTATCTATAAAACATGGTGGAGGCTCTGTCATGGTTTGCAACTGCATTTCAGCCAGTGCTGCTGGGGAGCTTTGCTCTAGTTAGCGGTGAGAGCAGCACATGTGGACATTGACCAATCAGCTGAAAGGAAAAAAAATCTGGTCAAAATTTGTACTTGCAAGTTGAAACTCGCACACAAGTGAGGGATCCTGAGCACAAAGTTTTACACATAGTTTTTTCCTTTGTATCTGTAAACAGACCTAACAAAAAAATTGTAACTTGTGTAAATATTTTTCACGAACACAAATCTTTTTTACACAGATAGAAACTCTCATCTGTGGACGCACAAACATAACATTTTGAGATATTTTGATTTACAAGGTTATAAAACTCAGTTCACAGCTACGCAGTCTGATTTACAAGTACAAAATATTTATGATCACAATTTGAGCCCTAATCTTGTCACAACTGATGGACTTGCAGAGTTGCAGCGTAGGTAGAACTGCAGTAAAGTAATGTAAGATTTGGATCCACCATGTGATACCATGAGGAAAGGGTCTGATTAGCAACTGCTTTATTTTTTTAGCATAGTAATTATCCCAAACACACAGCAGCTAACATCCAAAGAAGAGTTTTAGATGTCCTTCAAGACACCCAGAGAACTATTCCTGAAGACTACTTTGAAAAATGCCAAAAAAAGCTTGCTTAAAAGAATTCAAGCTGTGTCATAGATTAAAAGAAGTCACGGCAAATATTGACTTTCAGTTTTCTTTGTTTTTATTTCCATTTTTGCTCTCGGATGTTTGAATAGATCACTTGCATTTTCCTAGCAGTATATAAAGAAATCAGGGGTGGCTCAAGACCTTTGCACAATCCTGCATGTACAAATCATTATGTTTTGTGTACACGACAAAATCCAATCAAATAGAATACAAAATCAAGACCAGTCAAGTAGGAAGGGTTGCTGCCATTAAAAAAACGGACTGAGTGATTACCTCATTTCAATTACGCATTTTTTAGGCTGATGCGACTGGTCTCTTAAGGAAGGGTAGTCCCACCATCCACAGTGTATGCCACGGACCAGTTTATGCCCGACAATATTTTCACGGACCGGCCTTTAAGGTGTCGCGGATAAATACAACAAAATAAAACTAGTACCGGTACCGAAAAAAAGAAGATTTATTCATAACACACGTGAAAAGACCCAGGAAAACCGAGTTAACTATAAAAACGATAACAAAATAACGCTGAAAAACGATAAAAACCCTGAAAACCATACATTTCACACCTGAGCCCCAACTCTCGCGGCCCGGTACCAAACGACTCACGGACCGGTACCGGTCTGAGGCCCGGGGGTTGGGGACCGCTGTTCTAGCACATGCCATGGCCTCCAAAGTGACCAGATTAGCACCTAATTTTGGATTTTGGAGTACTGCAGCATCAAAACACCAATATCTTTCAGAAGAATCCCTTCAACAGAGTTTCACAGGGGTCACTAAACCTGTTCTTGCAATGAGTGGTGACCCGTCACTTTATTTACACACTTTGTCTTTTTTCTTCTTCTTCTTTAAAAAAAAAAAAAAAAAAAAAAAATCCTCTCATTTTTGGCTGATCTCTGACTTGACCACCTAGTATTAGTTTGGTTAAATAAAATTATTTAGAGGCCCATAAAAAATCTCTTATATAATACTTTAACTCAAGTGACATTATCATCCCCTGAGAGTTACATACACAACACACTGTGCAATAGAAACGGATAGGTCTTTGTGTTTATGCTCGACTTGGCTTTCCATGTGTTTATGCGTGTTGGGTGAGGTGAAGTATCTTAACAACTATGCCTGAGAGGTCAAACACATTCCTAAGCACCACAAAGTTCAGTGTTGAACATGAGGGTGAGTCTATTACATGTAGCCTGCGGACAATGTTCTGTCAACAGACTCATTCCTGCTGTCTCCTCTGTAATTCCCGGTAGGAAAACAAAGCATCTCCTCAGTAGATGTAGCCTCAAATCAGTGTCCTTTGATCATGTGCTAGGCACAGGGCTCACCACAGTGCGCTCAGGTTGGGGCTCTGCATTTTATGCAAAAGGCCAAAGTGAAGTTTTAGTGCTATATAATTCAGTGCTGAAATAATTAGTCAGTTAATGAGAAATGATTGTCGGCAGATGTAACAATTGCTTATTCCTTAAAATAATTTATTAAATAATAAAAATATTTGCGTGTCCCAGCCCTGGTATGTGCTTCAGTGTGCATTTTTATTGTTTTTAGGTTTCTGACTGATTGAAATAATTATCGTGACCTCAGGGGGCATTTTTTTCTTCTTCCCATTTTCCACAATTAATTTAATCTTGGCTTTAATTGCATCGTACTAATACTTTCCACAGCAATAATTTCCTTAAATTGGTAAATGAAAGACACGTACACAAATGGCGCCTACAGTGTCCCAATCAGTCAAGCCAGCATGAAAGTGCCTGAAGATGTAGCATTACAATAAATATTCAGACGACATTATGGTCTCACACTAGCCTGAGTCATCTCTGGTATGCATTTTCGTGGTCCTTAAAACTAAAATTGGATGTTTTCTTGATTGACACGAGGGTCGGTCTGTCACGCTGAGGTGAAGTGTTAGTCTTCCTCATCTATCCACAGCTCTACGTCTCTGCTGTTTGCCCAAAGTTGAACTTTCTTATCCCACTGACCCAATATAGTGGTCAGTGGTAAACCTAAATTCATTCTTCAGAACAGTCCTTGAAAATTCTGTCGACAGGATATGCAGCATATGCAGCACATCTAGGCTAAAAAGTAGGAATGAATAAATCAAGTAACTATGATATAAATGACTTTGTCAAATGTTGGCATGTGGAGTTATTGCAGCAAATACAGTTTTAACCTTTTAACCTTTTTTCCCCTTTACAAGCCTGTGGTTTGGTTAACATTTGTCCCAACGACACATTACTTTGTTACTTAGTAATTTTTTGCAGGTTAGTGATACTAATACCATACCTCTGAAAATACTTAATTCCATAGGCATTTTAAGCAGTATATGTACCACGGATGGTTGTCAAAAAAAAGATACTTTGTTACTAATTGATACTAAAAAGTCACGGATCGGATTAGATACTCCTTTACTCATTTGTAACAGTATTGAATTCAAAAGCCTGTAGCTAACAATCAGCCTCTCTCCTCACTAGCAGCTGAACACATAAACAGTAGCACAGCAAACTTGGCAAAGCATCTTACAGACCAACACCCCAGTCTTTATGAGGAATTTTATGAAGTCAAGCCCAGTTATCATAAACTTCCCTGTCCAGTACATACTTTAACATTAGCTGTTTAGCTATTTGTAATTAGCACATAAGGCATCCGTTAAGTAAGGTAGCATGCGCTGTAGCAGCTAATGATGTGGGGGCTGAGGAGCAAACATTATCAGTTAGTCAGTTCTGATCATCTGCTGTGTTAAACACAAGACATAGTGTTATATTAACTTCATACCTCAATTATTTTTGTTGAAGGGTGTTATACTTCTGAAAGTCTAAGATTGAAATCAAGACAGGTTTACTAGCAACAAAACTAAATCGGTGACAGCCTACCTTAAAAACTCCAATTGACTTTCCCTTTTTTTCTCTCTAGCTACACCTGTGATTTCTAAGCATTTTAGAAATCAGTTTGTCTATCCAAGCTGTGGTTTTGCATTGGCTATGCTTCGATACTGAGACAAGGTCTAACTTCCGATACTGAGTTCTAAGAAGTATAACTGCTATTTTATGAACTTTTTTTTTCTTGTGTTTTTGGAAATTCCTTGTTTCAGTTTACAAGTTGTAGGGATTGTAGTGCATATGGTGCTCTTGGAGGCATTGCAATTTCTGTCCTGCATCCAAACAACACTAAATCACATGTGCTCCTACAGTAGGCTAATCCAAGGCTGGCTGATAACAGAGAGACACTAGGATAAGTTGGAGAAAGGTTACTGTACTCTGTGTTCTGTTGTTGAAAAGGCTGCATTTTTTCCTGTGGCATATACAGTAAATGCAAACACACAGAGTACCTGCATCAAATGCAGAGAAGTACATGTATTGTAACAGCAAATGATCTTACAACAGAGATTTTTGGGATTTTTTTTTTTTTTTGTTTCTCTGCTTGTTGTTGTTCAAACATTAAACTTCAGGGCCCATCTTCCTTTAAAGGAATGTGACCTGACTTGACCAGACTCACATGTGTCATGTCTCTTGTCTAGAACTTTAACTTGTTGAACTCTTGCTTTTCCTCCAAATCCCTGCTGTAATGAGAAACAAGGCTTCACTTCCAGAAAAGATGCTCAAGTTATTAGAAAAATGTGAACTGCAAGTGTCATGTGTGGATAGTTTATGTCCACTGGGCCAGAGTACAAATGGTGAAATTCTAACTGAAATTTAAAATATGGTTTTAATTAGAGATATTCTCAGGAAGACGAAGTCTTGGACCTGACTGCAGCAAGACCTGGGCTGCGCCCCCCCTTAAGTAAAAATGTTCCTTGAAATCATAGTGAAACTCAAATTTAGTCCACTGCACAAAAAAACAGAAAGTCGTAACTTAAACTGTGTTTAAGTTATTTGTTGTTATAACAAAAAGACAAAAAACCTGAAAAAAAATATTTTCTCTGCTGATCCAGTAGAGTTGTTAAGATATCGGCCACCGTTTCGTTTTAGTTGCTGGTAGACTTTTCTCCACTTCAATTTGGGACTTTAAAAAGTTTTAGGCTTCTTTTAAACACCCTCCTGGTGAAAGTACTGCTACAACATCACCCAACACACAAACAAACAGAGTCTTTAAGTCTTATGTTTAAGGTTAAAATGTTCACTGTAAATATTTGTTTTCTCGTCATCTTGCTCTTGTCCTGCAAAGGACTTAAGCAATGAAAATGGAAAAAAAAAAAACCCTCAATGGAAGTGTTTTTCAACTGGCAGAATCATATAGATGATCTTTACAATGACTATACAATAGCAACCACCTTCGTAGATTAAATCTGGAATTTATTTTTGAAGCAAACTCCTCCCGTACTCGTTGTTTTCTTTTGACTGTTATGTGTGGCTGAAATATATAAGAGCAATATTAACCGTATTGCTAGTTCTACTCACCTCATAGAGCTTGGCAATATGGCTAAGAAAAATCTGACCTTGATATAATATGATATGATAAAGAGACTGAATATTTATTTGTAAGACAACAAACCCAATTTTTGTGCATGAAGAAAAAGAATTTAACAAAAGGAGTACAGCATGATAACAGTGGTATGCTGGGTGAACTTTACTCCCTCTAAGAAGCAGCAGTTTCGACCCTTATGGGAAGTAAGTGACTCGTTTACCTGCACTAAGCTGCAGTTGTAGTGCAGCGTATTGAGGTTCAGAGATCTGCCACAAAGTGTTTCGATAGAAACTGTTATTGAGAAGAGTTGCATGCCATTTTTTTTCTTCCTCAGAGAGGCGATAAAGGCCCTGATTGTCCAGTGTTATGTTGCATATCGTCTCCACCCATCTAGGAGCCAAGATAAAAGTAAAGACGCTTCACAGGAAGGGTAACGTGAGTGCACACACAGCGATTAGAACGAGAGCCCTAGAATGTTTTGTACTGATAAAATATAGTCGATTAAAAACACAAAAACATGATTACTTGTTTAGCATTGTTCAAGAATATTCAATATTCTAACTATGGGAATATAGTATATAAAATAAAAATGATCTATTAAATAGCACCCAGTGACATCTATGTCATATATGTACGTCCAGCTCTACAGGTTAGGCAATATAATAAGCACAAATGAAAGAAGCGTACTCTGCTTTAATGCCTTAAAAATCTCTTTTAATCCATCAAGTGTCTTAAAGTTTAAGATTTTAGCCAAACATAACTGAAGCTTTTTGTCTCATATCTAACCAGAACACCAAAGCTGTTTTGTTAAACCTCCTAGCATCTGGGCTTAGGTCAAGTTCAGTTCACTTGAGAGAAGACTCACCCTTTCAGCTATGAGGGGTCATTTATCTAACCTCTCTGTTGGTTGGATAAGCAAAACATGACAAAGCTTTACTGCATTGTTCATAATCAGCAGGCCTTGTTAGTCCGATTTAGGCTAATTGCCAAATAACTGACTTATGAAAGAATGAAACCTAATTATATCACCTTATGGATTGGCTCATGTGTGACATGTCGCGCTGCACGTCAGTCTTCTGATGTTTGTAAAGCTATGAGAGAGAAACTAAACAGTGCATTCCAAATAGCAGGAAGCCCTTCCAGCTAGCGGGAAAATGGGACCATGCGTACATCAGGAAGATCCACAGATGAGTAATCAATGCTTTATGTGCCAGTGAAGCTAAACACATCAGGAAACAAAGCTGGAGTTGTCAAGGAGGCAGGACTTTCCATGATATGAGCTAACCAGGAAATGGGAATACACAGGATGAAATCGAGCCACGGTACACAGGAGAGCTCACATACTTCTAGATAAAATACAGGCAGAGCTTTTTGACTTGTCCACTTAACAGAAATGTTATTTCCTAATCGACTTCAAGTTTGAGAATAACATGGAAAGCCTCCTTCCGAGCAAACAATACATGAAAGTGATGATGGTTAATAACAATCTCACGTGCCACTGGGACCTACGCAAAAACAATAGCTGTGAAATGGTGCCAGTTTTGGGATACCACGGCTATCCTGAACCACCCACATGCTTGCTCCAAACATTCCCCTACGTGGTTACATGTGAATGAAAGTTGCTAGTAAATATGTGAATGACTACTTGATGATGACTACACCAGTGGCTGGCGACATAGCTTATAACTGCAGAGTCCCTTACTTCCCCTCACTTGTGAATTCTACTTACGTGCCTTAAATATTTATCTTTGAAATATCTCTCTATCACTCTCAGGAGTGCAGGTGTACAGACCCAGCTTCTGAAATCAGTCTCAGCGTTGTGCTTTTCAAACATGATTTTCCAGCAAAATATTCCTATAATAATCTGAACTCCCTGTGCTGAACTTGAACATATTTGAAATTTCAGGTGAAAAAATACTGAAACTAAGGGGAAACGATTAATTCCAGTCACAGAATAATATGTTGCACTAATGAATTCTTTTTTTTTTTTTTTCTTGTAGCCTAGGAAGACTTTAGGGCTCTTTGCATAGCTCTGCTGGGTGGTTGATAAACTCTGGTAGTCTCTGTGGGTTTAAGAGCTGCATGTCCTGTAGGGAGCATGGTTGAATGGTCACACCCACAGTTTATACAGCATCTTCACTATAAAACCAAACTTGCGGATGTATTCGCCACATTCAAACGAACGGTTACCAGCTGATTTTGTTCTGGTATAAAGGAGGATAAATATTACCATTAACCCACAGCCCACTTGACTGAATAGTGTCATCACTATCCATAAAACCTCATACAGGATATGAACGCTGCATGTTTTGGCAACCCTACAACCCTGCTTTCACGATTCAGCGACAGAGGTTGCCGGTTGCTTGGGTAGAAAAGGAGATGTTGGTCACCACGTCTGAAGTACGTCACAGATATCATCTCTTGTTGTTTTTTGAGAACAACACCAGACCTTCTGTAGCAAGTTTATTTCTTTTTTTAAGGTTTTGCATTTACTCCACGCACTGCATTAGTGTATAGTTAGGAGAGGAACAAAACATGTTGTGGTTGGAGGACAGCAGAAGTGAGAGCAGAACCTATGGTGAGTACTGATATTTAGCCAGGGCCCCTACAAGGCAGTGGAGGAAGCACCTGTTACAAAGCTATTATCTTTCTGAGCTGGACGGCCATTGTACTGATCGACAACATCAGGATAAAGCTGTTTACCCTGCTCTTTCATGCATCGCTCCATGTGCTCAGAAATGTGTTTTGATGTGTCGTGTTTACTTTTTACAGATAACCGTAACAACCATGTTTACCTACTCCTGGGTTAAAAAAAAGGGCCTGTAGTAATTTGGTGCTTTAAAACCTTAAAAATAAGGCCCATTACAATTATTCAGTCCATCTGTTTTTATATGCATATACAGGCTCACGTGTCCCACATGCTCATTATGCACATAGAGACAATGATTACAATTAATATTTTTTATTAGTGGTGATTTATTTAATGCCTTAATGGGACATCAAACTAAATTTTTACCTTGATTTGCATAGTGTTTGCAGTCACACTGACAGCAAAATCCTTGAAATCATCCACCCCCTAATTTTTAGCTTTTGTTTCCCACTTTCTAATTTTAGTCCCCTTGGTGTTCCTGTCATAAAGGATGCTGTGGTAGACAAAGCTAACCCACCGCACATCTGACCTGTGGACACGGGAGGTGTTCAGGATGATTTTTATAGGCAGTGCTGCAAAATTAGGATAGATCCTGGACTGTCTCAGTTGTGAGGATGAAGTGCTCCAAGGTCAGATGCACATCTGCAGGCAGTCTAGATTTGAATGCCAGATGTGAGTGTGAACCAGATCCCGGGGAGGTATCGGGGTTCTTTGGTAGAGTAAATATAATCAGAGTCCTGCTATCTGTTGTGAGAGACACAAGCAGATTTCAAAACGTACAATAAAGCCGTATTTATAAGCGTGTCACTGTCTTTAAAGAGGATGATTTAGGTAGAAGATGATCTTATGTAATAAGCATGACAGTTATTTGGAGCAAATTGTGGCTCGCTGCACGCTGAATCATAATGAAGCCTAATCCTTTGTTCCACAAATATTTACTATATGTCAAGCATATCTCTGTAAATATTGAAAGGAACAGCCAGTTCTGCTAAAAGCTTCGCCTTTTCATTGCCACGTTCTTTAATACAAGGATGAGTACCCAAGCCGGGTACCCATGCTTGTATTTTTCCCCACGGCTGTCACAAATGTAGGAACCTGACAGGTTGTTTCGGTCTGCTGGTGTCTGTTTTTCACCCGGCTTTCATTACGTTACGTTAAAGTCGGGCAATATCAAGAACTGTCTGTAACTTTCGTACATTTCTCTGGAAACCAACTCGAGTTTTTGCGTTTTACGTGTTGAAAGTCATAGTCCGCTTTCTCGAGTGCAGCATAATATGTGCTGTACTCATCTACCAATAGGTAGATGAGTACTTCTCATTTATTTACTTTGTGAAATCCCAAGCTGTAATTTTTGTTTAATGCAAGACACCTCGTTTGAATTGTGAAATCCTGTAGTGTTTAGAAGACTTTGACATCAGTTTAATCTTGTTTAAGAAGTTCATTATGCTGACAAGTGATTAACATGTTCATACATGACTTATCGAGTCTGGTTGTTTCTTTTTCGTTTTGTATACAAAGTGCCAGGACTTTACACGGTTGATTTTTACTGCTCTTTTTGTCCATTTTGACATATTCCATCATCACAATGGGAGAATTTATTCGATTATGATTGTTTTCATACTACTCAGGTGGTTTTAATATCATTTTTCCCGCTTGATACTACTATTAAACAGTATGGGGAAAGTCCATGGACTTTTCTTGGATTCCGACAGGGAATTTTTCTACTCTTGAGTACATTTTTATGGCAGATTCCTGACTGAACTATGATTCAACCTATTCATTCTTGGAAGATACAGAGTCTATTAACCTACTTTTGACTGAATTGGCACCGGAGAGTCAATCTAAACTTTGGGATCCCACATGCCAAACAGTGAACATCCCATATTAACTCAAGGTGAAGCTGAAGTAGTAAGGTTTGGGTACAGGATGAACTGACAGTGGGTTGATTTATAAATAGGAATGTTTAATTCTCCAATGGGATGTTTAGTTTTTTTCCCGTCTCTGCATTTCTATTTTCAAGCCGCTTGTGGTGAGCTGCCTGGTTTTCATTTATGCAGTGTTTTTGAAGTAAAGTATTTGCCCTCAAGCAAAGCTGTCCTTTGCAAGCTTGTGGTGGGACTGTGCGTGGCAATTTAAAAAAAAAAAAAAAAAAACTCTTTACGTTTTTGCTTGAAATACATGTTGTAGCGGGGTCCTTTTCCAGTGTTACATTTCCTATTACACATGTGGCATTTATGAAGCACGGAATTCTGTGTACATTACTGCATTAGTGTTTGCCATATTTGCTAGATGACTCTTACTTCACTGCCTGACTTGACATTTTTTTTCTTTTTTTTTTACATGCTGTGCTCTATCATGGTTGTCTAAAAATAATCTATCTTTAAAATGAACCATATGTCTCCTGTATTACATAACAGGTAAAGTAAACCAGACTTTCAAACTAGCAGAGCTGAGGAGATCAGATGTCACCTAAGAGGCTTTTGTGATGCATCTGTGCTGCAGTAAAGTGAATTAAGTCACTGTAACCATGGAGAAGTGTTTGGGAGTTATGGTGTGGGAGGTTTTTTTTTTTTTCTTTTGTTTGTTTGTTTTTTGTTGACCGTTTCATTTCCTGTCATCATCTTGGTGTCCTTGAGTGAAGGAGATGAGGTGTGTGGGGGGTGGACGTAAGCATGTTTGTTCGCTCGCGGCCATCTCTGGTTGTTTTGTCCGTTGCTCATCCTGCAGACCTGATAAAGATGGAATCCTGGCTAGGCTGCACGCCGCTGACCTTCTCACCCCCCGGCCAGCCCCTGACACCTTGCACTTCACTTTCCGTCATTGTGTTGTCTTCCTGGCATGCTTCCATAAGAATGGGGAAAGAGCAAGGTAGAGGGAAAAGGATGATGGAAGCACGTGGTGTAGGGCACATCTGCTGCTAGATTTTTCTGGCAGCATTGTCTTGGAATTCTTTAAAAGTTGAAGTTGTTGTTTTTTTGTGTGTTTCCTTTCAGTAACACCCGCTTTAGGATGTGAGAACAGTTATTTTTAGGAATGCAAATGTTAGTGTGTGTGAACTCAGCTTCTGTGTTTTGTATGTGTTGTCATTTTAAAAACTGCCCATATTCCTGCATTTTCCAGGTCTCTCCCTCTGTCTCATACACAAAAAGTCGCCTATGTGATTAGAGGATTGTAGAGGAAAATATTTTCCTTTTTCTCTCATCCACTTTGGGTCATTCTTGTTGACGATCAGATTAGAGGAGACAGCTCGGTCTATACACATTTTATTGCTGCGGAGCGAAAACATGCGAGAACTTTTGGATGTAGTAACCTAACCAGAGTATGAAATAATTCTCTCGTGGAGGATTTGCGGGACAGAGTTCATTGGTGGTGACGGGAACTCTTTCAAGGTTTTATGACCCTTCAGAGTCTGTTTGTATTTTTCCTAGTACAGGACTCTGAAATGTTGTGGTCATAATGAAAACACTTAAACCCCGCTTTCCAGTCATGTTTCAATTGTGTCATACTGGTGGAAAACAAAGCTGATATCGTTGTCTCTGACTCTTTTTCCTTAGTCATCGTTAGTGATGGCGGCTGCCCCTGTTTAAGCTGGCCGCACCAGCCTAAGCAAGCTTTAATCACTTGTCATAATAGAAGAATGTTGCCGTGTCTTGTTCAGGCAATGCAGCTGTGTTCCTTCTTTTTTTTCTCTCTCTCTTTCTTTTGATTGGTGCTGTGACGATGCTTACCAGGTCAGACTGCATATCTAATATCACTGATGGGGTGGTGAATTGTGGGGTTGGGAGTCAGTCATGCTGGGCTGTAGCACATGATGCGACGTGGTAGGTTTAGCTGGAGGGCTGCAGTCAGCTCGCCTCTGACATCAGCAGAGCAAGTGTGTCCCAGAGATCCTTTGTCATTTGACTGAGATCTAATTTTGGACCAGGAGATGTCCTTTCTCTTAGCTGTATAAAGGCTAAACTGTTAGCACGTGTTGCTCTGTAATTGATTCCCGTGTCATGCTATAGGTCAGTGTGTAGCCTATGTCTGATCCTGTCAGTCAGTGCTTTCACCTTTTGTTACCTTCTGCTTGGTCTCTGGAATCTATCTGTCCTATATAGCAGTTACTGTTTCTGTTTGAAGAATGTAGCATAGAAGCATAGAAGCCCCCCATCCTACCTGATCTGTGACCTCAGTAAACATTTATCTTACAAGATTATTGTCTCGGTTGTTAGTTTCACATCTCACTGACACAAACTTTGTAAGTCATGGTCCCCATCAGAGTCAAAGCATGACAAAGCATGGTCTGGTTTAAGGCTGCCATGCCTTGTGATTGAAGAGCTGCTGCCATATGAAGCTTGAGTGTACCACAGTTTCTCAGTCGACCCCTCGCTCATCACATCAGGTTCCAAACCAGGATGCAGTGGTGAACATGCTTAGCGCCAGGCCTCTAAACCAGTCTGTAATACCACATCCATTCTACAGATATTAGACTTCTTGAGTCTGACCTGAAACGATTGCTCTACATTGAAGTTTACACTGCTACTTTTGTCAGTCTGTCAGTTAGCAGTCAGTTCAGTAATAAACTCTACTGACCTGGTCCCATTGGTGGCAGGTATACCCTAACCACAACGCTGTGTCTACAAAGTTTAATTCTGGTATCATTTAGTCTTAAAAATGCAATATTTTTGTTAGGCCACTAAATTAAAACAAAGTCTGCGCTTAAGCCACATTTTATTCAATTCCTTTTTAAAGAGGAATAACTTAAGAAAAGTGTTACTATCGGTATATCCACACTTAATTACAAATCACAGAGGATTTCTTCGGATTGATGTTTACATGCAGTTGATTTAAAATGACAACATTTGTAAAAAGCACTGCAGACCTTCAGAGATGCCCTTCCTTTCTAGTAGGTTGCAGAGAGAGACCATCAGTATACTCATCTTACTTGAAATAGTTTTAATCAAGCAAACATTCACCATATGTGAACACCTTAGTGTAGGATCCAAACTCAGTTGTTGCACAGGCCTGAAACTTGTAGCGTCATAAGCATTGAGTGTTTAAAACCTCGGAAATGAGACACGTTTTTATAAAAATGCAGCTGCGTAGGATACGTGGAATCACTTTCTTTGTAGAGTCTGAATCGGATCCAGCTACATCAAAGATACATGTTTTATGTAGACAGTGATAAGTTGCATGTAAATGGATGTCTGTCTGGAAGCATTGGTCCCTGAATACCATGAAGTTTACTAAACACCAAACTCAGTCAAGTGTCTTTGAACCTGTGCCAGCCCTGAAGTGTCTCTGCAGACCTACAGGAGAGAAACCCCTGACTTAAACACTTATTTAACATTATGGAAGGCAATTCATCATTTCACCATCATCTTTTCATCTGCTGCCTGCATGTCACCGTGTCATAGTCCCCATCTCGCACATATGTTCACCACTACGGAAACACACATGGAGAAATACAACACACACACAGACACACACAGGATGTTATTATCTCCTGTGATCTTCTGAGCTATGTGGTCCCAAATGTGTTTGTCTCTTTTTTGACAACAATGAATGGCATAGTTGGAATACTTTAGGACAGGAGCACAGTTATCCGCACTTGTCCTTGGATCCTGTCTGGCCCGAGCATTCATGCACGCGCGCGCGCGCGCACACACACACACACACACACACACACACACACACACACACACACACACACACCTCCCCACAATGCAGGTTTAACAGATTTCCTGTGGGCTATTGTATCTGCTAGAAGATGGCATCCTGGTCTGAACCTCCAGGTTGAACAGGCCCCTTGTCCCCCTCCCATCTCTCTCTTTCCTCCCTTCCTCTCTTAATCTCTGTTTTCCAGCCCTCCCCTTTAATTCCCTTTTCTCCTTTTTTTTTTTTTTTTTTTTTTTTTTAGTTGACCTCTTATCATTTGCTGCCCAAGAGACACTACCTCGTGTACAGAGCCAGCTATCTACCCATCTGTTCATCTGTTTTTGCCCTTAGCTGCCCCTCCTTAACCCGGTCTCCTCTCTTCCTCCATGTGTCCGGTGATCCCCTGCGTAACCCCTGAGGAGCAGTCTAAACACCATTTTCAAAACCAGAGCCAGTTGGGCCTCCTGCAAAAACAAGAGAAGGATCAGACACAAACACTCAACTCTCTGACCAAATGCCTGCCTGCCCCTTATACTTTGGCCCTCTGTGCTCTCGTGTGCCACGTGGCTTATTTATTCCTTTTTCTTTTTTTTTTGGAAGATAAACTATTCAAAGTTTATCTATAAGAACAAATAATTCATCTATTTCTCCAAACAGTGGGCAGGTTTATTTTGAGCTTGAAGAATTGCAAGTGTTTATGTGAAGGCAACATCAACAGCAATTTATGTCTCTAACTATAAAGTCAATAGATTGATAAACCGGTTTTGTCTAACCAGACAATGTATCGGGAGAAGCTTGTTTTTTTTCCACACTTTGCAGATGTTTTGTGTCAGGATTGGAGATGACTCATGCTGTTGTTGCTCTGGGACCTAAAACCTGTTTAAGATGCTTCTTATTATTGTAATGGTCTCTCTCTGTGCCCACAGTTTTCTAAAAATGGCTCAGTTTTGTCACGCATAGAAAATTATTGATTTGTGTGATACTTAAATCGTCAGTAAACAGGAATGTTTGGAAGTCTAAATAATAAGTCCTTCCTGGAAGATTTTGGGAGAACAGGACTCTCTCATGGAATATCTAAACCTCTGTCCAAACTTATACCCTGGACAGTCTGAATCAATAAAACGGTGTAACAGAGAGGTCCGCCTTTCAGATGTGTTGTTTTCTTAAATGATGATTCGTCATTTAAAAATCTGAATAAGAAATTGGGACAGTAGGATAAATAAATATTTGTTGTTATTCTCAGTTTTAGCTTTGATTTAATGTATAAAGTTGCTTAATTCCTGTTTTTTGTTTTGGAGTTTTTTGTCCCTGTAAGTCTTGTGTGCGACATTTCCTCTCATGCTCAGACCTTCAATTAGAACGGGCACCATCGCTGACGATTTTTAAAGAAAATAAATTCTGAACATGCCACTTCCTGCTAGCACTGTGGCATGCATAGGAGATGAAATTGCAACCCCAGAGCAGGACATCCTGTCTTTGCTCTTTATGGGGGCGTTGGGATTCAGCTAGGACCTGCTGCAGTATTTCACAGTAATTTGAAGGTTTGATTGGTTTACCAGCAAAAAGTCTCAGTGGGTGTCATAACCACTGAATTTATTTAAAAAAAATCAAAAGTAACCAAATGTTACTGTAAGTGAGATGTGATTCTGTGGATTCCTATGTGACGTCATTTTACTGTTTTTTGTCTTTTCAGTTCTGCCAGCCTGGAGGCTGGAGGCTGTCCAGAGATCGGAAAGCACCCACTTTCTTCACCGTTGTGCTGACAGATATCGATTCAGACCGACACTACTGCTCCTGCCTCACTTTCTACGAGGCCGAGGTCAACCTGCAGGTACTCCACAGTCTCTACCTTTGACCAAAACGTGAACTACATGAACTCATCTGCAGTCTCATTTCAGCTTAGAGAGTTTCTCCTTTATTCCCTGCTCAGTCTGAACCCACCACCGTTTACAGATCCACACAAGCATGTCATGTGTAAAGTGGAGTGGACAAGAACCCGTTGGCGACAGTATTCAATTTTACTAGAATTGCAGCAGAAGCCTTCAAACAAGCATTATGTGCCACTGAGTAAAAGAGAGAAATCACAACGTGCTGTTGGAGTTTTTCAGCCTTGCAACTCACTCGATCGTTTTATGTTTTATCTTAAAAACTTTTGCGAACAGCTGGAAGTGAAATGCCTTCCAGCTGCTCTATCTTTGCTTTTTCCTAGTTTTTAGCTTCTTAAATGCTACATTAACTCCCCTGTTAGCAATCAGTGCAGTGTTAATGATGTGTTGGCTGTAACCAACATGATCTGATCATCAGTGATCGCATTGATATTTGATCAAAATGTCAGATCGGTGCATCACCTGTAACCCCTTGAGCTGCCATGTGAGCCACAGTAATAATACAAATCTACAGTCACCTGTCCTCTTTAGTAGAAAGCAGTGCATGACATCATCACCTTGTAAGCCCCTGATATCAAAATGTTGAAGTCGGTTTCTTCCTCCTCCCCAAAACGAGGTCACTGTCATTCTTGTGTGCTTTTCATAACCATTAGACACCCTTAGGGATATGAAGCTTGGGCAATGTGACTTTCTGTTTTCATTTTAGGCTTATTGATTTGCTTTTTGTTTTTGTTTTTTTGCCGTCTTTGGCACTCTTCTTTAGTTCTCAGGAATGCTTGTCGCGTGGTTGATGTCTTCCAGAATGTCGGGCGTTATTATAAAACAGCCTGTTTGCATCCAGCCTAATAAATTGTGACTTGGCCGAGGAAAGACAGGATAGCCCTCCCCTTCGGCATGTGATTTACTCATGCATACAAGACTGCGTTTGATTGCAGATTAGTGGTCACGGCACCAATGTCCAAAACCCCCATAAATTATTGATTACTACAGATTAGTTTCATTGGGATCATTTTCATACTTACCAGTGATCTTGTTAACTTCTCTCCCTGCCAGAGGCCCACACAATACCAAGATAATTGTTTCACTGTGTTGGCCTTTGTTGGAGACCTTAAATGACTCTTTGTCACTCTGCCCACTGTGACCTCACATCCTTTCGCATGTGGAAGGCAGTCATCAATCACATTCCAGTTATATCACTTTAACATCTTTGAGGGAAATTTGAAATCGAGCCCCGTAAGAGAAATGTGTCAACTTCAAAATAGCAACGAGTCACTTTGGTGGAATGCCTGAATTCAGCTCTGTTGTAGTGCATCCTTTTCTCATTAGCATTTGAACTTGTTGTGTGAATCACATTATAATTACATTTGTATTAAAGCATGCCTCAGTTTGCATAACTGAGTGCATTTTTCCACTTTGCTCGCCTCTTGTTGGTGAAGTCTGTGAAAAGCATGTTAGGGTTTACAGATAAGTGGATCACCCTCATTGTGAAGAGTAGGAGGACTTTAGCGACAGGATTTCACTTTAACACGAGGATGACCTCTGGAAATTCTATTTCATGCAATTTTGATAATGCTCCACATATTTACCAGACATGATCGAGACTACAGGGAGAACTCGTACTATGCTCAAAAAACACATTTTTGAACACTTTTTTTTGTGGCAGTAGAGGAGTGTAAACGTATGTACAATCACAGAGCCGGTGTATCTCAACATGTAAACTTTGTTGCCAGGTTGGAAAAGTGGGACTCTTAATGTTTTCACTCAGTCAAAAACCCCACACCTGAAGCAGGTGGTTGTGTGTAAAATAAAGTCAATACAAACTGTTGAGAAACCTCATTTCTGTTTGGTTTTTTTTGTTGTTTTTATATGTATTTTAATCAGTAATACATGTGCAAGAGTCCCTGATGCCACGTGGAAAGCTTCAATCCATTGAGTTATGGACATTGGACCTCTGGGGGTGTCTGGCACGGGGACACTGGCAGCAGATCATTTTGGGGGCCTTGAGTATCGGGTTGTTTTAGCTTTTTTTCCAGTTAAAATGGGTCAAGGCCTTGAACTCTTTGCTATGGTGCTGGTGGTGGAGTGATTCTGAAGCAGATTTTGTAATGTTGTCAGCCACATTGTCCTGAAGGGGAGTCACGGAGTGCCTTTTTTCCCCAAGGTGGGGGGGGCATGCTTGTTTTACAATAATATTTAGATATCTCATGTATGCCCAAGTGCCGTGCTTCTTGGAAAGAATCAGGGCTTCCAAGCAGAGCGTTGCACTGATTTTGATGTTGGCACATAATGTATTAGTTTATAAAGTGAGAAGTTAATCTAATTAATTTTGAAGCTATCTTTAGGCTTTTAAAAAAAGCATGAAAACAATACAGTTTGTCTTACAGTTTAACTGATACGCTTCACTCAAACAGATTAAACTAACTGAGATGTTTGTGTCTGATAGAGAGACACTTGACCGAGATGCGTGTCTGCTTGGTGTAGATTACATGCTGTAGCATAAAGACTGACCCTATAAACGTTTATTATCCACCACACGGCCTTATCTTTTATCTGTCTCGCTCATATTAATCATTAGGTCAGGCTATATTTGGTCTCATCGAGACCATCGGGGTACCTCAAACATTCCAGCGTTCACTTCAGAGCGCTGAAGATCTTCTTGAAACGTGAGGGTGTTTTAACAGTCTTAACTGTCTGAGTTGACGTCCTTATCTGCTCAGCTAGATTTCAGAGAGCGTCCAGACAGGCGGCGCAGGAATGTATTTTGTTAAATAATTGAACCAAATCTCTTCCCCCCCCCCCCCCAAAATTCTCAGATGGATAGAACAGATATTTTGATCCTGCACTCCTTGGTGCTGGAGATACCTAAGCTCTTGCGGCATGTTTTGACTGCCTGGAGAAATATACTAGACTGTGATAAAGGCTTTATTTGGAATGAGCGCCGAGAGATTGGCGTATCAGTGTCGTAATGCAGCTCGTGGATCTCAATAGAGACCAGATCGAAACTGTAAATTTTCTATCTTACACAACAGATACTAAGCGCTGTGCAGTTGTTAACTTGTTTGGTATTTTTGTCACTGATGTTTTGCATTTGCTGTATTATGATGTGATCCTAGGAGAGAAGGAGGATGAACTTCCTAAAGTCATTTTTGACTCTTCTGTAAGCAAATCTCGTTTAATCTTGGTCCCTTTGGAGAAATCTTTTATTAGCATCATCGTAATTGAAGAAATTAACAGAGTGGCTCTGCTGGCTGTACTAAAATGCAACATTGTGAAAGAGGATAATTAATTGTCCAGCCTTTCATGAATGTTTTTTTTTTCTGCTCACTGTAGACAAAGGAGGATTTTTAACATTTCTTTTGGCTGCATTCAATTCAGTTAAAGGCCATTTTATTTATACAGTGCCAAATCACAACAGTCTCCTCAAGGTGCTTCTTCTTATAAAGTAACGACTGCTCTTTTTATGTTTCAGGGATCAAAGAACATTGAAGCTGATGGCGATGAAGATGAGGAGGCAGAAGAGGATGGCCTGATCCAGCCAGCTCAAGTGTTTGCACCAAAAAGTCTCATTCTCGTGTCCAGGCTGGATTATCCCGAAATATTCCGGGTAATAAGACACCGCACGATTAAATCTTGATTTAAAAAATGTTTTTTCTGACCGTTCAGAAGAATTCTCAGAATTTTTGTCAAATCTGATTTTCGTCTTGCAGATACTAATCTGCTTTGTTCTGTCTGTAAAATGGGTTTAATGTAGGCATGCACTTCAGAAAGTACAGGAGTCTCAGGTGTATAAGAAACTTTGAGCCTTTCATTAAGGTCAGTTTGTGCTGGCGTAAGGCCAGTCATACCATCCATGGTAATAACCTTACTAGCAGACCTTACCTACTGAGGATCCTTTGCTCTTGGCCCAAAAAGAGAAAATGCAGACACTTATTAAGCACATTGATGGTTGCTTCTTTCCTTTTTCTCCATGTCTTAGTTGTCTTCCACGTGTTGTTCTTACAGGGGTGCTTAGGGCTGATCTACACGGTCTACATCGATAGCCTGAGTTTCCCTTTGGAGGGATTGGTGGCCAACCTTTTTACGTTCTTGGTTCCTGTTGCTGGTGGATCTCAGGTAAGTCTGACCTAAGAGAGAACATGTCCACATATCACTGTCTAGCTCTGCTGTTGGGTGGTTTTTCAAGGAGGGGGGCACAGGTCCAGGACTTTGTGCTAGTTGGTTGTTGATGTCAACCCTGCTCTGCTTTCAGCCAGATTGTAAGTGGATGACTGAGGTTCAGTGATGCAGACTGATGTTTGCTTTGCAGCCAGTCACCACCATCATGTTCAGGGTTCAGGCGAAGTTCTAGTCTGCTCATTCTGCCATGAAATAAACTCTTAGAGTGGAGCAAGAAAGAAAATCTCTTGAACTTTATCTGTAGCATTTTTGAGGACTGTACTGCACTGTCGCTGCATTAGGATCCCTCTTGATGTCATAATGTATTTTGGTGGCCAAATGTCAGAAGATAATGCTCCGATAAGCTAGGCATAAGATAATTTATTTAACACCCGGAACAAAAACGCAGCCCGCTCATTCTGCCACATTCGCTTTCTCATCTGATTTTGTTTTAAATGATGGATAATATGCTGTTAGAAGGAAGAATTTGGCCCCTTCTGTTCTCTAGCAAGACGCCACAAAAAATCTCATGTCCTCAAGTCTGCCAGACCCAAGCAGACTCATTTGTCAAAACAAAACACAGTTGAACATACAGGTATGCCAGGAATTGTGTGAATGAGGACCCCATGAGACCTTTATATGATACTGTGAGATTATATCAGAGGATACCTGCACACGGTGTGAATCAGGATGTATTTGTGAGAATAATTACAGCACAGCTTTTAGGTGACTGATTAGAGTCTGTGTTGATCTGAACAACACGTACACACTTTGGAAATATGTTTTTGAATCTTTGCAGTGCATGAATCATTTTTATATTGATGCAGCTGTGCACCATATCAGTTATGTTTTTGATTAGTGTGAAAAAGACTTATTCAGATGGTCTGCACAGTGTTTGCATTGAATAGAATGCATCTTTTTCATGCCCCACGGGCTCAGAACAGTCCTGTGACTGTCAGTCGTTGGACTTCTCAACCCTGTAGACGTGATGGTCGTTAAAATGTTCTATTGCTGTTGTCTGACTGTCACGCCCTTTTTTTTCTGTTTACAGAAGCTATTTAGCCTGGGAGCAGGAGACCGTCAGCTCATCCAGACACCCCTGAACGACACGCTGCCCGTTACATCCAAGAGTATTGCTCTACTCTTCCAGCAGTTGGGTGGGTCAAGGAACTGTGATAACTACTAACCAGCAATCATGAGTCACAACATGACTTATTTATGACTTCATTGTTGTATCTGAAATGAAATGACTAAATGTCTTGTCATGTATTTATTAACATTACCCTGCTGCAGTTTATCATGTACTGTAGACTCAATCACCATGTAAGTATTTCTAGTAGCTATTATAATCTGACAGCAGTCACATTTAAAAACATAAGTTTTAAAGCATTCAATGTCTCAGCTTATTTAGTAAAATGCCTTTATGCTTGACATATTTCACATTTATTCTTATCAGATTTTTAAATGCTCTGTGTAACTTTGCTAATCACCTAGTGGCAAACTCCACTACTGTAGGACTTTTGCGGTGAGCCATTAAGAGCTCGGATTAGTTCTACATGAAATGCGTCTCAAGCACGGCTGTGCGTTTTTCTCTGTGTCCCATCAATGTTTCTGTAATTTTGTCTGGGTAGAAGGAGCCAATAATGAAGATTTGATTAGGTTTTGTGGTTTCGGATTGCAGTGTTTGCACAATATGTTAATGGTCCAGACTTAAATGATTTGAACAGGCGATACGTGCTCTGGTAAAGAACCGACGTGCCTGATACGCAATGACTCAATCATGAGGGAGTCCAGACGTATTTAGGGAGTGTGTCTATTGTTTTTCTTAGCACTCCAAAAAAACCCGCAAATTGGCAAAAGCCACGCTGTGAACTTTCTGAATTATGTTTGCAGATTTTGGGGTTATTCCTAAACAGCGGGGCTTATTTCACTTTTTGCATATGTAAGCCGAGAGTGTGATTAAATCTAATTCACCTGAAATCTGATTTGTAATGGAAAGTTGGCCCTCATTTGGTCTCTCTTGATTAGGAGAATGTGCTTCACATCAGAGTAGATTCTGTATCCTGACTGTATTAACACCATCCTCGTTTTGTTTGGAAGCAGCAAGGGGATTGGGAGGGGTAGGTGTTCTTACACGATATATGCAATTAGGGTCATGTCAGAGCATGCATTTGTTGCCAATTTGGATACACAAAACAAAATAATGTTGACATAATAACGAATCACGACCAGTCAGTTTTCCTAAACCTGCTTCCTTTAATCAGGAGGGTACATTTGCAGTTCAGAGCAGCAAGTAGGATACAGTACATGTGTGCTGGAAAGATGAACTGCACATTTTAGTTTCTTTCTAATGTTTAGAGTCACGTACGAATAGCGCAATGATTACAGTTCGGTCGCTCTGTTAATAATTTTGAAAATGAAAATGAATAGACAGGTACTCTTCTGCATGCAAACCGATATCTGAACACTGCTAAATGTACCCAGAGCAGGGCGATATGACCAAAAATATTTATCACGATATACATTTGAAAATTTGTGATAACGATAACTGACGATATAATTGACACTAGACAAAATAATTTACAACTTCTCAACTTTATTAGTGCCAAAAAAAAAAAACCATCAATG
This sequence comes from Rhamphochromis longiceps, assembly GCF_057381845.1. Taxonomy (NCBI): domain Eukaryota; kingdom Metazoa; phylum Chordata; class Actinopteri; order Cichliformes; family Cichlidae; genus Rhamphochromis; species Rhamphochromis longiceps. The sequence continues at coordinate 21,365,961 of NC_140557.1, forward strand.
TATTTTCACTTAAACAAGCAGCTTTTTTAAGTGCATTAAAGTTACATAAAAACGTAACAGTGCAAATGCAAATTCCTTGCTGACAGTTTAACCAAAAGGCATTTCCAGTGGAAATTGGCCGACATATCCTCAGCATAACCATGTATAACATCCACAAAATCCACAAAAAAAGAGGTTATACACACACAATACGGTAATATTATGTTGAAGCACAGTACGTATCACTCCGCGAGGCTCCTGCCTAATATAGCCGTAATGCTCCGACAATCCATCAAGCGTTGCGGGTTCGTAGCTTAGCAAAGTCGTACTGAAACATTTGACAGATTTTCGAGCGCCGTGTACCACATAAAATCATTTCGAGGTCAGTAAACACAACCAGAATTCATACATAAGGCACACGGGATTATAAGGGGCACTGTCGATTTTCAGAAAAATCAAAGGATTGATTTTAAGTGTGCCGTATTTTCCAAAAAAAAAACACGGTAATAACGACGGCCCGCTAACATGCTCTACCAAAAATAGTGCTTTGTTGTGTACCTGACGGATGAAAGCCAAACCAGTTCCACACCACTGAAGTTGCAGCATTTTTACAAACCAATTCTGGTTCATTCGTTTCATTTAACGATCCACTTTCGCTCTTCTCATTCTGCATCGCCGCCATGTGCGTATGTAAACAAAGGCACTGCGCATGCGCGTTTTACCCACGTTCTATCGCGATATTTGATTTTCCTATCGTTGCCCAACATTACACCGGTATTACTGTGAATGGTATGATATAGCCCAGCCCTACCCAGGTGTTTACAGAAAATGTCATATTTATGATATTTGTATCATCATGACTTTCAGGAAGAAAAGTACCTCTGACACGGCGCAGGGAATCTACACTAAACTAGGCTAAAGGCTAAAGCAATGAGATTGTTAGCATAGCTTTAAACAGAGGCTAGCAGAAGGGAAAAATAGCTAGCCAGAAAAACCTCAAAGCCACAATTTGTCACTTTTTATAGTTACTTACTGTAATACAAAAACTGTCTGTTGGTTTGGCTGGGAACTCCTCCTACATGATTATAAGTTGCCTGGCAACCACCTACCAATGGCTAAAATGACTCATGCACCTATAACGCCCAATAAAAGCATCATATCGTTTTACTTTCATGACAGTGACGCTGAATTTATCAAATACTGAATGTACTCATTCTTGATATTTTCATCTTGTGATGTTTACAGTATACCATGACTGTAATTTAACTTATAAAGTCAGGTTTACTCTATCAGAAGTTTAATGTTGGATAAATGAACAAATGTACTTCAGGCAATGGTGTTTTGAAACCACCTCAATTATTTCAGTCTGCATGTTTTGTTTTTTTGTCTGCAGGTTTTTTCAGGCTAAACTGTCCTGACCATCTCGTGTCTGTAAGCTATATATGTAGACACGGCATCGGTATTATCTATTCTTTATTCCACTCTTGGCAAGAATATGAAATCATAATCTTTTTTTTTAATCTCTCCTGCTGCTGTCACAGGTTGTTATATAATAATTATTTTTTTATTAAGGTGCAGGAAACTGAAAGTTACAGACATAGTTAGACAGTAGAGTTAATGATTCCTCTGACCTTAAAGCCTGACTTTCCTGCACATTGATTGGAAAGTCAGTTGATGAGTTACACGTAAGCGTTTTGTTTCCACTTATTAGCTCGTCCTTACATCCATATAAGGATCAGCTACTAGCATGGGGACAGGCAGGTCGGGACATCGCTCTGTGCGCACAGGTCATCGAGTCACCACAGAGGAATGTGTGTTAAACATGTTACACTGCACAGGAAGTACAGCCCCCCCAACACCACCCCCCGGCCGGGAGCGAGATAAATCCGACCATCAACAGCCCGACTGTTGTTGTTTGTTGCCTTTGTCTGTTCTGTTTTTGCTGCCACTTCTTTTATTTAGGGCTCGGAAACGTGTCGCTGTTTCCATGAGATAAGCAAACACCTGAACACGAGGTGTGACTGTGAATTGGAAGCCTCGGTATCTCAGTAAAAATTACGGACAAAAATACATCATTTGGTGCCTGTTATGACTTTTTAAGTCACGCTTTTTCATTTTAAAAAGGAAGATTTTTTTCCTTTTTTGTTTTTTTTGAGGTGCGCGTTTCCTGTTTATTACTGAAGCGCTCCATTCAGGCAGCCAGACTCCAGACCCAGCGCCCCCAGCGGCGCGGATATGTCTGCCGGTGTTCCTCTTTCCTTATCACTCCGATGTGTGATGAATTGGTCTGTCAGTTGCTTGATAGGAAACAATAACAGGAACTATAAACTTAGAATTCTTCCTGATTGTCGCATCAGTTTTTGAAATATTATTTATACTGTATGAGAGTGTGTAATTTCCTTTGTTTTTCAGAGATGACTTTTCACCTACCTTTATATTCAATGGTTCAGTAGAAACTGTCCTATTTGAATGCAGATTTATTTTCACAGCTAGTGGACACAGTGCAGATTACACAGCGTCACTGTAATTTTATTTCCAATTAATGCAGCTGCACTAAATAACAACAGTAGTAAAAATAATAATACAAGCTAAGAAATATAAACAAAAGTGAATTTGCCCTTTCAGTTTAGTTCAAAGTATTCATATTTTTAAAAACATTGTATTTTCAATTATGCATTTATTTGAATATATAAATTTAGCTCAGTGTTCCCATCTGCATAGATTTGCTCTGTGTGTATAGTAAACAGAGAGTGCAGTGCCCACATACAAAGACAGACTGTGGTAGCTTCATTTAGACAGGAGGTGATAAAACAAAGAGGTAATACTAATTGAAGAACTGGCACAAGTCAGCCTGCATTACTGTAACACTCTTCTTCTTTTTTTTAAGTGCACTTCCCAAAAAGTTTTTTTGGTAGCGTGCAATAAATTTTTTACAACTTCAGCAAAAGCAGAACCACATTGTGTTGTAGTCTTCTACAGAACTGATGCTAAAATAATTGTTCTTGCATACAAAGCCTTAAGTGGTCTTGGCTACACTGCTGTCAGTGTTTTGCGTTCTCCTTTCATGCCCTCTGAAGTCATTCTGTACTTTTCCATCACAGCCGGAGCAAATTTCAATGAGATGAAGTTCTGAACTTTCTATATTAACATTCTTCACGTTGTTCCGCCTAACAGGAACGAGCGTACAGAATATTGTTTCCTTAGAATTTCAGTGATCCGGCTTGAAGCTTTTATGGTTATCAGCGAACTTCCAAGTGCACATTGTTTGCTGTAATCTGTTGTTGAAGTCTGAAAGGCCTTCACAAATCAATTTTAGATGAATGATCTGGAAAATGTGGACGTCACATTCCAGCAAATACCTCATTTATTTCATTCTGTGTTGGGGTTTGGTTTGTTTTTTGTCATTTCAGGAATCCAAAATGTTCTTAGCCTATTCTGTGCAGTTCTGACAGAACATAAGGTCTTATTCCACTCCACCAGCTACCAGCGGCTTGGAGAGGCATGCCGTGCCCTGGAAGCCCTCATGTTTCCTCTTAAATACAGGTGAGTATGTGTTTGATATGGCTGGATGAGACAGAATCTCATGTGACTTTCCATTGACTGCAGTTGTGACTTTCTTGGCTTGTGATCTGACTGATCATTAACTTTGTTAATTTTTCATTCATTTCTGTAAAAACAGTTTTCTCCACCACATTAGATCACCTTTTAAAGTCACACAATTTAACCTTCTTTAACCTCTTTTTTTTTTTTTGTTTGCTTGAAATGACTCAGATGTATGTGGTTAATAACCTCCTTACCTTTCTCCGATACATTTGTTCATCACTCTCCCTTGTGAAACATATCTTCTAAGAAAGGGTATTTTAAGCTAATCCGGCCAAATGGGTTCAGGGGTTCTTAAACATAACACTAAACAACAAAACATGCAAAAGGAAGGAAGACGTCAGGAGGAAGGAGACAGTAAGCCTTTTTCACAGAAGACGTCTTGAACCATCATTGTAGTAATATTAGTAACAGTTTAACGACTACATCCACATGATTTCCAGCCATGGCGTGCCACCGTGTCTTTATGTGAAAGCAAAGTACCAACATCAAGTTGATCTAATGTGGTGTAGTAGGATGCTAATACATATAAATATTTATAAGTATGAGATATATGGTCATCTGCCACTTTATTAAGTATACCTATTTAACTCACTGTTAGCGTAAATATCTAATCAGCCAATCAGCTGGCATACAGCTAGGTGTATTTAGGTGTGTAGACTTGTTGAAATTCAAACTGAGCATCAGAATGGGGATGAAAGGTGATTTAAGTGACATGGCATCGTTGTTGGTGCTCTGTGGGATGGTCCGAGTACTTCAGAAACTACTGACCTGAGATTCTCCCACACAACCATCTCTAGGGTTTATAGAAAAAGAGGAAGTCTCCTGTGAGTGGCGGTTATAAAAGAACAACACATTGAGCACTGAAGCAACGTTCAGATGACTAATTTGGCATGAACAGCATTCATGACCACACTGTGCCCATCTTCTGATGACTGTTTCCAGCAGAATAACTGTCACTAGATCTCAGTCCAATACAGCAACCTTGAGATGTGGGCATGCATGAGCAGCCGGCAAATCTGCAGCAACTGCGTGATGCTGTCGTGTCAACATGGAGCGAAATCTCGGAGAAATCTTTTCAGCAACTTGCAGAATCTATGCGATGAAGAATTGAGGGGATCCCTTTCTTTGCTTGCAAGGTGTACCTAATAAAGTGTCTGCGAGTGTATTTAGTTCCTATTAACAAATGAGCAATCAAAGCACTAAAACCATGATGCTACTCTGCCATTCCTTGCGTTGTGTGCCTGTATCCTTCATTGTTTGCTTGGTCTAAGTTTGCCAACAGCAACAAGAACAGCAAAAATCAGCAGCGGTTTATTTGTCTGTCTAAGCTGCTGGAAGTTTGCACAAACACAGTCACACGTCTCAAAAAACCCTTTTGTTACTGGAAAATGTAAAACAGGACTTGCACAGAAGTAACGGGCGTTTCAGATGACTGGTACACAATCGTGGTCTCGAGTAATTCTGTTGTTCAGGTAGAATTAGAAGCCACTATGTATTAACATGATATGAAACACTGTGTCCACACACAGTGTTCTACATTTAAATTATCTGGGGTTTATTGCAATTTTGACACAAGTTTCCTGTAGATGATGATGATCATTTAAAATTTACGTATAAATGTCCTCCGTGCTTTACTGCTCTCTTATCACTTGAAATAAGTTTAGTCATCCGAGCTCCATTTTCATCAAATCACATCCTCTTCCCTGCGGGGAAGTATATTTTAAGCTCATAGTTGACCAATCGTTGCAAAATTCTTCTTAATCTTTCTTCTGAGTAAATGTGTGCGTTTTGCTTGTGTCCGTGCACACAGCTACCCCTACATCCCCATTCTACCTTCGCGACTGCTGGAAGTGTTGAGTTCACCCACGCCCTTCATCATCGGCGTGCACTCCATGTTTCAGAATGAAATCCAGGATCTGGTGAGTGTAGACGTGTCACAGACATCCAGGAATTTGTCCTACCTTCATGCACAAGTTAAAGATTAGAAATTGTTAAAAGGTAACAATGAATCATTAACAGACAACTTAAAGTCTTTAAAGGCTTATTTTGATATCCTCAAAGCAGGTCTTGCTTTAAGGACTTTTTCTTTCTACTGACCAGCGAAAGTGACATTTTTATTTTTTCAGATTGTTTTTGCACACTGGGTTTTAAAAGATTTCTCTATATTTAGCTGGTTGCATTTGACTCTCATCAGACATGTCTACCACACAGCGCTTCCTCCAGCAGCAGTAAAACCACCTGACCTGTCAGTGTTTTGTGTGTTTTGATCAGTTGGATGTTATCATTGCTGACCTGGATGGAGGAACAATAAAGATTCCTGAGTGTATCCACCTGTCCTTGCTACCTGAACCTTTGTTACACCAAACACAGTCTACCCTGTCCCTGGTGAGCCCAAACGCAAACTCACACATGCACACAAAAACACCTAAAACCACATTATTTAAAGATGATGGCATCTAAAGTGAGCACCCCAAAATTTTAAATATTCCCAAAGTTCCTTTTCTTTGAACATTATATAATAGAGTAATAGAGTGGGTTGTGTTCTGTATACGAAGTGTGCTCAGAAAGTTCCGTAATGCCGGCCAAACAAAGCAAAAAACATACCTGACCTTTTCAAGGTCGTCTCCTTGCAACATTTAAATCTCTCCTTAGAAACCCTGCTTTGCAATTTAATTGTGGAACATACACGTGCACAAAGAACAAATGCTGACAACCTGAGCCAGCTTCCATCACTGTTATTGAGCAAAGGATTGAGCTACAACTCATGTCGGCCAGCTTGAAGACAGCTCATCAAGTTAGATGGGTATCAAGGTACATGCTCCTAGATTGACTCCCTGAATTTATCCCTTAGGGTCACCGAGTTGTTCTGCTGTAATACTTGCCTTAAGCAAGGCAGGCAAATTGTACATTACAGCAGTGCCCTCAGTTTCCAAGGATAGCAAAAGACACATGACCTCCCTAAGTGGGCCCCACCTGTCTCCACTGTGATGTGACAAGGTCAGAGCCAGGAGTCAGACCTGGAACCTGACTTATTAGCATAGCTAGTAGGCTAAAAGAACATAGAAACTAGTAGTTACAGTGTTAGTAACACTTTACCTGTTGTTTTATAGACTGTTGTTGGTGATGTCACATTATTTAGAACAGAATGGGGATGACCTGTGGCTGGACGGGCCCCCTGTGTATTTTTGTTTTGGGCCCCAACAGGCTGGAGAATCAGTACTGGCTGTAATATCCTGAGACAGCTGAGGAAGAACACTTGATCTGATCTGTGCCACGTGTTGTTTTTTGATTATTTTTTTTCCCGGCCACACTCTGAGACTCTCCTCTTCCTGAAAATCAAAAATGGTTGAAGGCGTGTATTTTGACACAGACAACATGATCCAGTTGCCATCAGAGACTGTCACATGCAGGTAGTCACAGCAGGACTTTTATGGAGTGAACTGAACTTTGCCCGAGTGCAACGTATGTTTCCTAGAAGTCACAGGGAGACTAACTTGAAGGGATGATCAGGTAATGTTTTTGTTTTTTGCAGGAGGTGCTGCAGAGCTCTTTGATTGCACAAGAAGTCATCTGTCATTTCATCCTTTACAAAGACAAACACATCACTACACATATATAGAGAAATAATGCTAATTCTTATATTTTGTTTAATAAAATGTTTGCTTTCCTAATGAAATAATAAGGCACTTCTTGATTACCACATTACCTGGTCACTCGCTGTGCACCCGCAGCATTCCCTAAGTTAATGTTGGAATCATTCCAAGTTATTTTCCATAAATGCTTGGGATAAACGAAAACAAATGTATCGTCTGAATCTAAATTCATTTTCTTAGGTTTTACACCCGGATTTGGAGATAGCGGACAACGCGTTCCCCCCACCTCGCACCGCACCCTCCAACCTCAAGCTGTTGGTAAGTCAGCGGGGTTAACATTTGGCCTCATTTAAGTTCCTCAGTGTCTCAAGGAGTGATGTCCTTCTCCTTCCCACACGAGGAGGACGGGCTGCCCAGAAAAGGTTTCTTATCACAGGGAGGTTAGCGTTGGAGTGGGGGTACTAACTGACGGTAACCCATAACCCAAGTGAAGAAAAAAAAAAAGCATGTCTGTTGTATAATTACCTTATCAGACTGCATTTGTGGCATAGCTGCTTGATGAGTTGTGTGTGTGTGTGTGTGTGTTCCAGGACAAGGAGGTGAGAGCCGTCTTTCTCAGGTTGTTTGCACAACTCTTTCAGGGCTACAGGTCCTGCCTGCAGCTCATCCGCATCCATTCTGAACCCGTGATCCACTTTCACAAGGTAATAAAACCAGGTCATGAAATTCCCGGGGCTAAAATTAGCATTTTTGCCAATATATGACCTTTTGATTAAGCTCGTTAAGCAATTCCTCCCTAGAAAACACGACGTTCCATCAATCTGCCCGCGCTCCTTTAGCCAGCAGTGTGGGCGGACTCGCACATAAAGACCTGACAGATAAACTTGTCAGAAGTGTCTAATGCGTGCGTTTGTGTATGCGTGTTGTTTTAAACGTGTCACAGAATCTTCGTGACTCTTCCTTGATGGTATTCGTTTGTTTATCCAAGCTTCGGACACAGTCCCGTAACCTTGGGCAAATCCGGCAGTGAGCCATATGAAACGTATTAGGTTTACATTTTTGTTTTGCGCCGGGGTTTTTGTTTGTTCGTGTCTGTGGTGTCTCCGTGGTAACCCATCAGCAAATCACCCTCAAAGTACCCCACATGGATCGCATTATAAACTAAAGCTCTGCTTATTCGCCTGGAATCCTGGAGCAGGAGGTGGGGGGCTCGTGTGAACTGTTTTATCTCCTCTAGCCACAGGCACATATAATTATGTGTAAAGTAAATTAAATTCATTTGCATGTAGTCATTTCTAACTGGATTTATTTCCCTTTCTCCACACACTGAAGAACTTGCCCACGTTGCAACAATATAAAAGTCCCCCTTGCAGAGATATTTTGTGATCATGTTCTAAAAATGGCTGCTTGGTGTGCAGTCTGTAGTAAATCCATATGAACAAGGTTTGTGATTGTGAATGCTCTAATCTGACATTATCCAGACTGCCTTCCTGGGCCAGCGAGGCCTCATTGAGAATGACTTCCTGACCAAGGTTTTGGATGGCATGGCCTTTGCCGGCTTTGTCTCAGAGAGGGGTCCACCTTACCGAGCCTGCGATCTGTTTGATGAGGTACTGTACCGTGACGCACCACCGAAACCTTAGCCTTTAACTTTAAATAGAGAGGCTCGTACATAAACACCTTTTCAATCAACTGACCCTGTTTCTAGTTTACATTTTGTTTTCTTTGTTGTTGGTGTGCTTTGCAGTTGGTGGCCTTGGACTTTGACAGCTTTAAGGAAGAGGAGGTCAACCCCGCCAAGCTTCAGAAGCACATCAGGGAGCTCTCCGAGCAGCTTTATAGAAATGTAAGTCCTCGTGCAACAAACGACTGCTAAGTTTCCTCTGTTGTGCTGGTGTGCCGTGTACGTCTGATTTCCTCATTTTAGCCTGCTCTGCATGTGTGCTGCTCCAAATCTGTCCCATTAATCCATGTTGTTTCCTGGTTGTTGTACGTTAGGAGAACCCAAACCCCCACATGGCATTCCAGAAAGTGCCTCGGCCGTCTGAGGGATCCCACCTGCGCGTGCACCAGATACCTTTTCCCGTGCTGCATGAAGAAAAGGTGGAGAAGCTTATGGAGGAGGGTACAGCAAAACACAGCAGCGCACCTCTTCCTACACGAACTGAGAAAAAGTGTGTAGTACCCGCTGGACCACCTGTTGGTATGACTCACTTTAAAACCTTATTATGCGCAAAAAATACATTTCACAGAATTTTTTGCATGTAAATTTTTAATTAAAATGACTCATCAACGATCTGTTTGCTTTTTCCAGCATCCATCATGGGAAAGAGTTACTCTGTGTTTAACAGCGCTCGCAGGCTGGAGGTCGTGAGGAACTGCATCTCATTCATCTTTTACAACAAGACTCTGGAGACTGAAAAGGTGATGCACACTGTTTATTTTTCTACCTTTAAACAAGTTCATAAGGCACCTGTGCTTTGGGTAACACCAGAGCTTCAGGCCGTTTAGGAGCAGGTCTCTCCTTAGCTTTATCGTCCTATTATGTCCCAGCTGGTACACAGACACCTAGAAGCAGGAGTAAATAAGGCCTGTGATCAATCTTTCTGCATCCCTGTGCCAGGCTAAGCTGCCAAGCAATAATTACAACTGGGATTGATCAATTCCTGTCTGATCTGTTTGTTCCTGCAAGTATTTATGCTGAACAGGAATCTTTCCTCAAAGTTATATTCCACACTACAGCCTCATCTGTAGGAGTTCATAGGTGAGCATTCAGTCCAATATGACTCCAGTGTGTTTAAAATGGGATGAGTGCCAGTTGTTTTATGTATCCTTATAGCTTCATACAGGAGTTATATAACCTGAACCTGCATCTGCATGCACACAGGGTAAAAATGCATAGCAGGAATTCTCTGAACACCCCGTGAACTTGTAAGTCTTTGACATACATACAGTGCTGTGCAAAAGTGTTTATCCTCTTCCTGTTTTTTTTGTTTGTTTGTTTGTTTTTGGAAATCTGTTACATTTAAATGTTTCAGCTCATCAAACAAAAGTAAAATTACCCCCTAAACCTAATAATTGGTTGCGGCACCCTTGGCAGCAAAAACTGTAATCAAGTATTTGCAATAACTCTTTCACATCACTGTGGAGGAATTTTGATCCGCTCTTCTTTGCAGGTTTGTTTAAATTCAGCCACATTGGACAGTTTTCCAACATGAAGGACCTGTTTAAACTAAGTCCAGGCTTTAACTAGGCCACTTCGAAGGTGGACTTGCTGCTGTGTTTCGGATCATTGTCCTGCTGCATAACCCAAGTGTGCTTGAATTTTATTTTTTCACATAGGGCCAGATAGGTTTGCAAGAAACAGCGTTTTATATTTATTTATCTTTGCAAAAACATAATAAATCCGGAAAGAGCAAATAATTTTCATAGCACTGTAGGTGCTCCTGTAGTTGTTGTAGTGAATGTCACTTTTGACAAATACTTTATAAAATGAAGGTTTCCTGTCTTCAGTTTTTTTAACAGTTTTAAATTACTAATAGTTTCCTGTTTCTTGTGCTAATTGACTTCTCTTCACAGGTCTGTTACTTCTTTCTAAAACCTTCTTTCCCTCTTTCTTCACTTTAACAGACGCTGCCGGCTGCACTGCGTGCGCTGAAAGGCAAGGCAGCCCGCCAATGTCTGACTGAGGAGCTCAGTCTCCATGTTCAGCAGAACCGCGCCATACTGGACCACCAACAGTTTGACTACATCATTCGTATGATGAACTGTGCCCTTCAGGTCAGTGACGTGACAGATAAACCTGCCAACATAAGTCACAGACTGTTACATCTGTACTGTAAACATGCACAGTAATATTCCATGCAGATAGGAAGAAGCAGTCAGCCTTAGAAAAGCCTGGATTTTTTCCCCCCTGCAATGCGGGGGTCACGTTCTACAATCAGTCAACTAATCGAGAAATTTAAATACCTGAATTTTTGATAATCAATCAACTGTTTAAAGTACTGAAATGTTGTAAAGTCTTTATTTGTTCCAGATTTGGGTTTGGTCTGTGGCTTTTAACAAAAAAGTCAATTTAAACATCATCTTGGATTACGAGCTTTTCTGTTATTCTAAGAAAATCGATGGTGAATAAGTAAATAATGAATGAACTACACAAACCTGATGGCTTAGAGACTGTGTGGCCTTATAAAGCAATGCATTTTTTCCTCCTTACAATGCAAGTCTGAAATTGTACTGAGACACTCAGTGCTGTCGTCCCCAAACTGTGAATGTCAAATTTACCGTGTTATTCCCACAAAATATTGAGATTTATTTTAACAAAGCACTTTTTCTAAAGCTGATATACAGGAAAATGTTTTTCAGATCCATGTAAATATTTTAGTTCAGTATCACAAAGTAGACTTTATGAGTTTAAAAGATTAGCTGTAGAGAGTCAGATAGTAATGCTTAAGGTCTCACACAGGCTTAGGGACATGTTGGCGACCACTTAGTAAACCCTGGTCACGAGGGAAGAATGCATATTCCCCAATAGACTGCGATTGTTCAATGGATGTTGCTTGCAGTCGCTGTGAAATTGAATCGGTAAGACCCAGTCATGCAAGTTTGAAGACCGATAAGTGACCTTGCCTGCTGGTAACCTCCAGTCGCGTGTGCATCCCATCACTGTTTGGTGAGTGGTTGTTGGTAGTTTTAGCGTGAAATTGGTCGTAAAGACGTACACAGTAGTGCATCCAAAATGGCCTTGTGATTGTTTTGTTTCTAGCAGGTTGCAGTTGCTGGTTTTCATGGAAGATGCCATCCCGTCTGCAAAAACTTGCAAAACACTCCACGCCATCGTGAAACTATAAAAAAAATGCTATGCAAACCGGAAAAGGAGAAAGTTCATCTTCAAAGTAAAAGCTGTGATCAGGCACATCTACTTTGAAGCCATATAAAGTTTGCCTTTATTTGCAACTGTCTGGCCTTGTGTCATGAGACTTATGACCTATAAGACCTAACAATGCTTCTCAATGTTAATCAGATACTGTGTTTGTGTCTTCTTCGTGCCCTCCTGGTGGTTCAGCTCTTTGTCAAAGCAAGTACGTAGTGTGGTTGTTTTTTTGTTTGTTTTTTTTGCAGCTTATAAAAAGTCTGTAAAGCTTTACTCAAACGGAGCAGTTGGTCTTAATTGGTAGTTCCACTTGTTTTATTAGTGTGAATAAACCCATCTGAGGGATTTTAAAAATGTAAGCAATAGTCAAAAAGTACAGCATTTATAGAGTGACTTGAGATTCCAGTCATTCCCCCCCAAATAACAGAAAACCAATTAATCCCACCATCTGCTAGGGACGTGCAAAATGTGCATGTTGCTTCAGAGTTGTTCAAATGGAGTTTTGATGAATTTGGCCTTTCGAGAACAGGAAGAGAAAAGTAGTTTGTTGGCATTTGGTTGTCTTCATTTTCAGGATCAGAGACTTTATCGCTGGTCTGCATTTACCAAGGCTTTATAAAACCAAAATCTCGTTTGCACAGCCTCTTTAGTTCAATTCTATCTCAAGTATAAATCAAACGCGTGCTTTCATGTTGTTTCATGTTGTTACATGAAAGCTGGTGCGTCATTTGGTCTTCACCATCAGAACAAAATCTGCAAACCTGGGCTTAAATTTTTCTTTCACCCAAACAAATGAACCTGTTGAACAGGTATGCTCTAGGAAAATGAATAGGTCATCTGTATCTTTAGTGCTGTCTGCAATTCAAGCAAGTAAACCTACATCCAAGTTGTGCTAATATTCACTATTTTCATTTGTTCTGCTCTTGTAAACTACATGTTAGACATGAACATGTTTAAAAAGAATATAAACAAAACATGTTTGCTGAAATGCTAGTACCCCAAAGGACAAAGTAATAATTTCACAAATATAGACGTGGAGTACACTTTGATGAATTGCAACAAAGTATGTAATCAGCCTTTCTCTAAAAATTTTAGAATCATTTATTGTTGTTTTTAAAGATTTTATTGTTTGTTTTTGGTCTCAAAGCCAGGTTGGCTTGCAGCTCTCGGTCTTGTGTTCGTCTGGCATCTAAATATACATTTTAAGATGTGGGGCCAGTTATTACTTTTAAATTCTGCTACGTCACCTTTGTTTCAATACCCAGCAAAACAAGGACCCCATAAAGATGTCACAGAGCGCGCCGCGGCCGGCCGGATTGTGTCTGTGTGTGCGTGTTCAAAGGTCCTTCAGAGCTTCACAAAGCCAAAGTGACCTATTCTGCAAAAAATGTTCATGCTTCTTGTGTGATGACAGCCACATGCCGCCTCAGTATTTGTGGCGCGTGTGTTGATCTGACACGTTGATTTGCAGTGACATCATCATTAAGAAACCACTTACAAGATTTATCGTTAAACTGTCAACGGCTGTGTGACTTTTCTGTTTTCTGGTTACAATCAGAGTTTTCCTTTGAAAGAGTTAGCAGGATGTGTGCGCCACAGAGTAGGCTAAAGGTTGAGGCGCTGGAATCAGATGAAACTGTACCTTGGAAGTATGTATGAACTAGCTTTTCTTTCTTTGGCTATCTCGTTAGGCGCGCTAACAATCTGTGAGTGTCTGTAAGAAATTTACAGTTGTGCATTTTTTCCTGTTTAAACATCTGTTGTTGGCCTTATCTCTGCTGTGTTTCTCTGCCATGAGTAATACCCCCCTTATTGAGGCATTTATGTTAATTGCTCATTTATATGAGTGTGCGTGCGCATGTGCGTGCATGCGCTGGTCAATGCTCTAGCATTTAGAAGTAAAAGTTGCGCAAACCATGTGGGGGAACAAGCCCTGCTGTGGATGTGTCCTGGCATTCCAACCATTTCCTGTCTGATAGGATTATTAGCCTTCTGTGCTCTGCTCTCTCATGGCCTGCAGCGTCATGATGGTGCTCACGGACACGCTCCGAATGGAGGTTTACTGTGAGAGGGTGTCAGAGTCCGAGGTCTATGGGAAGAGATCGCCTCGGCGCAGAGTCCATGCGTCATTTATGATCCCGACCTCAAACGTGTGACATGGAAAAGTGTACAGTAATGCATATTAAGCATAGATGTTGTTGTCGGGTGGAGGGTGAACTCCATCTAACTGTCCTATATGGACTGCATGTTGCCACATCTGAGCTGATGAACGCTGATGTACCCTTTACCCTCACCCGTCCACCCCCTCTAGCTTAATTTCTACCCGCTGCACTTTAATCACTTTGAACATTTCCATTAATAGTTATTAGTGATTACATTTGTACATTATTTAGCTCATAAATTAGTCTCTTGCTGTGAGAAAATGCCCTCTTGTCTGCCTTAGTGGTCCTAATGGACTGCCTTATGTAACTCACTGGTCACTGGGAATCTGTACTTAGTATCATTCCCATGTTCGGATAAATGTTTCTCAAGGATGTGCACCAGTGTGGCCAGGTAAACATCAGTGCTAATCGGATATCTTGCTTTCACTACGGAATTTCTGTTTATTGCTCATCCGGGTGACACAAATTTCAGCTATGTTGCTTATTTTTGCCTAATTCCTTTTCCTATTCGTAATTCCAGACGCAATTAACAGTAATAGGCTATGAGGCAGGCGCTGCTCTGTTTGCCCTCTGCCGTGAAAGTCTCATAAATGCATGCCACAAGTGTCATCCCACAGCTTTCCTGGAAGGTGCTAACACAGGAAGTTAGTGTTTGCTCACATCCTACAGCGTTTTGTGTCACATGCTGACAGCCTCCTTGTGTTTGTCCAGTGCATACGTGTCTGAAACAGAATAGCGGTGTTAGTCATCCTCGCTGTTATAGCTCCAGCAGGCTAAAGAATGAGGGAAAAAGGTTAGACACATAGTAAATAATGGAAGGAAATGGAGGCTGCAGGGTGTCCGTGCAAACCGCAACATCTTCTTCTCCCTCTATTCTTGAAAACCCAAATAACATATGTTAAGGACGAGTTCCCCACCATGAACCGTGTGGACGCTGTGAGAATGACTGAGTGCTTAATGCAGTAACTTTTTGTCAAGTGTTTGATGGACTACAAGCACTCATTCAGTCTAATCTGCTGGAGATTTCACTGCTATCTCTTCACTTTGTTACTCGACCTCAAAAGCTTTTGAGCTGTCACTTATCTTCTCTGGCTGCTCACAGGAGATTAAGGTGGAGGTTAAGTGTGGCTTAAGTGAAGCCGATTAAGTCTTCTTTATATGAAAGGTGATATGGTGAAGTATCTAAACCCCTCCCCTTTCCCACCTCCAGCCATTCTTGGACCATTTTGGTTAAAAAGGCTCCGGTCACCGCTAAATTTCTGTTTTTTTCCTTGGAAGAGTACTCATTTGTAAAATAGTCACACTCTTCTGCCTGTGCATTTCCACTTGTTGTTCTATTTTGTCTGGGGTCCATGAACTCCAGTGACCTGCAGCTTTGTCGAGGATGCTGGGTAAACAATGCTTTGGTGCCGCTCCAGTAAGCTGGAACATTTTACCACAGCCCCAATGACTGCAAAGAAGAAGGAAAAAAACTAGCAACAAGAAAACTAAAGCAGAAACTGTGTTGCTTTGTCGACGGGGGGGCACTGGCTTTCATTTGTTTTGCATTTTCTCCCCTTTGTACATTCTTGCCTGTGCGCATTTTCAGGAGTGGCGGCAAGAGGGCCCCCCATTACAGACCACTATCAGAAAGTGGAGCATTCCTCCGCCTATCTCCCTCTCCAAAATGAAGCACTCTGATAGTATGTTGTTTTTGAAGAACACAGTCATGGTTTTAAGAGTCTCGTTTTCACGTGACGTTGGTCCAAAACCAATACATTAAATATGAAAACATTTGTCATACAGGGTTTTTTTTGGGGTTTTTTTTTAATGACTCGGGGTTATCCGGTGCGGCACAAGGTCAAAATCAGTGCTGTTGTTTGTACATGGTCTTAAATCAAGTTTCCTCTGGCTGTTTTCATTTGCAGAGTTCAACGAATAAATCCCAACAAAGCTTACTGCACATAAGTACCAATTTCCTGTGGGTGAAGCACTTTTGAGTCCAACTCAACTCTTTTTCTTTTGTTCCCCATTGTTTTCTATGGTCTGTGTAAGAAAAGTTTAGTTTGGGCCCCTAAGCGCCTCCCACCTTCAGCCTCCCGTGTAGTGATTTTTTTGTCTTAATGCCATCCTTTTAAAAGTGCTGTTAAGCACCGCCTCTCTGACCTGAAACAGTCTCAGATACAGAGACTCATTGGAATGGTGTGTAAATGTCAAAGAGGGAATATTTTCAACCAATCCCTTTTGAAATAAAAAAAAAAAACACCTATAAAAAAAAGAAAATTGAATTTGCTTTCTGGCTGGTCGTGGATGCTTGATTAATGGCCAAAATAACTGCACTTTACGCAACATTTTGTGATTATTATTTTTTTAATTAGCCTTGTATGGCAGTCTAGCTGAATCAATATCAATAAATTGAAGACTGGGACACACTTGACAGTCGTGTCAAGGCAGGAATTATATAAGAAGATTGAAAAAGCATATGTCATAACGGTGCAAAAGAGCAGAGTGAGGGGATTTGGCAGGCCTAGTTTTGAGCTTTGCCCTGACATTTAACAGAACAGTGTCTTTATGTAACAGGACGTTAGAAATGCTGAAGATGGATTCTTTGCCACCCAAAGTTCTCCCAAAGTCACATTTCTGCATTGCTAATTTGTAGCTGTTGATCAGCAGAGCCCTCAAAGACCATGTTTCTGCTGTTGTTGTGCAATTTAAAATTGTGTTGACATCATAAAATATTTTCACACAAAGTTATCAAACCTGATGATAGTAGGGTTGAAAAGATGTTCTCTCCGAGTCTCGCACCATGCTTTGTTTCCTGCCCTGTTCTCACTTCTCTCTTACTTTTCACCCCGCAGGACTGCTCCACCTCTGAGGAGTTCACGGTGGCTGCTGCACTGCTGCCCCTGTCAACAGCATTTTACAGGGTAAGGAAATAATAATTCTATCAAAGCATAGAAATGTGTGCCTTGAATGTAAATCTTTTGCTCCACCTGTTTTCTCAATGCCGTCTATATCATCTAAGGGATCAGTTTAACTTTTTTATGTGAAAAAGAAAGTTTCCCCAGGCTTTCTGCAGTCCTGTGAAGAACTAGGCAAACCTTTGATGCTTCGATAAGAATTGATATAGTAAGTAAGCTGCATTCAAGCCTCATATCACCAAGCACAATGCAAAGTGTTGGATGCAGTGGTGTAAAGCACCCCACCGCTGGAATCTAGGGCAGTGAGACGTGATCTCTGGAGTGACGAATGAACAGTTTGGGGATGGCCCCTTGCTGTTTCAACATGACTTGACACTAATACACAAAGCAAGATTCATAAATGGATGAGTGAGTTTGGTGTCGAAGAACTTGAATGGCCTGCACAGAGCCCTGACCTCAACCCGATAGAACAATTTTGGGATGAATTAATGGAGACCAGGCCTTCTCGTCGAACATCGGCATCTTATCTCACAAGCGCACTTCTGGAAGAATCGTCAAAAATGACCATAAACACAGTCCTAAACCTTGTAGAAAGCCTTCCCAGAAGAGTTGAAGCTGGTATAGCTGCAAAGCGAGGGCCAATATCATATTAAACATCATAAGATTATATTAAGAATGGCATGTCACTTGAATTCATAAGCTTGTGAAGGCAGAAGAAAAAATACTGTTGACAATATTGTGTAGCAGCACGACTTAGGTTTACAAAAGTGCATCTGAAGAAACCACAAGATCTCTGGAACAATGTCCTTTGGACAGTTAGACCAAAATGGAGAAATCCATCATATCAGCAGAAACACCTGACCACCTACCCACTGCTAACCACGGTGGTGAAGGGGTGATTTGATTATTTGGGCTTGTTTTGCAACCACGTTGAAAGCTATTGTTGCTAAAGGTGGTTTTACAATATAATCTATCAAGGAGTGTGCTTAGGTTTTCACATGACTGCATTAA
The DNA here is from genome assembly GCF_057381845.1 of Rhamphochromis longiceps. Lineage (NCBI taxonomy): Eukaryota > Metazoa > Chordata > Actinopteri > Cichliformes > Cichlidae > Rhamphochromis > Rhamphochromis longiceps. The sequence continues at coordinate 21,384,082 of NC_140557.1, forward strand.
TACCTGGGAACTTTCTTTTTCCACACAGCTGTATGCAAATATTCACTTACCCCCTGTGGTTTCTAGCCATGCATATAGTCTAGTTTAATAAGTGAAACTACTGTCTCTAAATATTTAAAACAATCTTAGATAAATTATTGATTTGAGCTTATCAGCGCATTGACAGATGGTACCGGACTGGACTCTTTTAAACCTGTCAGCCTAAACATGTTAAATATGTTGCTCCTAAATCTCATCAAACTGAACCTGCAAACATTGACTCCTGTTGAACAGATCAGCTCTGGGGATTACATTAAACAAGGCAGTTCCTGTCAGTATTTTGGACCATCACTGTCTGTAATTCCACTTTGGAGGTCTTGTGAATTTCTCTGTTTTGGTTTCTTGCTGGCTGTTGTGAATAGTAGATGGGCTTGTGTACACAGCTGGTTTAAGGAACTGAACTGTTAACCATTTCCCTTGTCTTCGCCCTGCCCTAACTGCCACCGCAAGTGTGATAATGCATAAACAGTGAAGTGCAGTAACAGCGGATTTCGACTAATAAAATGCAGATATATCAGCTTTGTCTTAGTTTTATTGAAGATATTTGGGTAGCGAGATGCATGTCAGTCAAAATGTAACCACAAGCTGGATACAGCGTCTGTTACATGCTTGTCCATGTCAGTGAACCTTCTTTTTTCCCATGACCCACGCCACACACCTCTCAATCATCAATTTTACTGGCAGCCCAAGAGTTTCAAGTGGTAGTTGACCTTAACTTAACATTGCCTTCACAATAGAGAAGTTTCTACACAGGGAATAACCAGAGAAAGAACTGCTTACTTGACTTTTCGACCCCTGCTAGAAGCACACAGTATTTTAAAGCCAGCCGTGGCCTTTGGTTTCCAAATCATCTAATCAACCACAACTATGTCCTTGCAGCTTACTTGTTGCTATAGGAACAGACACAACTGTCCACACTGGCTTTTTGTTGGATACCAGTGCTGTACCCTGATGGGCTGGACTGGGAACTGGCCTGCTCTGTGCCACCACATGACTTATTCAGTTCACATGCCACAGGCTGATGTAACTTTGTTTGATATTTGTTGTTTTTCTCGTTTCTCTTCAAACCCACCAGGACTGAAACTTTCTCTCATGTAAAATTACTTCTCGTTACAAAGTGGTTTCTGTCTCAACTATGTTAGCTGATCATAAGTCACAGTTACCACACACTGCAGCGATTTCCTCCCTTTTCAGTTAGAAGATTAAAAATAATGCCTTTTGTGGCACATGCAGCTTGTTAGAAGTAAAGACATTTAGAGAAAGCCATTTTTCTTTGTTGTTTACAGATGATTGGAATTAATGACAGCACTGAGCTGTGTTTCATCCAAAGGGGGAAAAGTAAAGTGAGGTCACGAAGGAATCTGCCAAAAATGTCTGTAATCTCTAAAACAAGGATCATGCAGTGGAAATGTGAGAAAAACAAAGCGTGGTAATGGAGCATGGCAGCAGCTGTCATTTTGGGTGGGGACTGTGAGGCATGCATGATCTGATATCTCACAATTGATTTCCATACCCTGTTTCACATGTTTCTGTACATGTTTAATATTTTTATTCATTATTTCCACATTTGTGTGTGCAGCTAAGAAAAATCTTGTATCAAAAAGTATTTTTGATACCGATACCTAATATCGGATTGGTCCATCTCTAATATAGTGTAGGGTTGGGCGATATGTAAAAAATTTCCAACTGACAATCGTCAGTCCAATAATCGACGATGGGCAATATATTCGCGCATGCACAGACCTTTTGATGGGCGGAGCAATGTAATCATGCACAGACTGATTTGCACGTGTGCAACACAGAAGTCCGAACATGGACAAACTAATTTCCATAAAAAACATTAGGACTGTCAGCGTTAACGCAGTCATCACGATTAACGCGATTAAAATTTTTAACACAATCAACCCATCTGAGGCGCAGAATGAACGAACTTTGGACAAACTGCCCGAAAAACGTTGATAGAGACATTTCAGGGATTTTGACTCAGTCTGCGCTCCAGATGGGTTAATTGTTAATCGGTGATGACGGCGCGTTAACACTGACAGCACTAAAAAATATATATAAAGTCGCCAATTTGGGATGAAAGAGGCAAACTTAAGGATGTAACCAAAGTGGTGTGCCGCTTGTGCAGACGTATTGTTCGAGTAAAGTACTCAAGCAAGACTAACTTGCATGAGCACGTACGTGTCCACCATTCGGCTGAGTATGCTAGGCTATCACCAGAGTCTGCAGGTCCATCAACAAGCATTTGGGCGCACTCTGAGGATGGTGCATTTGCTCGCAGATGAAAGAGGGTGCTGTTAAAACAGCGTTATTATTTTTTTTCTGACTGCTTCTATTAGCTCCATCATTATTAGCAAGCTTACTCATGGGCAAATAAATAAATAACTTGTCCTTGGAAAAACGATAGTCGATATATATTCGTCACCCAACCCTCATATAGTGCCAATCTAAACTCAACCCTACACAATCTTAGAAAGACATGATGTAGGAGTTTTGATAGATGCTCTTACTTTGCTTTCACATAAAGACACTGTGGCATGCCAAAGCTGTAAATCATGTGGATGTAGTAATTAAACTGTTACTAATATTACTACAGTGACTGCTCAAAATGTCTTTTCTGAAAAAGGCTACTGTCTCCTTCCTCCTGACGTTTTCCTTCCTTTAGTCACGTTTTTTTTGTTTTAGTGTTGTGTTTGCCTGAAGAGCCCCTGCACATATTTGGCCGGATTATCTTAAAATACCTTTTCTTATGATAGCATCACACAGTTGCTGCAGGTTTCTCGGCTCCACATTCATGACGTGAATCTCCCGTTCCACCACATCCCAGGGGTGCTCTTTTGGATAGAGATCTGGTGACGGTGGAGGTTATTTGACTACAGTGAACTCATTGTTATGTTCAAGGAACCAGTTTGAAATAATTTGATCTTCGTGACATGGTCCATTTTCCTACTGGAAGCAGCCATCAGGAGGTGGACATGGTCAGCAACAATACTCAGGTAGTTTGTGGTAAACAATGCTCAGTTGGTACTAACGCAGGCGTCGGCAGCCTTCAACATCAAAGGAACCTTTATAGAAACACAGGCGGTTGACGGAGGACAGATGTAATGGGAGAGAATAAATTAATACATATAGTATATGTACTAATGGGGGTTACGGTTAACCCTAATTATAACCCATGGCTCACCAGCCACAGGTTGCCAACCTCTGAATTAAGGAGACCAAAGTATGCCAAGAAAATATCCCCCACACCATTACAGCTTGACAAAGGCCTGCAGTGTTGATACAAAGCAGGATGGATGTTGTGTGTCATATTGTTTACACCAAATTCTGACCCTATCATTCAGATGATGCAGCAAAAATCAAGACCAGACCTGACTCTCTTGTCCAATTTTGGTGAGCCAGTGGAGCCTTCGTTTATTGTTCAGGTTCGCTGCGGACGTCTGCTGCTGTAGTCCATCTGCTTCGAGGTTCAACGCGTTGTGCATTGATGATTGATGATGCTCCTTTGCATACCTTAGTTATAACCAGTGATCATTTGAGTTGCTGGTGCCTTTCTGTCAGGTCGAAGCAGTCTGACCTCTAGCATCAACAAGACATTTTCACAAAAAGACTGACAGTGCCGCCCACTGAAGCTCTTTTTCAGACCATCCGCTGTAAATGCTAGTGATGGTTGCGTTGAATGTTTAAAAATCCAGGAGTCTGTGAAATACTCAGACTAACCTGTCTGGGCAGGCTGTTGCTTCCAGCTGTTCCTAGAAGGCTTTTGTCTTAGTTCATTACATAAGTGCACCATCAGAAAGCAGCAAAGTCTATCCATAAGCATCTCCAATACAAAAATAAATCAAATGACATTGTAGTCCTCACTTCAGATAGGTGAGGTCTCACAGTTTAATCATTCCTTGATCCGTTGACTGAATATTTTCAAAATTGTGTAAAGATGTGTTCCTGTTTTTCAGAACCCGTAGAACAACAAGAGCATGTCATTTATCTTGTCCTGAGTAATACTGCTTTAGTAAGCCTTCTGCAGGACTTTCCATAATTGTGTAATAAAGCTGTGATGAATGCTCACCTAAAAGGCACCTATTGTATAAATGAGAGGCTTCAGTCCCAATAAACCACACATTTAGATGGTAAATGGTCTGTATTTGTATAGCGCTTTTCTAGTCCCTAAGGACCCCAAAGCACTTTACACAACCAGTCATCCACCCATTCACACACACATTCACACACTGGTGATGGCAAGCCACGTTGTAGCCACAGCCGAAGTTTGATTTGTTGCAATAAAGTGTAACAGTCCAGTACCATTGTTGCATGAGAAAAGGTTTTCCAAGTTTCCAAATAATTTCCATTGTAACAGTCTTGAAAGAGTCTCCTAAGCAGGAATTTTTGCAATTTTGATATAAAATGATTCAAAGATAAATGAGTTTCTATTTTTTGTTTTCATTTAAGTCAGAGTCTAAGCACACTTTAATCAATGATGCACATTTCTCACTGTGGGGAAAAAACTTTTCCTTTTGCACTACAAGCCAAACTTTGGGTAAAAATTATCCCTCCTCTGTTCAGACAGTGCACTTTAAAGACTGTTAGTTCAAGGTTAGGAGTCAGACATTGGTCAAGTTCCTGTTTGATATTCTTGACCAGACTTTGGCAGGCTCACAGTGTGTTCATGCTTACAGTGGCACTGTCCCCACGGCCTTCGAGTCTCCAGGTCGGGTAATGTGGGAAGGTTTCTCTCTCTCTCGCGCTCTCTCTCTCTCGCTCCCTGAATGTTTTGCTCACACTAAAACGGTGTAAATATTACAGAATGTCTAGTCTAAATCATGCATGTCATTTGGCCTGTGCAGGTAAATTTTATTTAAATGCCTCGCAGCCTTTGGACAGCGGCCCATTTGTTAAAGGCGAGGTCTTCTCTTATGCATTGTCTAGTGAGACGTGGGTTTATCAGGAGATGAACGGGTGTCATTGATGCATGGAAGTGTTATTCTGCCCTTTTACTGCCCCACCTGATCCCTTTCTCCTGACATTTGAATGTGTCGCCAGATTAAATGCCTCCGCGTGGGGGAAAATGCAGATTGAATGCAGCAGCCGTTTGAAAACCCAAACACAAGACTGGATGACTTGCACAACAAGAGCACTTGACTGTTAGCATTCTTTCATCCAGAGTTTATGCCTGGAGGCATTTGGCAGCTCGTTCTGTCAAACTGCTCTCCACTTTGTCCCCACAAGGAAGATGACGTACTCCGTGACCCCTGACTATCTCCAAAATGCCTCACCGTATCTGTGTTTTCATTTTTCTTTTGGAACATTTATGTTACTTGTACATTGTGTTTTTGCACAGTTGTGGATGCCACGATAGGCATGTTTATTAGTATGACTGTCGGCATGTGTTTCTTTGTTTGTTTGACTTGAATACGCTATTTGAAGGCAGGCTTTTAGACGCTTCACGACTTTAGTAGCTCTCCTCGCAATGCGCGCACTCGTGCAAGAATTGCAAAAGTCGGAGATGGATTGTGTTCGGGTCAAGCGTGCATTCTCACTCAAGGCTGCTCCAGAAATGATGATTGTTTTTATATCAACAGTTCAGGAATGCTATGAATTCTTCCAAAGCCCGTAAATAATGTTGCTGCCCCGAAGCTGACGACGTATCAGATATAGCAGTCTGCATGCAAGTGCGTCCTCCCTTCAGCGACAACATTCACCATCTCAGAGACAGCGGACATGCATAACGCTGCATGGCTGAGGCGGTTATCAATCATATTATGAACCTCTGGATAAAATCAGAGTTCAAAGTGGGATTCTAAATCCTGATAGCCTAATTACTGTGACTTGTGCACGGCTTTTTCTCCTTTCTGTCTCCCCTTGTGTTTTTTTTATTTTGTTTTTTTCAGCTTGTTTTTACCAAGCCCTGCATTCCTCCTCTTCACCGATCACACAGCCAGATGGGGCTAATAGTGGTATGCTCCCTCCTTCCCTTCATCTTTGCTTCCTTCTATTCTTTCCTCCTCCCTTTCCTTTCTTTTCTCCTTCCCTTTTCCCTTCCTCCTTGCACATCTGTCTGGTGCTTTACAAATGAGTAAGAGCCAACCTGGGTCGAAATGACCTACAAAACTCCTGATAAGTCAAGAAAGTACAGCCACTAACAAATCGCACACACTCGGACCCTCCTACACAAACTACACACTCCCTCGCAGCATCTCTTGCAAGACACTGACAAAGGCTAGCACACAGTACCATCTAGGGGGCTGCTATTCTGTTCCTATTTGTCAGTATTTATTTATAGCTGTGATCAATTTAGCTCTGCAGAAACAGTTTATCTACACGTGTTCTCATAATGACATCCTAATGTTGTCTACAAGTATGTCTTCCGGCAGCTTGCATTTAAGCGTCAGGTGAAATCTGTGTCTAGTACGAGTGGTTTAAATGGAAGGAGAGGTAAACTGTGTGTCATAGTGCTGAGGCATCATTTAGGAACAGTTGATGGCAAGGCCCTGCAGGAGGAGCTGTTACAAATGGAAAATACAAGGATTGGACCCCCTTTTGCCTTCAAAACAGAGAGTTTGGTCCATATTAAACTGTTTGACAACATCAAACATTTGCTGAAGATTTGTCAACTGCACATCCATGATGTGAATCTCCTGTTCCACCCCAGTCCAAAGTCACTCTATTGGAGTACAGTGTCATGTTCAGGAAATTAGTTTGAGATCATTTGAACTTTGTGGCATCACAAGATGGTACGCTGTGGTCATAAAGGGATGGATAAGTGTGGCAAGAAAATATACCTGACAACATGACACCAGCAGCAGCCTTAAACCATTGTTTACGTCCATAAACAAGCCTGGTTCTGCCGGAAGTTTCTTCCTGTTAAAAGAGCGTTTTTCCTTCCCACTGTCGCCAAAGCGCTTGTTCATAGGGGGTGATATGACTGTTGGGTTTTTCTCCGTATGTATTATTGTAGGGTCTACCTTACAATATAAAGCGCCGTGAGGTGACTGCTGTTGTGATTTGGGACTGTATAAATAAAACTGAATTGAATTGAACTGAATAACATGCCATGTACCAGCAGAAATTAAGTCTCATCAGACATCAATCTTCTGTTTTGGTAGCCTCAGTTTCCCGTTCTTAGGTGATGATGGTGCATTGGTTTTATACTTCTGTTGCCCGTCTGCTTGTTGTTCATTCAGAGATGCTCTTACCTTAGTTTTAACAGGTGAATTACTTGACGTTACTCTTGTGTTTCTGTCAGCTCGAGGCAATCTGACCTCAAGTTGGCAGACTGACTCCAGACATTTACTAGTAAACACTAGTGATAGTTGTGTGGGAAATTCTCAGTTCATCAGCAGTTCAGCAAAGTCATTTAATTCACCTTTGTGCCCATTTCTGATCCTCCATCTGAACCTCAGCATGTCGTCTTGACCATGCCTACAGGCCTCAGTGTTTATTTTTATGCCATGAGATTGACTAATTTAGATATTTGAGTTAACAGCAGTTGAACAGGTGGAATGACGTGGTCAGTGAGTGTATATCTTAATATCATATCAGTTCTTTCATTGCATGGTATATCCTGCCTCTTTAATCTGTGGGGCTGAAGGTACCTGTGGAGACACAAAGAAATGCCCCAACCAGTGCGGGATCTGCACTACCACTGCAGAGCTGCACTATATAACTGCAGTATTCATGGTTTGAGTCAATGTAAAATGATGCACCTAAAACATTAAATAAAGGGTAAAAAGCTACAACAACAACAGCTGACCTTTAGTAACCTACACTGTTATTTCACATTCTTGTTCTAAATTGTGATAATTTGAATCTGTCTTGGCCTCTGTCATCAGCCAGCAGGATGTTATTGCTTCTTATTTTAAACACCTTGAAAACTCATGAAAATCTGCTGCGCTCAGCAGAGTCATGTTTCCCAAAAAAGCGGTTTCATTTGGGTAATCTAATATTAGACGAGCGGAGGAGGGCTCGGCTTCGGTTGTGTGTCAACATGTCAGAATGATTCTTTCTTTCAAGAGGTTTAACCTACACATTTTTTAAACAGTAAGACATATCTGCCAGCTCTTCTTCAATTACATGTGTTATTAAGGCGGAAAAACACATTTGTCTGAATTATGAAGAAAAACCGCTGACCTGTTAACACCCATAAACCGCTAACAAGACACAGCTCCAGAAAGACTTGTGTTATCAGTGCTATGTGCTTGCAGCTGCGGGCATTAGCTCCCAGCTCTCCTGGCTTCTGGCTTCTGGCCCATTTCACTGGGAATAAAACTGTTTTGGTTCTGTCTGTTATAATTACAGTAACCCCCACCTCCAAAGTTCTCATCCTTCAAAGGCAAACTATAAAGTGATAATAGAAACCACCGTGTTGTGTCCGGCTCAGGGGGAGGGTTCAGAAGCTAATCTAATAAAAGCCTTCAGCCTTACATATGGCTGTCAGACTTTGAAGGGAGGTGGACGGTTGTGGGCGGTTGGTTTGTGATGATAATTTAATGGCACGCCGTGCTTGTATTTGGATCGTGTTGTTCGTGGCGTGATTGATTTATTTTTTTGCTTCCCCACCACTTCCAGCGTGGTTAAACATGTGTTATTACAGTACAGTGTGCAGCAACGTTCATGTCTTGTGCTGAGGACGGTACAGTATGTTCAGAATCTGTTTTTGTAAGCAGCAGGTGATTCACTGCTTGGGCTACACTAGTGAAAAACAACAACAGTTGTTATCTGTTTAAGAAGTTATATCTCCAATAATGCATGCAGGATATTTTAGCTCAGGCTGGGGGAGCGTTTGTATTTATCTTCAGGAGAACAAAAAGAGAAACGTTTAGGCTCTAGACCTGAGTCCAATGTGTATTTTCATGGCTTGATAATTGTGTTTATGCAGTAAGAAGTCTTGAACCACACAAAATTATAATGATTTATTGAAACCTGTTTAAACATACTTTGAAAAAACAGTAAATCAGGCAAAAACAGAGTCTGTACAGTTCTAACAAGCACGAAAGAATCACCAGCTTTATGCTTGAACACAGCCTGAACTCTTAGGTAAACTTTTTTTGTAATTTCTTTAGTAGTGGCCTTCAGGAATACATCGCCAGATTTATTGAAAGACATTTAAAGCTCTTCTTTGGATGTTTGCTGCCTTTTTTAAATTCCATTCTCTCTCAAAATGATCCCTCACTGCTGCGGTAATGATGAGATCTCCATTCTGGGGAGACCACACCATGACTGATGGTGTTCACTTGAGCGTTTATTTCTATCTAGGTTTGCTTTTACACCATTGTCTGTGTGTTTGGAATCATTGTTCGATTGAAAATTGAAGGTGTTCTTCAATTCTTCTGAAAAATACTGAAAAAGCAGCCAGTGTCCAAAGAAAAGTTTTGATAGCTTTTCAGAAAGCTGGGGAACTATTGCTCAAGAGCACTTTACAAATTCCAAGAAAGTCTGCCTCTTTAGGGTTGATTCAAGACTTTTGCCGAGTACCGCAGATGATTTGCGTCCCCGCTTTGATTTCCATCAGAATTTAAAATGAAGTTGTGTGCCTTTGTTTGGCTGTGGAGCCACATGCTCCAGTGTGTTTGTCCTCACGGGGGGTGAAAAAGGATTTGATTGACTTTGTCAGGTTTTTAGTTGATACATGAATTCAATTTTATGAAAACAGGAAATGCAGTTGCTGTCCTAACATATATTTAATTGTAAACAATGAGACTGTCATTCGTTGTTTTTAAGCCCGACAGTCAAACATCTGGTGAGTGTCTTTTACTGTCGGAGCTGACATAAACTTTTTTTTTCTATCCTTTTTTTGTTTGTTTTAGGTTGTTTTTTATGTTTTTACTCCATCAGTCAGTCATTTAATAACCCCCAAGATTTAAATTCACGAGGGCTCTTTTCTCTTTCTACACAAGATCGCGTGTCTACACAAACATGCAGTGTCGGTCACAAATCCAGTGAAAAATCAGCCCCACATAGAAAACTAACCACCAAACAGCCTGCTGTGTAATCTTGCTTCTTTTCTCTTTTTTTGTCCACATTGTCCTCACTGTGTGATCTCCGTTTTGCCTTGTAGAAGTTGGCTCCGGGAGTGAACCAGTTTGCCTACACCTGCATACAGGACCATCCCATCTGGACCAACCAGCAGTTCTGGGAAGCCACTTTCTACAGCGAAGTACAGAGCCAGATCCGAGCCCTTTATCTTAACACCCCGGAGGAAAAGGGGGGCGTCACCGCCACGTTAAAGGTAAAACAGGGATAGGAGGGACTGTTGCACATTTTGTAACAATTTTAAGTCTATTAAACTAAAAATCAGAGTGAGAAAATAATTTTATTATAATTTATTACTAATATGTAGTTTTCAAGCAAATATCCGAATATAAATGCAAAATAATGCTTTTCAAAGCAATCTTGGTTTTAAGTAGCTCAACAAACCATGACATTTGGCTTCTTTAGCAAAGTTACATTCAAAGACAGTATGAATGTCAAAACAAGTTTTTGAGCAGGCTGTTAAGATGTTTATTTTCTGCTTCTACCTCCTTTAGGATGCCGGTGCCGTGCCTGCAGCGGACCGAGATGAAGAGCAGACAGCCATGGACCTAGCAGCAGAGCAGCTGCGTTTATGGCCCAGTCTGAGCAAAGACAAGCAGCAGGAGCTCGTGAAGAACGAGGAGAGCACCGTGTTCAGCCAGGCCATCCACTACGCGAGCCTCATGGTTTACCTGCTGGTGCCTTTGGACAGCAGCAAGAACAAGCTGCTGCGCAACACCCCTGCAACTGACTGGGAGAGCGGCAGTAACAGCATTGTGACAAACAGGTCAGGAGAGCGGTTTAACATCTTAAACCCGACTGCAACCTTTTTAATGTCTTTTGGCTTGTTCTGCATTTGCAAGGTAGAGCGATTAGTCTTATCTGGAAGGAAACTTCCATGTTGGGTTTCATGATTTGGGAGTATCTGTGCTTCTCTTAATAAGGTGATGATAAGCATGTGGGTGGATGTGGCAGAGCTTGCGGTCTACATGATACCTTCCTATTTAGCCAAATGGATCGCAGCTCCCCTTCTGTTTCCGGACCACATCCATCCTGTGGGCTCACATCGCTACTGCACGAAACAAGTGTGCGGCTCATTTACTTCTGCTGGAAACTTTAAAACCATCAGGTTGTCTTATACTGGAGCTACGCTGTACTCACCCAAACCAAACAAATTAAGAGTGGGAGTGATTTCCTATGTTCTATACCAACTGTGGAGACAATTAAACAGGGGAAGATCCCCTCCTTAAATGTCTTGCCCTGAAAACCGAAGGGTATTCATGTAGATTTTCTTGTTGTCATTTCTTGTTTAACTGAAGGTCAGGAGGATGTAGCTTTTTGCAGTTTTTTATATTTTGTTCCTAATTGCACAAGAACACAATGTCGCTATTTTATAATGTGTTTTGTTTCTATTTATAATAAGATGAGAGAAAAGCTGCAGCCAAGAATGTATTTATGTGGAAAAGTTCTTTCAATTTCTTTTGCTTTCACCCCAGACTTGTTTGCTTCCCACAGAGGACATTTGGATTTCATCACTTAGTATTTGTGCATCCAAAAGGAAAGTTGCATCAGTTTCTCATGTGAAACATTCTCCTTGGATAATAGAGTCTGAGCCAGCGATCCAGGCATCAGCACTCAGCTCATGCCAGGCTGCAAATCACTCTCACCTTCACTGCTCTTTAGCACAGTGCATGTTTAAATCCATGTCTGTCAGCACACAACTCTCACATCTAGGATCAGATCTCCTCCTGGGCATGGTGGCTTGAGCTTTCTCATTTTCATTGTGTCATCGTGTGTGTTTGCAGCATTGCTGGCAGTGTGGCAGAGAGCTTTGATACTGAAAGTGGGTTTGAGGACTCGGAAAACAGCGACGTCGCCAACTCTGTGGTTCGGTTTGTGGCCCGCTTCATCGATAAGGTGTGCACAGAGAGCGGCGTGACACAGGAGCACATTAAGAGCCTGCACAGCATGATCCCAGGTACAGCACTAACTGTATTTATTCACTCTCTGTCACCACCCTGATTCCCTCAGCTGTATTCAGAGTAAAACCTTCGATTTGTGTTTTCTCAGCTCAGGCCAACAGCAACAGAGGCCTGTGAGCTCATTAAACTCCTGGCATGTCAAAACCTGTAAATACACATCCTGATAGAAAGCACACGCGTGCGTGTGTGTGTGTGCGTGTGTGTGTGTGCGTGTGTGTGTGTGCGTGTGTGTGTGTGTGTGTGTGTGTGTGTGTGTGTGTGTGTGTACACATGGTAACTGACCCTAGCTTCTGACCTACAGGCATTGTAGCTATGCAGATTGAGGCGCTGGAGGCGGTTCACCGCGAGAGCAGGAGGTTACCTCCTATTCAGAAGGTGAGTGCTGTTTCTCACTAAGCTGCTGGGACTCTATGCTACATAGACCCAGCAGCTGTATATACAGTATTTATGCAGCTACATTCACATGAAAAAGTCTTCAAATGATTAAAACTAAATACACTTTTACTGCCTCCATAGGAATTAGGAGGGTAAACAGCAGCCAGATGCTGCTAATCAAATGCACTTGATTAATTGATCATCAGCAGTTGATTCAGACAAAGCAATGCTCAGAGAGAGTGCAAAAGACCCAAGAGCTACAGCTCACACTGTGCAGGCCTTAGTTAGCACATTCAAAGTTAATGACAGTACAATTAGGGGGGAAAACTGATCAAGTAGTTTCCAGGAGAAAGCCTAGAGTCATCTGTCTAATAGCCAAGCCTTAGATCAATTGGGGCAGACCTTTTTTTTAGATCCATTTCATTCCATTTATAATAATAACCTATAGAGAACTTGACCCATATTATTGCAAGTTACTACAAATGGGTGAGGAGTCCACTGGTAACACACTTAAAAATTCGCTTTCATAGTTTGTTAATTTAAGTTTTCATCACATACTTATCATCTAACAACAGGCGCAAGCTAAAAGTTATATTCCAAAAGAACTCGTTGAACAGGCAAATATGAAAAAGCAGATCACATCTGAGGCATCTGGTTCTATGTCATAGACTGTATTTAAAAGATGGGTATAGCCTTCCTTAAATCCTGCAGTTTCACCACTGGCCAGCAGGGGGTGAATCTTTTGATTGCAAAATAAAATCAAATTGTACAAAAGTCTATCGACTGCTACTTGTTTAAGACCTCAGTAAACACTTTCCTGATGGCGTGTCTGGTTTCTTAGTGAGCTCTGCCCCGCCATGGTTAATAGCTGACGTCACTATGGCTGTAGCTCAGGAGGTAGAGGAGGTCATCTACTGATCGGAAGGTTGGTGGTTTGATCCCTGGCTCCCCCGCTCTGCATGCCAAATATCCTTGAGCAAGATACTAACCCCATGTTGCTTTCCGATGCATCCATCAGGGTATGAATGTGCGTGAATGTTAGCTAGAAAGCGCTTAAAAGCATAGAAGAAAGTGCTTGTGTGAATGGGTGAGAGAATCAGTCCATTTACCATTTACTGTGGCGATGGTTATATTTTATATATATACTCTATGCTTTATTGATAACTGAGAAAAATAAATCTGGATTACTTGACATAATGCTTCCATCCATCCAGTCCATTGTCCTCCTCCGCTTATCTAAATCGGGGTTACAGAGGGGAGCATGCTATAGCTGAAACAGGATGAAAGGTCTTCAGTCTGTGCAGAGCTAACACAGACAACCACAGACTAATTTTAAACACTGTATTCTTCTGCACTGTTGACTTAATGAAGACTTTTACTCATGTCTCTTAGTTTAGTCCACGTGCTCAGTTTGGTCTGGTTTGCTGCAACTCTGCATCCAGCTAATGTCATCCAGTGTTTTCCAGATATCATCACGCTTTCATATTTTACCACTTAGTCTTTTGGACCTCGCTCTACCACACGCCTGCCAGCTTTTGATAAATCACACAATTATACATGCATTAAAACATTATGCCAATGCTGCTTAGGGAGCAACCTGGACACAGCGGAGAGCTGTCTGTCTGCTGCAGCTTTTGGTTAGCTACTCACATGTTTATGTGTCGGATAAGGCTTCCATCTTGGGCTGCGAGCATCATGCCAAAACATGCTGAAAGTGTGTAAACAACACCGACTCTGGCTTTGTGACAAGTCTGAATAGTAGTAATGGCAGCAATAACCCTAAAGAAGGAAAGCAGTGCATGCTTTTAAGGTGCAGCAACAATAAGCAGCCGAGCTCGCAGCAGTAATGAGGTGCAGAGGGACTTTCTTCTTGGTCTCGCTGTTCATTCGAGGACAAGAAGCTATTATCTCCTGGCTGGAGCTTCGTTCCCACAGGTCAGCTGTGGCCTTAATGGGAAATGTTGTGAATGATCTAACGTCCCTCCTCGTGCACATTTGTGACAATGGAACAACTGAGTGTTTCTGCTGACTGTGGAGGCCAGAAGGAGCCGAAGCAGCGCAGGGTGCAGACCTGACTGTTGACTTACAGTGGGGCAAAAAAGTATTTAGTCAGCCACCGATTGTGCAAGTTCCCCCACCTAAAATGATGACAGAGGTCAGTAATTTGCACCAGAGGTACACTTCAACTGTGAGAGACAGAATGTGAAAAAAAAAAATCCATGAATTCACATGGTAGGATTTGTAAAGAATTTATTCGTAAATCAGGGTGGAAAATAAGTATTTGGTCAATAACAAAAATACAACTCAACACTTTGTAACATAACCTTTGTTGGCAATAACAGAGGTCAAACGTTTACTATAGGTCTTTACCAGGTTTGCACACACAGTAGCTGGTATTTTGGCCCATTCCTCCATGCAGATCTTCTCGAGAGCAGTGATGTTTTGGGGCTATCGCCGAGCAACATGGACTTTCAACTCCCGCCACAGATTTTCTATGGGGTTGAGGTCTGGAGACTGGCTAGGCCACTCCAGGACTTTCAAATGCTTCTTACGGAGCCACTCCTTTGTTGCCCGGGCGGTGTGTTTTGGATCATTGTCATGTTGGAAGACCCAGCCTCGTTTCATCTTCAAAGTTCTCACTGATGGAAGGTGGTTTTGGCTCAAAATCTCACGATACATGGCCCCATTCATTCTGTCCTTAACACGGATCAGTCGTCCTGTCCCCTTGGCAGAAAAACAGCCCCATAGCATGATGTTTCCACCCCCATGCTTCACAGTAGGTATGGTGTTCTTGGGATGCAACTCAGTATTCTTCTTCCTCCAAACACGACGAGTTGAGTTTATACCAAAAAGTTCTACTTTGGTTTCATCTGACCACATGACATTCTCCCAATCCTCTGCTGTATCATCCATGTGCTCTCTGGCAAACTTCAGACGGGCCTGGACATGCACTGGCTTCAGCAGCGGAACACGTCTGGCACTGCGGGATTTGATTCCCTGCCGTTGTAGTGTGTTACTGATGGTGACCTTTGTTACTTTGGTCCCAGCTCTCTGCAGGTCATTCACCAGGTCCCCCCGTGTGGTTCTGGGATCTTTGCTCACCGTTGTCATGATCATTTTGACCCCACGGGATGAGATCTTGCGTGGAGCCCCAGATCGAGGGAGATTATCAGTGGTCTTGTATGTCTTCCATTTTCTGATGATTGCTCCCACAGTTGATTTTTTCACACCAAGCTGCTTGCCTATTGTAGATTCACTCTTCCCAGTCTGGTGCAGGTCTACAATACTTTTCCTGGTGTCCTTCGAAAGCTCTTTGGTCTTGGCCATGGCGGAGTTTGGAGTCTGACTGTTTGAGGCTGTGGACAGGTGTCTTTTATACAGATGATGAGTTCAAACAGGTGCCATTCATACAGGTAACGAGTGGGGGACAGAAAAGCTTCTTACAGAAGACGTTACAGGTCTGTGAGAGCCACAGATTTTCCTTGTTTGAGGTGACCAAATACTTATTTTCCACCCTAATTTACGAATAAATTCTTTACAAATCCTACCATGTGAATTCATAGATTTTTTTTTTCACATTCTGTCTCTCACAGTTGAAGTGTACCTCTGGTGCAAATTACTGACCTCTGTCATCATTTTAAGTGGGGGAACTTGCACAATCGGTGGCTGACTAAATACTTTTTTGCCCCACTGTATAGTAGATACTGCTTTAGTATATACTCGGCAGCCAGTTAATTATCAAGCAAATTGCGAAACAAAGACATGAGTCAGTCGCATGCGTCTCTGGGAAAGCGAGTTTAAACCGAAACTAATTTCAGCCATTGCAGCTGAATCAGCATTCGCACAAAAATGTAAGGTATTTACTGTTAAAAGACGCCGCTTATACAAGTATGTGTTCCAACGTAACATTACTGCACCTTTTTATTGTTGTTGTTTTTTATTGCAAAATGATTAAAAGAGGGAACAGAATGTACTGTGTATCAGCTGCTTTTTGAATTATATGATTACAAAGGTCTGTTGTGATGCACTTTTTTTCACCTATAGAACATCAGTCAGTTTCCAGATGTTGAGGACATAAAGTGAAAACCAGTCCTTACTCGGTTCAGTGAGCTGCATAAAACAGAAACATTTTCACTTAAAAAGTAGATCATGAGTTTTTCAGGAGAGTAGAAATGGTAAATTGGCCTCCGCAGAGAGTAGGAATTTGTTTTTGTTGGATATTTAATTTCTGAACGCCGTTTGATGACTAGTGTGCTTGCAAGATGTGTGGGGGTTTTTTTTCTTTTTTATTCAATGATGACGTTTGTGCGTAGCTTAAGTTTGTCCAAGAAATTCATGCGGTGCTGTGATTTGACATTATGAAGACAAATTGATTTCAGTGACGCACATGCGCTTAATTTTGAGCACCTTGTTGTCAATGAAAAATGTCTAAATTGGATCTCGCATGTGTTTGTAGACGTGATGGGTTATTATGCTTTTACCTTTCAGCCTAAGATTCTGCGTCCAGCGCTGCTTCCTGGAGAAGAGTTGGTTGCGGAGGGGCTGCGGGTGCTTCTGGACCCCAATGGCAGGGAGGAGGCCACAGGGGGCCTCCTTGGGGGCCCGCACATCTTGCCAGCAGAGGGAGCTCTGTTTCTCACCACGTACCGCGTCATCTTTAAAGGCATCCCACATGATCCACTGGGTGAGTACAAAAACAGTCTCAACAAAATGGAAAAATACTCATATGTTTTGTTTTTATTGGCTAATTTTCAGTGTTAAACTAAAAAAGCAAAAGTCTGTTTTGTCGGTAAGGGGCATCGGATACTAACCCAAATCCTGATGAGTTGAGACGCTGTTTAAAATGTAAGCAGAATGCAGTGATTTACAAATTTCTTAATCTCGTATTTTAATCACAACAGAACATAAAAAAACATCAAATGTTTAAAAAGACTGAATCTGAATTTGATGGCAGCAACATGTCTCAAGAAATCACTGTGTAGCAGATATGTTAGCTGCCATCGGCATTAATGCACCTGAGGGACTGAACATCATGGGCATGCAGTATTGGGGTTGTATGTATAATAACAAGATGCTGGTGTGTTTGTATGCAGTGGGGGAGCAGGCAGTGATCAGAGCTTTCCCAGTGTCCACTCTGACCAAAGAGAAGAAGATCAGCATCCAGAACCAGCTGCAGCAGAACATGCAGGAAGGCCTGCAGCTCCGCTCTGCAACGTTTCAGGTAGACACTGAAGCACGCTTCTCTCAAATTAGCATGAATACACGATGTTCAATTGCTTGGTTGGGAGAGGATGAAGCCTGAAGCTTAATATGTGGTACTCAAATATTATTTCACATTATTTTATGAACTGGATCTCGTTCGTTACTCGGTGAGCTGCAAAAGATTCTAAAAAAAAAAGAAGCACATCACAAACTAAAAGATTGGACAACTAATTACACCGTAACATTCGGTGTGGCACATCATTATAATTTTCAGCCAAGCATGTGTTTTTACTCGTTGGATGTACCGTTGTAAAAATTTTATGGCTCATTCCTGTCTTTTTACTGCCAGGGATGATGGAAGTGAGTGCGGGTCACTTTGTTGTTGTGTGGCCATCTCTACAGTTTTTATTGTGCTGTTCTGTGCGTGTACGTGTCTGTGCAGAAACCATATGTGGGCAGATTGGTACAGATGAGCAAATCTCTTAAATCAACTTGCCGAAGTGCGTCACGATGCCCCACCGTATAAAAAACACTGTGACATCATCCATTGATTGGTTTGTGGTGGCATGCATTTTTGGTCTTTTGGCATTTTGTTCTGTGTTGGAGCCAGAAGTCACCAGATATGTATGAGAAGTTAAATAACTCTCCGTAGCTTGGTTATCAAAGTGCAATTACAGTTAATTAGTGCTAAATAATAAAATTTTATTCACCAAAACTAAAGCACAACTTCTGGGGTGGATTCTTAGTTCAAGTAAACACACAGCAGTCCGTATTATGTGTAAGATTATGTATTTAAAATGGCCCCAAAGGCACAAACAGCACAAACATGGTCTAGAGGTTAAGTGCACTGACTGAACTTAGGTCAGATTAGTGTCATTGTCACTCTTTCCTCGTGAGTTTATGGTCTCAGTTGCTCGTTTTACCTCTTTTTTTTAATACAACCTGAAGTTCTTCTTGTAAATTGAGGTCCTTGTTGGAGTAAACATAAATGATAAAGCAGCATTTTTTGCTTCATTTTTCACCGTTGCAGTTTGCACTTGAAATGCTGTATTTGAATCGTTGCTTGTGTGATTAAGCAGTCTGTTTAACCAACTGTCTTTTGCAGCTGATTAAAGTGGCTTTTGATGAGGAGGTGAGCTCAGAGATGGTGGAGATCTTCAGGAAGCACCTGCAGAGAATCCGCTACCCACAGTCCATCTTCAGCTCCTTTGCATTTGCTGCAGGACAAACAGCACCTCAGCTAATCCTTCCAAAGCAAAAAGAGAGAAACACTGGGTTCAGGTTTGTAGTGCGTGCCAGCTCACCGAGCGTTGTTTCCGTGCATGAATCACACAGTCTCACACATGGTTATCTGAGATATTGTTATGAGTGGGTTTTGATGCCACAGTAAATCATTTCTGCTCTGTACTCCTCGCAGAACACTGTCAAAGACGATTGTCAAGGGAGCAAAGAGGGCTGGAAAGATCACCATGGGCCGAGGTAGCCAGCCCTCGCTGAAGAAGAATGACAGAGGCAGCAGAATGACCTGGCATGAAGATGACGATATTTCAAGTGAGAAGCGACATATTTTAATGTGGTGACTTTTGGACGTGGAAGAATGGGAAAGGGGGGAAAAACAAACTGAAGAAAATGCTGTTTGTGTTGTAGTATCGGACGATGGTGAGCCGCCACCCAGCAGCACTTTGAGAGCTTCGGAGAAGTCCACCATGGAGCAGCTTGTGGAGCAATCGTGCTTCCGTGACTACCAGCGTCTGGGAATGGGCACCATCACCGCCAACTCGTCCCGCTCCAAGTCCGGCGAGCAGTTCAGGATCACGGCCGTGAACAGACTCTACTCGCTGTGCCGCAGGTACACCGCCTCTCGCCTAGAGGTTGTCTTATTTACCCTACATGTGCTGATGTCACCGATTTCATAAGTAGGCAAGCCTGAGAATCTCAAAAGGCCTGCGGAGGGGATGTTTGACTGAATTATTGTTCTTATCTGTGTGCAAAAACACAAACTTCTGCAGGAGGCTTTTTAATTGCGGTCATATTTGTGTGGCTTTGCAGCAGCTCACCGATGTTAGACAGATGTTAACACTTTCTCTCTCTGTGACAGCTACCCGGGACTGCTGGTTGTTCCTCAGGCTGTACAGGACAGCGGTTTACACAAAGTAGCCCGTTGCTTCAGACACAACCGTCTGCCTGTTGTGTGCTGGAAACACCCGCGCACCAAAGCCGTTCTGCTCCGCTCAGGAGGCTTTCATGGCAAGAGTGTAGTGGGGCTGTTCAAGTCGCAGAACCCGTCCTCAACAGGTGTGCTTACGTGCTGACAGGCACAGATGTTCTGTTTGTAAATGATTACAGGTTTTCTGATGAAGCAACTAGTGGAAAAAAAAAATTTTTTAATGTTCATATAAATCTTCCTTATAAAACTTATCACAAAGTCTGTTATTCAAACAGCTTTTATTATAGAAGTCATTCACTTTTTTTCTCTTTTTAGCCCCTGCCTCATCCTCAGATTCATCCAGTAGTCTTGAACAGGAGAAGTACCTGCAGGCTATTCTGGACTCCATCCCGATCTACTTTAAAATGAATGGAAACAACACCCTGACCAACCGCTCCCTGATAGGCCTCTCGCCAGGTACACTTCAAGAAGATTGTAATGTTCACTGTATATTTTATGTCTCACAAACACCATAAAGGTTCATAATGATTCGTGTTGGTATTTGTTAAAATGCATCTCCTACTTTCTGTCCACTGTGCTGATGGTAGACCCAGTCCCAGTTATGCCGTGGTTTGCATGTTTTATTCTTAATGTATTTTTCAGCCCACATTTTCATCAATTTTAGAACCAAAGAATAGTATATTGACCATTTCCATGGGAAGAAATTAGTGGTAGCTATAATCTGTGAACTCTATCTGAGAACTATCTTTACATTTTTTTGAGGTAGCTCCTTTCATCACCACGGACTCACTGGTTCCAACTTTTAGGCCGAACATTCCTGTGGTTTCACAATTTTAAGATTGGCAACAGCGAGGCTTTTTCAAACTTCTCTCAGTATTCTCAGTGATGTGAGAATCTGACTCCTTTTCCTGTTTCAGTCTCTGACTTAGTGGAGACAAAATGCTTCTGTTCTTTTGATTTCTGAGCCTTAAATCTTCGTCGTAAGTCAAACACCGACGACGTCTCTCTCATTCCATTTTCCCACAAAGGCACACCCATGATCTGTGCCGAGTGCCTGAAATGAGGACATGTACAATAAATGGACGGCTGCCATCAGTGTTATCAGTGAACGTTAAAGGCTGTTGGTCAAACTGTAGGGCATGAGAAAGAGCACAACCTTTTCCTCGGGTTGTGGCTGACCTCCACCATCAAGTCGTGTAAATCTCCAGTAAATCCAACTTGCAAAAATTGGTTGCTACCTTATATCAGACAACTTTACAGTATGCCGCTTTACAGCGTTTATTGCTCCGTTACACTGACCATAATTGTACTACAATTTTTTTTTCTTGGGGCGGGGGGAACAAGTTCGTTTCAAAAGGGACAAGAGGCCATGCAGAGTTCACGTCTTCAGAAAAACTGCAGACTTGCACTCCACAAAGTTATTTTAGTTTTCTGCGGCTCTGTGTGTTTTTTTTCTCAGGTAGTCATTCTCTTCCTTTCTGTGTTCGCTCTGGTCAGCAGTTATTTTTTTACCACCTTATCTTTGTGTGTGTATGAGTGCAATAGGGGAGAGTGACTGTATGGGAGCATTACAGAGTGTGATATTTATTGAAATTAAGAAGGAAATTTTGTACAATGAAAGGTTGTGTAAGAATCAAAGGACAGCCTGAGGTCACTGACCACCCAATCCATCTCCTCTGACTTCACCTCCTTCTGCCTGTATCCTGAATAAACTCTATACACACACACGCACACACACACACAAGCACAAATCCTGTGCATGCTTACGATTTAACTGAATTTTCATGTGTTTAAATAACCCGGGTCACATTGATGGTTCTTAATGGGAAAACTGGGATTTAAGTCTGATCAAAAGTTGCTACAATGAGTGATCCTAAAATCAAATTTGATTTAGTTTCTTAGATCTCACTCGTGTCTCACTGTTTACTCCGTGTGTTTGTAATGGACACCTGTGTGCTGTGTGAATGTTTTCCAGGCAGTGAAAGGAGAATATCCAGGATGCCAAAGATGGCTCCTGTCCATTTAGACATCCCATTCTCAAACAGCTTTACTCGAGGAGGTGAGTGGTTTTCTCTGTTTCCTGCTTGGCACTTCATGTGCGTCCTTGCTGCCTGGTGAAATATGAAACACCAGAACTGTTACAATTACATAGTTATTTGAAAGAAAGTGAGCAAACAGGGATTTGTGCTTTCTGCATCTCTTCAGACACACCATACTTTAGGGAGTTGTGATTACAGCGTACATTATGAGTGTTGGGTAACCTCTGAAGCATTACTCCCCAGACTGAAAGCATCAAGCAGCTATTTGCTGGTTATCTTTGGGGCCATCTGTACCTTATAGCTATAAACGTGCATCCAATTTCAACTTCAAGAAATATAATTATGTGAAATTTAAGGATTTATATCTCATAAGAGAAACTTGGGACTACATTAACTGCATTAACTGTGACCCGTATTTCTTGCCACGTTAGCATTATTGTAACTTATCAAATAAAAGCTTAATGTACCGTCAAAGCTGACACATCGCGATGAGTGCTCGAACTGGAATGTGATTTCTTGAAAACAAAGTGTCCGACGTGTTAGTCAGATGAAGGTCAAATATTTTAAGGCGTCGCTGAAACTGTGAGTCATCTTTTTTTTTCTTTTTTTTTTGTACCGGTAAATGCCCTAAAAGGATGACACAGGGTTTTACTTAACCCATCGCTATGTAACGCTATGTAACGTCTTCTCTTAAGATCCAGAGGATTTGCCATGCAAAACTGTGCCTTGAACTTCATGTGAATTTAATTACTGTTTTATTTGCATGTGTTATCTGCAAAAGCCCCAAAAAAACAAGCTTAAATACGAGCCTTTTGTCTTCACGCCATCATTTATAACCAAACCACAAACAATCTTATTCATGCATGCAACCATCATTCACTCGATCATTTGGAATAAATAATAGCCGATCCTCATTTGCATGTTTTAGTCTGTAATCTGAAATCTTTGGTAGGGTTGGTGGTCGTGTTGGTTCATTTGATGTTGACGTGATTTGTGTTTTCCATACCCCCTCGCCCTGTCTCCTCGACAAAACATCCACCCAGTGCTTGAGTACAGAGATAAACTGTTCACTCACTCAAACCAAAAGCCTGCCAGTAAGGAGAAAATCCCCAATCAAGGTATAGTGATATTGTTCCTTCTCTCCTCTGCCAGCACTCATAACAGCACCTCTCGTCTTCTTTAACACTCCTAACCTACGCAAATGCTCACTAACCGCGCCGAGGGTCACAGTGCACTGTGCTGCAAATGCCTCACAAAGACCTTCTGGGACGCAGTGCTAATCTTCACTGACTTTGTGGGCGCTCCTCTGGGAGCTGTGGTTTTTCACAAACCGAAGTGGTGGCTCTAATGTGGTCTTTTCCATTGTTAATGTGTTGGCTCAGCAGGACTAACTGTGGTCAGTCAGCGGCAAGTTAAGGCTGGGGGGGGTGAGCTGTTTGTTATGGCACAACAAATCGTGAATCACACAAAATGAGGCCCCTGCGATCCTGCAGTGTAATAAAGACAGCTTGAATATTCTGTAAGCCTGACTCAAAGGAGTAGGATTTAGTTGACGAGTAAAGATCTGAGATGACAATTCTTAGATATTTTGCATGTTTAGACAAGTGGTGTGTGAGCAACTAGTTATGTGTAGTTTTAATTGGAATAAAGTGCGCTTATATAGAATAAATATGGAGTTAATGATGGTTTTTATGCTTTTCTCTCCAAATTTGAGCACAACATCATACAGCAGGGGTGTCAAACATAAGGTCCGGATTAAAAATCCAATCCAGCCCATTCAATGGTTTTGAAAAATTACATTAAAATTAAATGACAGAAAAGACCCTGTCGCTATCTGATACAGAAATATCATTTCGTTTTTGTCACAATAGGCCCACATTTTTTTAAAAGAGGGCATTTTCTGTGAATTAACAAAAAGTTTCTGTTTAATAATTAAGAGGGCTTTCTGGGACCTACCAGAAGTTTTTCTGTAATTTCGCACAATTACTTCTTAGTAAATAAATAAGCGCTCGTTTTCTACAGCAGCATTTCTTCATAACTCTTAGACGTAGTGTTGAACTTGCAGTTCTTTTATCTCACATTAAGATACCTCAGGGATTAAATGCGTAGTTAAACATCTTTACACTGAAAGGAAGGAGAATTTCACAGGTCTGACCCACTTTAGATCGAAGTATGTGGCCCGCAATCTAAAGTGATTTTGACAATCCCTGCTTACAAACACCTGGAAATCCACCGCCAACGGCAGCAGTGGCCAATATTTTGGGGCTTCCTATTCTGTGCTCATTTTGTTATTTTCGAACATATAAAATAAACTAAATCTAATTAAAGTAAAATCATTTTGTCAGTGGAGCTCAGACTGTAATGGCCCTTGCTTGCGTATGAAAATGCACAATCTGTTTACAGGGTTTACATCTGAACATCTGGGCTGTATTCATTCATTCATGTTTAGTAGTATTTACTAAGATTTAAGATTTCCATCACCTTCTGTCTGCTGGTCAAATCTGTGCTCGTAGTTCTGGGCGACCAGAGTCAAAACGAGCTAGCCGCGTCAAGGACAAGAGCAGTACTTTTTATTACGTTTCATCTTCAGCCTGGAAAAATAATCATTTAGAATTACTGTTCTAACTTTGGGCAAAGCTTATTTAACTGCAGCTTAATGAGGAGACATTTTTAAGATGGGTATTCAAATAGAAATTAACTTTTATTTTTCACTAATTTGATTCAAAAAGTTGCCAAGCAGACTATCTGGAAACTATTACATTTCAGAAGTGACCACCCCAGCAGTGGTGATGACGTGGTTTGATTTCCTGTTTGTCTCTCAATCATAAAAGGTCTAACCAACAGTCAGCAGGTATGTCAGTCAGGTGGGAACAGTTACATTGTTGATCTTGTCTGAAGGAAAAGAAAACGGACAGCTTGTGTTCGGTTTTCATTGTAAACTTTAATTACGAAGCCCGTCGGTTTAAACGTGCTGAATCGAGGCGTCGCTGAAACTTCACCAATTTATGCTCTTGTATAATTGACCCGGCTACAGCAGCTGACAGTTGTGGTTTGATAACTCCGCAAGTGCAACTGAAAAAGGCCTGAAAGTGATTATTGTGAAAAATCACGTCCTTCTGGCAGTGGTTCATGCTGCTTGGAAGGCGTTGCATGCTGTTTTCAGAGAAACACCATCTAGACTTGTTGACTTGCTAAAAATTCCAGCAACTTCTGCTTCTAATATCCCAGCACATCCGACTCTCAGAGCAGTCGCTTTGTTCATGGACTGAAGGAATGAAGGTGTTTACATAATAGCCGTTGTACTGCTGTGCATGTAAACGTAGCTCGCATGTCATGCGCTGTTCATCATTCGGTCTTAGTTTGTTTGACAGCATGTGTACATCTCTGGCATTCGAACTAGCCGGCTCATGCATGTGTGTGTGTGACTTCTGTTCGCGTGTGTGTGTGTTTGCAGGCATGTGGGCCAGCCTGCGCTCCAGCAGCAGACTCGGTCAGCATCCGCTGGCAGCCGACGTGGGTGCCAGACTAGCAGGGAAGGATCTGGCACCCCCTGCAGGGAGCCACAGTCTGCAGGCTCAACTCCTCAAACATCAAGCAGCCCTTTACATCTTCGGGGAAAAGTCACATCTAAGGGTGAGAATGCAAACAAAGCGGCCGGAGACTGAGAGGACATGTTTGCTATGAGTTGTTGTAGTATATCGTTTTATATTTGCACTCAGTGGCCTCTTTTATGAAACCTATAATGTTTCTTACACTGTCATATGTGTTAAATTATGTTTTATTGGTGGTGGTGTAGTAGATGTGTAAAGGGGTATAATGAAGTCCAGTAGAACACCACTTTTAACAGAGACCCAGCAGTCAAAATATAGTTAAATTAAACACTTCTGAGGCAACATAAATGTTGTAAAGTCTGTAGAGGTGGAGTTAATGGATGGTTCAGTGACGTAGACCATCACTGAACCATCTTTCACCTGTGATGCCACAAGTCTCTGTCAATAGTATTCGTGGCCGTTGATCAGAGATTTTGACAATGAGGCTGTGCTGTTTATAAGACTAAGGGGGATCTGCAGTCACACCGAAGTCACCTGGATGAGTGGATGAACAGTTTCTCTCACTGAAAACGCTTCGTTCACATGAACAGATTAACTTTCCTTACCTGGATTATTGAGCGTGCATCAAGACACGGGTTTTCTAGCTCATGCTACTTGCTGTAAAATGGATTTGTAAAACATTGCCGTTTGTCTGGAGTTTTCAGGCCAGGTTGTCTTGCACAGGAATAGTTTGATGTATCAAAGGATAATTGTTGGTTTAATTCATGTGGAATTATAAGGAGAAAGTCAAAAACTAGCACATCTGATGAAACGGTTTGTGTTTAAACTCACAGAAACACTTAATCTTATGCATTTATGCAGTTTTCACTTTTTTTAATCCAAGTGTGCTGATTCATTGAAATAGTACCTTTGCTGGGATGACTCAATCAGTTTACCAAAAGCCTACAATTACAAAGACTCACCTGTGCCAGTACAACTTGTAATACAAAGCCTCTGAGAGGTGTGTTATAGTTTTGGCGTCCGATAGTCTGCTGGTGTTGTTTTTGGGTCCAAATGACGTAAATTTTGTCATCAGACGGTGAGCGTCTGTAACAGGAATGACTTCTCGCCCGTGGAGTGTGCAGCTACCCGTGTCCTTGTCTGCAATCTCTGCTTGGCTAGCTGTTCTTTCATCCATAAGACACAAGTAGAATGACTTCTGATCTGCAGGAGAAGCCACTGACGTCAGCACTGCTCCCCTCCTTTTAACAGTTACAGCATGCAAGAGGTTAAAGGCAAGTCTATAAATGCGAGGCGAAGTCCACCACAGTGCAGGACAGTGCACGAGTGCGTCACACAGTTCAGTTTGTTTCTCTATTTTTCATTCACGCATCAAGAAACATATTTCACACACCGTTGAAGCATGCCGAGGAGCCGTGTCGACTAAAAACATCTTGCGCTTCTGCAGTTTGCACGATTCGCAGTTTTATAATTCTTATCTATTACACACTGGGCTGCGCTCAGCACCTCAGTTCATCCACGGTCTGAAATGAGCCGTTTTATTTCCTTTAACTTTGATATAAAGGCAGCGTTTTTAGTGGCGTGCTGTATCTGTTTTTTGTACTTTGCGCACACTGTTGTATTTTTCTCTTAGTTGAAATTTACATTCCTCTGTCTGCAGGGCCTCCGAGTGGACTCCTCTCTGAACTGTGAGCTGGTGCCAGTGGACTTTGCAGACACACGGCAGGTGAAAGCTGCTTTTAAAAAACTGCTGAGGGCCTGTGCTCCAAGCGCCACCTCGTCGGACTCGGAGGACTCCTTCCTCAAAGCCTTGGAAGACTCCGAATGGATCCAGCAGGTAATGAAACACACAAAGCATGCCATTTTTATGATCTGCAAACAGACAGCATTCAGGTCTAGAAACCATCTGATCTAACGCGGGAGTCTGACTCTTAAAAGCGTGTGAGAATGACCCATCGGTCCACTCTTTCTCTTCATCCTGTGTATCAGATTCACATAATGGATAAATTATGTGAATCCTCTCTGAAGCCATTTTCCCAAGAGAAACAGATTTACAGCGATGCAGTGGGAGGAGACCCCTTATCTTGCTGTTTATCTGATTGACCCCCAGCGGCCTTAAATTGAACATATTCCACACGGTTGACAAATGCTATCTGTGAGAAACAAGAAGGCAGTCTACTGGCAGACCAAACATGGCAGTATATGCACAGAGAGGATAAATGTTGGGTCTGTGTTTAGCATATTTGTTCACATGCACATATGTTGGCCTCCCGCAGCTTCAGAAGATCCTGCAGCTGGCACTGTTTCTGGTGGAGCTTATGGACAGTGGCTCATCTGTTCTGCTCAGCCTGGAGGACGGCTGGGACATTACCACACAAGTGAGAAAAATGCACCAACGCCATTCATAAAAAATACATAAAGAAAACGGGACAGATGTGAAGAAGGGCAAAATATCCAGAGGGAGGTTTAAAACGGTGCAAGATTTGTCCTTTAGGTATTTTTCCACACATATAGATTTTCTAGATACAAACTGGAGTTTAAAAAGTTGTTATTAAAGTTTAATTACTAACAGAAAATAGGTGACAGTTTACTTTATTATGAGTAACTTTTAACATTTGTTTGCAAGTGTAGTGGGTTACATATTTGCCCAACCAGTGAAAGATCCCCATCAGGAAGGGCGTCTGGGGTAAAAACTCTCATTATCAGCCCTCATCTGCACTAAAGTGGGGACAAAGTGTTCAGCGAGGATGAAAAGAAACGCAGAAATGCAAACTCATAGGTGTAAAAAGGATCCAGATGCAGCCGCACAGTCATTCAACCGCTAAACACAGGGCGGGTATTTTGAATGCCATCAACCCTTCTGCAATCACGGCAAACTAGAGATCATTCAAAAGTACTACTTATAATCTCAATTCATATTCTGAATGGACTCATTCTAATTTAGCATTTTTCTACTCCACCTGAGTGCTCTACTCAAAGCACTTTACACAGCTGAGCTATTAATTCAGTGTGTTTTGCAATATTACGGCAATGTTGTCTCTTTGACTCTGATGAACAAAGTGCTTCAGAGCTTTGGAGTATCCTTTTTAAAAAGAGGCTAAATGTGAGGGGGAGAGGGTACCTCTGAACTTCTTATGTATCTCCTGCTGTCATTCTAGACTCACAAATTAAGACTGAAAGCAAAAAAACACGTTTTGTAACACTTAAATGTGATTTTTGGACATTGATCACATTTTTAAGGATTCCCCACGGACACCCACGGCATCCGTTCAGACTGCACCTGCTTCTTCTGGCCGTTTCACTCAGTTTACTGACTGGTGATCCGACTGTGTTGATAAAGTGAAAATGTTTGAAGTCTCGAGGCCTTATGTCATTGATTTGTGCTGATTTAATTCATGAAAACTCATAGTTTGTTTAGATCCTGATCAATTCTCGGTGTCCGTTCGCTTCTAAACTTTGCTTTTCTTCACATATTTGCTCTCTGAGCTCATATTTTCCATGCTGACCTGCTAAAGTGCACATGTATGGTGTTGCAAGTGTGTGTCCCTCAGATGTGTTTATGGGGTTTGTGCAGCCCTGAGCTGCTGTTTAAAAGTATAATTTGTGGATCCCTTACGCGGGGCACATGTTCGGCCCAGAGCATCTTTCTCCACGGGCCACCGGCTCCAACTCGCCAGGTCCAGATCGACCCGCACAGGCAAATGGGCTCCATATGCTCTGGCTCTCCTGCCATGGACCATAGACACCCAGCAGGCAGGATGCAGAACCATCCTCGCTGCCTTTCTGAATGCTTCTTTCTTTTTTTCGGTTTCTTCTTCCTGTCTTCTGCCATTCTGCCTTTATACGCTCTCCCCTCTTATTCCGCGCTCGCTTTTTAAATCCACTCTTCAGTCTGCTGCAGGGGGGCTCATTTCATTGCTGGGTTGCGGGGGGCTTTTTCTACCACTCAGGGATGGATGTTCTTGTAAACCCACGGGGAAACCATACACTGTTCTTCCCGCTCATTCCACACGCGTCAGGGCTCATTAGCCGTCTTGGAGAAGACGCGGGCAGGGAAGTGGGCCAACCAGATTGCATGTGTAGACAAGCGATTCTCAACTGGTGTTTCGTGGAGTGAGCTCAAGTGTGCCTGAAGCTCCAGCGTTATATAAATGTTATTGATAGCAGATGATCATTTTAACATTGCACTGTCAGATGAAGGGTCATTTTTAGATTGCATTTAGCTTTTTTAGGGGGGGATAGAAAGCAAAATCATGCCATCCAGATTTCTTTTTTTAAACTAAAGTGTGTTAAATTGCAACCATCCATGACAAGTGGAAAAAACTAACGATATGCACAGATGTGGTGAAACAGCTGCCACTTTCCTTTAGTGATAAGATGTTTCAACATCTAATTTATCACAATGTAAGGGTTTTAAACTTATATATGATAAAAATATTAAATAAAAGTAGGTCGTGTTGTAGGTACTGGCAAATCAGGCACAGCATTAAAGCCATCAGGCGCCCTTCATGTCACCAGAACAACCCAAGATTAAAGGTGGGATCACCACTCAGACCTCCTTTATTAGTGTCTGTGGTGAGGCGCAGTGTCCTGCTAGAAGAGGCTGCAGTCATCGGGGAGGATGTTGTAGTGGGAGGTACCTGTTAAAGCAGCATACGAGTGAATGGGGGTTCCTCTCCTTTGTGGCTCATCAGTCTGTATGCTAGCAGATACAATAAACACAATAGAAATCTGAATTTTCATAGCTATACCTGTTTCTTTTACCTTCAGATTGTTCATTTCATAAATTCAACAAGGTACTGGTGATTTTGGTCCATATTGACATGATAGCATCACACACTTCCTGCAGATTTATCAGCTGCAGATCCATCCCGCTGGCATGAAGGGGCCAAAGTGCACTAAGAAAATTTCCTCCACACCATTAAATCACCAGCCTGAAGGCAAGGCAGGATGGATCCGTGCTTTCATGTTTTTACTGCAAAATTCAGACCCAATCGAGACATCGCACCAGGTCATGTTTTTCCAGTCTGAACTGTAGCTTTGGTTTCCTGTTCTTATCTGAGAGGAGCAGCACCTGGTGTGGTCTTCTGCTGCTGTAGCCACTCCACTTCGAAGTGTGAGGTGTTATATAAGGATGACCTTTTGCATGCCTTTGTTTTAACAGGCAGTTATTCGGGTTACTGTACATTATCACACGCTTCCACTTACTGAAGATTTTTCTCCTTTTGGAAAAATTCTCTGTAAACTCTTGAGATGGTCGTTTGGAAAACTCGCAGTAGATCAGCAGTTTCTGAAATACTCAGATCAACGTGTCTAACGGTAACAACTACGCTGCTCTGAGTCATTTAAAATACCCTTTCACCCACTTCCGATGCTCTGTTTGAACTTCAGCAGGGCATCTTTACTACATGCCTAAATGCACTGAGTTGCTGCCATATGATTGGCTGATGACATATTTGCATTTGTGTGTGAGATAAATTACATCGAGAGCACGATTCAATCAATCAATTTTTCTTACTTACTAAGAAAGGCTAAATGCATCTCACAAAACGTTCATAAAATGTGTTTATTTCTCAATATTTCCAGAGGAGCAGCTCTGGCTGAGATGATAGAGCAGGTTGTCCACTAATCCCAGAGTTATCTGTGATGTGAACAACATGCTCTTACACTGCAGGGTGTTTGTTTGTTTCATTCAAGTTGAACTTGTGTATTGAGGGTTTTTCCTTAGCCAGCTTCTCTCTTCCTCTCGGCAGGTTGTGTCCTTGGTGCAGCTGCTGAGCGATCCTTTCTACCGGACTCTTGAGGGTTTTCAGGTCCTTTTGGAGAAAGAATGGTTGTCTTTCGGCCACAAGTTCAGCCAGAGGAGCAACCTGAGCCCCAGCAGCCAGGGTAGCGGCTTTACGCCCATCTTCCTCCAATTCCTGGACTGTGTGCACCAGGTGAGTCTCACTTCTGCCATAGGTACCACAGGTACGCTGAACCCTGATCTCTGCCCCTGCTACGTGACTCTTCTCCACTTTTCCCCTCATGACTGGATGTCATTCATTGCTTGTTCGTGAGCTCATCACATTCCTCGAAAAGTGAAAAGGTGAGCGAGGGGTCAAAGCGAACGATTCTGCTGTCAGTAACGGTGCATTGTTTTAGTTTAGCACTTTCCAACACGGGACGTGTAATCACAACAACATATTGGACCCGGGGAGTGAGCAGCGAGGCTGCTGCACAGATGGTCCATGAGTACAGTGATCAGCATTGAGCTGTATGTACGTGTTCACGTGTTTCGGCATTTCTTCACATTTTAGTGCTTGTTTACAGCCGCATGTGGAAGATTACAGTTTTGGGGATTGAGAGTCTCTAGGAAGGCTTGCGTGTGCTTTAGGATTTGGGGGAAGTGGGCTGGGGGGGAGAGGGGGCTCAAGTTAAGAATGAAACACACACACAGATGATTTCCGGAGAACCGGGTCTGTTCTGAAATACTAACTTTAGAGAGTGCAGTGGGGGTTTTTTGTGTCTCCTCGGGTCACACAGGCCCACTCCCATACACTTACATCAACACATAGTTTCTGCATTTGTCTTTTGAAACCGAAGGCTTGGCAGCTAAGACGGTTTGGCAGGAACCCGGGGGTCTGGAGCGCTATAAACGAGGGGTGAAGCAGGGGATTCGGACAAGAGCTCAAAATAGAAGTGCCTCATCTCCAAAACAGCTGTTGTTTTTGCCAGCAGACCCAGGTGGCCTCAAATTTTCGACACCGTGATTGGCCACCTCGCACCGCTTGATGGGAACCGTGGAGCAGCAGTCATGCTGGCTCAGTCTGGATTGTGTCTGACGGCAATGATATCACTGACCTTTGCCCTCACAGAGGCGGGAGAGGTTCTTTCCTGTTTCCGATTGGTCATTTATACACTGGATAGATGCGACGTCGCTACACGGGGACACGGTGCAGCTGTCGCCCACACACTGACCTCCTTCTAACTGTCTTTATCCATCTTTTCATATCCTTGCAGATTTTGGAGCAGCATCCTCTGGAGTTTGAGTTTAATCAGTATTATCTGAAGTTCCTGGCTTATCATCACATCTCTAACCGCTTCAAGAACTTCCTGTTGGACTCTGACTACGAGCGCTTGGAACACGGTCAGTGTCCTTTAACCAGAGGGGATCTTTTATTTTCTTCTTCTCTAAAAATGCTTTGTTACACAGAATTATGAACCTATGGTGGTTTCCTTAACAGTCACAACAATTTTATTGATTTGAAAAGATTCTTGGCCCCTCTTCGTCAACACCACTTCCCTGGGTAGCAAGATTCTGGCTTTTCTGTCACTGTAAATAAAGGAAACTAGATCTCTGATATGAATGCACACAGCTACCCAGGAAGCTGTTACATCAGTCAAAACAGTAATGGCTTCACATCCTCGTCAGCTTATCCTGTGTGTTTTTTTGCAGGCTTGTTGTTTGAGGATAAGGGTGATAAGCAGGCCCGGAGAGGCATCTGTATCTGGGATTGCATCAACAGGATGCACCGGAGGAGTCCCATCTTCTTCAACTATCTGTACAGCCCCTCTGAGAATGAAGTGAGTGTTTCCTTCAAGTTTCTGTCCTTCACCTTAACCTATACATCAGGCAGCTATAGTTGATTCGTGCAGCTGTGGATCCAGAGAAGGATGTTTAGTAGCCAGAGCCTTCAGCATAAACATAACATGACTATGAGGACAGCAGTGTCACACACCTGCTCTCCTAAACTTCTGTTTGTGAAGGCCAACCAATCAGAAAAAGTGAAACTGGTCTTAAAAGAAGACGAGCACCGAGTGTAGGCTCATTTTGAACTATGAATCATTTAAAGTATTCGAGGAGGGTCCAGATATAAAAGCTGGATAGCTATAAAATATTTGATTAGGCTACTTAAAAATGTTCTCACCTTACTTTACCATGTAAATCTGGGGTGTCAAACAAACATTAGATAAACAATTAAATGCTTTTTTACTGTCTGCTATAGAAATGTATGCTTGTTACAATTGGTTTACATCAGAAACATACATAATTACAGGACAGTGTATGCATGAGCTAACAGAACTTTTTGTGTCAATTTGCACATTTATTTCTTACAATTTAAGCCCAAAGAGTCGTATTGACACGCTTTTCTTTAACATGTAAAAAAAAATCTATTTGTTTGTTTGTATATAAAGATCAATGGGTTAAATGCGTAGTTAAAGTGCTTTACACCAAGAGAAAGGTGAGTTTCACTGGTCTGACCAATTTAAGATCAAAGTGGGCTGAATGTGAAGTAAAATGAGTTTGACACCCCTGATGTAAATGATCAGGATACTTCACCCACTGCAGGATAAAATACGGGTCAGTGATTCCTCTACCTCCACGTGGCATCACACAAACATTGCTCGAGGCTTATTTGCCGTATTGGATTGGATCGCAGCCACCAGTTGCTAGGGAACTGTGTATTCTCCAACTGGTTGGCAGCGGTTCCTGGAGCAGGTCATCCAAGGTTAGTGGTTCAATCCCTGGCTGCTCCAGTTTACATGCCAAAGCATTCTTGGGCAATGTACTGAACCCCGAGTTGCTCCCTATGCATTTATTGGAGTGTGTGTAAATATTAGATAGAAGGTACTTGGATGTCGAAAAAAGTGCTTGTATGAATGTGTGTGTAAATAAGATAAAGCATTGTTAGTGCTCATGTGCTGATAAAAAGCTCTGTAGAAGAACCAGTCCATTTAACACTTGACCATTTACTTTGACAGCAAACGTAAGCAAATCACCCTCAAATCTCAACTGCTTAGGTTGCTAACAGATTGCCACAATTGCCTGTAGTTTTTCATGTTTGTTTGCCAATAAACGTTAACTACTAGCCGAGCAAGCGTGATGCAAACAAGAAATGTTACATGGAACAGGTTTTATATAGCACTTTATACAACTTGCCTCCTTTATTCAAGCACTTTTTAAGCCTAAGTGCTTTCTATCTAACAGTCACACTCCATTGAATGCATGTGAGATCAATTTGGGGTTCAGTATGGCCCCAGGAAACTTATTAATGCAGACTGGAGCAGAAACCAGGGATCAAACCACCAACAACCTTCCAATTAGTAGATGACCTGCTCTACCTCCTGAGCAACAGGTTTGCCTTCAAAGTAAAAGTTGCTCCTCAGTGCTGCAGCCAACATGTTTTTACTTTGAAGTCAAATGGTCTCCATTCCTGGTTTGTGTCAGTTTTCATAGTTTCAGGCCGAAGAGCAGCTGGGGACGGTGTTTGTAGACAAGTCTGTCACTTCGTGCAAACTAAGATGGCAGCAAGGTGTAAGAAGCCAAACCAATCACAAGGATGTTTTTGCCAGCTGTTTGTGGAATACATGTTTTTCCCTGGTGACATTCGGTTGCTAAGGGGCTGCAGGGCTGCATGTCTGGTGCTTTAGAATCGTTTTCCCAGCATTTTCTCAGCAACCAGATGCTTGTAGACGAGTCTGTAGTCCTGTGACTGGGGCCTTGTTCCCTTAATGGAATGATGGAAAATGTTGGAAAGCTACTGTCACATGTAAGCAAAACTTTAATCGGTAACTATGGTATTGTGGACCTTTAGTTTATATTTTCTTCAGAGACTGATAGAAAAACAAAGTTCCTGTAAATGATGTGACACACTGAGAACTGGATCAGATCTCCTCACCAAAGAAATCCTCGTCATCTGTAGGTCTGTGGTTACACCACATGCAAACATAAATATACAAAAATAAGATGAGGATTAGTGTTTCAAGGTTGAACGGCATTAATAATAAAATTCTGCCGTGTAGCTGACTGAAAACAAATGTTCCAGCCAAATCCTGAGTACTCACGGCAAATCGTTCGCCTGTCCTATCTTGTAGCCTGTGCACTGATCAAACATGTTTACAATAATATTTTATTTTTAAAGTACGCAGCGCTCAAACGTGCTACACTTGGATGTTTTGGCTCCTCCGAGCTGAATGATTTATTGTCAGAGTTTGAGGCTAAAACACTGAGTTTGTTTCATCTGCGCAAAGTGGAACGTTTTTGCCATCACCGTCGCTAGCGCCAACGTGAAGGGATCATTTTAATATCACAACTGCCTGAAGCCTGGACTGCCGTCAGTAGACACCAAGAAAGCTTCATAGTCCAACATTTTCGCTGATGAAGGTTGATTTTCACACCTAAAATATGTTTAGTTTAGTTGTGTCCGCTTAAGGCTCACGGGGTATTGTCGTCAACCTGCCGGGTAGGCGGGCAGATGAAATTAGCGACCCACATCAACACCCAAGTTTGTGAATGCACTAAGTCGAGAACGACCCGACATACGAGTTTGAAATTCATACCATCTGTGTATCTACCAGGAGGCTGAGGGACTCCACAGGTGGTTACACTATGTACCTCCATCCTGCTCTCATTGACAGTGACAGGTTAGAGCAGGGGTGGATGTCATGGTGATTTGTCATCTTCTCAATGAATAAAGCATTTAAAGATACTCTGTTTATAGAGAAACATTCATTGCATCTACACCTGTAATGGGGCGTCGTGAAAAGACGCTCCTCCTCCCAGAGGATTGGTCAAAATGTAATTAAATTTGTACACAATGGGTCTTCATTCAAACTGTGCTGCTTCCTTTTCCAGACAGTTTTCCAAGAAGCTACTCCTCCTGTTCGAGTATCGGTCAGATTTTAGTAAAACTTGCACACACCTAATAGGTCTTCGCCCACATTGTTGCCGAAGTGAACGTCATGTGTCGTTTTAATGCGGATAACCAGTCTGATGACCTGGTTTTCAGCTTTTGGTCCGCTTCCTGTGCTTGGTCTGAAAGTCTGTCCGAAACAAAGTGAATCAGGGTGAAAACATTTCTTTGTTTTTCTCGTCGGACTAAAGGTTGGCTGTTTGGCTGTTCACAGCCGGACCAGATGAGATAAAGTTCAGCAAAGAATTTGTTTCAGACATTTTTTTTAATATAAATCTTGGAAACTGACTTTTCACTAATCTTTAAAGAATAACCTAATATATGACCAAGAATTTGGTTACAGTGGCCAACGTGAGTTTGGAGTTGACACTTATTAACTACAGAGACTGAACAGTCAGTTATTTTGTTTATCATTTGCTGATTTTGATCTCAAGTTGAGCATCATCATAGGAAAGCACCAAGGAGACAGTCGTTACACATTGTGTTGCCACAGTAGATTGTTGGACTTTCCAGGGTCAGCATACTGCTGCGTATCGAGACTTCATACAAGCTAAACACACAAGTCGAGTTTTAGCAGCGCTATGTTGGCTTCAAGTATTCTACAGAGTTGATTTAAAAATCCTCCCATGTGTATATTAAATCCTAAATGGTCTTGAATCTTCTTTAATCTCTGCACCGCTAACCTGTCAGTGATGCAGCTTTCCTAGGCTACGTCCACACTAATGCGTTTTCGTTTGGACCGTCTCAGTGTGGACGGGAGACGGCGTTTTCCTCAAGGAAAAACGCAGCGTTTTGGAAACGCTCTCGAAAACGCATACATTTCAAAACGCAGCTGTCCCGTTGCAGTGTGGACACTCGGAAACGCAGACTTTCTAAAGCGATGACGCATTTTAGTCATGTGACGCAGTCATGTGGCCAATTAAACAAAGATAGCGGAAGGCATTATACAGCAGTTGTTTTGATTGCTGTCAATTTTGACAGCCCTACAAAAGATTAATATGAGTTTGTACATGCTCCAGATAGCTTTTCTTCAAATTCTTGAATTCTCACTCGCTTTTGCGCGTGCGCAGGACTGGAATAAGCGTTTTCGGTCGTTTAATGTGGACGAACAACTCTGTGAACAACGACTTAAAACGCTAGTGTGGACGCGGAACGTTTTCAGACGAAAACTCTGTTTTCAAATCTATCCGGGCTAGTGTGGACGTAGCCCTAGTTTATGCCGCAAACTCTGGAACAGAGGGAAGCAAACTCTACTGATCATTTCTAGAACCTCTTAAAAAAACATGAAAGGGTGATGGGGAATTGTTGTCGCAACAACAGGCGAGCTGCTGGTGCAGACACCCAAGTTTATGAAGACAATAACTTGATCTCAGATAAGTTGAAATCTCAGTGACCTTTAGCTTCTGAAATTACCTCGAATTTTTGAATTCATACCATAGTTACATCAGCTGGGAGGCTGAAGGGTAGCACTGGTGGCTTTTCTAACCTAACATTCACACGCTCACAGTCCAATGAATGCACCTTGGTGTGCTTTGGCATGCTGGACTGGGATAAAACAACCAATTCATTCGATTAGTAGCAAACCCTATAGACGAACTATACAAATAAAACTGAATTAGATTAAAGAATTAGATTAAATTCTCCTTAAAGCCATGTGATGTCTGTGTTTCAGGTGATCCTGAAGCCTTCTATCAGCATCCTCAGCCTGAATAAATGGGACTTCTTCACAGAGGAGACCCTGTCGACTGGGCCGTGTTACGACTGGAGGACGATGGCTGTGAGGGTGGAGAGCTCGGAGGAGCTGCACACCATCTCCAACAGCAAGAGGAGGATTGTCTGGCCGTGTTACAGCAGCGTGAGCCGCGCCCAGCCGGACGCCATCACCAAGCTTCTCACTGTAAGAGACCCCAGCTTTTGTTTAAAATGTTTGTTCTGTTTGTCATTTTGTGGGTAACTTTACTCGGCTCTTCTTTGTGCTGCAGGACATCGAGAGGTTAGAGAGCGAGCTTAACCAGGCCCCGGAAAAATGGCAGACAACTCTGGAAAGAGTCAGAATGAGCATTCAGGAGGACCTCAAGCAAGAGGGAAATGTGCGTGCTGGAGGAGTCTTTATGACATGTTATGATTGAACATAGAAGGGCAGTCATATGCTTTGCATTTGCTTAATTGTCTAAATATTTCTTTTCTTTTTTGTTCGTGTGTAGCTCTGTAAGGATTCGCTGTCCATCTCAGGCCTCATTTCCACACCTAACCTGCAGGCCTTCCAGCGGCGCTCCATGCTGCACCTGCCAGACAGCGCTCTGGTAGAGGACCACAGCACCGCCACAGCCAATGGGATCAACCGCCGCGCCGCAACACTTTACAACCAGTTCACCCCCAAGAGCGAGGAGAACAGGTGGGTCGTGAACTTCCCGATTTCCGGAACAAATTAGAAGTCCACATTTGTTTCGCTGACAAGCTGTTGCCGAGGGGCCAGTCCAGTTTTGGAAAATGAGTCAGCGCTCTGGTACGCTGTGTGTCATGTTTTGTGAGAATTGTCTGTACTCTATTAAACTCTGGGTGTGTAATTTTACAATTACTGTGAGGTTAAAGTACAGTCTTTTGGCTCCAATATCTGGATCGTTTCCTGAGGTGGACATACGGTCATTAAAATCTACTTTATGTTTAAAAAAAATGAGTATATTTTCAGTGTAATACGTGCTCCTCCTGATTCAAATAATGTTCGGACAGGCTAAAGTTTTAACAGATGAAGCAAGTAAATCAGAAACCAGATATTACTTATCAGCGAGCATTTTCCATGTTTCAACACCTTCTCATTGCATCCAAATCACAAAACATGGCCTACATTATTCTGATGTCTCATGGTCCCACAAATTTGTCCACTTTTTAGCAGGACAGAGGGTGGAGAGGGGTTTTCGCCCGCCCGAGATCCTGACTGGAAGCTAGTGCCGAACACAGCAGGATAGCAGAGTTCACCGGGAACGGGAGAACTGCAAAAACAAAACAACTATCAAAAAATAAAACACGAAAAGCACGGACAGTGGCTGCAGTGACACCATTCATTGTTTTTAACACAACCCTCCTACATGGTTAGCTGTTAGACCGACAGCAACACGAACAACAGTGGGCCACAGACCGTTTGTAGCACATATTTGAACATTGCCTCCATCTGACATCAGAGCTCACTGCAGGCGGTCGCCGGAGTGGACCTGAAAGAGGTCACTCTCCCACTGCTCGAGCATAAAGTATTTAGTATTTAGTATTAGTATTTATTTATTTATTGTCATTGTCAAGAACAATGAAATTGCGTTTGGGGCTTCCATACAACCCAAAAAAAAGAAGAAAATAATAAATACCCCTTAAAACCCAAGTGTACATATTTAACCCAGTGTGACTCCAATGCAATAAGACAATCCTTAGCAATAATGTTCGTAGAAATTCAGACAAAGACCTGAGAAACATGACAAAATACAACAATGCAACCCATTCAATATTATTGTACTGTGAGATATGATATCAGATATGATAGTTATCTATTTAAGAAAGAGGGGGGGGGGGGGGCAGGAGGGGGAAGAGAATAAAGATATGATGCACCAATGCAGACCAGTTCATTGCTATTAAGAAGTTGGATATGGTTATTGTCCGTGAGAGGGGGGCAGAGAGTTCAGGAGCCTCACAGCCTGTGGATACAGGCTGTTGGCCAGTCTGGATGTTCTGGCCTGTATAGACCTGTACCTTCTCCCTGAGGGCAGCAGATGGAAAAGGTGGCGCGCAGGGTGATGTTGGTCCCGCAGGATACTGTGCACCCTCCTCAGACAGCGAGTGGGGAAGATATTACTGATCTCTGGCAGACTTGTTCCAATAATTCTGCCAGCTTCTTTCACCACCCGCTGGAGTGCTTGCTGATCGGCCTTGGTGCAGCTGGGGAACCACACTAGAAATCCATACGTCAGAACGCTGCTGATGGCACAGTTGTAGAAGTTCAACATCAGAGATCTGGGAATGTGTGCGCTCCGCAGTCTCCTCAGGTAGTAGAGGCGCTGTTGGGCCTTCCGTACAACTGAGGTGATATGGTTGCCCCAGGACAGGTCCTCGGTCACAGTTACCCCCAAGAATTTAAAACTGCTCACCCTCTCCACCGCCTCACTGCCAATGAAGAGAGGCAGATGGTTGTTATGACCCCTCTTCCGGAAATCTACAATGATCTCCTTGGTCTTTTTGGTGTTTAAGACCAAGTTATTGTCGTGGCACCATGACTCTAGTTGTTGCACCTCTGTCCTATAGTTTGTCTCATCGTTGTTGGATATAAGTCCGAGCACTGTAGTGTCATCTGCAAACTTAACAATGAGATTGGACGCGCGGGAGGAAATACAGTCATGGGTGAAGAGAGTGTATAGCAGAGGGCTCAGAACACACCCCTGAGGGGCACCAGTGTTGACCACAAGGGTGGAAGAGGTGTTCTTACCCACTCTGACACTCTGTCTACGGTTAGTGAGGAAGTCCACAATCCAGTTGCACAGAGAGGAGTTAAGTCCCAGTTGGTGGAGTTTGGGACGGAGTTTGTATGGCCGGATGGTATTAAAAGCCGAGCTGTAGTCTACAAAGAGGAGCCGTGCATAGGTGTTCCTGTGTTCCAAGTGCTTCAGTAATGTGTGCAGCACTGTGGCGATCGCATCCTCGGTTGACCGGTTCTCCCTGTATGCAAACTGGTGCGAGTCCAGGGATGGTGGAAAAGCAGCTCTGATGTGTTTAATGACCAGTCTCTCCAGGCATTTGGCGGGAATGGGGGTGAGTGCCACAGGTCTGAAATCGTTCAGACATGTGACATTTGACTGTTTTGGGATGGGAACGATGGTTGCTGCTTTGAAACAGGATGGTACCAGTGAACAGGACAACGAGGTGTTATATATAGAGGTGAAGACGTCCGCCAGGTCCGCAGCACAGTCTTTTAGCACCCGGCCCAGCACTCCATCCGGCCCAGCCGCCTTCCTGGTGTTAATGCTCCGGAACACACGCCTCAGCTCATGAGTGCTCAGGACCGGAGCAGGGTCGGTTGAGGGGAGAGGGGACAGGACAGGACAGAGTAAAGTCCTCTTTACTCTGCTTTGCTAAAAAAAATATGCCCAACGACTATTTTTGATGAAGCTGCATCAGGCAGACAGGAAGTCAGACACAAAAACAGTGAAAATCATAAATAAAACACTGAATTTTCACTGCAAGGCGTCAGGTGTCATGTTCCCTGGTGCCCTGGCGACTCCTCTGAAGGAACCGTATCCACTAACTACACATCACATAAACGTGGAGGACACTGAAGTCAGCATATGGGTTCATTTATAGGTTCATGTGTAGTGGAAGATAGCAAATTCATGAACAGATGACAACGAGGATGAGGAGAAAGGGTGCCAACTGTTTAGTTGTGGCTTTTTGTGAAGCAGCGTGTGCTACTTCTGTCGGAGATATGTGCGGAGTTGGAGCCAGGAGTTTTGGCTAATGCAGACTTCATCCAAAATTTCATGACTACCTCTGTCAGCTGCTCTCCTTGGGACTCTGACTCTGATGGAATCGGTTAAAATCGCAATTAACAAAATACCAGAGTTCTTGTGATTTCTGCTTTTAAGACTAATGTGAGGTTAAAAGTGTCGACGCATAACATCCAATCTTACAACTGTTATTTTTGTAGGTCTTATGAGGGCGTCCTGTATAAACGTGGAGCACTGCTGAAAGGTTGGAAGCCTCGCTGGTTCGTGTTGGACATTACAAAACACCAGGTGAGCAGGTTGCACTACCCTGCTGTAGTTTGAGTGACCGGTTGCAGGTTTAACAGTCTCGTCTTTGCAGATGAGGTACTACGACACCGGCGAGGACACGAACTGCAGAGGCCACATCGATCTAGCAGAGGTGGAGTCCGTGATGACGGCCGCGCCCACTATAGGAGCTCCAAAGCACATCAGTGAAAAGGCTTTCTTTGATGTGAGTACACATTTATTCACTGGTCTACATATTATATTTTATCTGGAAGTTGTTTTTATATTATACAATTGGATTAATATGGTCTTGCATAGAGTGTTGCATTATGGGTGTCGGTATTTTCCCAAAATGTTTTATAGAAAAACTACTTGACGTGAGTTCGCTGCCTGCACTGCAGCATGTCATAGAGGCTTTAGTCTGATTCCCTCCTGAATGACTGAGCTCCTACCGCTGTCACTAAGGGAGAGCTACGCCATCTATAATATTATTCTTTCGGTCGCTACTCAGAGATTGAGACCAGGTGAGGGTAGGAACGTACAGTGAGGGAAACAGCTTTTTGATCCCATCGTAAATTTCAGGGAAGTTTGCTCAATTGTGAAGAAACCTGGTCCATCCGTCCATTTTCTAGCCAGAAACATCCAGAGAAAAAAACCTTACATGAAAGTAATGCATCAATTTGCACGTCTTCGAGCGAAATAAGTATTTGATCCTCAACAATCCAGCAGGAATTCTGTAAACGTGTTTAAAATGTGTGCTAAATTGGGATGAAAATTTGTGACATTGTTGCCCTTTTTGCTGCCATTTAACCTTTTGTCCTTCCACCCATTTGTCCTCTAGCTGAAGACCAGCAAGAGAGTCTACAACTTCTGTGCCTCAGATGCTCCCAGCGCTCAAGTGTGGATAGACAAGATCCAGAACTGCATCTCTGATGCGTGAAGTAAACACGACATCACCGACATCAGAGGCAGCGTCGGGCGGTCGAGACGCGACAGCTGCTTTATCCAACTTTTAGATGTCTTTCATTTTGGGGACCAAACAGTGAATTAAGTGCCTGGTAGTGGAGGATGGATACTCTCCATCCACCTATCTGCCTGTTACTTAGCAACCTGTCATCACTCCACAGGTGAGCTTCAGTTGGAATCGGGTGACCAAATTTGCCTCTGCTGTCAGCGTGCCCCACTCCCACCCCCCTGACAGGGATAAAGTAAACATAAGCTGAGGTTTTAGGGGACTGCACTACCAAGGACATGTTATCCTGTTCTAGATGTACATAGATCAAAGCAATATCACTGGCCAATCAAACTGTGGGTTCAGTTTTTGACTTAAAAACATTAAAAAAAAAAAAAGCTTGTAAAAGAATTTCTATCTTATTTTACTACAAGGAAAAAGTTATTGCTGCTTACATAAACGTATGAACCGCCAAAAACTCAGAGATTTTTAATGCACAACATTAAAAAGCAATTTGTTTGCACTTAGCGCTAACGTA
This sequence comes from Rhamphochromis longiceps, assembly GCF_057381845.1. Classification (NCBI taxonomy): domain Eukaryota; kingdom Metazoa; phylum Chordata; class Actinopteri; order Cichliformes; family Cichlidae; genus Rhamphochromis; species Rhamphochromis longiceps. The sequence continues at coordinate 21,427,358 of NC_140557.1, forward strand.
TGCACTCGTCATCAAATATAGACTTTCTGACAGATGCGGACAGCGAGGCTAAAGGCATTACTTGGCAATGTGCATGTGTCGTTTCCTCGTGACAGATTAAATGGAAAGATTTTGCACAGTGAGCTCAAATGAGTTACCTGAGATTTTTTGTTTTGTTTTAATTTAAAAATGTGACGTTTCCTCTGTTTTGTCGAATGTTCATTGACTTCTGGTTTAACACTTTTGTCTCGTGTAATGTAAATTATTATTTTTATTAAAAGTGTAACTGTGTAAGTGTGGTGGCGTTACGTTTTCCTGTAAATACCTACATGACATGTTGTTTTATATACTGTATGTACTGAACATAAGTATACTTTTTCTAACTTTAATTCTAATGTGACTGAGTTTTTCTTTTCTTTTTTCTTCAATGTGTTGTTACTGGTGCACAAAACCCCCCGAGTGGCCTGTTCTTTGTTTGTGGTGACATGTTTTTCTGAAAATGAAATGGACATTGTTGTTGTTGTTGTTGTTCGGACAGGCTCTGTCTTTTAAGGGCTTTTTAAAGAATATATATCATGTAGGACGTGATTGTTTTCAGAGTTTATCGTCCCATCTGTCCTCTGTTTATGCAGCCTTCACAGTTTTTCATTACAAAAGAAGAAAAACACAAACTATTCAGCCATATCAGCGGCGTTACTGTATCTTTGTACCATGTTTTGTGGTTACGCTATTTTTTTTTTATTATTTTTTTTTTGGAAATAAATCAAACATACTTGAAACTACCTGTTCCTTTTGTGCTCATATATTTTTCTACCTAGTGATGAAGTAAAGGCAGGATTAAATGATGACCATTTCTAATTTTGAATTTCCTAATCTGAACATGTGCGCGAGATTAGTGGGGCCTTAAAATGGCACTGGCGATTCTAGAGTCTATTGGGGCCCTAGGGAAAATTCACAGATGGCACCGCAGCCAGTGTTTTATCACCAATATCTCTTAATATAGGAAATTCTTTGAAGATAGTGAATCTTGAAACTAGAGAATTTTCACTTGTTTCATCATCAAGATATTTTACCTTGAAATAAGGGGAAAAATGAAACGAGTGAAAATTCTCTAGTTTCAAAATTCACTGTCTTGAAACAAGTTCCTGTATCTTACTGGAATGACGCTTTGTAGCTGATTTTGTCTTATTTTAAGTGTAATGAGATCTTGTGACTAGAAATAAGACAAATATACTTGGTAAGATTTTGAGTTTTTGTAGTGTGAGGAGATGCGTGGGATCAAATTAGCTGATGAATCCTCTCGCCCTATCACAGCTAAGCAGAAGACGATAGCTAGATAGTAAAAGTTATGTTATTCGAGTGTCTCTTTCAGCATTATATTTAATAGTAATTATCCGCTCCACTCACTGCTGTGTTGCTTTTCTTCTCCTCTTTTTCCTCCTGTCTTTCTTCAGTCCCAGAAGGATAACTCGTCTTCATTTTCACAGATTGGCTCTCACTGTTGTCATTAGGTTTGTTTAAACAGAATCATTCACGCTACTTTCAGCTGGAGAGAGTGCAGTCAGGTGGGGCCCCCTTGAAGGGAGTCAGGTTTCTCCTATTTGTGCAACATGCAGACTTTGCACTTTGCCACTTCTGCACTAGTTTAAACTTTGTTAACCCCATGCCCCCTAGACTTCAAGCAGTTGCCTGCCTTGTCTGGATGGAAGTGGTGCCTCTGGGACTGGTGAAAAAAATAAATAAATAGAAACTCACCCTGAGTAATCCCACAGTCTTGCCAAAAATGAATGTATGAACTAGGCGCCCACATTGGCTCAGGTACACTTGGCCTCGAGCTGAGACTGAACTCACACTGCCAGTAAAAGGTCACAATCAACTGCGTTTTCCAAGAGGAGCACATTTAACTCTCTGTAAGCTCATCTTATTAGTCTTTTTGTTTTGTTTATTTGTTTTATTTTATTATTTGCATCATTATCTGAGTGGGTATTATGCTGAGGCAAACAGGAGGTGGAGGCCAGGTTATTGAACCGCAGGAGAAGGAGGAGTGGAAAATGAAAAGGGACAGGGAAACACCCAGGAGACCCCAAAGAGTGCTGAAGATCTGGGGCCAAAATCTCGATGACAACTGTGTTTCCATGCAAGCAGAGGGAAGAGTGAATGCCCACAGCCAAATGGGGGTATTTCTTTACCAATGCAATACAAATTTTTTAATTATGGATATGTTTGCACTGAATCAAGGTGACATTGTAGTAAATAGACAAACTCCAATCTGTGCATCAGGAGCAGCTAAGGCTTCAGTATCTTGCCCAAAGATACTTTGATATGCAGGTTGGAGGAGTCAATCTCACATAGAAACCTCTGAGCCCTGACTGCTCCTAACTACCAGCAGGGGCATTTTTGGTTTGTTTTGTCAGGGTTTTAGGACATCGAAGAGGAAAATAATGTTTTAAATCAAGTGATTTATGTGTAACCATGGAGTAAAGCGAGTCAGCCTTTTGATTTGATTCAGCCAGATTCTTTTCACCCCATGTTAAAAAAAAATAGTGTTTAAATTTGTTATTTTGTTTCAGACTCCCGAAGCTGTCCTTTCCTCTTTTCTTTTCCTCTTTTCCTTTCCCCTCACTCACCAGCCAGTCGAAGAAGATGCCAGCTCCACCCTGAGTCTGGCTCTGCCAGTTTCTTATTCTTAAAAGGGAGTTATTCCTTCCCAGTGTCGCCAAGTGCTGGCTCATAGTGGATCGTCTGGTTGTTAGAGCTCCCAGTCTAATCATGTCAGGTCAGATATAAATCGCCTGCCATTTTTTTATGTCTCCTCACATTTACACCATCCATCTGTCATAAGTGTCCGAAAAACAATGACTCAGAGTTTACTTTATTGTGTAACTGTTTTGTATTCTCAGACAATGTTTACCAAAGGAATGTTTTTGGGTTTATATGTAGAAGCTAAGCAGCCAGCAGTGTAAGACTGGATTGTCTGCCATCTGCTAGCTAGTGATGATTTCTCTGTTAGCTGAAGCTCATATTTATCTGGATTACAGCTGAAAGAAAGGTCAAACTTTCCCCTCACAGGATTCCTGAGAGAAAGCGTCCCCTCTCCGAAAAGAACATGGCAGCGCAATTTCGGTTTGCAAAGTTGCATCTCAGCAAACCACAAGTGTTCTGGGACAATGTCCTTTGGATAGATGAGACCAAAATGGAGACGTCTGGCCGCCATGCACAGTGTATTGCACAGAGAACCAAATACAGCAGTACAAACACCTCATACAAATCTACAAGCATGATAATGGAGAGTGGAGGATTTGGGGCTTGTTTTACAGCCACAGGACTTCGGCACCTTGCCGTCATTGAGTCGACTAAGAACTGCTCTTTATTTAAAGCATCCGGGAGGCAATCTGTCTGACTGCTACAGCTGGTCTGAACTGAGTTATCCAACAGCAGCAAATCTACAACAGAATTGCTGAAAAAGAAAAGAACCAAGGTGCTGCAATGGTCCAATCAATAGTCGAGGCCTCAACATGACTGAAATGCTGTGGAGGGACGTTAAAAGAGCTGTGCATCAACACATCAAGCCTCAATGAACTAAAGCAACATTATAAGGAAGAGTGGGGTGTCAGAGACTCGTGCAGAGAGAGTTATTCCCACTAAAAGCTCTTCTAAAATCAACTGAAACATGGAGCACACTTAGTTTTTCACATCATTTAATAGAGTCCTGTGAAAACTTTCCATGTAACTGTTAACACATGGCAATCGAGTCCTAGCACTCGCAGTATGTTCCCTTCAGGATAAACAAAAATAGATTTGGTCATCTTCTGGCTTTTCATTTAGCACTCGGCATTTTAACTTCTTCTGTACTCTGGTTTTATGACTTATTATCTGTGATCTCAGAGCATCAGCTCTGTCAATAAGGTGAGTGCTAACACACCACAATCACATGATGAATTTCATAGGTTTGTCAACAGGTTTTCTAGAAGTACAGTGAGTACTGAATGCTGACCTTAGCAGTGAGTTCAAGGTAAAAAAAAAACAAAACAAAGCTGCTCATCATTTGCTGTCATGTCACACATAGGATAGAGTCACAGGATACAGGAAGAACTATTTGTAATTTCTGTCCTTGTGTGAGCACCTCATCTTCAAGAAAGGATGTCCTATCAATGAGCAGTAATCAGACACCCCTTCAACTGATGTTTTCTGATCTGAGCCAGCAACAGGGCTTGGAGAGGATGATGATGATCTATGTCTCACTTGCCAACAATGAATATGGGACTGGGCAGGAGCCCCAGCTCAGGCGCTGTGGCGCCTGGTTGGCGGTGCAGAACAGGACTCGTGTGGTCCCTCGAAGGTTTGATTCAGAGAGGAAGCTGAGGTCAAAAGAAGAGCGGTGAGGCACTTTTTTGGAGGGAAGTGGTGAGTATTTGTCAAGCAATGCAATCTCCCAGCTGGCTTATACTGGCAGCAGGTGCAGAGCTGCAGCAGGCCAACATCTGGACAGAGTCTATGACACATCATATTTAGCATTTTGCTTTGGGTAAGGGGATTAGGACCTTGGCCCGTTAATACTGGGATGCAGCGGAAGTTATCCAGCAAGATTGTGTGGAATGGCATGATAGGAATCATCTTCTCCAGAGATAAAAATGGGGGTTTTACTTCCTTAAGACCGGATTGCACCAAATTCATGCACATCAATTGAATAAGTATTTTAGGATGAAAACTCCAAGCTGTTATATAACGATAGCATGAGGTGGTGTACATTACTGCCTGTGCAAGTGATTTCTTTCTCAACGTTTGAGACAAATTACTGATGAAAGCCTCTATTACCCCTACAAGCAGCAGTGTTTTAAATGCATTGCTGTGTAACAGTGATATTGTGTAACTTGGCTGCATGTGTCTTGAGTTCACTGTGATTAGTCTTGGTTGGCTGGAAGCGTGCTGCTTCCACATCAAAAGTGGTCTATAAATTAAACATTGCACGTATCTGTTGGTTTTGGATCGCGCTCTTCGTGTTTAGTCACAGCTGCAGTAAATGCTTCTTGTCCAATAAAACATCTCCAGAAATAAGCTGATTGGCCTTTCCGCAGGCCCCAAAAATACCCCAGTGACAGATGATCCTGATTTATTTTATTGCTCCTCCAAGGCTAATATCCATGTAGCCCTGTGGCTGCAATGAATGCCTGCTATGTAGCAATTTTTACATGAATGTCATGTCATGTAGGCAACTTGAGAGTTCATTCGCCGCTGCTGGGGGTCCTTCCCGCTTCACAAACTTGCGGGCCTCTCTGCGGGCACCTGCTCCAAAATTCAGCAGAACACTTCCAAACGCTGATCTCACTTAGCTTGACACACATCATCGAGTCCCACCCTTGGAAATCAGGGTGATGTCAACTGCGGGCAGCACATGGGGGTCTAGATTATCCAGTGCATGCTCCAGATGATCTTATCCAGACACCGCCCGCTCATCCATGAATAGAAAAGCACAATAAACATTTGATTTGTATCGTTAAGGGCTGGTGTTTGCTTTCGTGACTGTTTCTTTGGCCCATTTTGAGTGATTTATCTGAGGCCCTGATGTTTTTCACTTGCCTGTGTAAGTGACCCACAGTTTCTCTCTGCAGCTGAACCCTGAGCCCATTCAGCTATAGAAGCGCTCAGGGCTGAGGTCACTGTGGGAAGCCATCTAACCCAGAAAACAGGCATCTGCCAGACATTTTTTCACCAGCAGACAATCCCATAAGATGTTCCAGTTTCAAATCAGTCTCTATGAGGATGTTTTGGAGAGGAATCAGATGGATTGGTTATGGGCATTAGGGTGCTATTCGAACACATGAGCTTGAGGGTGAGACAGCTAGAGATAGCCTTTACTTGGAATGCAGAGGGCTTGTGCAATTTAGCTACGGAGATCAGAAACTCACAATTCTGAGAATAGTATTTGCAATAAAAAGCAGCACATTTTTCTCAGATTCTGAGATATAAATACCTCTTAAAAACAAATGTGGACACCAAATCTGTTTATCACACAGCAAACCCTGTTAATCGTATATCATCATGCAAGACACCCATAAAAGCAGAGTCTGTGTTGTGTTTAGTGTTTTTTTCTACAATCCCGTTTACATTATTAGCTCAGAGCCTTGACTGATCTGTTTCTACACCTGATCTTATCAGTGACCTGCCAGTATAGAGATATGTGCACGGTGCTGACTGTTAGACCGGTGTGCAGGTCGTTATCTCATCTCCTGAACTCAAAATGAACTCCCAGTTTCCTTTCAGAAGGACAAATGAAGGCGAGTTGCTTTTTTACTGTAAACTATAAACGTGCATTGTGCAGGCGAGCTGCCTGGCTGACAAGACGAGAGACAAACAAGTGCCCGAAATGACAGCTTGATGCCGAAACAATGTTCCTGCAATGCTGTCTCTGTTTTCACTGAAACATGAGGATGAAGAAGACAAAGGTGAGCAGTACGTGTAAGAACAGTGGTTCTTTGTTGCACAAACTGATGTGTTTTGACACACGCAGACCTCACCGCTGCATGTCACGTGCATCAAGTGATTCATCTTCTTTAGTGGTTACTGGAACAATGAAGTCATGTTGTAAAGCACCTACAAGACCTGTTACACGATCAGACAGGTAACCAGGCCAAGCGCTGATCCGAAGCATTCTCTCTGATATCCATTTCAGCGTCTGCACCAGCCAAAGTGGAAGTTTCTGGAGTGATGCTGCGGCTGATAGTGGGCCCGCTCCGTGACACTCAATCTGCCGCAAATCAGATCAGTGCATCCAATCTGCGTTGCTTTTCAAGAAGTCTGAATGAAGCTACCTAACTGAAAAGACAAGGGTAGGGATAAAAATAAATAACAACAACAATAAATGGGTTCTGTTATTGTGTACTGTTTGTGTAGTCAGGCACTGGCTCCATGCGGTCTTAAAGAATCGCAGCTGGGTGAAAACGACGTGTAATTAAACTAATGTCTTTGCTACCTTTGGCAGTAGTTTGCTCAGAGTCCAATTAAATTCATATTTGGGTAGTGACTCAAGTAGTTCAGCAACTTTATCTCTATTTTGAATCAGGGATGCCTGAAACTACAAACGGTTTTGGGCCGTATTATTTCACTTTTATTTTCCACGCCCTATTATTGTTTTCGTGCTGAAAGCTGTGAAGGCATGCCCAGGTGATGTGTTCACCAGGCTGCTCAACATTCGTGGAAGAACTGTCAATGCTCCGGGCTCACTCACCAGTAAAGCTTCCCAATCCCACCCTGAAGAAGAATCACTATGGCAATACCTAATACAAATACATGATATAATATGACATATGTCCGATATACAAGCCCAGACTAACTGAATACAAAACCAAAGCTGAAATTCCCGTGATTTCCTTTAAACTGGGGGGGGGGGTCACAGGAAATTCGTTTTAATTATTTTCTAAGTAGTCTCAACAACTAAATATCTCACCCTGAGTAGTTTTGCTGTTTCTCTAACAGCCAAAATGACATTTTTACAATGACAGCGGGCTTATTTACAAGCGACAACCATGAGGAGTGCGAGGGGCACGGCTCCGCTTAAGCCTGAGCAGTCCCGGTTTAAAGCTCCCGTCCCTCCTCAGCGTGACTGAGGATCGTGTTCATCTGCTGACACCTGCTGGATGTTGTATGACTGCAATCAAGTAGAAAATGGAAAGCTTGTTGGGTTCTTTAGTTACATTTATTTGTAGAAAGCCTCTTCTCAAACTGTGAAATGAGAACAGCCACGTCCACAGTCATGAAACAATGCTTTAATTTGTTGGTTATAACAGACACAATTAACTCATCTAGAGTTAATGACCTGGGACAGTATAACAAACATTTCTGCCCACATATCCTCCTCCTTTTCCTTTTATGTTACAATAAGTCTTCTAACAAGTCGAAATATTAAAAAAAAAAAAAAAAAAGCAAAGTACTAACATGAAATACAGCACATGAGATGAGAATAAAATCTAAATAAAATCTAAAACGGAAAACTCAAATGAATAAAATAAAAAGGTGGATGTTAACCTGTGATCAAATTATCTCAGCTCATCACCTCTTTTAATCGCCTCTCAGGAGATGGTTGTTATTAAATTGGAACATCTTCTTCCAAGGTAACAAATAAACTTCTGAGGCTTGGATCTGATTTTTTGTCACAGAAAATTCCTCGAAGCTCTACATCTACAAGTGACTCAGAGAAGTAAACCATTTTTTACATTTTTCACGTGGTTTGGTGAGTTCATGTTATCAAGCGCCTTTAGACTTGTGACATTTCAATACAGTCAGAGGCTGTGAAAGAACTCACTGCCTGTTCACTACTTTACCTACTTTTTCTGTCTGCCATGTTTGAGTGTGTTTATTTAGTCTTTAATTGTAGACACTGGGATAAAAAGTAGAGCAGAAGAGTAACTTGTTTGCATCCTAAAAGCAAACCCACAATCATTGGACAATAAAATGAGGACGCATATCTTTGCATGACAGGAGCTGACACAGAGGACTTAAAATTAAGATGATACATACGGGGGAAAAGAAAAACACCCTTTTACATATCGGGACATACTAAAAATAATATTCCTTAGGTCTTAAAATGAGGCAAATACAACCTCAGATGCACAACGGCACGTTGTCTGTTACATCGTGTCATTATTCATTTAACAAAGTTAAGCCAAAATGCAGAAGCAGTGTGTGAAAAACTAACTACACCCTTACTGCTTTCATAGGAACCAGCAGCAGCCAGATGCTGAAAGTAAAATGCACTTGATTAACTGATCGCCAGCAAGTGTGAGCACCTCTATAAAAGCGGAGGCTTTCAGGCTTGCACTGCAACCAAGGGACCGGCACATCTTGGAGTTATCGAGCCGACCATGAACTCCTCTGAGTGACTAGTTTCTGCTAAATAAATAATGACAAGATGTAATCTTCGTGTGCTGTTGTTCATCTCAGGGTGTATTTATATAATTTTGTGACCTGGCAAAGATTACATTTTATTTTATTATGTTCAGATAAGTAAAAGTTTTGTATTTAAAAGCAGGGTTCTTTCTTCAACTCTTTACTATTACATGAACTATATAGTACAGTAATGCTCACTGTGAGCCACATATAGTCCACTTTGATCTTGAGCTTTAAAACTTATAAAAACACAGTTAAAAGGTCCAAATCTATGCACTCTTTTCATAGTTGTCCAGCGGTCGGAATTGGAGTCTTTGTCTCTGGGGCCTTATGTTTGAAACTCCTGCTCTACAGGATGCCAGTAATTTGCAAAATAAACAAATTAAAAAGTGTGTTGTAGAATATATTTAAAATGTCATCATTTGCAGTTAATGGTACTGGATACAGTCAAATTAATCTGGATTTATCTGTGAAATGGGCCATTACCGTCAACATTTGTGTCAATTTGTGAGCATTTTGTTATTTTTATTGTTTTTTAGGTATATGATTACCTGGCCTCCAAAAAAAAGGCTATCACTGATAGGGTTTCTTATACAGAAACTAGCAAAGCAGTGAACAGTCGGGTGACTTCGGACACAAACACTGAATTATCCATGTATAAATCACTGAGTCTGAGCTCCCTGGTTCTTACGCTCCTGCCACAACTTCTTCTTCAGATCCAGCTCAGTGTCAGTGAACGATGCAGGACCCCAGTTAGTGATCCTCTGCGGTTCTTTGTGACCTAAAAGAGAGGGTCAAAAGAAAAGAGATGAAAAAATTACAGCGAGATGTACTGACAAACCGATCGCTGGTGTTCCTCTTTTTTTCTGCCGAGTAAGAGAAAACATTTGTGCCAGGGGCGTCAAACTCATTTTATACAGCTTAGTGTGAGCTTGGCTCTGCTAGTCTGTTGCATAACCACTGAATGATTCCTCTTTCTGACAATGGGCTTTCAGAAAATATTAATGAACCATCCATTTACAAAACTGACAAAGAGCAACCTGAGATTATTTCAACAACATTTTTTTAGTGTTTCGACATTCAGTCCACTGACACTACAAATAAATGCTTCTGTCATAAATCGAGGGCTCCTTGGCTAAGCGGCTTTAGTTCGGTGTGGTCTGGCATGCCGCGGGTAATTTTTTTATTACCAAGAGTGCCGTAAAACTGACAACGACTCAGACCTCTGGCTCGGACTAAATTAACAGTTCAGAGAACCATTCTCATAACACGACCCATTCTTAATGTCTTGTCCTGCTGCAAAACACAGAGAAGAGTCCCCAGATTTTTCCATACTTCTCTACAATGTGAGAGCTCGCCAGTCATTCATCAGGCTGGACTGAAGTCTTAGACGATGCTGCCTCTGGCCGGTGCAAATGGAAATGAAATTCATAAACGAAGAGCCCTCCTACCTGGCTGGATAAGACGCACCAGTCCCTCGTGCTTGGCCACCTTGTCTTTCCAAGTCTTAGTCTTGTTAGCTGCTCGCTCAAGTTTCCTTGTCACTTCCTGTATGTGAGGTAGGAAAACAGAGGTGTTTTATACGATTAACTGTTTCTGTTCTCATAAAAACGATTTTCAAGTGAATCTGTTTTTTTGTTAGGAGACAGAGTTCGAGATGTGCAGAGGAAGGAAAGTGGATAGATTGTACAAAGGATGTTGACAATGGGGCTGCCAGGCTGGAGGAAAGGAGAAGGAGACCACAGGCAAGAATCATGGAGGTAGTGAAGGAGGGTTGATGTGACAGAAGAGAAAAAGAGTGATCAGATGGAGGCAGGTGATCCTCTGCGGAGACCCCTAGGGGGACCAGCAAGAAGAAGAGGAGGAAGAAGAAGATAATCTTATCACAAGCTTTTCCATTTCACCTTTACTAGGGGTCAAAGTCATGCATGAACATATAATGTAAGTAGGGCATTATGTTTTTTAATCTTATTTTAAAGAAGCTTGATCAGACAGTAAGGATATACACAGTTCTGTGAGATACATGGCCTCTGTCTTCTGAAAGCTGACCTCATATTGCTTCACTGCTCCCTGCCGCTCCCTCTGCAGCCTCTCCAGCTGCTGCACGGCTGCTTTCAGGTCTCTCTCCTTGGCCAGATGCTCGGCCATTAGCTCCTGCTTCTCTGCCTTGGTCTGAGACAGCGCCCTCTGCTGCTGCTGTTGGATCCGCTCCAGTTCTGCCCTCTTGGCTGCCTCCTCTTCCAGCAGGCTACACATGAACACACACCAAGCATTCCTAAGATATTGTTTTTACTTTTAACAGACGGACGGATGGAAAATCAAATAAATTGACCACATAACCACAAAGTGACTGAGTTAAAAACTAGTAGGAGCCTTGGTAAGACTTCAGGTCAGTTAATCGGGTTCACAAACAGGGAGCTGACATCACCAGATTTACTTCCTGTATGTATCCACATGCCGTGTAGCACGTGTGTGTGTGTGGGCGTGTTTTCGAGACCTGGCCTGCAGCTTCCGCATGGCCTCCTCATCGTGCTTGGCCTGCCTCTCATCCTCTAAGGCCTCCTCCAGCCGGTGGTACATGTCCTCCAGCTCTCTGACGCGCTGCAGGTACTGCTCCAGTTCACTGGACTTCTGGGCCACCTGCTCCTCCATCTGCTGACGCACCTGAATGAGTCAAGACACAAACACACGCACAGTCATCCACATTTTTAATCAATGGGCTCTTTCACTCAGAGCAGTTATCTACACGTCAACTGTTAGTATGCTCTACTGCAAAACAAATCGCCTTTTATTGCTCTACAAAGGCATTTGTCTGTCTTGTTTTTCAACTTGGGGGGATGATTAACTTGTTGGCTCATCTGACACTCAGACCAAAGATGAGTCAGCATCCTGCGATGGATAATTTGAGCTTTTTTAGCCTTTGTTTCCCTTAAAATACAGACGGCTTAATCAGACACTCAAAACCAAGAGACAGAAAGTCACCGTTTACCGGACACATTTCTTTTTCTTCTTACTTAGAAAAAAAAAATACATAAAACTGTGTCACAATGCAATCAGGTGTTGTGAGAGGCACACTAGTTACCATCTTCTCTCTCTCCAAGTCCAGTCTGTAGCGATCCTGCAGATCTAACTGAGTCTGCTTCCTCCTCTGCTCCTCCAGCGCCGCTTTAGCCGCAGCCTCTTCCATCTTCTGCAAAACCCCCAAAAAAGAGGAAAGAGTTGCTCGACTGGAAGCCACATTAGCCTGCAGGGAAGTTCTTGACTGGTTTTACTTAAAGCTGAACTTCACACAAGTAATGCTAGCATCTATTTCTAGTGCAATTAGCGATAGGTATATTTTGTTAAGTAACACCAGGGTGTGTTTAGCAAAACAATAAAAAAAAGAGCCATCTGGCAGAGTAAAAGCAGAAGTGAGAAAGTATAACTTTTCTAAAGTTCTAAAAGAATCATACGCCCAGGCCTGCTGCTGGATGCAGGTGTCCATGACTGACATGTTCACAAACAGTAGTTTGCATAGCAGTTTTGTTTCCCTTTTTCACTGTGAGTGTCACATTAAACTCTCTGTGTTCTTAAAAAAACAACTGAATACATAGAAATAAATAGGAAGTGGACAGCACCATGATTTTCTCTGGAACTTAGGTTACACTGTAGCAGTGCTTCAACACTTTTCATTCTCTCCTGGATTAGTTTCAGGACCCCAGAAACAACCCCCCAAAAAAGAATCTATGTAGCATGAAAAATATATGAAATATATATTTTGTTAGGTTTATAAAGGTTTAAATCTTCTAGGCTCTGTTCATTGAAGAGCAAATGTTACTGTAACCAAGGCAGTCATAATTCTTCCTCCCACATGACAGGGCTTTTAGAGTTTTTAGTTGACTTAAGCACAGACAATTCTCATGGCTTCCAGCTCTCTCTGTTTGCTCTCATTGGCCGCCTGGAGTTGCCTCATCCTCTCTGCCAGGTCGTCTTCCTCCACCTGCTGCCTCTGCCGGAGCTCCCAGCGCCTGAGCCGGGCCTCGCGGTGAGGAGACAGCAGCCCCAGCCTCAGCTGCTGGATGCACGTTTGAATAGCTGCCACAAGACAGAGTCACCGGCTGAATTATTCCCACGACATTTGGTCATTATGGATTTTACGTTGAGTCAGACACTGACATTCAAAAATTCAGAGGCAACATTAAAGAAAATGAAGAGACAGTGATGATGAGACCTTTTTATGATGAGGAAATTACAGAGGGCCGGAAAATGATGAGTCAGTACCTTGAATCCATTCCTGCTTCTTCTTTTTATCTGACGCGCTTATCTCAAAGCTTTTGTCAGCACACTTTATAATAAAAAGGCATTTCTTCCCTTCTTTATCTGGCAGCGACTGCAGGAGAAAGAAATATTAGTCGCTGCTATAGCGTATGCTCATCATTTTAAAGTCTTTCGTTTAAGGAACATGTAGGACATGCAGGTCAGCTGTTTACCTCCACACAGCAGCTTTGGTCCAGAATTATGTCTCCTTTCTTCTCCTCGAGATCCTCACACACATAGTACGACAGTGAGGTGGGTCGGAGGACAAACCAGCGCTCGGTCCAGTTCTTCCTGACGTGCCCTTTTTTCATCATGTATCCCTTCAAAACACAGTGTAGGAAAGAACATATGAATACAGTAGCTACACTGGAAAGGTTAAAAAGTCTCTTGCAAAGGGCTGTCTGGGAGGGTTAGTGTAGCCAGAGGTGCAAAGCCACCTAAAGAATAATGCAGTGAGAGATGAGGGAATTTGCATTGAGGAAGCTGACATTTTTATCTCAGTGGCAGCATAACCGTGAAAGCTTACGGTTCAGAGATTTTTAGATGGGAAATCTGAAGCTGCAAATATGAGAAATATACAGAATAACAGATCAACATCCTCTCTGACCTCCTTGAGAACGTCCAGTATGAGCTCATTGAAGACCTCATTGATGCCCATGGACAGGATCTGGTGGTTTAAACCTTTGCTGAAGTAACCCATTCCCACCAGCTCAATCAGCTCCCAGGCAGTCAGGAAGTTCTTCGAGTTCTGACGCTGCTTATATTCTGCAAAGCTCTCTTTACTCCAAACAGTCCCCATGGCTTCCGTGAGCTTTCGCAGGAAGTACTCGATCTAAGAGATATGTAGAAGCTTTACTTGAAGCTCAGAGCTTTGGTAGAGGGAATGGTAAAACATTTCAGACTACGGGATCCTCACCTCTTCCATGACGATGACTAGCGGGTATCTCTCCTCTGACAGAAAGTTGAAAATGCACCACACTTTGAAAGCGTCATTATCTGAGATGAGCAAATGTTTTGTGTGTATATTTTTCTTGTAACAAAGTGTCCAGCACATCCTGTTGAACTCCATTATGTCGAAATCCCCACATACCTGAGATTAAAAATGCAGAATTCAGTCAAATTCAAAGTCGGAAGCACAAAGGAACAAGGGTTTTCGTGTTTACAAATGCTAAGCAGGAGACTGCTTAGAGCTTTCAAAACCTCGAGTCTGCAGGATGTGAGGTGCAAACGTGATGTAATTAAATGCCTCATTTTTATTCAAGTCAGAGCCTACGAGAGAAAAGCGAGAAAACAGAGAGAAACAAAGCAGTTTCCTGGCTCGGTTTTATCAAACTTTTATAAAATGCACGTTTGTCGTGCGTTTGCCGCTTGCTAAGCTGCAGAGCGAAGACACAAGGATCCACTTGTGCCAAGAGTATGTGAGGATGAAACTCATTTTATTCACAGATTTCATTAACATTCATTAAACCATTATTGCATTGATTAAAAACAAAACAAAACACATTGCTACTCTGTGTGCACTGAGCAAAACAGACCATGATTAGTCATCGTTTTCAGTGCCACAAAACCGTGTGTGAAGTGTGTGTTGGCAGGTTTTTACTATTTTTATTGTGTAACTGACTACTTTTTTTTTTTTTTGCGTTTTTAATTTTCGTCCTACAAAGCCTTTTGAGGATTGTTCCTGGCAAAGTGTGATATCCAGTGTAAATAAAAGCTTTGGCACTTCTTAGTGTCGACAACACGATGCATCAAAGGGCCTGTTTGCAGTTAGCTTTAAAATGCATGACGGGTAAGCAGTTCACAAGCGCACAGTATCAAAGACAATGAGCAATGTTGGGGTGACACATTTGACCATATGTCCTTTGTAGACATGTCATGCTTTGAGATGTATGCACATGTACAGCAGCTTATTAAGATTTTAATTTATTGCATGGAGGGCCTTCAAGCTGGTGTTACGTGAGCAGTAACAAAATGTGAATACAACTTATCAGCTGGACAGCTTGGAGTCACGGGTGTAAATGACTATGTGGAGCAGATGTTTGCTGGTGAGACACATTTTAAAGTGTAAACAAGGTCAAAAACTGCTGAATACTAAGAATTTGTATCATCAAACAGGATGACGCATTTGTCATCCGAGTCTTGTCTCAGAAGTCTCAGCATTCTTGCACAAGATGCTAAAGCGAGTGAGTCAGAAACCCGTCATGTTAAAGTGAACACTGCATATTCCAGATTTTTTATTTTGGTGCATTACTGTCTTGACAGGAGAAGACAGTAGGGAGAGAAAGTGAGGGCAAATGATGCACAGGAAAGTGGTCTGGGGCAGGCTTAAACCCAGGAGTCTGCAGAAGCCTCACCTGGTTAAGCCAGGTGAGCTATGGCGCCACCCCGTGATCAGCTTGTGTTCACAGTCATTGTTATTCAGCGAGCACTGAGAGAGTGTTAACATGTCATAGTGTTTAACTGACCAACTTCTAGTTTTCACATCTCTTAGAAGTCTCAAGTATCCATACTGAGAACAACATTTGAACCAAGGCTCTTTGCTCCCACCTTGTCAAGAATAAACCTGTTGAGGTAAGGCATGTAGCCCTGGTTGGAGAGAGGCCCTTCATCGTTATCTTTGAAATGCTCTTCAAGGGCCACAGGGTCATGTGGGATCTTCATCACTGTGCACAGATTATGAGACAGCACCTGAAAAACACAACAATAAATGGACAATAAACAAAGGAACAGATGCTGCCGGGCTTTCTTGGATATTTTTATGGCAGTCTTGAAAAAAAAGTTCTCCAGGTTTTCTGAAGGTCTTTGGACATTTGCTGCTTTTTCACTCCTTTTTCATTAAGTCCTTGTATGAGACAATTTTAAGAAGAAATTTTTGTTTGTTGTTGTTTGTTAAGCCACTTACTGGTGACACATGACTCATTCAAGCATAAAGAAGGCTCTAAACTCGATGTGTCGTGAACCACTGTTGTGTCTACACCTAACAGACAACTTAGCAAAGAACCCATTTTAAGATAATATCTTTAGGCACTTTGTTAATAGCTCCCTGTCAGTGCCAGACCCAAAAGACTATCTACAGCACATCAGTATCTGAAAGTCATGTCCTTAAGAGAAAAGAAAAACTCCAGTCTAGACCCTTTAATTGATTCTTCTACTGTTTCCTGAAGCCTCATCAGAAATGGTCTCAGTGGACGGGTGGATATCAAGAAGCCGTTCTTAATGAAGGCAAACTACAAAAAAATCAGTGGTAACAGATCTTACTGAGCGATGAATCCAGATTTGAAATGTATGTTTCAAACCATCATCAGTATGTATGGAGGAGGCAAGGGGAGAGAGGTACAACAGTGAGTGTCTACAGTCATCTGTAACACAGGGTGGAGGCTCTGTCATTGTGTGAGCTGCATTTATCAATATAGAAAAAAAGCACCATCAAATTTGAATCTGTTACATGCAATATCATCTGGAAAGCATCTGATTGGCACTGGATTAATTGTTCAGAATGACAATAATTTCAAACACAATGCCAGTGCAGTAAAAGCACACCAAGGTGGTTATGCTTGGATAGGATAGACACAATGAAACACTATGAGTCATGGACTGGCCTCCCCAGAGCCTAAACCTCAACATTTTTAAAGCAGCGTGGGATCATCCTGACAGAGAACAGAAACAACGAAGAGCTTTAATTGTCCTTCAAGAAGCCTGGAGAGCTAGTCCTGAAGACTTCGTAAAATAAATGGCAACAAAGCTGCGTGAGAGTTCAAGTCCAAGACGGATATTGACTTTTAAGTTTGTATGAATTTTATAAAATGTTTTTGCTTCCTATTCCGCATTTCCACCTATCATTGCACACATTTCAATAAATCGCTCCACCTATTTCCTATTTTCCTAGCAAATACAAAGATGAAGGCCAGCTTTTGGACAGTACATTACCTCAACATATGTCAAATTACACTTCCTCAAAATAACACACACGAGGTTAAATTAAAGGTTAGGCTTGGGTTCACTCTCGCCGTTTTCATGTTTGCAGATATGCATGCAAAACACTTCTAACATTTACAAGCACTGCTGACCAAGCGTTAACTCCAGTTCTTGAAGATGAATGTTCACTCCTCAGAACAAAGCTTGTCCCTGGTGATTAGTGCGACTGCATTAATGCACCAGGGTACAAAAGGTTTTACGGCTTCGTGTGAATAGTTCAACAAGCAGTGTGTATAAATACATCTCCATAAATAGGGACTTTTTCAGTTTTCCTGGCTGTGCTGCAGTGTCCATATGTTAGAGATGAAAAACCCTGCAGGAGCCTTGAAGTCAGACAGTGTCTTTGTCAGGCTGGGCACACAGACAGCAGAGCCACCAGGCAAACAAACTTAGGCCCAGGCTGTCATACAGTAAAACACCACCTCTTTCTACAGTGGAGCTGCCTGAAACTGGATTTTCTTTGACAGTATATGTTTATGATAACATGATTATATGTTTAAGCCCACGTTTGTAACAATCCCTGCACTCAGCATAATTTGTGATTGAGGGAAACACGTATAAAATTGAGTGAAAGTTCACGGATTTACTTTCACTAAGTTTTAACTAAGTAAAACCAACTCAGCCGCGTTTATCACACATAAAGTCAGAAAAAAAAACAGTGAATACAGGAAGTGTCATTTATTCAGCGGTTACGTTACTGAGTAAAAATAACGGCAGAGTTTAAGTATTAGTGTCCTGCAGAAGAGGCTCTGAACTGGAAGAAGAAAAAAAGAACCGAAACGCACCTTTAACTGAGACTTGGAGACTTTTCCACGCTGATCCACGTCCAGGGCTGTGAATGCGTGCCATATGGATTTCAAAAGCTCCTCTCGCAGCCACATTTTGTCCCTCAGCAGCACCGCAGGAGGTGTCTGTGTGTCTCTCCGTCCGTCTCCCTCTCTGCGTATGTTTGCGGGTTTGAAACTATCCGCCTCTCAGAGAGAAGCGCTGCGCTAGAGGCGCAAAAAAGGGAGAAGTGTGATAGCGCCACATGTTGTTTAGTTTTTTTTATGCGTCCCGCTGCTAGTGGAAGTTTGTTCAGTTCAATTCAATTCAATTCAATCTTTATTGGCAGACTACATGTCCATAAAAACAAGACAAGAAACACACACACACAACTCCCCCCCCCACACACACACACAACACAAGGTATACCATTAAATATATATATGTATATAAATAAGTATATAAAGCATTTGTAAAAATATAAAACCATAATATACATAAAACACAATTACTTAAAATAAATCAATAAATACACAAACACTTTAACCAGTGCTTTCTGAGACTGGATGAGTAACGGGAACCACTCACTGTCGGATCTGTAAGTGCTAAAATTATACTGTTACTCGAACCATCCAGTCGTTCTCTAAAACTGAACATTAACTTTCTTAAAAGTGCTTTAAAAGTCCAGACACCCACAGCTACAAACATCTGACTGGCACTACCACTTCTAGGTATCCTGCAAAGGATTCTCATCGCATCATTATATGCAACATGCAGCTTCTGCATGCTACATTGTTTGTAGGATGACCACAAGGGGGCAGTATATAGCGGTGTGCAATACGCTTTAAACAAAGCCACTTTAACTGGAAGTGAACAAAAGCTGAATTTGCGTGCAATAGTATTTGCCTGCACATAGAGCTTACACCGTTGTCTGTATATGTCATCATCATCATTCATTTGCTCAGTAATAAAGTGACCGAGGTATTTCACCTTTTTATGAACTTCAAGAGTTTTTTGTGCCAGTTTAAACAAAGGGAAATTTAGCTGTTTATCCTGCTTGGTTCTACATATCAAAACAGCACTTTTAGCAGCATTGTACTCAATGTCATATTGCACACCATATTCAGTACAGACATTAAGAAGATCCTGTAACCCAGCACTGCTTGGACTAAAAACAACCAGGTCATCTGCATACATAAGATGATTTATCAGTTCTTCACCTAATATACACCCAGTGTTACAGGCTCTCAGCTGTATGGACAAATCATCGACATATAAATTAAATAAAATTGGAGACAAAATCCCACCCTGTCTGACACCATTGCTGACACCAAAGGGGGCAGAAATACTGCTTCCCCATTTAACCTGCATGTTCTGATGAGCGTACCAGTAAGAGAGAATCCTCACGATGTATTGAGGAACTCCCCGTGTCTTCAATTTATCAAAAAGTTTTCTGTGGTTCACTCGATCAAAAGCCTTAGAGGCATCAATGAAACACATGAGGACAGATGAATTTTTAGCCCTATACAACCTGACTATTTCCTTGAGTGCATATATGCACATGTCAGTGCCGTGCTTTGGTTTAAAGCCAAACTGATTATCCAGAGAAGAGATGAACACACTAACTCTGTCAAACAAGATTCTTTCTAACACCTTAGATAAAATACTGGCTAGTGCAATCGGCCTGTAATTATCCAAACAGCTCACTTTTGCAGCTTTGTCTTTCATAACTGGTACCAGTAAAATACACAGCATTGAGTCTGGTAATATGCCATGAATCATAAACCCAGTGAAACAGAGTGCTAAAAGAGGAGCTAGCCTTAAACTAGCATGTTTAAATGTTCTGCAGTGATGTGATCCAAACCAGAGGATTTATTATCAGACAACCTATGAATGGCTTCATATACTTCATGTGTCCTTACACTTATTGTGTCATTACTCATGTCAAGATTGTCCTCATATGGATCACTTTTTATACAGTTAAACAACGCACTGTAATGCTGTCTCCATAATGCTGCAATGTTATCTGCCCCAGAAACACCTTCAACAGTTGATGGTAGAGATGGTTTACAGTTATTAAGAGCTTTCACCTCTTTCCAAAAATCTGCCATATTATTACACAACATTTTCCTGGCCAAAGAATCTGCTCTCAGCATTTGCTCATTTTTAGTTATAAAGCGAACAGCGTACTTATATCTGGCATTCGCACATTTTTTCTGTTCAAATTCTGGGCCTTGTTTAGGTCTTCCAGCCATGGCCCAACATTTATAAGCTATGCGAGCTTCATCATGGTACATGGATACATGTTCTTTCCAGCCAGGTCTGATGTTAGGTTCCTTATGCTTATATTGTTTATCAAGCAGTGTACCACTTTCATGCAGAGCAGTCACTATATCATCATACATGGAGCAGAGTAAATGTTTATGCACAGCATTCTTACAGTTGACATCCTTGCACAAAATAGCTTCTTTCGGCAAAGAAATGTTGTTCAGATGTATATCGGTATTACTATGATAAGCTAAGAAATCATCTTCACTACAAGCTGACCAGTCTAATTTTACACTGGTAGCAATATTAGCAATATTGTTTCCAGTTGTTGCTGGCATTTGTTCCACATTCACAGTAAAACCAAAAGGTATATGATCTGACACAGTTACCTCATACCTAATAGTCATGTTTGCTAAAGCTGCATGTCCATCAGCTGTACAGATACAGTGGTCCAGCCATGATGTACTATGCCAGGCTTCACTTATGTATGTATAGCTATCTGCAGGCAGTAACACTTTGGTAGACAAGATAAGATTATTAACTTGACAAAAATGAGTTAAGTGGTCAGCAAACTGAGAACTGCTGTCTGTGAGATCAGCATTAAAATCACCCAAAACATATATGCTGTAAGTATCATTGTCTTGAATAAATGCATTAATAAAAGCCAGCCTACTGAGGTATTCTTGCTCATTTTGACAAGATTCATAGGGAGTATAAATATTAAGAATGATAAAACTACTATTGTTCTGTGTATATTGTATACCAATACACCAGTCTACATCCAGTCTAATGGGCTTTATCACAGGGTCTATTTTTTTGTCCCAAAGCACAGCAACCCCTCCAGGTATTCTGCCTCTGACTATAGCTGTGCTGAGATCAGTTGTTGATTCCCCCACTCCCAAAAAACTTGCATTTAGACAGTTAAGTTTTCCCAGGTCCTGTTTGGACAACCATGTCTCCTGCAAGCATAAAATGTCACATTCTGCAAGCAGACTGTCCACAACAATCTGTCGAGCTTTGTCCCCTGCACTCTGTCCCAAACGTAGACCACGACAGTTGTAAGATAATACCCGAATAGACATCTTCATGTTGATACGTTGGTACCAAAAGGCGCAGTTATCTCCCCTGCTGGATCCACTGAGCTTGGCACCACCGTACCGGGCTTACGAGGTTCATAAAAACGCCGGACCAGAGCCCCTTCAGGCCAGAGTTCAGGATTGTACATTTCACCCACATCATTACATTCAGCAGTAACCTTGAAAGAGCTGAACCTGCTACGTCAGTTGACCTGAGTAATTAAAACCAAGTAACACGTCAACAGTTTATTTAATCATGAATAAGTAACTTTAAAGTGAGCCTGCTATGCTCTACGTTGGTAGGTGTTTGGATTAAATGTGGTCGTTCATGACTTCAAAAATCCACGTGAGACAAAAACGCACACTTCAGGCTGCTTTAAACACTTTTAAACATTCTTTTTCCAGTCTCGGCTCTCTGTGATGTCAAGAAGAGCCGTTATCCCTGATATGGTGACGTCAGGGACACAGCTCTGAGTAACCTTGCTCCTCCTGCCTACTGTCCAAGCCTTCTGTTTAACATGTGCAGCCAGACAGAAGAGAGCTGGCTTGTTTTTAACTAAAAATAAAATTAACCAATTTGGCCCCTTTTTTCTAATTGTTAATTATTTGTAGAGTGTCCCAGCCGCTGGATTGGGAGCATGCTGGAAAAAGTTTGAGAGCCTAAAGGAGGAGAGCATAACCTCCACTTCCTAGTTCTACATGTTATAACTGCCTACCTGGACTCGGTGCTGCAATTTGATTCCACATATACTTTTGATGGTATACAAAAGCAGGTCAAGTTATTGGACGTTCATACTGACCACTACGTGGATTTTTTATCTCTTCATTATGTTGTGTTATTCTAATTTGTGTTGAAAATGTGCTGGTGAGGATGACTCCCCCTGCAGACCAAATCTACTTATTCCCATGTGTTTGATTTCTTAGGTTTTACACCAGATGCTCTTCCTGATACAACCTCAAACAGATTTCTGTCTCCTCCTGGGATTAAACAGGTGATCTTTCACTCATTAGGTAAGTGTAACCTGCTACACTAACTCAAATCTAGCTAAGGTTACAGATAAAGTAACCTGAACCCAAAAGAATACTTCAAATCCAGGCAACTTCGAGGGCAACGCTTAAGGACGTCTTCAGAGGTTACTCCAGTATTTTGTTTTTCACATGGGGTGACCTGAACTACTCAAAGGGTTAGGGGCCTCAATAATTAAGATCATTTTATCAGAAATAAATACAGAATTAAAAACTTGTTTTGGGAAAACAAAGAAAAAGAAAAGAAAAACAACAACAGGCGTGATTTCCCTCCTCTAAGAGTGGGAATCTAAAATAATTTTGTAATGAATACTTGTTTTGGAAAGTGTTGAAAGAAGCATTTAGATACAAAGAAGCATAACCACCCAAATGAAAATCAAATAACATAACAAAATTTGTTACTTTGTAAAAGTAAACATAAAGTATATTTACTTTTACAATTAGTTTAATATGTAGCTACACCATTTTTTGGCTTTAGTCCATAATATTTACACCTCATATTTATCTGGATCTCATTTTTGAGTTATTCTAGTTGCATGCCCTCCAGTATCACAAAACTGACAATAAAGTTGACTTTGACTTTTGGGTAGCTTAAGCTAACAACCTAAGCGCTCGAAACAGTTACTGGAGTACAATGCCGCCCTCCAGGATTTAGTGGGGAAAAGCGGAAACGAATAAAAATTTACTCAAGTAATTGTACTTAATACACCACCTCTGGTCCAAGTTGGTGCTGTTGGACTGTATCTGACAAACCTTATCAAATAACCCACTTTCTGATTTGCTTCATTTTACTGAAGGTAAGATTTAGGAAAATCAGGTGTTACAATAAAAACACAAAACTTCTTAAAGGAAGCTAATTCACAATCCTGTAGACATCCAGAATATCAATAAAGACCTCTGCAAAAGTAACATTTTTACCAAGTTAACAATTACTAAAGCTAAGAATATTGGCTTTTACATTTTTATTATATTTTTGCAAGGTCACAAAACCATTTCAGTTCATCCCCCCCAAAGTATAGTTTTTATTTTTGCTTTAGTTAAGTAAAATGGGTTTTTTTCACATTTGAGTTACCTAGGATAACCTTGTTTGAGTGGTTACCAGAGCATCGTGCACATACTTAATTTAAAAAAAGAAAGAACTCTGATCTGTGATCACCTGAGAGCGCTGCTTTTTGAGGGGTAGTCATCCAAGTTTAACGTTATTTACTCATTCGTCATGAAACACATTTCTAAAGCAGGTAAAGACACGAGCCTTGATAAGGAGACACTCGTCATCATGAATTCCCTTATCTTTTTTGTTTTTTTTAATATGTTGTTGTATATATAGATGGTTCATCCATACACCAACCAAAAGCTTGAGACCTTCACGATAAGTCCAATTGTACATGCTTCAAAGATGTATCCAACTGCACTGTCAGTGCTCACACTTGTCCTGCAGCCAATAGTGAACACCAAGAGCATTCTCTTTTCCTGAAGTCGCCCACTGATCCCCTCTGTAACCAGATTATTACAACCTGCCATTACAGAAATCACTTGCAAAGTAACAAAGTTACAGCTGTTTTCATTTTAAATAGTTTTCAATTTAAAAAAAATTTGCAGTCTGATACAGAGGGCTAGGAGACCTGAACAATATGAAAGTGCTAGTATTATTAATTTACAGAGATCAGGCATCACATAGTGCTATGAATTATCCAATATGCTACATATGAATACAGCTGTTGATACCTTACAAATGCCTCTGGTTGCTTTTTTTCAAGGCTACTTGAAAAATAAACAATAACCTTGGCTTGTATGTACATAAACATGAGTTTTGTTTATGCTGAAGATAACGTTGATTTCACCACTACCAGAGGTATAATCTTATTAGGCCAAATGGCCATGACAGTGATAATGAAATATTTAGTCCCATTATCAATTCTAACGGTTAATCCCCCCAAATTTTGTGTAAGTGAGAAAAAAACAACAAAAAAACAAAGCCAAAAAGAGTTGCTGTCATGGTATCCCCCTCCACGCTGGGCTCCAGAAGACAGCGCTGTTCAGAGCTTCTTCATCATCATCATCATCATCATCTCCTGCATCGTGCTCAAGTTCTTGGTTCGTTTTTCCCCCCAGCCACTTGTTGCAATTTGGTGCAATTTCCCCCATTTGACAGATTGAAGAATGACTGAGAAGAACCAGTTCTGGAACCACTACTTAAGGGAACAACACAAGCTTTTTTTTCTTTTTTTTCTCTTTTTTCACTTCACTACAATCAGTCACGGAGTAATAAAAAGTAGAACAGATGACTCAATTCATTCCTGGAGCAGTGCCTCCAAAGTTGAAAGTAGATGGCACCACTGGCGCTGTGAACTTGTATCCGCCGTGTTTCTCGATCATCTTGGATTCTGTAATAAGATGGGCAATATATTTTTTAATAAAATAAAACAGCAGAAAACAGTTGTTTGCTCAAGATTTACTGCTGTCCAGCTATGCAGCTCACCCAAAACAACCAAGTAAAATCTTTATCTTTTTACCATGACAGGTACCTTGATTTACTCCCACTGGGCAGCCTTTACTATTTATTTGTTTATGCATGCCTATTAGGCCCCCATGAAGAAGGAAAAGATAGTCTAACCAAAGAAAGTCTGGAACAAACTGCTTGGCCATCGCTGTGGTCCATTATCAAAGCTGCAATGGTGAGGAAGATCCCATTTATTACTGAAGTGGGATTTTAGACATGTTTTCTTTCGTGTGGCAAGCGTCTTTTTTTTTTTTTTTTTAATGCCTTGCATTTCTGAGCCAATAATGGCTTATTTCAGTACATCAGTCTGAAATGCAATTAGATGGAGGCAGTGAATGCTAAAGTAGTTTTTATTACAGGTACAACTGCATCAACAACAATGAAAAAGAAAAAGCAGCACATACAAAAGCACTTTATTTTCAGACTTTAGAGCACCACAAGATTTAAATTGGCAAACTTGGGTAGTCTTAGCCGGGCCTCACCATGTGCTGCCCGTCTCTGATCTGCAAGTGTGGCGATGTCCTGAAGCTGTTTGCCCTGTTCCTCGTCGAGGGATTGTGTTAGCGCCTGGTACCATGCTGGGTCACGGTTCTGGAGATCTGCACCACATTGAGGTGACATCAATTAGTGAAAAAAAAAAATACACATGCATATAGTGGTTTGTTTTTAGGCCATCAGTAGCTTGTGGTCTTACTCTGTAGAATGACTTTGAAGATCTGATATTCGTCCACCAAGTTATCTTCGTCATCTACGGCTGTAGTGTAGCCCTCGAGTGCCGTCTCCTCTGCGTCGTCCTCCTCCCAGTCCTCGTCGTCTCCGTCCTCGCCTGCATGCTTTGCCAGCATCTCCAGGTATTCTTGGCCCTCCTCGTCAATGTCATCCTCGTCGCTGCCCAGCTCCGCTATAATTACAGACGTAAGATGACACATTTAGACATTACCTCCCTGATTAACGCTGAACGCTTAGACACATTTAAAAGAAATAAATAAAAATCTTCATCTTACCATTATCATCCTCTTCTTCCCCATCCTCCTCGTCATCGTCTTCCTCGTTCTCATGCTCTGCTCGACAAGCGTACGCCCTCTTGAGGCCACTGAAAAGCAAGATGGCTGCTGGAAGAAGCTGGCTGGCCACCTGGTTGATGGCCTGAGGCCTGTGCTCGAGGTCCATGAGAGCACACAGTCCCAGAATGCACATCTTCCTGTCATGGAGGCTGAGAGAGAGGAGTAAAAGCATTAAAAGGTGCTGAATCTTCTGAGATTCAACAAGGATGAACAGTCAACACAAGATATACTGAGATAAGACGCTTGGGCCAGTCACTTTAATTTTATACTCTAATATTTTCACTGCCAGCAGACAGACTGTTAATAGTGATTTCAAGGTAACCTTTAAATCAACTAAAATAAAAATAGTCAGTTAATTCTGGAGAAGACAAATATTTTTCCTAAAAAAGGTGACTTTCCCTCTTCCCCCCCCCCTCAGTGTCTCATCTGCATATCCCTCCAGTCACGCAGCAGCTGCACCGACCCAACCTTTCTAAAAAAGAGCCATCGGTCAGATGTGACAACAGGCCGCTACATTAACTGCCATGTTGTTCTACACTTACTGAGCACCAGCATCAGTGAACCACAGGAGCAAAGCTAGACCAAAAGGTTCAGGAGTCTGGAACAACAGTTCTTTGTTTGTCAACGTTTTGAAATTCTCCACAAGCAAATGAAAAGCTCTCTCCCTTCCCTTGTTGGGAGGCTTTTATTGCAGTTTCAGTACCCAGCTCCATTAATGTAATCTCAACTCAGTATGAGGGGAATATGCAGCAAAACAAGAACTAACGCAGCCATAAAAATCAGCAAACAGCGTCATAGACAGAGCCTGATGCTGCTTGTAGACAACACCGTGATTCATTCCCAGTCTCTTCTTCACAGTGAGAAATACACCCTATTAATCCTCTAGTGCGCATGCGCCAACCAGCGTGCAGCCTGTTACAGTCGCTCCTGCTTTTCTCTTAGTTTGGCTCTTTTTTCTTACGTATTCTTTTTTTTTTCTGACTTGTATTTTCCTCCGCTTTCTATCTCTTACTCAATCATGTGGATTGAGAGAGTTTTTGTTCTTCTGGTGGCCGTGGAACTG
Organism: Rhamphochromis longiceps; assembly: GCF_057381845.1. Classification (NCBI taxonomy): domain Eukaryota; kingdom Metazoa; phylum Chordata; class Actinopteri; order Cichliformes; family Cichlidae; genus Rhamphochromis; species Rhamphochromis longiceps. Next base: position 21,454,253 of record NC_140557.1, read on the forward strand.
TTACTTTTATCATGGAACGGGACCGCGGCACATCTCCTACACGCACGGACTGTTTACTCCAGAGATCAGCTGATCGCCCTGATGCCGGCCGGCTCGCTGGCCAGGCCCGCAGAAGTGCCCGCAGAAGTACCAGCTGAAATTTGGAGGAAAACACATCGGGGATGCAGAGGTCAAGGACAGAAGAGAAGAAAAAAGGTGACGGTGAGACAGCGGAGGCTCGAAGCGAGGAGGAGGTTTAAACCGTGTCTGCCGTCTATCGTGATGGGAAATGTGCGATCGTTGGCAATTAAAATCGACGAGCTCTCAGCACTGGTACGGAGTCAGAGGGAATACCGAGAGTGTAGCCTGATGTGTTTCACCGAATCATGGCTGCACCAGGTCATTCCCGATGAGAATGCTTCCGTGGAAGGCTTCCACACTGTTCGGGCGGACAGGGAAAGCATCGCTAGCGGTAAGCGTAAAGGAGGTGGGCTTGCTGTTTTAGTTAACAACCGGTGGTGTAACCCTGCCAACATAACAATCAAAGAAAGGATTTGTTGCCCGGACACTGAACTGTGTGCTGTTGGACTCAGGCCGTATTATTTACCCAGGGAATTCTCTCACGTCATCTTGGTGGCTGTCTATGTTCCCCCCTCTGCTAACCCCACAGCTGCATGTGACACTATCCACTCTGCCATAGCTCGGCTACAGACTCAGCACCCGAGTGCCTTTATTGTGATCTCGGGTGACTTCAACCATGTATCACTGGACAATACACTACCAACATTCAAACAATATGTGGACTGTCCCACCAGGGGAGAGAAAACTTTAGACTTACTGTATGCTAACGTCAAGGATGCATACAGCTCCTCCTCCCTCCCCCCACTTGGTAGGTCAGATCATAACCTGATTCACCTCACCCCCCGCTATGTGCCAATTGTGAGGAGGGAACCTGTGACCACCAGGACTGTTAGGAGGTGGTCAGAGGAGGCAATAGCGGAACTACAGGGCTGTTTCGAGGTGACCGACTGGGAAACACTCTGTGAGCCTCACGCCGAGGACATCAATGGGCTTACTGAGTGTATCACAGGCTACATAACTTTCTGCACCGACTCCATTGTTCCAGCTCAGACTGTTCATTGTTACCCAAATAACAAGCCGTGGGTGACTAAGGACATCAAAGCCCTCCTCAACAACAAGAAGAGGGCTTTCAGAGGGGGCAACAAAGAGGAGGTGAGGAAGGTCCAGGTGTTACTAAAGGACAAGATCAGAGAGGCTAAGGACAATTACAGGAGGAAGCTGGAGTGGAAACTCCAGCAGAACAGCATGAGAGAGGTGTGGAGGGGCATGAAGACCATCACTGGATTCAGGCCAACCAACAGCAGGGGAGCTGAGGGAGGTGAGAATAGAGCCGACGAGTTGAATCTGTTTTTCAATAGATTCGACACCACAGTGTCTGCTCCCACCCCCACAACCTCACCTGCAGTCAGCCTGGAATCCAGAGCCACACCACTGTGCCAGCCTCTCTCTTCACATGTTGCCTCCTGTGAGAGTCCTGACACCCCTCCCCCACCCATCACCTTCACTCAATACCAGGTTGAGATGCAAATGAGGAGACTTCACTCAGGCAAGTCTGCTGGACCAGACGGAGTGAGTCCCCTTGTCCTCAAGACCTGTGCCCCCCAGCTGTGTGGAGTCTTTCATAAACTGTTTATGCTGAGTCTGAGTCTGCAGAGGGTCCCGGTGATGTGGAAGACATCATGCCTCGTCCCTGTACCAAAGACGCCTCGTCCCAGTGGCCCCCAGGATTACAGGCCCGTGGCACTGACCTCCCACATCATGAAGACCCTGGAAAGGCTCATCCTGGACCAGCTGCGACCCATAGTAAGACCACATCTGGATCCCCTTCAGTTCGCTTATCAGCCTCGTCTCGGAACAGAGGACGCCATCATCTACCTGCTCAATCGTGTCTACACCCATCTGGACCAGCCGGCGAGCACTGTGAGGGTCATGTTTTTTGACTTTTCCAGTGCTTTCAACACCATCAGGCCGACCCTCCTGGGTGATAAGTTAGCAGCGATGCAGGTGGATGCTTCTCTGGTGTCCTGGATTGTTGATTACCTGACAGGAAGACCACAATATGTACGTCTCCCACAGTGTGTGTCTGACAAGGTGATTAGCAACACAGGGGCACCACAGGGGACTGTCCTCTCCCCCTTCCTCTTCACCCTCTACACCACAGACTTCAGCCACTGCACAGAGACCTGCCATCTTCAGAAGTTTTCTGATGACTCTGCGGTGGTTGGATGCATCAGCAGGGATGATGAGACAGAGTACCGGGCTGTGGTCGACTCCTTTGTCACGTGGTGTGAGCAGAATCATCTGCAGCTCAACGTGGCAAAGACCAAGGAACTGATCGTGGACTTCAGGAAGACCAGGAAACACTTGACCCCTGTTTCAATCCAGGGGGTCAGTGTTGACATTGTGGAGGACTATAAATACCTTGGAGTACACATTGACAATAAACTGGACTGGGCTAAAAACACCACAGCACTTTACAGGAAGGGCCAGAGTCGTCTCTATTTTTTGAGGCGACTGAGGTCCTTCAACATCTGCCAGAAAATGCTGAGGATTTTCTATGAGTCTGTGGTGGCCAGTGCGATCCTCTATGCTGTTGCATGCTGGGGGAGCAGGCTGAGGGTCGCAGATGCCAACAGACTTAATAAACTGATCCGTAAGGCCAGCAATGTTGTGGGGATGGAGCTGGACTCCCTCAAGGTGGTGTCGGAGAGGCGGATGCTGTCCAAGATAAAGACAATGTTGGATAACACCTCCCACCCACTCCATGACATGTTGGTCAGTCACAGGAGCTCGTTCAGTGAGAGACTGAGATTACTGAAAAGCACCACTGAACGACACAGGAAATCATTCCTGCCTGTGGCCATCTCCCTGTACAACGCATCCACTTAACACACTGTTTGCTGCTACAACTACACATGTTTCTTTTCCAACTATTTATTTATAAGTGACTTATGTATGTATATATTGTACTATTCTTAGTTAGCGTATTGTCTGTCTTGTCTTAATGTTGGTTTAAAATGGAGCACTGTAACAAAAAATAATTTCCCCCAGGGATCAATAAAGTATTCTGATTCTGAAAATCCAAAGTACCTATACTATTAAAAAGTTCTTTTACAAGATCAGTGACAAGCTAAATGGATAATAAAAACTAATAAACATATATGCAGCTATAAAGAAAACAAGTGCAGGGTTTTGTTAGAAATGGCCCTAACAGCCTGTTTTAAATTTACGAGTAGTCATTCGTGCTGATTAACAGTGATTACTATTCAATGTCAGTTGGGGAAATAAAAGCAAATGTGTTTTGTGCATCTTCAATTGCTGACTGGCGCACACCTAAGCTGCGATTCGCAGTATTAAAAACATCAGTCTTACCCCAGGAAGCAGTCAACGTCTTTCAGCCACTGGCTTATGAAGTGGTTTGTGATTGGTTCTGTGTTGTTGGGAAAGCGGAGATTCTCCAGAGTGTTGAGGAGCAGAGGAGGGCTGTAGTACAGTGCAGCAATGGCCACCTGGAGGCACATAGTCCTCAGCTCGCTGGTCTTCACCTCCCGCGTCAAACGCTCCAATGCAGTCGTCACAAACAAAGGCACAACCTTCAAGGGCAGGATGAAGTTTAAAAATAAATAAATGAATAATAATAATACAAAAAAATCCCAAGCAGGAACTGTACAACAAAAATCTACTTTTACATTTTATTTCACAGCCAAGTGGTGATGCTCTTTTTAATATAACAGCTCATTGTTCTGATGCGTAGATGCAGTCTTTATTTAACACTGACCTGATCAATGCCGCGGCCTTTGCACTGCAGAATGATCACTTCTAGGAGCTTGGCTGCGTGGCACTCTGGGTCCTCACCTGGATCGCCCGTCAGGATCTGTGTGAACACACAGGATGGTTTAACACCAAAATCGCGCTCAGCAACTAGTTTAGCCAGAATATAAAAAAAAAAAAAAAAAAAAAAAAAAAAAAAAAGCCCATCTCACATTATGTAGAATAAACTGCAGCACCTTACCTTCTTACACATGCTATAGATTATCTCCAGGTATTTAGTGTCAGAGAGGAGGGTGTCCGTATCAACTGTGACATAGTTGTGAAGGAGAGGCATCATATCTGAAAGAAAGACAGTTATTCACTCAGCTGAACAGACAGACAAAATTACACAGGGTGTGAAAAATTCATTGGAAAATCAAAGTACCTGTGAAATAGTCAAAGCCATCCTGCTGGAAGACTTCATACACAAGTGGAAGGAGCTGCCACATCTGCGGTGACACCTGCTGGCAGGTGAGGCTGTGGGCCAAGGACAGGATCTCCTCGTAGAATTCTGGGGGTAAAATCGAAAGTGCATCACTGGAGGTAAACACGATCTGTTTACCACAAAGAGTTTAAGACCAGCATGCGGGAGGAAAGTGGAAACACAGGAAGAACCGGTCTCCCTTACCCAGTACATGCTGCTGCAGCACAGTGCCGATGACCTGCAGGCAGATGCCCTCGAGCTGCTGGATGATCTGAAATACCACAAAACATCAAAGAAAATTCAGAATTCACTTTCAGTTTCACTAAAGAAGATGTAGCTGTTGAGATCAAAACTATATTGCTTTTGCGTCACATAAGGCTCTTAAATTTAGCACGAGTAGTAAGTAAAATGATTTAATAGAAAACAGTCTTTTGGATGCAAACCTTGTTATTAGGGGTGCAACGATACTCTTATCGATATTGAACCGTTCGATACAGTTCGGTACGCATATGTATCGAACAATACAAAATTTTTAATTTATTTTATCAACTTTCCTTCTGACTATGCTGTCTGTGTTGAGCGCTCAGTGGATCTGCGCTCGACAGTGCAGCCTAGGCGGAGTAGTCGAACGCAGATTCACTGAGCGCAGGGCAAGCTAGCGAGACAGAAGTTAAGCTCTCCTTGCAACATGGCAAATTGAACCTCCCCCACCCTCATTCAGATGTGGCGTTTGGAACCATGTTGGTCTTCATGTGAAGCATGACCCTGAAGGTAAGCGCGTCATGGACAAAAGTAAAACAGTGTGTCGGATGTGCCACGCAATGCTCAATTACATTGGTGGGAACTAGTGTGTTAGCGCAGTTAGCTCGTTAACGTGTTGGCCGTTCAGCCCCACGCACGGGGCGATCCGCGGTAGCTTGTTAACGGAGATTTGCCGTGTTGTGGCGTTAAGGTCATTTTAACGAGATTAACGCTGACAGCACTAGTGAGAACAAAATGAATAGGACTGCACATTTACACCTACAGCATCCTAGTGCAAAGACAAGTGGAAGCAGACAAAAACAACAAGCACGCATGCTACAAACTTTACCTGAGTCATTTAGACAGCCGTTAGCACATGATTCTCCTTATGGGGACCTGATATGTTTAATATGCTGCTGAGAATATAGCCCAGAAGAAGCGTATAGTGTAGCTTTTATTTTGGAAAGAGCCATTTCTCTGTAATAAACTCTTTTCCAAAGATGAGTGATTCCTCGATCAGATAGATTTTTTTTATTATTTTGTTTCAGCAACATTAAATTTAAAAACTACTTTTGAGTTAAATATATATTTATAATTTTAATAAATGACAAATTAAAAAGGCATGAACATTTTTTTGTATCGAAAAAATATCAAACCGTGACACCAAAGTATCGAACCGAACCGTGAATTTTGTGTATTGTTGCACCCCTACTTGTTATATGTGGAAATTTGAATTGAAAACACAAATTTCCAGATCCACTTGGAAACTTTGGACTAGAACTCCCCAACTGTACTAACTGTAACCTGGGACAACACTTATTTGAGTCAATACCATCTGTGCTGTTAGGTCCTCTAATGCACCTACAGCCATTGATTTGGTTACATTTCCATTTTCCCAAATCCACAGGTCAAATAAAATAATACCACTTTGGTGCAGCAAAGCAATGCATGTTGACAATCCTAATTACAGAACCATTACGCAATTTAAAAAACCCAGAGTGCTTATTGACTGAGCAGCAGTAGTCCTGCGTTTCAGCAGACATGGTGGCAGCGTGCCCCGGCTCTATTTCTAGCGTCTGCCTCAGCCTCTGAGTCATTTTGAACATGGTGAGAACAGAGCGTGTTCCCAGGAGTTGGTGGGTGGCTCGAGTGTGTTGGCAGGAACGCTGTAGCAGCAGACCAGAGCCGCTTCCACAGAGGAAGTGGCACCGAGATGAGCGATCAGCCGGGAGGGGTGTACATGTGGGCAGCGGCTACGGTGGCTATGATGCTAACCTCTTTGTGGTCCTCCACCACACTCAGCAGTGTGTCGATGGTGTTGAGGATGCCCATGGCGGTCACAGCCTTGTCATCCCCTCCCTCCTCGTCAGGGCCCGTCTGAATCACCTGGTTGAACGTCATGGCCTGCCAGAGAGCAAACAGGAAAGAGCATTACGACTGCGTCTATGATGAGCAGAGTACTTTCTAGTGAACCTCATAGCAACACATGAATCATCAGGCAGGAGATTGATTAATATGAAGGCTCCACCTCTGAAAAGGGAAAAGCAACAAAAACAGGAAAGGGGGGGGGGGGGGGGGGGGGAGATTTTGTTGTAGCTTTCTGTTAAAAGCAGCAAAGAGGAACTGCAGTCACTTTGCAAACATTCAGCATCAGTCATCAGTGCATGAGATGGAAAATAAAGAAGCTAAAGGGAAGAAAAGTCAGAAACATGACAGGACACTTAATCGCGATACTGATTCTTCCTTTCCCAGGGATATTATATATTTATTAAAAATCAGGCCACTGGTACTTTATCTGTCATGAGAAACTTGCAATTAATCTTCAAATTCTTTAAAAAAAATGAATACAACATTTTTTTCCTTATGGGATGACAGCCCTCTCCTCATTTATTGCTCTATAGGAGCAGTTTTATGTGGCATCTTTGTGAGATTATGCCATGACAATGTAGCCTCCATCATGTCTGCACTTACCAAATGCTGTGTCATCTCCACTGCAATTGGAGTGACCTCCTCACTGTATTCACAGATCATCTTCTGTATGACATTAGTGAGGTCGTCATTCTCCGTCTCTCTGACGATGTGCAGGAGTGCCTGCATCACTGGCCGAATGAAGGGGGTGATGTATTCTTTGGCTAAAAACGACACAAGGAAAAATGTTGTTAGATGGGAACTGAACTTTAGTGTTTTAGTATCACAGGCTCCATGAATAGATTATCTCACCCTTCTCCTGATTGCTAATGAGAACTTGTAGGGCGATAGCGGCCTCCACCTTAACTGGCATCTCATTGTCATTGATTAGACAGTTGCGGGTCAGCTCGAGGGCCGTTTGCAGATTCTGGTCATTTTTGAACTTCACCTCGCAGAAGTAATGCAGCACCCAGCAAGCCTATGGGAAAAGGTGGCAGGACCACTGATTAAACACATCCTACATAAAGTTATTCCGTGCTATTATCACACAAGTCTGACGACTGGTGATTATGTGGATTATGTGATCACTTACTCTGGCTCTCATGTATCCCAGTTCACTGCGGAACAGGGGGAAGACGTGATTCTGCAGCATGAACTCCATCTGGTCTTTGTATATCTTTTTCTGCATAAAACGAGGAAGAAGAAAAAAGTAAGTTTCACGAGGCAATCAAAACAGTTTACACTTGCAGTGGTTTGCAGAAAGAGGATGCAGGCTGAATTCAGATGATTGATAATTACACAGCTTCAGCACTGATATTTTGCCCACAGCTAGGAAAGTATTAAAATGGACTGCAATAAAGTACAACCGAGTAAAGAGCAGTTTTCACCATCAGTGCAATATCTGCAACTGAACACATGAGTGAAAGTGGAACTAAATGTCTTTTAGTTTGTGCCTAGAAAACAGGATTTGCCAGATAAGTGGAGAAAACGGGCCAGTGGAGAGACGTTTACCTTGAGCAGGATTTCAGCCAGAGAGCCTATCATGTGAAGGGCGCCGTCCTTTTTCCTGGGGTCAGAGGTGGGGTCTGTGAGAATCTGGTAACAGAAGCCCATAGTCTTTTGCAGCACCTAAACAGTAAGAAGAACATTTTATTATTTTCTGGACCTCAAATACAGATTATAGGGATAGTTATTTTTTTCCTCCCTCTTAAAAGGGTATACATTTTTAATACAATTAACAAAAAATGGCCTCACCTCTTTCCTCTTGTTGCAGGCAGTGAAGAGAAGTGTCTGGGCTGCGGTTGTTGGAGAGATAAAATCCTCGAATACATCTGACAGAGACAGCACAGATTGGAGTAATTGTTAGTCATCACTCATGCACGGACTCTTTTGGATTTCAGGCATTGATCGTCTCAGCTTACCAAATTTCATGCGGATGTACTCGTATGGATCCTCCTGCCAGAGCTCCTCATCGCTATCTGTGTAACACATGAGGGGGAAAACCACGTCCTGAATGATGCCCTGAAAGATCAAAGTCACAATGGTCAGCGAGCATCAACACAGATGTCAGGTTTGTTCTTGGACAGAAACAGTACATCAAAGTGCTCATTGCAATCATTACAAATGGAAAGATGCACTTTAAACTGCAGTTATCAAGGTTCATTCACTGCTCTTTTTCAAAGTGTTCCAGAAACCACTAACAGTCTTATACATAATTGTGAAATATCTAGCACATTTAAGCATTTTGAATTTTTACCTGGATGTGTTGTTTGAGGTTTTTCCACGTCAGAGCGTGCGCTATGCCCTGGTTGATATAGTTGAGCGTCTGTTGGAGTACTCTGGGAGCCACATATTGCTTTTCCTTGTATTGGTATAACACTTTCAGCAGCACCTAGAGGCAAAGTGTGCAAAGAAACTCCTTACATTTGTGGGTTTCACTCCAAAAAACAAAGTTCAATTTAAAAGGTGAGATGCTGCTGCTCTTTCATCTTCCAAAGTTCTTACCTGCTGTGCACCGACTGCATATTCCTTTAGGAAAAGTTCAGCAAACTCTGCGTACTCTTTGGTTGTGTTTCCTGGGCTTCCATACCTGCAAACAGAGTATGAATGTTAAACCGAGTGGCAATCTTTAGGGCTGAAGTATTAAAACACCATTAAATAGCACATTTACAGCCTGGTACAAAAAACTGGTTAGTTTCTTTCCTCATAATAACTGGAGGTGAGAATTTTTTTGGGGGACATTGTAACGCTTAAAGTGAAGGGTGAGGAAGATTGATGTAGCAACACAAGCAGCCCTGGTGACTGCTGTCTAGTAGGATTAACTTATACTAATCCAAGTATAGTTCATCAATGTCGCTTCAAAAATGCTGAGTCCAAACCCAGTCGGTGCGTCTATTTTTATTTACTTTTTTTTTTTTTTTAAAACATGCAGTCTATGTGTTAAACTTGCTCCTATCATTTGCTGAACAAGTTAAGGGAACAATTATTGGATTTTTACCTCTCAAAGAGCCGAGCCAAGATGTGGAGGGCCCACTTCTTACACTTCCACCATGGAAGCTCAGGCCGCTCATCTTCATCGATCTGCATCGTCTCCTGCAGCACAGACAGGAACCAGTATCGCAGTCAGCATGCGGAGCAGGTAAATGTGAACACCTTGTGGAAACTGGAAATCTTTTTTCCCTACTTACCGGAGGCACATCTCTGTCTACTACCGTCTTCAGGATTTCCATCCACTCTGTCAGGTTCTGTCTGTTGATGAGCTCCAGAGGAAGGTTGTACTGTGGAAGGAGACAAGGAACCAGTCATTTACTCCAGTGTCACCAGATATTAAGATGTGTGTCAAAGAAGGAGAATTAAAAATAAACAATGATTTTGCTGAGCAAACCAAAGAATACCTGGAAGAGGGCATAGAGGATTTTAAAGATCTGTTTCTGTATGAGGACAGAGTCAGTAGAGTGGTCAGAGAGCAGCTGGATGAAGCGTTCTTTCAGCATGGGCATGAAGATGTGCATGGCGGCCACCAGTGGTTGACGCTCTTCTGGTTTCTTGTACCTGTTTCATACACAAGGTCCACAAGCTCAATGTTAGACCCAGGGCGTGTGGTATAAGACCATGTAAAGGTCAACAATGAAAACTCTGACTTACTCGTAGTTTTTGACAAGCTGGTAAAGACAAAGCAAGATGCCCAGCCACCCTGCACTGTTGTCTGACTGCAGGTAGAAGCCAATCTTGTCCACGATGGCCGTCCACTTGCCGGGGTAGTCATGCTTGATCATGTGGTGAATACATGTTGTCAGCTGGACCCTGAAAAGTTCAACAGACGACTTTCAGATTGGGTAACTTAATGCAAGAGTGACAAACTCTCCTCAGCTCCTCCTCTCTCTACTCATCCAGTGGAGTTTGTGGTTACCTGATGCGCTCGGGGGAGTGGATGATGGCCTCCACTATGGTGTCTCGAATGAACTGCCTGTCCTCCTCGGGGATGTTATTAACAGGCGTCTCTGTGCCTGAACCGTCTCCATCGCTCCAGTGCTGGGTTATCATGTTCTTAAGGTAAATCACACCTGGACAGACGGGGAACACAGAGGTTACAGAGCACAGCCCAGAAATGCAACACACACAGTGATCAACATCACAAAAAAGATTACATTTTAGCACAAATAGTTAGGCAGCTTCCAAATGAATGCACGGAAACCACGTGGAGAATGAAGAAGAGACTTAAAGGAACTCTGTTTCAAGTTTTGCTCCCTGACGCTCTTTCGATTATCTTTGAGATGTAGCGAAACTGGACTTTTAAGGAGTGTTGACAGCACTTCACTGTATAGGAAAGAGGTGTGACGGGTTTATCAAAAGACAATAGCTGATAGCTTTAACGTAAATGAAAGCAAACTATTAAACTGAAAACATGATTCCTACCATAACGTTTGAGAGACACTCCAAAGACTTATTCTGGGGAACGATATGTGAACTTATGAAAAGGAAACATGGGTATACGATCCCCAGAAAAGGTAAAAGGCTATATATCTGCTATCTTAAAATGGGTATAAAATGGACAAATACACAAACTAAGACTTCAAGACAGACAGATTTTACCAAAGAAGAGCAGTCTCAAATACCAGAAGGAAAAATAACATGGAAAGCGAGATTTTAAAATCATACTTCTCTTCATGACGGGATATCAAAATAAGCCACCAACTTCATGCAACCCTTAAACTCACACCCATCATCATTATGGCGGCGTACATCACAGCAATGTGAATTGAGCACCAAATAAAGCCTATGCTGCAGAAATAAATTCCCTCTGTAGGTCAGTTTTGAATGTAGCACCAGGGTGTCAGCTGGGTTCACATCTACAGTGTGGGGGCCTCACTATGAGGTTTGTGGCTCACAAGGAAAGGCATCTGAGAGAGCGGAGGTCAACACGAATGCCTACAGCAACTGCGAGTCAATCATAATCCACCCCATCAATGCTGATGGAGCACAGCCCTCCGCCCCCCTTTCACCGATGACTACACTGTACAACAAAGTCCCTAGGAATGTGTCATAAATTAAATTTATGACCACGAGGAAAATGTGTTTACACAATATACTTTCAACCTCTGTATTTACTTTGTAACAAATCTTGAAACAACTCACGCTGCACATCCTGTCAACACGTATTCAAATACAACTCAAATCTACATTCAAACACGATGCCCAGAGACAGCTGGCTGCCATCAATGCATCTGATCAATCTATTTATGGGAAAAAATTATCTAATAACTGTCAATCACCACTAAAGCAGCGCCACTCATATTTCAAAAATTTAAAAAGCATTTTTGTTGTGTTGGACAGCCTACCAGCATCAAACCAGACAGGCTGCAAACAATAATCTGGCCAACCAAAGTGACTACATGCCAGAACAATAAATCAAGACATTAGTTTGTAATCAGCTTTACTGTTGATATTAGTCCAAAGCTTCTGTACAGTCTGGACCGCAAAATAATGTCTGACATTTTTTCCCCCCCTATGGCTAAAAAAGTAATTTATAATACCTGAGCACAGATCTATAGCAGCTTAATTTGCTGGAAGAGCCATGTATTCTTGGGAGGTGTGTGCACAATAATTAAGATGTTATGTGTGCACTTTCTGTAACAACTCTGGCCCAGATTTTAACTTTGAGGAAGGTGTCAGTGGAGGGAAAGCTCCATGTTCAGAGAGCAGCATTTGACTGAAGCTATATTTAACCAACTCCACGTGTGCAATGCACTTCAGCGTGGTACTTTAGCCTCACAAAAACAAGTGTGAATCACAGATCATCACTTAATAACTCTGTTTAAAAAAAAAATAAAAAAAATTATATAATCGACCTCTTTAACTTGGGAATCGCAGGTAATAGATGTGTTTTCTTATTTAATGCAGTTTTATCCTAAAGTGTAGGATAAAAGCGGTAAAAAAGTCAAACAGTAGCAAGGTGGATTCAGTGCACACTAAGGTTTGCAATAACAGCTTAAAATAAACCAAAACATTAAATTAATTTTCCTGACCAAGTCCTTGAGCACTGATCATGCTCAAGGACTGAAATAAACTGAAATTGAAGTGAGAACATTTTTACAGATGCTTAAAATAAATAAATGTAATCACGTCTTTTATTTGTGGATTTGGTTTCAAGTCATAAAATAGTTTGACTCAGAAAATACACTAAACGTATGAACAGAACATTAAAGCCAATGATGAGTCACTTTTCTTTCAAAGAAAACAACTGCAATTAACAATAATTATTAGCAAAAACGTTTGGTTGTTTTGTTGGTTGTTGTTTTGTTTTTTTAAAATCCTATGACTGTATAATTATTTGTTTGCTGAGAAAGTTCTGACTCACCTGCTTGCCTGACAGGCAAATCCAGCTGATCAGTCATGGTGACGCGAAGCAGCGTGGACACAAAATTTACCCGGGCGTGACCCTGTAAGCATTGAAAAAATATATATATACGTAAGCTGGTTATAAAGACAAAACATCTCCCCTCTCTTTGTTTAAAGAGTGATTATTTGCCTTCATTATTATTAGTATTTTAGACAAGATGGTAGAGCTGACAGGAAAGGAGAGACATAGAGCAGGCAGAGTGACACAGAGGAAATGGCCTGGGTTAGAATCAAACCCAGGCTCCTACAGTAGCCCTTCAGCATACGGGTAGCCCATTTAACCAACGCCCCATCATCTCTCTTTTAGTACCGTTTCATGTGTGCTGGACTTCAAGTTAGTTTTAATTAATCTTTTTGAGCTGGCATTTAAGTATACTTGAATTGGTCCAAGTCTAACCTGCAGTTTGAGCACACACTATGTACTCAGATAATCATACATCACTGTTGCTGAGTAACTGGAAACAGAAATACATGACTTATTGTTACAAATCTGCAATATTATGATCTTTGAAGGATTTTTAAAAAATTATTTACTACAGGGGGAGGAAAAATATCCCATAGCCAGAGTCAGTTTTACAGCATCAGACAAGACATTTTTCCAACCTAAAACATGATGAAGTAATAATCATCACCAGAACAGAAGCGACATCAGACTGGTACCTGCTAACTTGTACAGCCAAAAAAGCATGATCAGTCTCTGATAAATACATTAATGTCCTGCAGCTCAAGGGACAATGAATTTGATTTATCTTAAGCTTCATTCACTGTTCAACTGACAATTCTCCATGAAAAGCAGTGAGAGTTTATGACTAAGCAAAGAACCACATTTAGAAACCACAGATTTACTCCATCCTCCTCCAGAAGACATGACTTCTATTGAGAGAAGAAAAAAAACAAAAAAAAACTCCAGGAGGTCCAGCCAGCTTTGTGAAAATACTCCGAGCTCTGCCATTCAAGGGAAGCAACACTAACAACGCTTACGTGGGTGTAAAGCAAAACCTTAGCCCCAAGCATTGCCAATAATACATAACTGAGACATTAGCGCCTGAATAATAAACAAACTCAACCATTTCATTCGGTACGCCCATGCAAGCTAGTGCACTTCCAAACAACAAAAAATGATTATTCCATGTTATGCTCATTGAGTTGGAAATGTGTCCAACTCCATCACTATACGACACCAGTTAGGTCCTCAATGGCACATGAAATTAAGACGCTTTGCAGCAATAACTTTTATTACAAACACCTAAAGCAGTCCAGCAAATCAGTTTGCTACGAAGTGCCAGGGATGGTGGTTTAATTTTACAGGATGGCAGGACTCTGTCCCGCATTTAATCCCCATTAACAAACCAAATACGCACTCAGACCTTAAAAATGTATCCAGTTGTTTTATACAGATTAATTTCCGTATATCAGAAATAAAACTAATTGTTAGTGTGACCAGACATTTTTTTTTTAGTCACACAGTGCGGATGCTGCCTCGACCAGGATAGTTGCTAACTCTGAACTTTAGCTCATACGGACCTCGGAAAACCTATTTCGTTACACATTTCACGCAGTAGATGTGAAGCCCACGATTCTATAACGGGCGAAGCCAAGACAAACTGTACTAAAATAACCGATTATGTAAATTTTATTGCGTAGTTAAATACTGTGAACAGTTCAGGGACTGCCAGTGACACGTGAGCAGCTGCTATGTAGCGGAGCTACAGCAGCTCATCCAACAAGTAGCGAAGTTAGCTAGCTGACATTAGCCACCTAGCTAGACACCAGTATCCCGCTGTTAAATACCCTGCCTTCCACTTGCCTTGCATTTGGCCGGCCTCTTTTGCCACTCAATAAGCCGCTCGAATCGTTCTTCCGCCGTGTCAGCCTGGAATTTAGTCGAAATTGTACAGAAACGATACGAGCACAGCTCACACTTATCGCTTCGGCAGGGCAACAACCGTTAGCTTCTGTAGCATTAGCGGCACAGCTGGCTGAAGATGAGGCTAATAGTGACGCTGGTAACTGCCACACGAGCGTGTTATCACCTAATCACAAAAAGGACTGATCACATCGCGTTTATCACGCACAAAAAACAGCAACTAAAGTCTGGGCAATCAGACAGTCTGCTAGCCGAGGGGGATATGAACGCCTGAACTGCCACACTAAAGGCAGTAGAGCCCAGCCTGCGTGATCGCACCATCTTGATGTTGTGAACGGCCGAGGCCCGACCCAACCAAGACCGCGCCACAACTGCCTTCATCTTAACTTTTACCTCGTTCAGCTGTCGCTCCGCGGCCTCCCGCAGATTGGGGTCCATCGTACCCCTAAGGGCCTCGACCAAAGCGTCGGGATCCATCACGAAAACTCTGTTTACGGCTCGGATTTCAATATATCACAGCTCTATCAATTCCCAGTCACTGCGCACATGGACGCACGGCTCTCCGGTTACCCGGCGCGAAAGGAAGCAGTGAATGAAGTACCCGGATAGATCAGCGCCAAATTTGTGCAAGACGAACTTCCGGTAGCGCCCGTGGAGCTCTGGGAGGTGTAGTTTCCAGCTACATGGTATCATATTATCTACTGAAATTCAAAAAAATGAGGAAGCTGACCCACCTACTGGCTGCATTTATTAAACGATTGAAAAAACTTTTAGTTTTAACGCCTTTTATTTCTTGATTTCTTTGCATAAATAAAGGTCATTTAAGGCTATTCATTATGAAAGTCCCAGTTACAAAGCTTAGAATGATTTACATTCTCATTTGATAGTGTGAAATAAAGTTTCTATGACAGAATGCATGGATGTGAATGAGAGGGAAGCTTAAATGAGTTCAAATACTGGGGGCAAACATCAAAAGCAATGGATGATGAGAGTATCAGGGGTGATGCATGACAAAAGGATAGCAAGAATGAAAGCGAAGGTTTACAAGACTGAAGTGAGACCTTTTATATTGTATTTTTTGATGACAGTGGAACTGACAAAAAGACAGGATGTTGAGTTGGAGGTGGAAGACCATAAGATCCAATATTTTTTCATTGGGAAAAAAGTATGCCAGAGGGATATCCTTGTTTCTCAATAAGTCACCTCTAATGATGGAGACAAAGTTGTAGTGGCAAGTTTGTGCACGAGCAGAAGAAAGACAGTTGGTATGTTGTACAAATTATGTTGAATAAGGAGCTCCCAGGCAGGATAGAGTAAAATGGATGCATATGGTATCATTTAATGACCCCTAAAAGGAGCAGCTAAAAGAATAAAAAAAAACACACACAGATGATTTGTGAACTTTGCTTGAAACTTACATTGGGATCCCACCCAAAGGTGTTAATCATATGCAATGATTTTTACTGCTATGATTTTTATTTGAAGACATAAGCAAGAAAGATTTACACCAGCGTGGATTCAAAGGGTACTGAACAAGAAAGAAACCCTCGCTCCAAAATCAACTCCTTCAAGCTTGATTGAAATTTGCAGCTGCCCACATGGACAAACCAAATCCCTTCTGGAGAAATTTTTTTAGGTCAGACGAGGCAAAGATTGAGTTATTTAGCAATAAAAAGAAGAGGTATATTTGGAAGAGTTATTCTTGGTGAGGCTTTCAAACTTAAAAATACTCTGCCAGCTGTCTTGCATGGTGGTGGTAGCATCATGTTGTGGGGCTGTTTGCTGCCAGTGGTACTGGTACATTGCACAAACAGGATGGAATCATGAAGAAGTAAGACTTCCTCCAAATTCCAATTTCATTGCAGGTGTAAACTTTGCATGTGATAAATAAAGGGCTTGATTGATTGATTGATTGATTGATTGAAACTTATAAAAATACATGCCTAAGATGAGTGTCTGTGAACTTTTGACCCCAACTTTAAATATAGTTGGTCTATAGAATCAAAATAAAGTATGTGCAGTATGTACATCTGTATGTTTTTTGTTTTGTTTTCCTATTGTGATGTATGTGTTTATTTTGGATTTATGTTTTGATTGCTTTTACTTCTGGAGTGCAAGTCCTTAATAAAATCCCGACTGACAACTGTTTCTCTATAATTCTCTATAATGAAGAACCATCTGTATAAATTATAGGGCTGTCTGCACCCTCATCTTTGTAATTTTCTCTGAAAGAATTTAATATATGATGTTAATATTTTAAAGGCTTGTTCATGCAAGATACAGATACAGAGTGTGAAGAGTATAAACTGTAAAGTACCTTAAATTTGTATTTTGATTGATCATACTTTATTCATCCCGAGGGAAATTGGGTTAAGGCTGCCAGCCGTGCCAGCACCGTCTTACCCTACCGACCATACATACATTACACAAACATCACATGGGGAAGACAGGTCAGAGGGGTATAACATGGAAAAAGCACAATATGAGGAAAGATAAGGAGAAAAAAAATAACTCCCCCCCCAGACTGAGCTCCAAGAGGGAGATCAGTTTTTTTTGACACTTTTTATTTGTTTAGGAACATTTTTATGCAACAAGATAAAAGAAAAAAGAAAAAACAGAAACAGTATGAGGTCATGGGAAGATAACATACACCTGTACATACATCTGCACATCCACACATACATACGTCAACAAGTCTGCATTACTAATTCTATGCATCAAAGGGTGCTGCCACAAGCTGTAAAGTCCAGCCATTTTCTCCACCGTCTCCTTCCCAAATCTCCCTGCAGTTGCAGAGTGAAAGTCATACATTCAGGGAGATCAGTTTGAGAACAGAAAAAAAAAACCTCTGCACATTTAACCTACTTCCTAGGTGTTTCTCTTCCAATATGAAACACTTTAAATATAAAACTGAATAATAACCAATAAAAAATGTCTTTAAGATATGAAAGTAGACTTCACTGCAGAATGTGGCGAGCCTGCCGCTGGGGGCGCTGTTGTAAATGGTGGAGGTTTGCTCCTGAATGTAAGGTAAAAGGTCAATCAGTGTAACGTGTCATCAGGCTGTCGACATACCGGTGTCACTCGATCGACTTGCCGGTTGTTACTCCACTACATCTCGGTACCGCTAATCTTAACGTTATCTCAGAAAATGGCCAAAAAGCGGAGAGAAACCAGAGACACGGACGGCTTGTCCGTGGCACAGGAAGAGGTGAAGGCTAATGCCAGTAACTCCAAAGTCCTGAAAGGTAGGCTCATGGCGGTAGCTAATTGTTAAACGTTAACGAAAAAGAAGAGGAAAGCAAATAGAGACAGATGAAGCAATATGACCACTCGACTGCGTCCTTTTAACTTTGAGACCGTTACGTATTGCGAAGCAGCCTGAACCAGCTAGCTAAAGTTAGCCCTGCTTGATTTCGATGCTGTACTTTGTATCGCCAAACCTTATAAACAACACATCACAAAGTTGGCCAAAAATCCACCTCAGCCTCATTTAAGGTGTAATAACTTAAATGTTTAGTCAGCATACCTACATTAACCTAATAGTTTAAATTACTAAATCTTTTATCAGCGAAAAGATAAACTGCTGGTTAACAAAGACGGTTGGGGAAGTATTCATCTCCTCCAACGGTAAAGTAAGGATATGACAAAAAGTACTCCATAAGATTAATCATAAAAGCTCTTATTTCCAGAAAAATGTGCAGAATGTAATTCTAAAGTTATTTCAGTTTCAATGTTTTTTGAGGGGGGTTAAAGTAATATTTAACCATTTTGTGTAAATGAAGTTTAATTAACTGTGCATTGTTAATTAAACTTCATTCGAGCTGCATTTCAAAAGCTCATGTCAAAAAGCTATTATATTAAGTGTAATGTATCGATTTGCATGAACTGTAAATGAAAAAGTAAAGTGCAAATGTACTCCAGCAATGTCAAAAGTAGCTAAGGTTACAGGGTGTATGTGAACCTTATTACATATTCACAGGTATTGTACTTACCTTGTACACATGGCGTGTGGATTACATATGAGTGTTTCCCTTTAGTCAAGGACTCGCATGAGTTCAGAGCTGAAGTGTTTTTTTTTTCTTATGAACTTTGTTCCTTCTTGTCTAAATGACCAGCAAAACAAACAAACATAAAAACGTATAGAGATGCATTTTGAGTTTATCATATCTTTTGGTTGATTCGGTTTGCCTGGATCCATAAAGTGGACGTAGCCATGCTGACTTAACACATTGCTTTGTAGAGTAAAACCCTTGAGTTTGGCATTTGTCTATGGGCTTTTTGGAACTGGAAGTGACCATATTAGACAAGAAGATAAAACTGGGGAGTGCCAAGTGGAAAATAATGAAGGAATAAGGAACCACCCACACTCTGTCAGAAAGGGCTAATGAGTTGCTGGAAAATCAGCTGACTTTGGAGCCTGGTGTCCTGCTGGCCAGGTCCATCTTTTTTTTTTTTTTTTTTTTAATAAAATGTATGCCTCAAATAGACTCAGTCTTAATTTCCACCAGACAAGGCATCAGAAGTGCATAGCTATGTCCTGCTGTTAAAGAGGAAAAGTGGCACACAGCTATGAGGTTTATTTGCATAAGTGCTGGGAAGTGATATCCACACTCATTCTAAAGCTATGTGTGGACTGATGAAGTGTCTTTGTCTCAGATCACCTCTGAATGTGCTGCAAGTGATTACATCTGTCCAACTTGATTGGATCAGACAAGATGCATCTCAATGGCAGGAGTGACCAGATGGCAATACTGCTTTCTGACGTCATGCTCAGTTGTGTTTTTATGTCACACAAACTTTGTTGAGAATGTATTTAACCGCACCTTTTTAAGCATAATCTTTATTAGTGCCAAGTATTTGATTGAAGCTGATGGTAAAGTCAGCTTCAATCAAAAACTTACAAATTTTAAATATTAATTGAACAATTAAAAACCATAACATTCATATTTTACTCCCAGGTGTCAGCTTATCATCAGTGTCATAAGCTATCATCAAATATGTATGTGACACCAGACTCAGTATGTGTTGGCAGACCATCATAGTGTGCTGCAGTGTAGTAGTGTGGTTTTAAATGAGCAAACGGCAAAAAAAAAGCACTTCCTCTCTGCATATATTAAGATCTCACAGTTAGATATTGCAGTTCTCTCTTTCTATAATGTTTATGCTGAAAGCATCATTAAAGAGACAGTCTCAGCCATAGCCACAAGTGTCTCTCTCTCCCGAGAGAGAGAGATTCGGTTCCCCGTAGTGGCTTAAATGAGTGATGCTAATTATACAAAAGCTTACTTGTAGGATGTTTATCTGATTATAGTTTACTCTATGTTAACCGGGTGTTTGACTTACTTTCTCTCTCGACAGAGATTCAGCATAGCGCAGGGGGCTCAGCACGCATGTCTCTGTTGATTCTGGTGTCCATCTTCACCTGCTCTGCCTCAGTCATGTACCTTGTTTACAGGAACTTCCCAGAGCTTTCTGAGTAAGTTGCCCTGGTGTGGTTGTTTCAGCATGAAGTACAGTTTACCCAAAACACTTCTCAGATCTGAAGGAGTGGATTTTACTAGACATTGCTTTTCTGTTTAATAGATTAATTTCTGCTGTTTCACAGGTAGGGTGTATATAACTTTATTTCCATTCAGTGGCACACAGGCTTGAAAACTGAATGGTGATGAGTCATGGTTAAAAGACAAACAAACAAACAATAAACATCTTGCTGAGTACAACACAGCTTGAGCTGTAGGTCGTCTTGTGTTGAAGGCAAAGCTGTCATTATCTTGATGACTGTTTTCTCCCCAGCTAATGATGAGTTACACTTTCTGTTAGTAGTTCTGTTCGGTACCTATTCATAAAATACTCTGTATAAAAAAACTGACAGAAATTGCTTTATAACTAGTTGGGATTGTCTCTATAATATTTTGTGGTCTTTTCCTTACTGAGTGCCCTCAGGACTGTTGTAGAGTGGAGCTATACAAATGCTGTGCAATTAAATTGAATTTGGGGCAAAGGAGACAAACCACATAATGTTTGGATCTTTATTCAATGAAGTTAGGATTTCAGCTTAAAGGTTAATGAAAACAAATGCATTTAAAAATGTCTTTTGAGACCATTGGCTGCTTCAAAAGCATAATCTCCCTCAGTGTTTAGCTGCGACATTGGAGATTGTTTTAAATTCTTTGGGGAGGCTTTACTCTTTGTTTAGAAATGTAAATAAAAGAAAAATAGAGGGGCATAGCAGAGTGGAGATACAGTAAATGGCCTCAGGGGTTGCTTTGAACTCAAGCCTCCGCTATTTTTAAGTGCAGGTGAGCTTGACTGTGTTTGGAATGCCTTGCTAGTAAAATAGTTAATCAAGTGAAGAGTTAACCAAGACAGCCAGGCACCAGTGCACTCCTGATATACTTAGTTATTAGGAGCTCTGTACTGGTGGATTTTGGCAGTTTTTGTTAGGTAAATGAAGAAAAGGCTAAAAATGAGAGTAATTCTGACATAGTGTTCAAGTCCAGAACTGCTGAGATATGATTTAGAAGCAGTAAGAGAATATGTCAGCATGAAATTGGCAATGGAAAACTGGACAGATCCAGTCATTAAGCGAATGGGTTAAATGCAGAGAGGAATTTCCCCACGGGGATCAGTAAAGTATAAATTATTATTAACTGCTGGTAGACATGGTTCATTAGAAGAGTTGGACCCATAATAGTAAAACATGCATGTAGAGTTTTTCTCTGTACTTGTACAGCTTCAATTTTGAACATACCTGCTAAGAAACACACTATTCTCACTGGTAGTGCTAATTCACAAACCAATTACATAATCATTTGCTGATTTTTATATATTAAAAACGACTGGAAAGGGTTTTAAGTAAATTGTGACTGACACAAGATTTATTTTATTTTTTTCCAGTGATGAAATGGAGAAAATCAAGATCCCCAAAGACATGGATGATGCTAAAGCTTTGGGAACAGTATTGTCTAAATACAAAGACACCTACTACACCCAGGTGTTGGTGGCCTACTTTGCAACATATGTTTTGTATCCTTGGAGAAAACATCACCCTTTATGTAAAATATGTACTTTACTACTTACTCTGAACTACTTTGCTGAGGTTCAGGCTAAGTAAAGCTGTCTGGTTTGCATTGATAGTTTGCACTAGCTATTCAGTTAACTTTGTGTTAACTGAAGTTATTATTTTATTGTCTTTTTCTGGCTACAGCTTCATTAGTTTCTTGTGACTGAATCTTTCAGCTGGCATTCCTGACAAAGTATGACCATGTATGACCTTTCAGAACTGTCAGTGGTATCTCCCACGTGTAAAACTTATGACTCAGATTTTTTCTAATAATTCTTTCAGAGTGTCCGCTCTAAGTCTGCTGTAAAAGTCAAGCAAGCAGAACTTTGTATCCAATATTGGATGTCTCTGAGGATAAATCTAGTGTGTGCACACAATCTCATTTTAACTGCTCAACCTACAGACAAAGTATTACCATCATTGTAGTGGGTTTTTCTTTTAGGGCTTAAGTGGGAAGAGGAATCTTGTGTGGAGCTCATTTTTAAAGAAATACACCTTAACACTTTTACCAGCCTCCAGACTTTTGCAATCCCTGGATCGATCTTCCTCAGCATACTGTCTGGATATCTTTATCCGTTCCCTCTGGCTCTTTTCTTGGTGTGCTTGGTGAGTAAGAACAGTATGAAATTTGTAAGAAAAAAACATTGAGTTTATTTATGTAAGGATGTCAAGCCACAGCCTTTTGTTAAATAGATGGATGATTACATCTCTTAAACTTTTTCATACAGTGGAATTATAATTTACAGTTATGGTTACATCTTTAATGACTTTAAAGAAGGGGGGAAAAAGTGATTGATTAAATGTTCCTTAGCAAGCTGCACCACAACCAGATGCTTTTGGCAACCATCATCATCAACCTCCTGCATAAGTCTGGCTGAATGTTTGACCACTTTTCTTTGCAAAATTTTCCATCTTACCACATTTAAATTAGTTTATTTTTAAGCACAATCCAAACATTTTCAAAAGGGTTGAGGTCAGAGCTTTGGAAATGCTCTTCCAGAAGTTGATCTTTATCTGTTATAAAACCAGTTTTGGTGTGTTTGGGATCATTGTCCTGTTGGAACACACAACTGTGTCAAAGTTTCAACTTTGTAGCTGTTGATTAGACACCTCAGCTTCACTACTGGAACTTCAACATTATGCACTCCACACTGTATATAAATGCCACTTGTTTTGCACATATTCAACTCTGTATATTTTATATATTTTATTATTATTATTATTATTATTATTATTATTATTATTATTATTATTATTTTATTTTATTTTATTTTTTTTTTACTATTTAATTTGTAAAAATGTGTATACACACACACACACACACACACACACACACACACACACACACACACACACGTAGGAAAATATTTAGTATACACATCCAGAAATGCATACACTATTATATATTGTACATATATTTATTAGTTTCAGGTTGGCCATTCTTGTATTTTGCTCGTTTGTGTTGTTGTGTTTGCACATCTCTGTTGCTTGTGGGGCTCGCACACAAGAATTTCACTCACATGTGCTGTGCCAGTGTGCCTGCACATGTGATGTGACAATAAAAGTGATTTGATTTGATTTGATTTGATTTGATTAGAAGAGAATTTGAAGAATTTGGAAGTAGTCTTTATTTTTTCCAATGTACCAATACCAGTGCAGCAAAACAGCCCCAGAGCCTGATACTAAGGCTATAGCTGATATCGTGTTCTTAGCCTCACCTTTACTCCCTCCAAATATAACTCTTATCGTTGTGACCAAATAGCTTAATCTTAATTTCATACGATTGTAATACTTTTCTCCAAAAGCTCTTTGGCTCGTCCATGTGGGCAGCTGCAAATTTCAGTTGAGGTTTTCAGCAGTTTGCAATTCATGAGCCTTGGTTTGGTTGTTCCTGAACATCCTAGCCAATATCCTCTCAAGGCCTTCTTCCAGACCTTGGTAAAGTGGTGACTTGTCTGATTAACTTGTACAACTGGAATCTACAGTTGTTTAGAACTGGCTCCAAGAGACAATCCCAACTTTTGTAAATCCAAAGCTCACCTTCTTAGAACTTTACTGAGTTCTTTTGATTTTTTTTTCCCACCATTGCCATGATGTTTTGTCAGTGCTTTGGTCTGACCAAACAATCCTTTTTATGCTGGCAAAGATCCAGTTAATCATGATCACTACTTAGTCTTTGTCACATTCAAAGACACTATAGAACCTTCAGCACCACTTTTTAGCTTTAGCTTGTATGTATATTTTCAACCCTGTATGGATTAGAAGAAACTCTAAAATAAATTAAAACTCATGGACACAATTTTTGTTTTTAAAGTCATTAAAGATGTATGCTGTACAATAATTTCACTCTGTGGCCTAAAATGATCATGAAATTCATGCCCATGATGAATTTATGCAACACTTCCAACCACAACTGTAAATGTAGAGCAGACAGCAGTGTAATCACGTGGCTTTTTGTATATTTTTGAAGGGAAATTCCACATTTAAACATGCAAGGATAGAATGAAAATGTCACGTTTAACATTGTCACCAGTTTAACCTCAGTACCTGCATGAACAGCATACAGCTGCGTGTGACTATGTTGCATCATAGTCTCCTGTGACCACTTGGCTGGTTGTTGTTTTTTTTTCTTGTGGACTTTTTTTTTCCCTGTAAATACGCGATGCATTCACACTAGTGGTTTAGCCTTGTTCACACTAAACCATGATGTTTTTGCTGTTACAGCCAAGAAGGGCTTTGGTTAGTGTGAAAACCCAGAGACCTTTTCTTTGAAACTACATGCAGCTTTTCTTAACACCTCACCTCTGCTGCTAGCATTATGAAAGCGATGGAATGTGGAAATTGTGTTGCATTATAGTTAATAATCATATTTAGAGATACATATTTAATTTGTGAAGGACTCTAAATGTTTTATGAGTCAGGTACAAGAAGAGTCATTTCTGCTTCTAGCTTTGAGATATTTTTTTTTTCTGTATTATCTTCCTCAGTCACTCATCATTTTCTGTCTGTTGGCAGTGCTCTGGCTTGGGTGCTTCGTTCTGTTATATGCTGTCATATCTGGTGGGCAGACCAGTGGTCTACAGATATCTCACAGAGCGAGCACAGAAATGGTCTCAGCAGGTAGGAGCTTTGACAGGAAAGAACCTTTTTTTTGTTTGTTTTATTTTGGGTTTTTTTGTTCTTTTCATATATTTATGCATTTTCTTTGTGCTTTGCTTTAGTTGTACTGGTTTTGAGTTGCATTTAAAGACCCACAAATATATTGCCAAATAACAACAACAACAACAACAACAACATTTACCTCAAGATGCTTTATACTATAATGTAAAGACCCTACAATCATATAGAGGAAGCCCCAACAATCAAACGACCCCCTTTAAGCATGCACCTGGCAACCATGGGAAGGAAAAACTCCCTTTTAACAGGAAGAGACCTCAGGAAGAATCACGCTCAGGGAGGGGTGGACATTTTTCACAATCGGTTTGAGGGGAGGGGAGGAAGACAGTACAAACGACCTGCTGTGGAAGAGGACCAGACATTAATAATAACTAATGATCAAAGTGCTTTGTAAGCTTGTAATGAGTGAAGAAGTACTTTATGGAAATCTCCCAGCAACCTAGGCCTATTGCAGGGTAACTAAGGGTTATGTGCTTTAGCAAAAAGGAAAGTTTTAAGCCTAATCTTAAAAATAAAGAATTCAAACTGGTAGCTGTTTCCGCAGAAGAGGGGTGTGAAAACTAAAGACTGCCTCCTACTTTTAAATACCCTACGAACCACAAGGAAGCATGCAGTGTGAGAGTGAAGTGCTCTATTGGAGTGATATGGTACTATGAGGCCTTTAAGATAAGATTGGACTGAATTAGTCAAGACTTTGTATGAGAAGAGATGGGTTTTAAATTTGATTTCTCTCTCTCTATCGTGCTATACATGTTTTAATGATTGCTTAATGAGATGAGCTTTAATATCCCCAGTATTACCCCGTATTCCACAGCACAGCAGTCTTCCAACATGATTTTAATAAAAGCTGATCATTTATTTATTGTTTGTAATTTCAGAAATATTCTGCTCATGATTTTTCTTATATTTTATTTTTAATGGCAGGTTGATAAACATAGAAATCATTTAATCAATTACATCATCTTCTTGAGGATAACCCCCTTTCTACCCAACTGGTTCATCAACATCACCTCACCTGTCATCAATGTGCCTTTGGGGGTTTTCTTCATCGGTACCTTTCTTGGTAAGACTGTTTTTCTCTCTACTGCTGGATCCATTTCGGTAATGTTTTCCACCAATGACTAACCTTCATTCCACACTGATCAACAGGAGTGGCTCCACCATCCTTTGTAGCAATCAACGCAGGTACAACACTGTACAAACTCACCACGGCAGGCGAAGCCGTGTCCTGGAACTCCCTGGCTGTGCTCGGTGTACTAGCCGTGCTCTCGATTTTACCCGTCTGCTTCCAGAAGAAGCTGCAGCAGAAACTAGAGTAGAGCCCGTCACCTCACCTCAGCAACTCATCTGCTGGCTGATCCCAACATCTCCCTTACCTCGCCTCAGGAACATGCAGCGGTCACTGAAGCTGCTCCGCATCCATCTCGTAGGCGGTGGAGGAATTGCCAAGCACTCATCAACCACAAAAATGCATGCAGTGGTGGGTTGTTCCTGATGTAAAGTACAAACAGTCCACTGCTTGCACAAGTTGTTTTTGGTTTCTGTGACTCATGGTATAAATATTAGAAACTGTTTTTTTGTTGTTTTTATTTAATGCACTGCTTGTTATATAATTCTATGATCTTCTTCAGACAATAAAAGGTGTCACTTGCAGGATGCTTTCCTAAAGTGCAGGTCACAGTTGTTCCACATGGCCTTATTTCATGGGGAATAACGTGCCTGTGTTGTCTTTTTAGGAACTCTGTCATCAAACAGTGTAATCAGCGTCTTGTTCAGATTATTCTGGACATTTTATTTCTAAATACTCAACAAACAGGCACTTGGACAACAGCCGAAGAGTTGCTACATCCTGTTAGTAGCACCTTTAACACCCACTCCCGTTTTAATATTTATTTCTCCTGCATTTGTCTACTTAATAGAATCTGATTAGCACTATAGCAATAATTTTCACACTACTTCTCAAAGGGGATTTTAGTCTTTTCAAAGTGCATTTTGACACAGGGTCCATGCTCTGGCGACTATATGCAGAGTTTGGGCATACATTAATATGTAGAGAAAAGGAAACGCGTAAGCACTGATCTTTGTAAGTTTGTGTTTTGTTGACATGTGAGTAATTCAGTGATCTTCCTAAAAGTGTGCCTGCTGCTTCTGCCAGACAACTTCCCTTTTTCTTTCAGCCATGTTTCCATATTATAAATCTACTTTGCTACTGAACGCTTGAAAGTATTTAAAGTACAGACTAGGCCAATGTAATATTTTTTTTCACAGGACATCCAAACTGCAGAGTGTCAAACTCAGGATCTCTAGCTGGTATTTTTATTTAAACAGTAAATGTAGATCTTGCTGGTGTACTGAACAATTCTTGAAAGTCAACACAGTTGTCTTGGTTTGTAAATTTTAAAAGTCAAAGGCTGAGATTGCTTTGTTTTTGTTTTTGTTTTTTTGTTTTTTGTTTTTTAAATGTACTGTGATCATCTGCATTCATCTCCACCCTACAATATCTAACTAGTGATTTTAATATGATGGATGATCGACCATTGAGCTCAATAAGACTGCCAACAGACTGTGCAGTGTCTGAGCCTTGCCTTGCTTTTACTGCTTCCTTTTCTTCACCTTGGGAAATGTGCTGTGTTGCCTGATTTATGTTGCTAGATTGTGTTCTTTAAAGTGTTTTGAATGGCTGTTTGTCCTGTTATTTAAAAAACAAAAAACAAAAAGCTTATAGATTATATTTCCCTCTAGATTTGTTGCCTGTGTACCAAGGTAACTCATTGCTCCTGCTGCTAAAAACCTTCTGGACAGTTAACAGACGGAGTGAATGTACATGTAGGTAACAAATCTTAACCTAGATCTCTTAAAAATGCATATTTAGAGTTGTGCATCAGGAGATTTCATGTTTTTGCTTATGTCTTAATGGACAGTATCTACTGTACTACTGTATGAATATTAAACTCTCAAACCCAGATTTTAAAAGACTGCATAAACATTAATTGATGTAAAAGGAGGAGACAGCGCTACAGTAGTTAAATGGTTTTTTTTGGTTACTGTTTTTGAAACATCTGCAATGGATAAAGAACCTTCGTTAAGTAAAGTAGCAAAATGCTGTGAAATGATTCCTGTTGCAGCTATGAGTAACCTCTTATTCCCCTGTAATGCTAAATATGCCAACAAATGATAGTTGGTAACTTTTTCTAAAATATTTAAACCTTACACCTAATTTCAACTTAACCTACTATACCAACTGGTTAATTCCCCCCCCCCCCCCCCCCCCATCGTCTTACCCAATCAGTGATAATGTGTGATACTTCTTCTGTATCCCTCTGCAACATTTCAAAAAGCAGTATTATACTGTGCAGTGATGTATTGCAGTATGAAGTGTTTACAGATTTCACATTTCTGTTCTGTTTTTTTAAATATGTATTTATTGAGTCATTAAACTCTTTACACAATGTGAGTTCTGAACATAGTCTGTACAGTGCACATATTTAATAATACTGAAATATACAACAAAGAACGCAGTCGTTAGTTATTTAGTGCCACCAGGTGGTGACATTGTAACACAACTGTAAAGCAGCACGGCCTGTTTGGTTAAAATAACCCATTAAGTGTAATCTAGTTTTGCATGTGTAGCAACGGTAATGTTTTTAAAATATAACAGATGGAAACGTTTAGCTTTGATTTAGCAATTAACAAAAACGTGACATAAGTGTCATAACACTTAGAGGAATGACAACGCAGTGGTGTTCTTTATTAAATCAACTTACATTTTGTTTAGTTACTTGTATCAGCATCCACTGTTGCAGTACAGTTCATTGAAATGTTACTCTACAAATATTTTCGCACCCTAACATATTCACACAATACTCACACGGACTTCTTTCACTAATGTACTCAACAAATTAAAATCATAGAATATTAGAAGACCACACTTTGATGCTTCCATGAAAAAGTACAGCTAATCCATTGCTTTTTACGATGCACGAGTACACTTTGGCTCTTGAGCAGTACACCTAAAATCTCTGGTAGATGAAAGCTCAGAAACCACAACCTTGGCGTAGCACATTTATGCAGCTGGTTTAGATGATGGATACATAACTTTAATTCTTTCAGTTTTTCTGGGAGGCAATGCCAGATATCTTTCCTTGCCCAAGGGCACTACCTTTGAGCGTCTCTGGGTTCATAAATAAATTATTAAATGAATAAATTGCTCTAAATGAATACCGTAACTGAATTTCAATTGTGTCAATTGGAAATATTATTAATATTAAATTATGACAGAATTTTTAGACTTAAACCATCGCTCGTTCATGATTATATGTCTAGGTATGAATTTTATCCATGCGCCAAGGTGATGATTTAGTATCAATTTTGATCACTGTAAATAACTTAAGTGTGGCTAACTGGAAATCTTATTATTCTTAAAAAAATACTACTAGAGTTATAGTCAAAGGAGCTTGCAAAGAAAAGCGTCTGGACTTCTTTAAGTTGCTTGAAGACGTTTCACCTCTCATCCGAGAAGCTTCTTCAGTTCTAAGGTCAAATGGTGGAGAGTCCCAGATATAAACCTAGTGGGAGTAACCCCCCACAGAGGGACAAAAGGACCCCCTGATGAGCCTCTAATCGCACGAGCCAAGGTGTGAAACTGGGTGTGGGTCCCAATCAGCCAGAGTTTCGGGTGTGTTCATTGTGAAACCTGGCCCCACCTTATCATGCGAATTCCTGAGGTCAGATGGCCCAGGATGTGAGTGGGCGTTAAGGCGTCTGGGAAGGGATCTCAAAACTGGATTATAGATGGCAGAGAGTTGGTGTCGTAAACCCCCGCCTCTGTTCAAAGATGGTCGCTCACAGTGGACATAGATGGCTTCTTTCACTCCTCTTTCAAACCATCTGTCCTCTCTGTCCAAAATGTGAACATTGGCATCCTCGAAAGAGTGTCCTTTATCCTTAAGATGCAGATGGACTGCTGAGTCTTGTCCTGTGGAGGTGGCTCTTCTGTGTTGTGCCATGCGCTTGTGAAGTGGCTGTTTGGTCTCTCCAATGTAGAGGTCTGAGCATTCCTCGCTGCACTGTACAGCATACACCACACCACTTAGAACTGAAGAAGCTTCTCGGATGAGAGGTGAAACGTCTTCAAGCAACTTAAAGAAGTCCAGACGCTTTTCTTTGCAAGCTCCTTTGACTACGATGACCTGGATGACTGAGAACCTTCACAGACATACTAGAGTTATAGTTGTTTCGTACTATAGTCTTCCTCATAATCAATATGATTAGCATATATAAAATATGCTGTTATATTTTTTTCTCATATAAAATTTTAAATTTATATATATGTATTTATTTATTCTTGACTTTTATTCTGAAGGCCGATTTCCCCCTGTATAAAGGTTTATTGTGAAGGCGCTCGAAAGGATGTCCCTTGCTGCGAGCTGATCAGGTTAGCTCAGTGTCGGTAGTGATTTTCAAGCTTCGCAGCAGCGTATCGTCGGTAATGGCACGGAGAAATCACTTCTCCGAGTTCCTTTAATATGCTCCCTGTTTTAGGGATAAGGGTACCACCGGACCAGTCTCAAAATGACCACCGGCTTCAGCTCCGGTTCCTGCCGGTTCGCAGATTATTTTGTGATCTGCGGACTCGACACCGAAAGCGGGCTGGAACCCGACGAACTGTCCGGTAAGCACATTAGCCATCTGGGTAAATGTCGGGCTGATGCTGGGGCAAAAAAAAATAAGAAGAAGAAGAAGAGAGGAATGAACGGGTATCATAACAAAGAGTCGGCGTTGATAATGAGACTGTAATGTTTTTTTTGTGCATGTCATCTATGAATTCGGTTAATGTATGTTTTCAGGGTAAATACAGAGCGAACCTAACGCCAGGCCTAGCTCATCTTCTCCCAGCCTGTTTGTTTGTAATGCTCGATGAGGAGCGAAGGGGATTACTGGCTGGTTATGCCTCGTTTAAAGCGCTGACATGCATTTAAATTCAAAGGCTGTCGATAGAGTCCTTGCTGCATTTCACACTCCGGGTGTATTCGTGTGAATTGATGCTGACGCTACGCAGTGTACACATTTTACATAAGGAAACGCTTTGCCTACAGTGAAATTAGGGTTGGTGTTGTTGTAACACTGATGCCAGTGTAATCTAATTGCATGTGACGAGGCTGTCCTACTGTCTCGTGGCTTTCACTAGAGGAGACCAGGTACTCAGGTAACGACACAAAAGGTTACCGGTCAGATCCCACCTCTGACATTCTCATCATCTACCAGAGACCCTCGCTGAACATGTAACCATCCTCTTCCTCCTCTTGTAGCACACCCAGCCCTTTACAGACTATTACATAAATAGCTTAAAGATCTAATAAGAGGACAGCATGTACTTACACACCTTGATACTGCTTTGCTTAGAGACTGAGGTCCTTTTTTTGTCATGAGTTTACCTGCATGAGGATGGCTTGTGGATGAAATTGAGCTTTTTGTGAATATATGTGCATGTGAAACTGTGGATGAAGAGTTCCTCGAAAGCCAGGGCTCTGATACAATCTGTGGACGATGACAGCATGGCCACAGTGCTTTTTGTTTTTTTAAAATTCTGAGATCTCCATCATTTTTCTCTCTCTTGCGGTAATATTGTCAGGGGTTTCCAGAGCACCTGCCTCTACTGAAGGGAAAGCCCCTGAATGCTGAAAGAAAAATGCCAGTCCAGTCAGCTCACATGATGTCTTTTAACACGATATTTACATTCTTGAGCTGTAATGTCACCTAGCTGTAAGCTGAATGAGAGTGATCAAGTTGAGGGGTGTAGGCTTCTTCTCACTTGAGGCACCATTCCAATTAGTGAAGCCATTTTTAAACCTGATTTTTAGTCTTTAGTTGCACTTGTCTTTTTTCAACTTGTCCTTTCAGTCCAGTGATTAAAAGGGATCAGTTTCAGTGAAGAGTTGATTTTAATCTCTTTTGTTATTTATTTTCTCTCCCGTATCTGTGTGATTTATTATGACTCAGCAGGTAGTGCGAGCCCCGCAGAGTTGCTGTTGTGGTTGAAAGAAGCGTCTGTTCTTCTCAGATGAATAACCTAACCAAAAATCCTTTTAGTTTTCAGAGCCTCAGCACCCCCAACTTCCTATTTTCACTTCCTTAAATTAAGTTCCTTTTTTGCGTCTTTAGCACAAAATTCACTTTGAATTCGCAAAATAAAATTAGTTTTTGCATTTTAACTGAACCCAACCATGCGCCAAGCACGAGTTGTCTGAAGCGTCCATACTAATGCGGCGATTTGGCCTCCCATCGATACAGTAAAGCTACATTTTACAGTTCCGAAGTAGAGCTTTTCAACACGTGCAACAAAGCAAACACTGTGAAAATGACAGCCATGTATTAGTGGGGATATTGCTGTGCTGTGTGATTGATTTCCATTCTTCAAACTGTGGTTTGCTACCATTGTGTAGCAGCAAAGCTACGAATTAAGAAGGCCCTATTGTGTAATTGACAGCTGTGTTGTTCTTCACTCAGCGCTCAAGACACTAAAATTACCCAGAGTGGGTAACAGCTCATTTTGGACACAAGCGAAAAGACACAGATGAATATATAATTTGCAGGTTGGGTTTGCATATTTTTAAATCACCTGCATATTGCGCCTGCATACTTAATGCTTCTGCGTGCGTGATGAGGTTTCTCTTAAGGCCTTCTGACTAGACTGAAACTTTGCTTCGACATGCAAACCGGGACTCTGAGGTCAAACTTCACTGATGTTGTTCTACTTACTGCATCTTGCTGCTGTTTACTGTAGAACGAGGTTAGGGGCTTGCCCTTATCAGCTGTTTCAGTCTGAGTTGAAAAGAGGAAATCAGAATCAGAATCAGAATCAGAATACTTTATTGATCCCTGGGGGAAATTATTTTTTGTTACAGTGCTCCATTTTAAACCAACATTAAGACAAGACAGACAATACGCTAACTAAGAATAGTACAATATATACATATATATACATACATACATACATAAGTCACTTATAAATAAATATTTGGAAAAGAAACTGGTGTGGAAATTCCATTGTTATGGCTTATGTATGATCATGTCAGCTAAACATGTGCTACAGGTATACCTGGGGGTTTACAGTTTTGGTTAGTTGTCCCGAAGAGTGTGTGTGTGTGTGTGTGTGTGTGTGTGTGTGTGTGTGTGTGTGTGTGTGTGTGTGTGTGTGTGTGTGTGTGATACAAGAAGATGGCAAAAAGAGTTTTGGCTTTAACCTAAGGAGATCTGGCCATCTGAACAAGGCGAAAGAAATCATGGATTAAGAGGAAGAAGACGAAGTAGTCACAACTTTAAATAAATAACCCTAAAAATTTGAATGTAACGACACAGCTGTATGTCACAGACCTTAAAAGACCTCAAAAGGTGATATCCGAAATGAGTATATGTTGACGTTATGAACAAGAAAACTGCACATATTTAGATTTGAGAAACATTTTAAATGACTTGAAGGCATCTTACAAGAAAAGATTTAAATGAAACTCTGCATGCCGGTTCCTCTTTCTCAGTATGATCCAGTGGTGATTCACGTACAGTCAATCCACAAAGAATGACCGAAACTTTCTTACAGCGTGGTGTTTGGCAGCTTAGGGAGGACCTGATTAGCATATGTATGACCCTGCGGCTTCACAGGCCACGCTGGAAGCACAGGGAGCTGAAGGATATAAGTACACATGCAGACAGGCTCCACCTATTCAAATGCTAAACATCTCTTTTGAATTTCCCAGGCAGCCTCTCTCTCGCTCTCTCCCTCTCTGTCCCCGAATCCGACTCGGCAAACAAATGAGGTTGAATGGCTCAACATGAAAGCTGAAAGCTTTAAATGCAAAATGTCGTCTTTCATATTTTCACTCAGAGCTGTGTATTTCTGGACCTGGCCGGTATTTTAAAATATCCCTTTGAAAATGCATCAGTGAAGCTTTTGATGCAGTTTGAAGAGTTATTAGAAACCTCGTGATCCTCCAGGGCAAAGTGTACAGCTAAAATTATATGGCGCTGAATATAGGGGACCTCATACAAGAACTGGCTGTATAAGCTGGCCATGCTGTGCCAAGTGATTGATCCTATTATTGATAACACCTCAGTTTTTGTTTTAATATATCAAGCAGAAGGAAAGCGCTACTTTTTGCCCGCAGGACTGAAAATTTGAAATGAGTTGTCTCAACCTCACTGTTGGAGATATCAAACTGTTCTGGTAAAAAAATAAAAGACTGTAAGTAGAAGTTTGTAGGCAAATGCTTTGAGGTTAACCACATATATCCCCCCCGCTGTGCATATTGGCGTGTAGCATGCAGTTACGGAGCTTTGAGGTCTGTGCATTGCTACCAATGGGCTGGAACTACTGGAGCTACAAGAACATTCACAGCATCTGCAACTTGATGGTGCAAAGCTGAAGAGACCCAAGTTTCTTTGTTTTGTTTTGTTTTATATTAAATTACATTTACGGTCTCTTTAAAATAGAATTTCAAATGGAAACGCCAAAAGTGGAAGCCTACTCCCCACTGATCATAATATCCAAGAACAGGTGTTATTTTCACATTTATCTTGATTTAAAATAGCAAATATTTTATCCTTGTGCACAACTATAGAATGGCTTTTAAACTCCACTTGCTGAATGATGAAGGTTTACATTCTTCCCAGTCATGGCAGAGTAATTAAACCTGCACATTCTTGTGTAAAAGGTTGTTTTTCCACCAGGTCAAATTTTTCCGCAGTTCAATCCCCTGGCTGCTAGCAGATGTGTGCTGAAATTTTAGGCTGCTGCGGTGTTAGACCAGGTTTTATGGCCCTACGGCATCTTCTCGCCACTCTGTAGATAAACTGCTGATATTAGCCTGTCTGGTATTTGTAGGTTATGTGCCATATTTCAGCTTCCTTATCAAAGGTGAACTAATTTTGACCATTTAATCTGTCAGAGACAGTTTTCCTGAGGGAAGAGGGAATGAATACTACCTAGCAGTTACATTGTAGCTAATAACACTATTACTGGCAACTGTACAAGAGTGTAACAATGTTGAGTGGTGAGTGATGGTGGTTTTACTGCAGTGTTCAACATGTGGGAGTTAAAATTCAGTGGTTATTGAATTTCAGCTTAATTACCTTAAAGACGGAGCCACTGTGATAAGCTCTCCTTTGTATGACAAGTTGAAAACTTTACTATGGAAAAAAAAAAAAAAATGAAACCTGTCGTGGTATAATATTATATCCAGGGAAGATATTTTTATTGATGTTGGTGTAGATATTATATTAAAAGTATTGACAGTCTGACATTACTGGGTTCGAGACATCTTTCTACAATAAATAAAGACGACCGCTGCTGTCGTTGCGCCTCTGGGTCAGTGAAGGCAGCTCGTCTGGTTTCCGAAAAGAACATCTAGTTGTAAAATCACCACAGAGGGTGTTGTGTCTGCTGGTTTCTTCCCTTACTCAACACAGCCATTTACAAATATAGATGTTACAAAAGATGGAAAGTGCTAGGGCTACAGTAACCAATGGGTGATATAACAATAGGGGTTACCATCTTTTATATACAGTCTGCGAATTGACCATAGTTTAATGTGATCAGATGATGTGTTGACAGTTAAAAGAACTTGTCCTTTATTTATGCGGTCAGCTTGTCCTTTGTTTTTTTTTTTGTATGTTGTACTACTGTGTAATGATAGTGTTTTTATTAAAAGGTCAATTACTGTTATGGGATTTTCTTGACATCTCGACATTTTTCTTAACCTAAAACACTAGCATAGGGGGATTTTTCACATATGCGATGACTAAAGATCACTTAATGGTAATTTCCACTGGTCAAAAAGTTTTATAGTCAAGTTCCCAGTTCTGTTATTTATTTTTTTGTTGGATTTTTTTCATTAATCAGTCCCTAACCTTTCATTAATTTTAGACCCTTTTTTATAGGGTTGTATGAGATGTGAATAGGGTACCTTAATGTATTTTAATGGGAACGATCTTTTTTCGGGTAAAATATATGCAACGTTAGTGATAGCGTTACAAAACTGCAAACTAGTGTTCCAGAGTTAAACACATTTTTTTACCTCCAGACTAACTAAGAAACACCGTGCTGGTGTTTTTGGCTAATAGCTTTTAAGTCATGTTAACAACTAAATTGAATGCGATAAGGCAGCAACTTTGGTGTCGGCTTAGAAATCATCCCACACTGTAACAAGTGGGGGGGGGGAAAAAATCGAACTTATCTTTTTGTTAAACTCACAGAAAGCACACAGGGGACCATGAGCTGTGATGGCGGGGAGTTTAGGCTGTGAGTGAGCTATCATGTTCTGCCAGTGCCGGGCCCGCTAGGTGAATGAGTGTCGACGTTATTGCTGCTGAGCTGTTTTGACGTGTCAGCAGTCTGTACAACACTTTGTGCTGCAGGGAGTTTAGTCGTGTTTGAATATAGCTTTACAGTCAGGGAGGTGCATCCCTTTATGTCTAGCCTAGTGAACCGTGCCATAGTAGGAGTGTGTGTTCATGATCACAGGAGGGATGCAGAGCTGTGGGTGGTCCCTGGCTCGCAGGATGAGGAGCTCAGTGACGCTCTACTCCCACTGCTACCGGTCCACACTCTATTACATCACAGTCCATTAGCTGGAGAATATGACAAAGGAAGATGATGTTTACACTGTAGCGTCTGTTGGTGTTTATGTTAACAAATGGCTTCTCCAGGTGAGGCAGTTGGCTTGTAATTAGTTTTAATTATAAAGATGAAGCTGAAGTGAACACCTGTCTCAGGCAGCTTCACTTAAGCCTCATGATGTAACACAACAGCCACATCATCCTGTGTGGACAGCCGTGGAAAATGCAAATCTGGGAATGATATTTTTAGTTTTTGATAAAGCTCAAATTTAATATTGTAAAACTGTGGCTGTTTCCAGCCACATGTTAAAAATAGCATTTAATTATGGTCGTTGGATTTACATAAATGGAGATTTTTCTAGAATTGTAAGCTTTGTAAATTTGCCATAGACTCTTTGTTTGCACTGTGACATCTAGGTCATGACAAGTGATGAGCACAACCCTAACCCAGAGTTTTGGAGAAAAGCAACAAACTTGGATTGACTTGAATTTGGGAAAACAATTAAAAATGTACATGTTCTGAGAGCATATAGTCAAGGGGCATCCACACAGGAAACGACTAGCAGTGATGTGCCAACCAAAGACAACAGGAAGTCAGTGACTTTCTACGACTTCAAGTGAAAGTGAAGGGAAATGGGCGGGACCTGAACTAAAGTTTAATCAAATTCGATGTGAGAAGTTCAAGTTCTACTAGTAAAAGTGCAGGATACTGCATATTGACTTACGACAGGGTGGTAATTACATTTGAGGGTTACCTAGGCAACTGGAGCCTAGAATGTCCACTAATGACTGATCATCAACGACAAAGTGATGAGCAATGAGTGCATCGCTTGCTGTGTGGACGCCCCTTTTAGAGTCAAAAGTAGGGATAACTTAGAACTCGCAGGGTTAACTTTTACTTCTTGGAATTTAATCTGAGTAACATTACTCTTCATTCAAAGCCGCCTTTATTTAGTTAAAGCTCTGCATGTTTTTTGCAAATGAAACGTTAGACCCTCGTATGTGTTTTCTTTGGGAAGGACTGTTATGCCTGCTTTATTTTACACACCTCTGCAGTGTTTTGTTGTGGCTTCCTATAAGGCGTTGCTCATCTGTGCTCATGAGTTTCACAGTCAACAAACTTTTCTGTAGTAGCTTAAGAGCCAGGTGTTTGTTTTTAAGTTGATTTTGTTATTTAAATTAAAAGAACATGCCATCTCTTATTTGCTGCACAGCCAGATGCTTCCAGATGTTTGTTGTACTACTGAACAGGTTAACAATCAGCTTGAATCCATCGTGCTCCATGTCTGCATTCTGTCGTTGAGTTTGACCTACATTACATCCTCATGAGTAGCAGATGCCATTTTTCATCAATTGTGCTGCATTTTACATTTGCTTAAGGAAAATCAAATGACACCTAAGTGCTTTACATAAGGTTGTTATGAATTATCACCATATGTAATTATTTTTAATTAATAATCTTACTGCCTTCAGTTGCTGGGGTTTTTGTAGTCTGAGATGTGTTCCTGGCCTAGTTTCTTCCCCGTGGGCTGTTTGGATATGAAAGTAACCAAGAGATTAAAGCACTTAATCCGTAAGACTTTTATTCCCTTGCCAGGATCTGTGTGTCTGTACTGAGGACTCTAATGTGAACCTGTTTGTCGCGTCAGTCAACACTTTTATTAATGTCCGATTAAAAAAGGATAAGACTTTTGAATCCAGCGGATACTTTTGCCATCTGATGTTTCCTATTGATATAACTTTAATCCATCATTTTCAAAAAGTTTATCTAGGGTTCTTGGTAAAATGCTAATGTGCAGCAGAGCGAATTAATGCAATCCTCCAGACTTGAGAAAGCGATCGTTTCTTGTCTGTGTGCACGTGTCATTACTGAGTCATTTTATAAAAGCAGTGTAAACTGATTTTCATGGATCTCACAGGTCACAGTAGCCTGATAAAAGCTTTATTTTGAAGGTGATGTCGCTAGAAAACAGTCAGAGGCATGTTTTGGGGTTGACATGCTGCTGTAATTTGCTCTCCTTGATGTTTGTTCAATGCGATGCATGAGAACGTTTAACTGGCTGGAAGGACTGCAGAGGGTCTTTTTTTTTTTTTTGTGTGTGTGTGTGTGTGTGTGTGTGTGTGTGTGTGTGTGTGTGTGTGTGTGTGTGTGTGTGTGTGTGTGTGTGTGTGTGTGTAAAATATAAAAATCGAAACTGAGCTGCAGAGCTGCAAAACAAGGGCGCTCATTCATTGTAATCTAACCCATGACTCTTTGCTGATAGCATCTAAACATCGGCGCACTTTGCCAAACCATGACATGTTTTCCAGCATGAAATTGAGTATGTTTTAGAGCGGATCACACATATGGAAATGTTTCCCAAAAGGACTTCAGAGAGGGTCTTTGTTAGGAAGTATTTGCAGGTTTGTGTTAATCCACATTCACTGTGCTCGGTGAGTACTGAGTGCAATGTATGTGGACTGTGTAATGCTAATGATGAATGTGTCACCCACTTCAAAGCTGTGACTCATTATTGCGGTTATTTATTCTTTGTATCCGGCCACAGAGATAACACTTGCCACATTTTTTAATTGTTAGTAATTGACAGCCTTATTCTTACATTCGTGGGAAAAGAAAAAAAAAAGAAAAATCCTACACCTTTCTGCTTGGAGTACTCATGAATAAAAGTTTAATACTGTATGGCTCAGTTTCCCAGACATGGATTAACCCTAGCCCACTTTATTTATTTTTTTAAGCGGAGGCCTTTAATAATCCATGTCTGGGAAACCAGACATGGATGTACTTGGTAAAGATTTCAACAGTTAGACAGTAGTAGACTAACTTTGTCAGTGTGTGCATGTTAGTTAAGGGTAGCGTTTGGCTGAGAGTGCTGCTGCTAACTTGGTTGTTGTGGATCCCTGTTGTTGCAGCAGTATGGATTTGCATGATCCAGTAAAGACACAGCGAAACACAGCATCCTAGTGTCATATCCCCACCAGTTGACTTGAATTAACATACCCACCTGTCCCCAGACGCGATGATGTCCCCCGAGTGTGCAGCTTGTTCTCAGCTGTGTGATCTGTTAACACAACATAAGAAGTGATGCGCTACCCATTAAGAAGCAGGCTTTTAATTCTATTTTTTTTTTATTTGTTGTGTAGCTTTATGCCAGTATATAGAAGCTACTAAATTCAGAGATGGGGCCAGAGGAAAACTGGCAAGGGGAAATGAAGGTAACCTTCCCACCACACACACTTCTCTTCCTGCTAACTTAAGTTCAGCTTTAACCCTTAAACCCTTTAAACCCGGCACACTTTATTTTCTCGGCAGCCCTCTTTTGTTGCTGCACAGCTGTGTTTTCAGTTGTTTTCTGTACAGGTGTGGGGACACGTCTTTTCTGTTTTGCACACTCTTGATTTCTCTTCTCCCCCTCCTCCGTCTTCCCTCACCTCCTTCAGCAGCAGCTGAACAACGAGCTGATGTTTGACAATCACTGCTTCTGTTTCTCTCACACACACACAAATTCAGTGCTGCCTGCACTGCCATTGCTTGGTCAGTGTTTACTCTCCCCCTACGCTCTGAATGACTTTTCAGTACTGCCTTGGTATGTGCATCACTTCTGCTTAGCTCTGGGTTTGAATCAACTCAATTTGCGCTTCTATGACTGATTATTTTCCGTGTCCCTCTGTATTGCCAATAAAGCTGTCAGGAAGCATCGAGATATGTTAAAGTTGGCTATATTTCATTCTTTTTTTATGATCTAATTTAAATTATCGAATCCTGCTGTTTGAGTGTATTTTCCTGTTTACCTTCTACAGCAGGAGGCTGGCAGCTTTATTTGATGCAATATAATTTTCCTCTCAAGACAAATATGCTAATGTGCTCTTTCCTCTGGAGCTGCAGCTGACATTTTTAAGCCGACTGTTCTGCTCTTGCGTCTGCATCTGGAAATCTGGTTTCTTAACTGTTTGTCTCCTGTTTTTTTTTTTTTTTTTTTCTTTTTTTTTTTTTTCTGCACTCTCTGTTTGTTTGACTTTCAGGTGAGAATTTTGAGCAGAGTCCACTGCGGAGAACCTTTAAATCCAAAGTCCTAGCACATTATCCAGACAATGTCGAGTGGAATCCTTTTGACCAGGATGCAGTGGGCATGGTATGGTATGATGCTGATACAACTTAAGAACCCTTAAATTTTAAACATTTTCTTGGCTTTCTACCAAAGGCAAATCACCAGGCCTGCGATAAAAATATTTCACTTGGATATAATATTGAAAAAATAGAAATGGCCATAAATAACAAACAAGAGAGAGGTTTCTGTTAGGTAACACCTACTCTTATAGGGCATCCACACAGGAAGGAACAAGCAGCTGTGTGGGAGACATTAAAAAGTCATTCAGAGAGGAAACAGACAAACTAGCCTGCGTCTACATGAAGTGGGCTGATCCCAGGTTAAACTTTTTTCTCAACTGATCTCAGCTGATCGATTTAAGGGACCTCTAATGGAGTAAAGGATGTAGCTGGCATATGACAGGGTGGTAAAAACATTGAGGGTTTAGGTAAACATAGTGTGGAATAACTGCTCGTGATGAACTGTCAGTGAAAAATTGATGTGATGATCAAATCACTTGGACCCCTATGGTTTTTGACCTTGGAAAAATCCTGATAGGCCTTAAGAATAAGATAGATCTGTTAAGGAGCAAATCAACAATTCTCCATGTAAAGCATGTATAAGTATTTTTTTTTAATGTAGTGAACTATTTCAGTGATATGAAGATATTGTATAGTAATTTTGTTTTAACTTTTAAATAATTTTTGCTGTTGTCTGTGAGTCAGGAGATTATTAATTTGAATTAAAGACGCGCAACGAGAGGAGGAAAGCGATCTTACCGCAGTCTCTAAAGCTCGGAAATGAAAACATTATATCATGCCTGTTTGATCTGCAGGAAAAAATTTGAATCTATCCAGCTACAGTTTCATCTCCATGATGAGCCCTTTGTCTTTGTTCAGCTCTCTGAATCCTCTCCTGTATATCCTTTTTGCAGCTCTGTATGCCAAAGGGTCTGGCGTTCAGGACGCAGATGGATTCTCGGGAGCCTCAGTTCCACTCTTTTATCATCACCAGAGAGGATGGCTCTCGGACCTATGGCTTTGCCCTCACCTTCTTCGAGGAGGTGACCAGTAAGCAGATCTGCAGTGCCATGCAGACTCTTTACCACATGCACAACGCAGAGCAGTATGATATCTTGCACACTCCCACCTCCCCACAAGGACCCGAGGACCAGAGACGCCAACACACCCCTTCTCGTCCCATGCTCCACGCCGCGCCCGCCATCTCTCGTTTGCAGCGTTTTAACTCGTACGACATAAGCCGCGACACGCTATACGTGTCAAAGTGCATCTGCCTGATAACACCCATGGCCTTCGCTCAGGCCTGCAGCAAAGTGCTGCAGCAGCTTCATCAGGCCGTCTCTTCCCCACAACCCCCACCCCTTCCCCTAGAGAGCTACATCTACAACATCCTCTACGAGGTTCCCTTGCCACCTTCTGGGCGATCCCTCAAGTTCTCAGGCGTCTACGGGCCTGTGGTGTGCCAGAGGCCAAGCACATCAGAGCTGCCTCTCTTTGACTTTGCCATCAGTGAAATGTTTAACCTGCTGGGGGTGGAGAACGTTCTTCAGCTGTTCACGTGTGCCCTGCTAGAGATGCAGATACTGCTCTACTCACAGCGTAAGTAGCTGGTCTGCTGGCCTAAACACATGTTCATCATCCACGTGCATAAGTGTCAAATATATATGCAAATACACTGCAGTCAGGCTTGAATTTAACATTAGTTTGTACAGTTCATTAAAATTGGACATGTTTTCTAAATAGCTGAAAGGACAAGCTAATTGTAAATGATATGAAACATCTGCTTCTCTGCGGGTGGTGAGGTCATGTGATCCTGTTAGTAAAGTCGTGTCTCAAGAGATCTCTCTGGAGCTGGGGGACATGTCCCTGTCATCCCATGAGACTAGGTATTATCTGGGGAGCTTGAAGGATGTCTAACAAAGGAAACGGAATACTTAGATTGCTAATCACACAAAAATGTTGTTACACTGTATATTCATTCTAGTCTTTTCAGTCATATTTAGTCTCACCGTGTCGTTATTATTAGTTACAGGAAGAAAATGTAAAACATTATATGGTCTAATAATAATAATAAGGCCTGTGTTAATCTTGGTCAGAACTCCTTTGCACAACATATTGTCCATATCAGAAATCAGATGTGTTTCTACTATAAACAGCTGGCTGCCATACAGATAAAGTTATTAAAAAATGTTCTGATTTCCCTGGTAGGCAGCGTAGTACCTTGCTATTCACATTACAGTTGTAACAAATGTTGTCAGAAATGAAGGAAAGAGGGGATTGTTTGACAGAGAAATTTCCAAGGTTTTGGAAGCCTTGCTCAGAGGAATCTGGTGTTTGAAACAATTGTTTTAAGCATATTGTTCCATCTCGTGCAGGATAACCTTCCTTAGTCTATCTATGTATCCTGTGTCCTTGGGAAAAATGCTCAATTGAGAAAAACAATGCTCAACTGAGGAATTTAAAAAAACTACTTCAGCAACGTTCAGTAGTAATACAAATCAGTTTCGAGTCCACAATGATCATCTCACATTAAATTACCTAATTTTATAGGATCTGTTAGCTAGAAAGCTGTTGTTTTTGTTCAGTGTTCACCATTGAGAGAAAGCGCGTGCGTGTGCACAGAGAAACTTGGCGATCCCTTAAGGATGGATCTGATGTTCTGATGGGATTCATTACAATTGCAAGCGAAAGCAAATGGTTTACAAAACTGCAGGGCCCACAGGAGGGAGAAGCTCTTAATGGGGAAAGCTGTGGTGTTGCTAGGCAACCTGGAGACAGGGAGGAGAGAAGTGATGCAGGATGATTATTATTGGTTGGAAGTGACATCATGGTTCTTTTCACCCCCATAAGGCTCATCACTGCAGAACATGTGAAGGGTGTTGTGGAGAGTTAAGCCTTGGCAATCTGCCACTGAGGAAGAGCTGAGGGATTTTTACGAAGGGACGCCACACACCGAGGCGGGGGATGCTCTGCAAATAAGGAGACGACAGTGTGTGGCATGTGCTAAAAATAACACTGAAATTCTGATTAAAAGAAAAAAACAGCGTAGATAGCATCTTTTCCACAAAGCTGTAGAGGACAAGATGTTCAAATACAATCTGTTCTTCCTGTCCTTCCCAGACACTAACACTACTATGTGTGTTGTTACTACAGTTAAGATGGCATTTTTTTATGT
Organism: Rhamphochromis longiceps; assembly: GCF_057381845.1. Taxonomy (NCBI): domain Eukaryota; kingdom Metazoa; phylum Chordata; class Actinopteri; order Cichliformes; family Cichlidae; genus Rhamphochromis; species Rhamphochromis longiceps. Next base: position 21,498,094 of record NC_140557.1, read on the forward strand.
TTATTTCTTGGTCATTTTCTGACATGAGGTTATTGAAGTCGAGTGTGACAGGACAGGTGAAGTCAGAGGGACAAAAAGGTGTAAAGGAGAAGTGCAAATGCACAGATCTGAGGTAGATTAAATGATGAAGGTTGTAGAGTCCAGCTCAGAGTTCCTCCAGTCATTATGTTGAAGTGTCCTTGAAGCATAAAGTAAAGCACTGCATGAATGTTTGTATGAATGTGACTTGCAATAAGAAAGTGCTTTGAGTGCTCAGTCAGAGTAGAAAAGCACCATGTAAGTATCAGTCCATTTACTATTTAACAAATCAAGTTTAAAAACAACAAATATGATGCTGCGCCCCTGTCTGCACGTTCTGTGTTTTAAGGCTGTCGCACTATTATACAGAATCACGCTGGGATTTTGGCAACACACAAATAATCATTAAACAATGCCAGCTTTCCAGTGTATCATCGTTTTCATAGATTTTTCCATGAAAAATCTTGTAGTCTTTGTTGTTGTGAGGGGACCGAGTCACTTAAATCGAGAAAATTATATCGGTTTATTCTTAAAATATTTAGTGTTCTAGGCTATTCATAGTAAAAACTGAGCATCTGATCTAGGATCTCTCTCATATACAGTTGTGGTCAGAAGTTTACATAAATTTGGGCGTGAATGTCGTGGTACTGCGAGGTTTTAATGATTTCTTTGAACTGTTCTTTTTCTACGGTGGAATGATTGTACAGTATACATTGTTTTAATTTATTTTGGATTTTCTCTAATCTACAGTCTATTTTCTCTGTGCCAGCAACAGAATTGTTTGACAGAACTCATCAGATTAAGCAATACTCAGAACAATGAGAAAGTCCAAGGAAATTGGTGAAGATCTAAGAGAAATGTAGATTTACACATTGGGAAAGTCTCTTGGAGCCATTTCTAAACAACTGCAGATTCCGGGATCGTCAGTTGACTCTGTGCCAGGAACCAATTCTGCCAAGAAGACCGGTTAAATATCCACCCAGTATTCTTCTTTATAGCTACCAAGAGTGCCTGGTTGAAGTGCAGTTTGCATTTGACATTACGTATGTTTGACCCTGTGGGAATAAAAAAAAATTATAATCCAAATAAATTCAAACGTGTGCACCCAGTTCATTTTTTTTAAGTAGTATGCTGTACAATCACTCCACCCTGGGAAAAGAAATCATAAGTCTAAAATACCTTGACATTCATGCCCTTGAATGTCATGGTATTTTGCGCCCATGACCACAACTGTAGTCAGGCTTCAGGTTCATATCATCACTGCTGACTGATCTGTGCCTACTGGCAAATAAAATGACATTTACCAAAATGAGTGACCGATGTTATCTGTTGTGTGACATTAGCTAAATATTTAAAGATGGTATGGAGACCCAAAAGACATCAAAAGAGTTTATTTGAATTTGTTTCCATAGAACAAAATAAAATCGGCAGCAAATGATATCTTTAGGATCTGTGTCAGCCCAAAATGTCACAAAAGTTCTTCCTTATTCTTAACTAATCTACATCTGCAGAGAAAGCACAGAGTGTTTTATCTTGTTTATTCCCTGTTAATCACTGCTAATATAGTAATGGCTCAAAACTAGCAAGTGCCCTCTGTTAGTGACACAATCTGAGACTGCTGCAAGAAGTTGTTCGATCAGAACAGTGCTGAGTTTCACTTCTATGTTGTGCGAACTCTTCCGTCACAGCTTCTACCACTGCTCAGTGTGGATAATTCTAAACTGGTGAGGTCATGCAGCTTTAGGTGTAAGCGACAATGCTTGACCCTTTGTTCAAGTGGTTTCTTGTCAGTGGCCTAGTTTAAGAAGGAGATGGGTGATGTTAGTATTCATGTCCCCATCCTGGGAGAGGAAGCCTGCTGAGAAGAGGGATGAGGGAGAGGCCCAGGCTGGGGTGAGAGTCTCTTCTCATGGACCAGCACATGACCAAAATGAAGGAAAGGTATTTATTTTGGCACCATACCGGGGGAGGCAGAGCTGCTCCCGAATCTGCAGTAGGTGTCAGCGGGATAGAAGAGGAATGCAGATGAGGACTGGACACATATTTACATGTATACCAGTTGGCTCAAGTGCAAAAGCCTGAACTCGGAGTGCTGCTGTGTGGAGTCATGATAAAGGAATTTAATGTTGGCCAGAGTGCCAGCTGGCAAGCTGTGTCACACTTCAGAGTCTGGATCCTCCAAAAGACTCCACAAAAGGCCCTCCAGTGGAGTTTGTGTTCAAAAGAAATGGTGGGGCCTTACAGGAACCAAAACTTAATGTGTGATCAGGCAAGAGAAATATGCCAGTTTATCTCTAGTTTGGTGCCTTAAAAATGCTGTGTGTAATAGGCTGTCATTTAGAGTGGCATTGCAACAAGGAACAAATACCATACTTAAAGTGATTCAGTTGATAGTAAAGCACCCAGGGCTGCTCAGGATACATCAACTGTGCTCTTCAGAAGTCATTCCCTGTCATTCTGGTACAGCGAGTTTGCTCCATAAAGGTAGACAGGATCCACATTCTGTGTGTCATAACAGCTAATTCCTTAAAGGTTGGTAATCAGTCCAGCTCATTCCTGTAAGTACAGAACAGAGAATAACAAAAGAGTTTTGTAACAAAGTATAAGCACTCCAGTTAGGTCACTCACACGTGCCGTCGATACTGAATCTGCCCTCAAACTGCCACCATCAGCCACGTTTTACCTTTTGACCCCAGCCAATAAGTGATCAAGCAGATGAAAGGTCATATATAACACTGCTACTGCAAACATAGCGGGATTAGCTGTCTCGTCATGTGGTGCAGCTGCTGGATTTCAAACTCTGAGAGCAAACAGAAGACAAGGCAATAACAATGTAATCCTATTAAAATAACATTCAAACAGTCATGTTGCGTAACCTCTGTCATACGCTGTTTACTGGCTCGAGTATTGTTTAGGTTTCAGATATGGGGGAAGTGTTGTGCAATATATTTTGTTTAGTAAATGCATAAAAGCATCAGCATTTGGTAAATTTCATAATGGAGGAAACGACAACGATCAACCAAGATTTTAAAGATTTGATCGGTTATCAGATCAGACGATGAACCTGATGTCAGAGCTGCATTTGCTACAAACACCCATCTTTATCTTTTGTCTGTTTGTGTGTAACAGATTACCAGAGGCTGATGACTGTGGCAGAGAGCATCACAGCCTTAATGTTCCCCTTCCAGTGGCAGCATGTGTACGTTCCCATCCTGCCCGCCTCCCTTCTCCATTTCCTCGATGCTCCTGTGCCGTATCTAATGGGCCTCCACTCCAATGGGCAGGATGACCGCACCAAGCTAGAGCTGCCACAGGAGGTACATTCAGAGAGCAGTGTCTGAGTTACTGAGTGCAAACCTTCGTCATGTCTAATATTTGACTGTGTTACCGCTCCAGAAACCAAATCTTTAATTTCATGGTTTTATTTGTTCTTATCTCACAAACTGTGTTGCAGCTTCTGCACTGATTTGATTTGTGCTTTGCTGCTTGATATTTTTATTTCATTTCAGCCTTATGTTTGTGTGATGATGTGTTGTTGCAATAATAATGCTGCTCAGTATGAGAAAACATAAAAGTTCGTGTTTGGTGCAATGCATAGACGCGCTAATGCCGTAGCAGTGTGGGTCTTCAGTTGGTCTAGGTGAAGTAGAGCCGTTCGTGACCGGGCTGTGGGATGGCTGAATGATGATCATCCCTTTCACTGATGATTAATATCTTGTAAACAACCAGATTCTGAGTCAGGGCCTTGCGAGAGACTGGTGCCTCGTTCAGGGTGTAACCCGCTCATGATCTATGGCAGCTAGGATAGGTTCCTCCCCACCGCGACCCTGAATTGGAAATGAACTGAACTTGAACTAGACGTTTTCTTCATATAACCTACACAGTGTAGGTATTTCAGAGTCAGTTATTGCTCTCTTGAGCATGTCAGCTTTATATTTTCAGTCATCAGTGACCTTTTTAATTCAGGGGGCTGGAATGTCCAACTGAATGAAATGTATAAAAACAGGATCTATAATATTACAATACTATAACTGTCTGTAAAGCTTTGTTAAATGTAATATAATCATTACTCTGCTATTTCTCGTATTCCAGGCAAACTTGTGTTTTGTGGACATTGATAATCACTTCATTGAACTGCCAGAGGAGTTGCCACAGTTTCCCAACAAACTCGAGTTCATTCAGGAGATCTCCGAGGTGCTCATGTCCTTCGGCGTGTCTCCAGAGGGAAACATTTACTCCAGCGACAGCCAGGCCAAGTACCGGGGCTTCCGAGCAGCTGATATGGTCTCTGACAAGCGTAACGGCAATCTGGCCTCACCCCTCAACTCCTACCTGCTGAGAGAGAATGAGACAATTGCCAGACTGCAGGCTCTGGTCAAGCGGACAGGTGTCAGCTTAGACAAGGTGAGAAATGATGTAATGTCGTTAATTAAAACGGGCTGCAAAAATAACCACGTGTGACTCACTGGGCTTAGTTACATCACCAAGACTGATCATTTAAGTAGGTAAAAATAGGAGCTTTAGATTGGGCACCAGGTCTACGAATATATTTATATTAATGAGTTTATTGACAACTGGAAATTCATTTGAGGTGTTTTAATTTTTAGGACAGGAGCTTAGCTTGATTAAAATATTTAACGGTCCTCTTCTTTGTAGAAAAATCATTGCAGTGAAAATAAATTTTCTTCTGGCATTAATATATTTCTATAAGTAGGTAATTAACTCTTAGAATATATATTGATGAGTGAAGTCTGAGTTAAAGTGCATCCATAACCATCCGTTACTAGCAGCATCGTTGCAGTAAGGGACAGCAAACATAAGGGGGCGCCCTCTTACACCACAAACACACATGTTTTGTCAGTACACAAAAGGAGGTGGTTTGCTTTTTAAAATATTTTCTCTTCCTTTTAAATACACCAACTCATTTCTGAGTCGTGTGACTATTTTTCAGCTTTGCGGTACATGAATAAGATGCACTCAGTCTAAAGACTGACGGATGAATTAATGGATGCTTCGAGAAGGCCTCTGTACAGCGTAAGCAGCTTATGCTGTTGTGGGCAACATTAGCTTTCCTTGAATGGATTTGCGCATCGTCAAGGTCTGACCTTATAATTATTCCTATCTAAAGGCACGGCTGAATTCCTATTAAAGAAACCAGGTCCTGATTAAATGGCGTTCCAGGTCACGTCAGTGGATTGGATATTTTCCTGCACAGTGGCAGCCCTGCTCTGTTATTTTAGCTGCCTGGCGCTGGCATCTGTCCAGCTGACATGCTGACATGTTCAGTTAAAATGAGGTCATAAATCAAGACTCATGTCCTTGGCCATCTTTCCCATGACCCTACTTCTTCTTCATCACTATAAATGTGATAAAAGTCACAAGAGGTGACGTGAAAAATAGATGTGCTTCTGCCTCTTTTCTTCATTGAATGAGCGTTTTCCCTTTTTTCGGACCCTTCTTACTTTGTGTTCTTTTGTATTGTAATCGGTCAAAATCAGCATTTACAACAATGTTTCTTAATGTTGATGCACATCAGCTGGAGGTCAGAGAGGATGCCAGCAGCAACAAGGATGGGCGGGTTCAGTGTGACGAGGAAGAGTTGAAAATGCACCAGCTCAACATCCAGGTGCGCGAGGTCTTCGCTAACCGGTTCACCCAGATGTTTGCAGACTATGAGGTGTTTGTCATCCAGCCGAGTCATGACAAAGAGTCCTGGTTCACCAATCGAGACCAGATGCAGAACTTTGACAAGGTAAAGTGGTATAGCTGCTTTGTTAGCAAAGCATAGTAATGATTTAGCATAATATATATGTAATCTTTATATCTTGTACCTTTGTGACTGTGTACAGGCCTCCTTCCTGTCTGACCAACCAGAACCCTACCTGCCCTTCCTGTCACGTTTCTTGGAGACGCAGATGTTTGCGTCCTTCATCGACAGTAAGATCCTCTGTCACGATGACGAGGAGAAGGAGCACACGCTGAGGGTGTTTGATGCTCGTGTGGATAAGATCCGCATGCTGAACGTGCGCACGCCCACGCTGCGTACTTCTATGTATCAGAAGTGCACAAACATCGAAGAAGCAGGTGAGGAGGAAAAGGAGGAACATTAATCTATATGGTGGGATTGTTTTCAAAGCTCCAAATGTTTGAATTTGGCTCTCTTAACTCTTGATAGGTTTGCACTTAAAAAAGTTGCAGGTTATGCATTGAGAATGAACAGCTTCACTGGAGTGTCTTTAATTTAAAACTATTAAAAGAAATGGACCTCTGAATGTTTGTGATTGTAATTAAAGAAGCATTTAAAACTGCAGAACTCAATAATCTGCAGTGCAGTTATGTACGAATCTGACAGACCTCTGGAGGTTTGCTGTCTTTAGTTACCTGACTGGTTGTTGCTGTCTTGCTTGCAGACACCCTGTTTAAAAAGCGTCTTGAAAAAGCTGACTTTATCGCTCCTGGACCTCATGTCATTGAGCCGGAGAAGGCCGAGACCGAATTTCGTAATATTTGTTCTCATTATCTCAACCAATCTAGGGTGGTGGTTCTTTCAATTATGTGTGCAATGTGTTAAGTTAGGTTGGCTCATAGAGGAAGTATAGACTTCCTTTAACCTTGTATTTGGAATAAGTCACACTGGCAGTGGTTTATGCAGGAAAGCTTTTAAAAGCATGGACGGATGCTCTTGCTCATTCTGCTGAGTCTGGAGAATGTGAAAAGAGAAAGGGGTGAATAAGAGATGAAGCAAATGTTACCATGAACTTTTCACATATTACTGTAAAATAAATTCCTCTATGAGATCCTCACTGCATTGCACACATGACAGTTTTTCCAAAGCTTGGTGATCTGTTATTGATTTTTACTGATATAGTTGCAGAAAAAAGTTTTCTAACCCTTTTGAGATATTTGTGCAAGAATTACCCCTTACTGAGTAACTTAGGAAGCTTATTATGAGGTTTAATGTCATGATTTACGTCTGTTTTGCCATCAGTGGACATCAGTGATGGCCAAATTTAATTCAAAAGGACTCTAAGCAGGCTCCAATACATAATCTAAAGTAATGTTTGTCAGTAAATAAAAGACAGTCTCTTTTCCTCATTTTAATTTTAAATCGGATCAAATTACTCAAAGTATATCTCAAAGGGTTAACAAAGCCTTTCCTGCAGCTATAATGTAACAAGTACAGGTTAAAGGGTTGATGATAAATCCTATACAAGAAAAAACATTTATGTGAATTCCAACTTCACCCAGCCAGTGTTTTTCCACCGTTTTCATGCTGCGCTTTTGCAGCTTCAAATATCTCACACCCCCTGGTTTGTTTGTTTTTTGGCTTTTGTTTTTTATTGCCATTTGATGGACAACAGGAAGTAGTATTATTTTTCTCTGTTTCTCTAACATCGTGGGAGCTTTTCCTCACACAGCCCATGTGTGTGGGGGGATGTTTTTAATAAAGCATAAAAATAATCACTGTGTAAAGCTGCATGACTCGGCTGGTTCTTTTGAAGACAACAAAACATCTGCTCTGAGCCTTTTTTCTGTCATTTCTCTTGGTTCTGTGGGTGCTTTTTATGTTTTCTTTTCTGCTGTCATCTGGTTTCTAAATTTGAAATGAAAAGTTCTTAGTCATTATCTGAATCTCACAACATAACTTGACAGGGTTGGTATAACAATGAACCTGTTCTATTTACTCCAGTTGTTCCTGGAATTTTGAAGTCAGGATATCCATTAAATCATTTTATTGATGATCTGTTTCCATAAATGGCAAAAAGCTATATCTTTTACTGATGGGACTGTTTTGTTTTTTGGGTTTTTTATTTTATTTTATTTTTAATCTTTTCAATCCTAAATGATTTTTTTGTATTAGATGCTGGAATAACTTAACTAAAATTCTTCACCGGATCATCTTTTAAATTCAAGAGTAAGATAGAAAGAAGACATTTAATCAAACTGACACATCTCAGCAGTAAAAGTAGGGTGACTTTGAAACATGATGATATAATCCCTCTGCTGACTTGTGTACCCCTCACACACCTCCACAGAGAAAGCCATTGAGATGAGAGTCTCAAAGATCGACCACACTGCCCTGCACCCCCACCTGCTGGACATGAAGATCGGCCAGGGGCGCTACGAGCAGGGCTTCTTCCCCCGACTGCAGTCTGATGTGCTCTCCACTGGACCCACCAGCAACAAGTGAGTATTTGTAGCTCACTACTGTCTCTGTCCCCTTGTGATTAGTGTATATTTCAAATGAACCTTTGATGTGTGGGTTTGATGGCTGTTTTACATTTGTTTCTTTTTCTGTGTTACAGATGGGCCAAGAGGAGCGCTCCGGCTCAGTGGAGGAGGAGGGATCGGCAGAAGCAGCACGCTGAGCACCTTTATTTAGACAATGACCAGAGAGAGGTGAGAGCGCCCCCACAGTGTTTTCTTTCATCAGCTCCTTCACACAGATGGACTGCTTGAGCTTTGATGTCATTTTGCATGATCTCTTGTCTGTTTGCTCTTCCCATCAATGTCTGCTCTTACACCTGTTCTCACACATTTCATTTCTTTTCTTTTTCTGCTTGCCTTACACTCACGCCCTCACACTCGCAGCATGTAGAGTGTTTGTTTCCGGAGCTCCAGCTCCTGCTGTTTCTTGACTACTACTGGCTCTCGCAGTCCTTCAAGCCCTGTCTAAAGTCGGTGACTGTGGACGTGGTATGTGTTGGTTGTCCGTAGAGCGCAGTACCTGTCCACGCATGTGGTCTTTTCCTCCACGTACAGCAGCTGAGCTTTGTTTGAGTATCAGTGTTACTTTTGTGTGTGTCAGGTGTGGGTTTAGGAGGTGGAACTGATAAGCAGTGATGTAATTAAAATGCTGCTTCATTTTATCAGTTTTCTCCAAAATTGTGACCTATCTTGATCCTTGTAGTTTAAACTGTAGGACGCGCTTCGATTTAATATTCCCATACAGAGCGACACCAGCTCTGTGTCTAACCACAGAGCTGTTTGTTGTAGATATAGTGACATGAGCACACGTTATTGTACTCGCTAACTAAATCCTCTCTCTTTCATCAGAAATACATCCAGGAAGCCAGAAACTTGGGCACAACCATCAGACAGCCTAAACTGTCCAACCTGTCACCGTCTGTCATCGCTCAGACTAACTGGAAATTTGTTGAAGGATTGCTAAAGGAGTGCAGGAACAAGGTTTGCCTATCACCAGTTTTTGGTTTCACAGATTAAAACTCATCACGTATAAAACTCAGTTATGATTGAAGTTTGGGATGAAGCTCTCTTTGGCTACTTTAACGCTCTTTAAATGCTGTTAATGCAGTGTTATTTAGAGTTATGACCAATTTTCAAAACATAAAAACCCCCCAAAAAAAGCATTTTCTACCTACACGAATCGTCTGTTTTTAAGGTATTTCTTTTGGCTTCTCAGAAACAAATATTAGGTTTGAATTGTTGTCTCTCTGCAGACCAAACGTATGCTGGTAGAGAAGATGGGGCGTGAGGCTGTGGAGTTGGGCCACGGAGAGGTCAGCATCACCGGTGTTGAGGAAAACACCCTGATTGCAAGTCTCTGTGACCTGCTGGAGAGGATCTGGAGCCACGGGCTGCAGGTTAAACAGGTCAGGAAAGAAAAAGAAATGACTGCAGTCAGCATGCACACCCGTTTTAACATACAGTGCTCTCGGGGGATGTGTAGCACTAATGCCGGTTTTCTCTCTTTCTTTTAAGGGTAAATCTGCCTTGTGGTCCCACCTGCTGCACTACCAGGACAGCAAAGAGAAGAAAAATGCAACCCCAGGTAGTTTAGGGCCTCCAGGTAAGAACAAAAATCCTTTCGGCTGATGATCGCAGTCATTTAACAAACCGATGGCTTCTGCTTCAGTTACGCTTCTTTCTTTTACTCCAGGGTTCATTCATGACACCGAGAGACGTAAATCTGACGGCGGCGGATCGGTTATGCCTCCCCTGAAAATCTCCCTGATCCAGGACATGAGGTGAGGCATCTGCAGAAATGTGCACGTCAGCGAAGGAATAAAAGAGGAATGAAATCATTTCATGCTCAAAGTACTCAAAGATGTTCTGGAAATGGGCACCTTCAGACCAATGTATTTTAGACTGATACTGCCCCCCTGTGGTAGACCATTGAACGCAATATTGTTATTATATCCCTATCATAATAATCTGGGCTGATCCTGTGTATCCTCATGCGTCCAAAATTCCAATATCCTGAAATAAGACACACATAAAACTTGCAGATTTCACTGTGGGGTTACATTATTACTATAGTCTCTCCAAACAAAATACTATAAAACCAGCAGTATTTGCAGGAATACCATTAGTTTAATATAATAGCATTTATATTTAGAGAAGGATTTTCTTATTACTTTTACGATATAAACAAAAGCATGAAGTAATTCTGCTTAAATGCTGTGATGTTATTTTTCTAATCAGAATTTATTTATTTATTTTTTAATTCCTACCACTGCACTGAACATCCAGATCCACCTCTGCTATGCATATTATAACTGTATGTTTTAGTTAATGATAATAATAACAAAATAAAGATAATTTGTAAGCTGTTAGAAAAATCCAGGATTGCAAAGGTCCAGAAAAAGGCAGTACAGAAAAATTCAAATAAAGTACAAAATTAAATAAAATAACCTATAAATATGCATCCCACATAATTATACAGTTCATATATACATGTGTAGACTCTCATATTAAAAACAAAAAAGGCATAAAGGTGAGTATTTTGTCCGTAGTAGTCGTGTTATACAAAAAGCAGTTTCACCTTTGTGGAGCCCGTGAGATATGAGACTGCATAAGATGGAGAGAGGACACGACATACAGAAAAACCCTCACTGATCACCATCCCAGACCCTCAGGCCAGCCTTGTTGCCCCAATTTGATCAAAATGTTGTCATCTGGTCTATTCTTTTTAAAAACCAAGAGTTTTAACATCATCGACAGCTCTATATCTACATGCTTCAACATGCATGTATGTGTGTGTCTGCATCACTTTCGTCATGTTTACCCGCCATAACCAGCCAGGGTTGAGGAGTCTGGGGTTGCGTTGTTTGAAGACGACACAGCGTAAGTGTGTGTGTATGTGTAACAGCGTGTTACTTCCAGCCTAATTACCAGACCTCCCGCCAGTCTGACTGAGTGGAAAGGAGAGGAGGGGTCAACTTGGGGCACAAACATGCAGCTCGACTCCGCACTGGTGGATGGAGCCTCCTCCGCATTCACGTAAACGTCTGACGGCACAGTCACAGACACGGTGGCAAAGAGGCAACCACCATCATAATACTTCATTTAATCCTAACAGGGAGTTAATCTCACATTTTTAAAGCTTCGCGTGTGTTGCAGTGCGTTTAATAATAACATTTCATGTAGTAGGTGTTTCCCACTGTTGCTATGGCGATAACGAGCACAGAAAACTGGGTTACTTGACGTGATTGGGCGCGGAGGGTGGAGATGGGGAGGGGGATGGAAGGTGGAGAAGAAGCGCGTATGGCACAGGTGGAGTGGAAGGAAATGTGTCTGGACGTCAGAGACGTGATAGTGGCTCGGAGCGACGGCGCGGGGGCGAGACGGCCACGGCGGAAACATCACATGGGGCGAACAGAGACAGACTTTGGTCTGTGTGTAACAGCATCAGTTACAGTTTTATTTACACAGAGCCAGGTCACAGCATCTCAGGATACTTTGTATTTAATTATCTGTCAGACTGGGAAAGGCAATGCTGAAATTTTTTCAAATTTTATTTTTTTAGTTAATTAATACAGCCTTTTCATTTGTCAGTTTCTTACAATGTTGATAGATTAATATTCTTTTAGGGTGCTGAAGCTTTTTAAACATCAACATTTGTTTATATCTGCTTCCTTCTTTGAGTTGAATTGTTGAATCTGAGGCTACGTTCACACTGCAGGCGAAAGCGCATCAAATCCGATTTTTTTTGACCCTATGCGACCCATATCTGATCATGCTATGACAGTGTGAACGGCGCAAATCCGATATTTTCAAATCCGATCTGGGTCACTTTCGTATGTGGTACTGAATCCGATACATATCCGATGTTTTAGAAAGCGACTGCTGTTTGAACGGTCAAGTTGCATTAAATCCGTCTTTTACGTCACCGACACAAGACTGAAGCCAATTATCAGCGCCGGAGAAGCACCCGATACGACATCGCGAACGCTTCCTGGCCATCCAGCGTAGATGTCAGTGAAACTGTTGGGAAGACAACGTAAACATTTTATTTGTACTGTTTAATCTGCAGATTCTGACAGAAATCTGCAGCTATCCTTTGAAGCACCGCTCCTCTCTTAAACAGCAATAAGGATCATTATTAGGTTATTTACATTATTATGTAAATAACAAAACAACTTAAAGCAAAAATTGGGAAACGTGAAGTCCGAAGTCTTTATATTAAGGGCCATCAGTCAAACAATACTGTTGCTCTGGGTCTAAACAGAGCGTGCTGTGTGTGACATCTTCTTTTGCGCATGCGGGCCGCTTTGAGCGTTCACACTAGAGCACGTTTGCTGTCGCATTTTATTTGTAGTGTGAACGAGCAGTAAAAAAAATCGGATTTGATCAAAAAATCGGAATTGAGCATTAAGACCTGCAGTGTGAACGTAGCCTGAATCTCTTTAAGAAGATTCTGCATATAAATGTGCAACAACTACGTGAGTGTGAACTTTGGCTACATACAATCAAAAGGTCTGTACAGAGAGCAAGAATGCATTTTTGTGTATTAGCTATTTAGCTTTCTATTCACTTAAAAAAAAAAAAAAAAAAAAGTCTTCTTATAAAGAAATGACTGGAAACATGATTGGACTGAGCAGGAGGTCTTCGGCCTGATATAAAGTATCTCTTATCTGGAAAATATGTAGCTACACCAGGAGCCTGGAAACATTTGTCCATTGCCCCCAGACAGTAAATCATCAGGCGATGGCAGCTTGGTTTCCAGATTGGCGGAAATTAATTTAAGTTTACACAGTTAAATTTAGACAACACACTTGTGTGTTCACCTGTATAAATCCATTCATATCACCTTGGTTGTTCCACTGAGAGCAAACAAGATATATTCATGTCAGATATCAGACTTTTAGTTCTTCTTCACTCTTTATGTGCTTACACGCCACTCTGCATTTAATCATGAATTATTATTCATCTCTGGCTCTCTTCGTCCTCTCACTCCAAACCTGTCACGGCAGATGGCTGCCCTTCCCTGTGCCAGGTTCTGCTGGAGGTTTTTTCCTGTTAAAAGGGAGTTCTTTCTTCCCACTGTCCTCAAAGTGTTTGTTCATTGGGATTGTTTGATGGTTGGGGCTTTCTCTGTATTATTGTAAGGTATTTATCTTACAATATAAAGCACCTTGAGGAGACTTCTGTTGTGATTTGGTTCTATATGAATAAAATTGACTGGAAATTGTTGATAATATGTTGAAGTATTGCCTATCCTTGCACTTCTGTGACACTGCAGGAATCAAATTTTTCTATGTCTGATATCTAGCATCAGTTCTTCCTCCCTCTAATCTCTAAATCTGTTGTTATTTTTTATTTGCAGGCACATTCAGAACATAAGCGAGATTAAGACAGATGTGGGCAAGGCCCGAGCCTGGGTTCGTCTCTCTATGGAGAAGAAGCTCCTTTCCAGACACCTGAAGCAGCTGCTTTCAGATCACGAGCTTACAAAGTGAGCAAAAGGACACAAACAGCAGAGTTTATATGTGCTTCCATTTATCGCAGGGTCACTATTTGTCAGAACAACTGCAATAAGTCACGCTGATGCAGATTAAAGATCTTTGGATTTGTTTTTCTCCCTGCTGTGTGTGCTCATCTGACCTTCTTTCTTTGTTTTGTGAAGCAATGTCTGTGTCATATGAAATGAAGATGTGATCTAACCATTTATAATGCATTAAGTCTCTTGAAATTTCAGAGCATCATGCTATAGTTCCCCTCTACATAAATAATTCACAGTTTTCTTCATAATTGATATCCGAGTACTAAAGTGGGTCAGGGGATTTCTGTCTGCCTTTTATTGACCTTACAGTGGTATTTATTTCACCTAATGCTAAACAGTGTGCACGTTGTCATCCATTTACCTCAAAAATGATCATGTCTTGTGCTTGTATATACCAAGGCATTATTATCTTTTAATTGTAATCGTAGCAGAAATTATTTAATTTCTCTAACAATCTTCTTCTTTTTAGGAAACTATACAAGCGCTACGCCTTCCTGCGCTGTGACGATGAGAAGGAGCAATTTCTTTACCACCTCCTGTCCTTTAATGCTGTGGATTACTTCTGTTTCACCAACGTCTTCACAACCATCAGTGAGCCTGACCCTGTACTCCATGAACAACCAGCTTTTATGGATTTCAGTTCATTGTGTAACCTTTGTTTTCCCTCTGCCTCTCAGTGATCCCCTACCACGTGGTGGTTGTTCCGAGTAAGAAGTTGGGTGGCTCCATGTTCACAGCCAACCCTTGGGTGTGTGTTTCTGGTGAGCTGGCGGAGACCGGAGTCCTGCAGGTCCCCAGAAATACTCTGGAGATTACTTTTGAGGTTGGTATTAATTCTCCTATAAAGGCCAATTCCACTGCATTACAACTGGGTTCTTAATTGGATAATATAGTATGTAAATTTGCAAAAAAGTAAGTGTTGCAATTAGGGAAGAAAGCAGCACAGATGGAAAGAAATACAACTCTGTTACTAACCATATTATCTAAATCGATGGTTATCAAATTTGGACCCCAGGGACTTGATATCAGCTGATATCTGCAAGCAATAGCTGAAGGGTCCACAAAGTAATCCACTTATAATATAATAAAACAGTGGTCTATCATTAAAAAGTGCATGTATACAAATGTGAACTGCACTAATAAAACAGTTATTGCTCTCTCTAGTAGAAGCTGACCATCTGTCATAAATAACTCATCAAATGTAATTTCTCCCAAACTGTTCTAAGTGCTGTGTGGCCTGAGTAATTGGCAGCAAGCATGTGACTCAAAGGCAAACCAGCTTTATCTGGATTACAATGATGAGTCCCTAGAAACTCTCCCTGATGAAAGACCCCTGGGCACACAAACTCTGAGACTTCTGATTTAAATTGCTTACTCTAGGAAAAATGTCCAGTTTCACAGCACTTCATGCTAAAATCAATCAGTTGTGCTGCTGGATGAGTTGCACAGGTAACAATTTGACTGCCATTGTTTTCTCTGCCACACTGTTTTGGTGAAATGGTGTTTTTGTTTCAAACGTTTCTCCTCCAACTGTGCAAAGAAGCCAGAGATGTAAACACAGAGTTGTTCAGCTCCACTTCAATAAAGATAGACACAGGAAATATTTCATACCTCGTGCAATGACTCTTCACATGCAACACGTTTTTCTAGCAAAGAATTATCTGCTCTCTCATCTCGTTAGCTATATTTCAACCCTGCACTGTGTACTACACTTTACACTCTCTGTATACTCAGTCACTTTAATGCCACCTGACATTTGCTGTGCTGGTTTTTATTATATTTAGCAAGCGATTTTTATTCTGATTGATTTTTCTTTATTTATATTTTTAAGCTTATTTACTTTATTGTATTATATTCAGCTTTTTTATTTAAAATTTTACTTAACCTCCTGTATTGTAGTCACACCTTGCCTAGTACTAGTCGAACGCCCTTTTGTCTGCAAGACTGTCTTTAATCTTCATGGTATAAATTCAACAAGGTGCTAAAAACATTCCTCAGAGATTTTCCTCCATTATGACATGATAGCATCACACGGTTGCTGCGGATTAGTCAGCTGCACATCTCTGATGTGACTCTCTCGTTCCACCACACCCCATATTTGATTGAGATCTGGTGACTGTGGAGGCCGTTTGAGTAGTCAGTTTAAGTGCATTTTACAACACAGTGGTCCCTTGTTTATTGCGGGAGTTACGTTCTAAAAATAACCCGCGATAGGTGAAATCTGTGAAGTAGCCAACTTTATTTTTTTTTTAAATTATTATAGATGTTTTAAGGCTGTAAAACCTCTCACTACCACAGGTGCCTTTGACGGTGCAAAACGTTTCATTGACATTGTTGTGTATGTTGGGGAGAACACTTACAAACATACAGTACAGCACTTCAGAGTAACACTGCTAGCGATCGAAGATTTATGTAAATTTGACAAGCTGAACGCATTCTGTACTGTAAAGGAGACGTGGCACAGAGGAGACTGATTAAAAATGTGCTGTAAAAAAATTAAAAAGCATGCAAATTGCACACAAAAAAACAAATCTGCCAAACGACGAGGCCGCAAAAGGTGAACAGTGTTATAGTGAGGGATCACTGTACACACTTTGTATCGGGGTCAATATAGAAAATATCCTTCTAACTATTATACCACCACCAGCAGCCTGAACCACTGATACAAGTTTGGATGGATCCATGCTTTCATGTTGCTCATGTCGAATTCTGACCCTACTATTTGAATATTGCAGCAAAAGACTCATCAGACCAGGCAACATTTTTCCATTCTTTTGTTGTCTTCTGCTGCTGGAGCCCATCTGCTTCACAGTTCGACATGTTGTACGTCCAAAAATCACTCGTCTGCATACCTTTGTTGTAAAAATATCACTATATGACTTATTAATTCCTCCTTCTCACCTCAAATCCGTCCGGCCATTCTCCTCTGACCTCTGGGGTCAATAAGGCTTTTTCACCCACAGAACTGGTGCTCACTCAGTAGTCTCTCTTTTTCAGACCTGTGCTCTAAACCTTGGGTTGTTTAAGAATAACCCATCTAGTAGATCAGTTTCTGATATGCTCAGACCAGCAGAAGTCTCTTAAATCATCTTTTTAGCCAATTCTAATGCTCAGTTTTAACTTTAGCAGGTCATCTTGACCATGTTTACTTGCCTGAAAGCATTGAGTTGCTGCCATATGATACTTGGATATTTGCATTAACAAGAAGTTCTGCAGGTGTAGCTAACAAAGTGTGTATCATTGAGTTATGTTGGATTATTTAAAGTGGTTTGATATATATTCTATTTAATGTTCTGGCTTCTCTAACACAGGAATTTCATGTCTTCTGGAAAAAAGATTGTGTATCTTATCTTAGAAACTCTGTAGTCTAAATGTGATTTTTTTATTTTTATTTTTTTTTTTGTTTGGGTGTTTGACATTAATCTGGGTCCTTCTGTCTCAGTGCCAGAACCTGGGCAAACTCACCACAGTGCAGATGGGTCATGATAACACAGGGCTCTATGCGAAGTGGCTGGTGGAGTGTGTTGTGGTCCGCAACGAGATCACGGGGCACACTTACAAGTAAGCATTACCGCCTGGTGGAAAAATGAACCCGATACCGATTTGGCCAGTTGGTTGTCAAAAAATCGACTCGGCGTGCTCATCTCACAGGTTTCCGTGCGGCCGCTGGTTGGGGAAGGGCGTGGATGACGGCAGCCTGGAGAGGATCCTGGTGGGAGAGCTGATGACCCCCAGCTCGGAGAACGATGAACGGATGTGCCGCACACCTCCCATGCAGCAGTCCCCGGGAATGATTAGGAGATTTGTTACCATCTCGCCAAACAGCAAACCAAGTGAGTTTGTAGAGCGTTTTGTTCTACAAAGAACAAAAAAAAAACCCCTTTGATGTGGGATTTAGCTGTTCCTCACCTGCTAATGATTAAAATCTTGCCTTAAAAAAAAGAAACGACCCAAAAACGCCTGAACGAGAAAACACAACGACAAATTGTTTTAAACCTGGATTGGGAGTTACCGTCATGTGTCTGCTTGTGTTGTCTCTCAGTATCTTTGTTGAACTTTTTTTTTTTTTTTTTTCTTCTTTCATCCAGAGCTAAACACAGGTCAGATCCAGGAGGGAGTGGGAGAGGCCATCAATGGGATTGTAAAGCACTTCCACAAGCCAGAGAAGGAGGTGAGAGACGGCAGTCTAGACAGGCCCAAACATGTACTTCTATTATTCATCACAAATGGGGAAAAAAGCAGCCGTCTGCTCCGGTGGCCCCAGCCCCCCTCAGTAACTGTTCTGCCTGTATTATAGTTCAAATATAAAAAAGAGGGATTTGTGCTGGTTTTTTTTTTTTTTTTTTTTAATGATCTTATTTAGCTTATTATTATTATTTTGACCTAGAGTGCTGTCTGTTAATTTTCCTCTTCTGGAGGAACTAAAATAGAACTTGAATGTTGATAATTATTACATACTCGGGCAGGTGGAGAAGGAGAACTGCAATTGAAGATTTTTAAAGTGTGTTGTAACTTAGCTGCTGATTACAGGCTTTAAAAGTCATTCATTATAGTTTCAAAGGATTTTTTTTTACTGGGAATTCCCCTTCACTTTTGCTCTACCTCCTTAACACACCAACAGAACAATAACGTTGAAGTCTGCTTTGTATTCTCCCGTGTGTCCTACTATAGTGTGTGTGTGTGTGTGTGTGTATATGGTCTCTTAGTTTAATGATGATTTAAATGTTTTGGAGTTCTCATTCATTTAAATATGACCACAGAGAAAGCTGTTGAGTAATGATCCTTTCCATTGTCTGTTCCTGCAACATATTTGGAAGGTGGTTTGGCATTTTAATGGGATAGCTGATCCATTAAATTGGCATTTTCAGGAAAAAACAGTCAGCAATTTTGAGGCAACTTGAAACGAGCTCTAAATGCATGCATGTGTTTTTGCTCTCTCCACAGAGAGGCAGCCTGACCCTCCTGCTCTGTGGGGAGTACGGCCTCGTCTGGGCTCTGGAGCAAGTTTTCCAGCACGGTTTCAAATCACCGCGACTCTTTAAAAATGTCTTCATCTGGGACTTTTTGGGTAAGGACTCAAGCTTGTACTTGCATCCTGCATAACTGAATGACAAACGGTAAAAAGCCTGTGTCCCAATAAAGAACAACAACCAACTGCAGTAATCTGCAAAGTACATTGTGGTATACGAGTACTTTGGAAATGTCTGTTGATGTTGATCGATTGTTACTCTATTGAAAAATGCTTTAATTTCAAAGAGGCCTCACATTTTTTTTTTTTTTTTTTTTTTTTGTTAAAGTAGACCAATGTTTTGCTGTTACCTCTCAGGTGTAGTGTGTGTTTTAAATACTGTTAAAAACTGTTAACTGAGTGGTCTCCTTTGTTTTACAAAAAAAAAAAAAACCACAGAAAAGGCACAAGTTTACTTTGAAAGTGCTGAGCAGCGTGAGGTGACCCCGGATGAAAACTGGCAAACCAGAGTGCGCCACTTCTGCCGCTTCATGCGCGCCATCAACAACGCTCCCAGAAACATCGGCAAGGACGGGAAGTTCCAAATGCTCGTCTGTCTGGGCGCAAGGTAGGAAGGACCACGTATGCTGCTAATGTTTCATCTAAAAAGAGATAATACACATTAATTAATAAGAGTAATTGGGCCCATCGACATGTGACTGTGCCAAAATTAGAGAGGTTATGTTAGTTTGGCTTGTTAGCGTGTATAAGCATTAAAAGAAAACATCCGCACAAAAGATGAGATGAAAAAGTCCATAAACTAAATAAAGGACTCAATAAACATTTAGAACACTGTTAATATTCTTGTGGACAAAAAGGAAGTTGAGTGTTCAAAGTGGATGCAATAAAACTTCTTAGTGAAGCTCGAGACATAAAACAGTTTTTGCTGATACACTGATGTCAGGTTTTAAGCATAGTGTAATGTAGTTTGCTTTTATTCCACCACAGCTTGTGATTTTTATTGAAAACTGCATCACGTGTTAAGCTACACTGTTAACTCCACATGTGTCATCTTTTGTCAGGGACCATTTGCTCCATCACTGGATCGCTCTGCTCGCAGATTGTCCGATCACTTCTCAGATGTATGAGGACACTGCACTGATTAAGGACCGCTCGCTGGTAAACGCTCTGATC